>NC_058189.1:22196607-23396607 GCF_907165205.1 Coccinella septempunctata
ACAAAATTTGGATTTAAAATATTGAGTGAAAATATATAGATTTCTATTCGTATGTCCAATGTTATATGCAAAACTGAATTTATTTTCATAATTATTTCATTTTTGTCCATAATATTTTTCTACATTGCATCATTCTAGTAAATAAATCGGGCTATTTCCATGATGGAAATAGACCAATTAGTTGTCAATCATCTCGTTGGATTATGTTGGATTATTTCATGAGTTTCTGTTTTCAATATCTTGTTCGCAGGTGTAAGGGTATAAGTCACGGTGAACTTACAGGAGAGCCATTTGAAAACGAAACAGATTGCGGCGAATTGGCCACATTCCTTGAAAACGGCGATTTTTGTTTGAAGGGGGATACTTTTTGTTTCATAATTATTTATTAGTAAAATAGCCTTCCCTTGAACGTGGCAGCTGCAACCCTCAGATTTTTAATAGGGAAGATAGGTTGTGTGATACCTCATATTATGAAAGCTTATGTCAGATTTCTATTTTTGTACTTTTTTCGAAAAGTGGATTGAATGTGACTAATTAATGGATGTTCATAATATTACAGAATATTTTCTTAAAATTGTGAAAAAACTATAGGTTCTAAGACATTTAAGAAGTGAAACAGCCATCTCCTAAGCGGGGTGGTTATCCCCCTCGAATTTTCAATAGGGAAAAATTGGCCATGTGATACATCATTTGTAAGCACATCACTTAAGCTTTCAAATATGAGAAATTATTTAATAAAATTCAATAATTAATGGTTTTTCCTCGAATCACCTAAGAATATTTCCTGATTCGTGATCTTGCATAAATGTTTCTCAAAGATTGTAATGAAGTCCAGTTTTCTGAGGAAAATTGGAGTTCATTTTAGTGCATTTCTTTCGTTTTAAATTTCCGTCTTTGAAAATATTTTAATTCTCGAATATTCCGTACGTTCATTCCGATAGGCAGAGTAAATGTAAAAAAAAACCGCTTATCTGTATTTCACGTTGTTTTTCTTACATGCCGCTGAAGATTTCGACGTTTTTCATCTGTTGATATGCGATAAACCGGAGCTGACGACGTTTTTCATTCTTGTCGCATTCTGGAAATTTCAGATTTTTACCGTGAGAGGGGATATGCCTATAAAAGCAAATTTTCCCCCGCGACGGAGACTTTTGACTTTTACTTCAGTTCGTTCACTTCGCTTCAGTATTTTCGATTTTTCGCCTTCTAACGTGGTGGCTTCTGTTGTAAATTCGGTTAATTTTCGGTATTTCTTTCGCCGTTGAAGAATAATCGTTTTGTGTTTGCATCAGTGCTTAGAGTTAATTTTTTTAGTTTTTCTTTTAAATCTTTTGAGTTTCGAGTGCTTGAAACAAAGGAGGTAGGTCCCCGTCTGTACCGTTCAGTTTCTTTGTTAGACCTACGCCGTTACTTCCTTAACTTTGACACTGCTGTACTGTATCGTTTTCTGTTGTATTTTATCGTTCTTTACCCTGTTTCGCGAGTCTGACTTTTCCCTTCGCTATCAGTCATGGCGTGTTAACCCTTGGGGTACTGAAGGGAAAGTTCCGTCAACCCCCCTGTCCGCGTCATAAGTGTTAAATCCGAAATCTCTTCTTTTCTGTCAGTCATGGCGTGTTATAACCCTTGGGGCAGAGAATGAGAGATACCGCACGTAGTCAGTGAAATCCCGTAGTTGCGCTAAAAATAGACATTTTCTTCGCTGTCAGTCATGGCGTGTTAACCCTTGGGACAGCGAATAAAAGTCTCGAACAGATCCGCCCTAGGCCTTGGGGTACTGAAGGGAAAGTTCCGTCAACCCCCCCTGTCCGCATTCCGCGTCATAAGTGTTAAATCCGAAATCTCTTCTTTTCTGTCAGCCATGGCGTGCTATAACCCTTGGGGCAGAGAATAAGAGATACCGCACGTAGTCAGTGAAATCCCGTAGTTGCGTTAAAAATAGACATTTTCTTCGCTGTCAGTCATGGCGTGTTATAACCCTTGGGGCAGCGAATAAAAGTCTCGAACAGATCCGCCCTTATTGTGTTTCATTTCCGGAGAAATACAACTACATACCGATACCGTATAGCAAGTCCTTAGCATTCGTCAGTTCTGGTTGGCGCATTTTTATTGAACCGTTAATTTTTCACTACACCCGGTATAAATTTCATAAAGTGCTCGTGACCGGATAAGATTTCCCGAATGTGTTTTCACTTATAGAATCACTCATATTTTATATCACACATATCTCCCTTGTACATATAATTAGTTTCCGAAGGTGTGAATAAACTTTTACATAATTCGATTTTGACTTCTTCGTTGTCGCTACCACCCTAGACAACATCGAGCTCTGTCTCCGGCTAGCAGCTACTCTGGTAGGTTTGCTATTCTTCCTATTGAAAAGAATAGCTGGCGCTCGAGATTAAGTTTCCTCCGAGTAAACCACGTTACAAGATGTCATATTCTTTTATTCCGAACTTCGGTATTTGGTACTTGTTTCTGTAACTTCGACATTTATAGGCGAATAGTTTTCATTTCCTGCTACAAATATCGGCACTTGATTTACCTCGTGATCGGAATAGAACTGTTGATAATTCCTTTTTTGTTATATCTTATAAAGATCATTCTTGTGTCCTCCAGCCGTTAATTGCAATCAAATAACAATGAAACCATGAAATGCAATGAAACAATGAACGACATTTTACTTAATTCCTCCCGTCGATTAGTTCAATTGTTTATAATGTGTTCAGTCGAAATCATGGTTTACACGATTACAGAGAGGTTGGAAATTTTTTCACTTCTTTCGAAAATAACTTTTGTGCTAAGCTAAGAGAACGGCTGAACTATTCAATCAGCTTCAGTAGGGAAATGTAAATCGAAAGTACGTATTCGAGTTCATGGCAAAGTTCCGATAAACTGGTTCAGTGTGTAGTAAAGAGCGAAATGTAAAAATGAATGAAGGGGTGAATGTGACAGTTCTTGGTCCGGTAGCTCTCAATCCAAGATGGAGTACGAGGCAACTTGCAACAGAATCTGGTTCTCAATGTAGCATTTAGAAGCGCCATACTTTCCACCTGTACAAATTCCATCTTGTACATACCCGTGCCATCTGAAATTCTGTTCATTTATTCATTTATTGCTGTATCCCGTTACCAAGAATATATCTTCAAAAAGACTCAAAAAAAAAAAAAAAAATGTCGGTGCGATCAAACCAACAATTCCTTAGGGCTACTTGCGACTGTGCCCTCCTGTGACCAAAAAAACTCACCCGTGACCCACAGATCCTTCCACACTGCGGGCATGGATAGCAACTGACCAGATCTGGCCGCCGCTGTATTTCTCATTATAACTGTGGACCAGAGACCTCCACTATGATCTGTCTAACGCTAGTTGTTCCCAGTTATGATTGGCATTAAATGATTTTAAGGATTAATACAGTATATCCTTAAACCGCTTATATTGGCCTCCTGTTTTCCGAGCTCTCTCTGTGAATTCGTCACCCAGAGCTTTTTTGTGGAGTCTTGTGTCTTGCATCCTCAGAATGTCGCCACTCCATCTGAGTCGGGACCTCATTACTTGAGTCTCAATAGTTATACAACTTGCGCGCTGC
The DNA here is from genome assembly GCF_907165205.1 of Coccinella septempunctata. Lineage (NCBI taxonomy): Eukaryota > Metazoa > Arthropoda > Insecta > Coleoptera > Coccinellidae > Coccinella > Coccinella septempunctata. The sequence continues at coordinate 22,200,197 of NC_058189.1, forward strand.
AAGACTTCTGCATTCGAAACTTTATGGAACCATGTGCATAATGCATATGCATAATGTCTCAGATGACGTTGTTTTTTTTGTTCAAACTATTTAGTATGTCGCCTGTTGAGCCTCCAGATTTTGCTTCCCTAAAGAAGCGTTGGGAGGATCACTAAACAGCAGTTTTAGTCTTCAGATGGAGGTCGTCATTTTGAAACACTTTGTGTTCAGGTTAGCCCTAGAGTGTTAATGAAGCTTCCCAAGTATTTGAACTGCTCGACCTGTCGATGTTATACCGCTCGTGTTCGGTCGCCAGAGCCTCGTTTGTAAAAACTGCGAGAAGGTAAGTTTGGCATTTGAGTGGAGAGGCTTTAAAACGCATCTTTCCCTCTCATCTTAAATTCTGTTAGATGTAAAATCGGCAAGAGTTTTGTAATGGCTCACAATTGAATATGATTTAGTGTTGAGGGTGTTGGTACATGAGTCACAAACCACTCGCAAGGGAGGTAGGTACTGTATTGCTGTATTAACAATTACAATATCCGCATTTTGAGCGTTTGCTGACTGCCTCTGTTCTATTCATCTGATTCCTCTATTCTCAAATAATATATGATAATTAAACAGTAAAATCATTTTCAGCCATTACAAAACTCTTCCACTGACATCATTATGACGACAACCTCGGCGACAACTTTATGAAAGATGCTGACCCGCCGTATTGCACAAAAATGCGGTCTGACCACTTTTTCCCTCTTCTTTGCACTATATACTAGTTTTCTGAAAATTTTCACCCGCCGTGTTCCACAAAAATGCGGTCTTACCACTTTCTCCATCTTCTTTGCACTATATACTTGTTTTCTGAAAATTTTCTATTATTATATTATACAACATTTTCAGAACATGATGTAATTTTTCATACCCACATCAAAGCGCTTTGCCGCCAGGTGTTCCACTACCTGACCTTGCGAGTGGGTGCTGACTCATGTACACTCCCAAAACTAAATAATATTTAATTTTGGGCCATTACAAAACTCTTGACCATTTTTATTGCCAGCTCTCGGATCATGTGAAGTGATGAGTGAGCGATTGGCCAATGATCTAAATTTCGTTTTTAATATTTGTTTTACAGATGAATGTTCGTTTTTCCTCAACGGTTGGGCTGATGAAAATCCCAAATTAACTTTGTAAATTCATACACAGCACCAAGAAAAACTGAATATTTCGGCTGGAATCTTTGGTGATCTCATAAGTGGCCCTTTTTCTTACCAGGAAATCTGAATGGAGATACGTTCAAAACCACATTGATTCAATATGTTGACTGACATTATCGAGAATAATGAGCAGTATTCAGAAGATCAGTTGGTATTTCAGCGGAATGGGGTTACTCAACAATAGATTTCCAAATCGTTGGATTGGAAGAAGAGGATCTTCAGAATGACCCTCATGATCGTGTGACCTTTCACCACTCGATTTTTTTGTTTGTTGCGGGTTCATATAAAAAATACAATTCATTCTACTCAGCCCGAATTCTCAGAAGAATTACGTCATCGTCATCGTAAACGAATGTCAACAAATGACAGCAGCGATGTTACAAAATGTTCTTCAACGGTTCGAACATTTGTGAAACTAATAGTTTTCAATAATTAGTTATAGTTTTCAATAAATTAATTTTCTAACTTGAGATTTTTTCTCTTAAAAAGTACTTATGGCAACGTTCTTTTGGAAAACTAATTCACATAGTATCTTTTTCAAAATTGAACTTTCTGTTGGTTTTCCTGACGTAAAGACTTTCTGACTTTTCCGCAAGCAAATATTCGCTGATTCAAGTAACTCACAAAACTTAATAATAAACAGAATCGCAAAATATGACATCTTTGAGAAAAGATTCATGCAAGAGCACGAATCAGGAAATATTCTTAGGGGATATGATGAAAAACCATTAATTATTAAAATTCAATTCAATTGTACAAAAAGCTCCAAATTATGAAAAGTTGTACCCCCCTTTCATTCGAAATATTCTTGTTACCACAACACGCGATGATTCACTACAGACAAAACTACTGGTGAAACGAATCGAATAATAAAAACCGTCAATTTTATGATCATTAATTCCGGCAACACTGTCGGAGGACTGTTCCACTGTGAAATGAAAAGAAAAATTATACATCGGAAGAACTATCCACAACATTTTGGATATTCTATATACAGCGGAAGACTGAAGGATCGTAAAATGGATAAAAATATATACACATGGAGGAGCCAAAATGAACATTTTCGTGGGAGGACCCAAACATAGCAAAATGCGAAGAAAATTTTTTTCTTGACCAGTATTAGGGCGGATTCACATTCGAACCTTGCCAAATAACCAATATACGCAGAGAAATCTGATATATATTCATGGGTTCTGGTAGAGGACCTATTGCTGGATCATATGGTGAGGACCTATAGATGTCTACATATATATATATATAGATCGGAGGTGACAACGTTTTGCCTTGTTTTTTATATATCCTCGGCCTCCTTCCTTGCGTGGTAAGTACAATCTTTCGATTGCCGAATTTGGGTGGAGCATGCCATTTCTTGTCAAGGTAGTTCTGATTTTCCTATCAAGTCTCTCCAAATCTGTTTTGGACCAGGTGAGAATTACAGATGTGTACACAAATACCGGAAGTGCCCAGATGTTTATGGCTTCTATTTTGTTTTTGGCCGACAGTTGAGTCTTCATAATTGAGCGTATTCTGTTCATGAGCTCATTTTCGCTTTGCTGTTTATTTTCTTGCTGTCGGATTTCAAATGTCTGTTGAATTCCCAGGTATTTGTATCTCTCTTCCTCGTGAAGCGCTTGTATAGTGCGTCCGTCAGACATGATGATGTTTTCCTGTTCTGCCATTTTTCCCCGTTTGACATTGACCACTCTGCATTTCTCCAAACCGAAGACCACTCCTATATCCCCACTAAACATTCTGACTAATTCCAGCTGCCCCTCCAGCTGCTTGCGACCTCTGGCATATAACTTGAGGTCGTCCAGGTAGAATAAGTGGCTCAGTTTACTAGTAGCGTCCAAAGCGTAACTGTATGCGGTCCTGTTCAACATTTTACTTAGTGGATTCAGTGCGAGACAGAACCATTGTGGACTTAGGCCATCTCCCTGGAATATTCCTCTTTTTATCTGTATTTCGGTTGTTCTGTAGGAGATGTTTTTGTTGTGCCATATTAGGGAGGTGCGCCATGTTGACATTAGGCTCCTGAGAAGGTTGATCACTTCAGGATGGACTTTGTAGATGTTCAGTATTTCAAGAAGCCATGAGTGGGGGACACTGTCAAAAGCCTTTTGGTAATCGATCCAGGCAACGGAGATGTTCTTAAGTTTTTTCTTTGCCTGCTTGGTGACAGCGTTATCGATTACCAGGAGCTCCTTGCTTCCGCGGGCTCTCTTTTTGCATCCATTCTGTTCCCAAGACATGATTTCATTAGTTTTAATGTGGGAGTTGATCTTGTGGCCAATAGTTGATGTGACTATCTTATAAACGGCAGGTAGACAGGTAATAGGTCTGTAGTTTTTCGGCAGTGCAGGATCACCCTTCTTCGGTATCATCGTGGTCTTCCCCAAAGTGAAAAAATCGGGGATATTGAATGGTTCTTTTGTGGCCCTTTTAATAAGCCGAGCTAGATGTTTGTGGGTTGCTGTAAGAGATTTCCACCAGAAATTTTGTATTCCATCTACTCCCGCTGCAGTCCAGTTTTTCATTCTGATGACTGTGGCCTTTATATCGTCTTCGGTTATAGAGATCTCCGTCATTTCAGGCAGTTCTTGATGTGCCTCTCGTTCTTTTTCTATCCAAGCAGCCTCGGTGTTGTGATCAATCTTTTGTGTCCAAACAGACGACCAGTGCTGCTCCATCTCATTCAAGCTCGGCGTGGATGTTTGATGATCACCATCCCCGCCGGCAAGATGTCTGAAGAATTGTCGTTGGTTGTTCCTGAATAGGTTGTTTTCCTGGTACCTTTTCGCTCTCTTGTTGTATCTCCGGAGCCTGTTTCCTAACGCGGCAATCTTTTGCTTTAGGGTTTCCATGTGTGTTCTAAGATGTTGTCGGTGGTGTGCATCTTTTTTAATCTTCAGTTTCCGAAGGTGAACATTTGTTTTCTTTTCCACCTTCCTGCTCATCTTTTGATGTTGGAGGTATGTGTGTAGGACACCTATGTCTTTACGAAGGAAGTTTATCTTTTTTTTCTATACGTGCTTTCCATGGGGGTTTTTGCTGCTGGTGGCTTGTTGCGTTAGCTTTCGGTGACGGTGTCTGCAGGATAGTGTTGGTGACCATTGCGGCACAGAATACTCTGTGGCATAAATCTTCAAAGGAGATCGAGTCATCTAGCACTCTCTCAAGGGCCTCGTTTACTACCGAGAGAGTTGTTTTTGAATCTTTGTTGGTTCTGAGTCTCTCGATTCTAGGACGGTTTGTGAAATCAATACCCTCCCACTTCAGGTTCTCCTCGCCAAGAAGACGCACCAATCCTGGTGGTCCACAGAATCACCTCCTTTTGCGCATCTTCGATCAATCTCTCTTCAAGCCCGAGCCTAGTCGTGTTTTCCATGAGATGAACCTCAATCAGGCCACCTGTCGTGATTACCAGTGGAAGTATTGTTATGTTGGCAAGTCTATAGAGTTCCTTCAGCTCAAAAGCCAGATCCTGATACTTCACCACCTTCTCAGTATACGCTTTTTCTGCATTGTCATCGGCCGGAACGGTGATATCAACTATAATGGCTTTAGCTTCTCTTTTCTTGAAGACAACAATGTCAGGCCGGTTGTGTGCTAATGGCCTATCAGTAGTGAGTGGATGGTCCCAGTATACTTTCACCTCATCGTTTTCCTGAATCTCTCTTGGTAAGTATTCGTGTATTTTCTTACTTGTGTTAATTAATTCATATTTCAGGGAGATGGCTTGATGGAAAACCTTCGCCATAGCATTATGACGGTCGGTGTACTCTCTTGGAGCGAGGACAGGGCAAGACGACGTGACATGTTGTATAGTCTCCGGTGCACGAGAGCATTTACGACACCTGTCACCGGTAAGATTTCTTTCCAATATGTTCTTCTGGTATGATCTAGTGGCGACTACCTGATCCTGGATTGCCGCCAGTCTACCCTCCGTCGTCGGAAACAGGTATCCAGAATACAGATATTTAACGGATCTTTCTTTATCGATGCTTCTTTTTTTTAGGGCCGCTGGATATCTCCCATGCAACGCTCTGTTGTGCCACACCTCAGTTAGTTCTTCAGTGGTGGGATGTTGGACTGTGTAGTGCTCAGATATATATATATATTTACGCCGATGCGTGCATAGCTGGACCGTCGTTTCCATATGTGTATCCGTGCATGGCTGGACGCCATATTTTTATGCCTTAGCGGGAATAGCTGGACCACATCGATGCAACGTTGCCAGATTCAGCCCGTAATCTTGGATATGAGGAAAATGTTTGAATAATCCATAGGTTGGTTCGTAGTGTGGTTCACAACGGTTGTGAACTGTACAGAGCAAGCGCAATTCCATTTTAGGGTAGCGAAAATCCATTTGCGCTTGCTCTTTATAGTTCACAACCGTTGTGAACCACACTACGAACAGGCCTTATATATTACACTTTGGTATGGTAGATAATGATAAGTTGAAAGAGATCTCATTATTGTTTCTTTAAATGCTCAGGGAGACTTATAGATGACGCAAATATGTGGTAGCATTTTTTTGGTTAGAATAATTTACCGACTGCTATAAGTGGATAAAACCTAGAGTTTTATTATTATCTTATATTATTAAGAGTAGTGAAGTCAGGATTGTGTTTTCATCATTATCAAAAAAAGATTTACTCAACGATCAGATTCGCCTCAATGACTTCCTATCACTGAATGTATTTTGAAAATTTGTGTCCAACTAGTAGTATTTTCGTCACTTTAATCGCGGAAATGAAATAAACAAAAAAACAAAAAAATTCGAAAAATTCAATTTTGAAATTGAAAAAAAAAAATAAAAAACCTCGTTGAAATCTAAGGGTAGATAATATTTTTCGATAACATCGAGGAATTAAGATTTTATTATAAATTAATCGAAAGTCAATAGAGAGTTTCATTGTCTATACGATGTTCCCGGTGATTAGTATAATATTATGAGCTCTAGTCTTATCTGTTTCTGTCCCGAATTGTTTCGAATGTTCCGGAAACTATCATTACCTCCTCCCAATTCTTAGCAATAGAGTCTGATTGCTTGTTTATATATTTTTGTTTCGGTACCAAATATTTTAGTTTACAATTCTGAAGATGCTATTGTGATAGCGAAACAAGTGTCATGGTTTAAAGGTTTAAAAACTCATTTTGTCAAAAACGTATAATCAGTTTCAAGTTCAATTATGGATTTTCATCAAGTATAGGCCACATCAATTCAATATAAAAAGATAATCTTTCAATCAACAAGAAATAAAATAGTCTGTTTGTTATTATTCGAACTCTAATTATATGGGACATGTTGAGCCTAACCTACATAGGTACCACTCATTATCTCACGTGAAACTATCCCTTATACATCAGTCTGCTTTACATTAGATAATTCTTAGCCATTTGAAGCGATTAAATACATCTTTTATTTTATAAAGCTTGGATGTTGGGATTAAGGAAATTATTTGCATATTGATTCTATATAGGATACTTTTATAATATAGTTTCAATTTCAGTATTGGCAAATTAGGGGGATGAACTAGGCCAACAAAAGGTTGGTTAGGATAGATTAGGTTATGTTTGGGTTAGGTTGTGCTACCCTAAATGATCATCTTATAGTAATTAGATGGTTAAAACACTGGGAATTCCGAAAAAATAATTGAGGATGAACACTCCAATAGCTGTGGCAATAGGAGTGGTCTATAAAAAGAAGGTTAGGTTTTGATTGGGTTAGGTTGTGTTAGACTAAATGATCATCCTATGGTGATTAGATGTTAAAAACATTGATAATAAGATAGTGATTGGATGGTAAAGACACTGAGAATTCCAAATTAAAGAAAAAAATTGAAGGAAGAACTACATCAATAATGAGGTTGATTTATGGTTGGGTTAGGTTGTGTTACCCCCAATTACTGATATTTAATTTAACCATATCATACAACAAATATCATCATGTTTGGGAACCATTAGTCGAATCGGCAGTCATATAGAGATCCAACGAAAACGATCCACAATCCACGACTCATCGTTGGTGCTTTTCTATATTTTTCATTTTACTATTCAGATATTTCGGAACAAAGAGATTCATATATGCGTCAATCGCTGGACCGATGTTGTTGTTGAAGGTCTTCCTATAATTCAATTTTTAACATATACAAGCGTGTTTAGCTGGACGTTAGTTTTCTCCCAACCAAAATCTTAAAATTTACATTGAGGAAACAAGATTTATTATGTGAAACCATTGAGTTGTATACTCAAAGGTAAGACTAAGAGAAACATACTTTCAATACTTTATGGTTTCCGTTGTCAGGCGGGACAATATACAGGGTGTTTCACGAGTAAACGGACAAATGAGAACCGTGAATAGAGAGCATTGAGCTGCGTTTAAAAACACCTCATATGTGTGTACTCTGTTTCCGATATACAGAGGGTTTTCTGATATTTCTCAAATTTTCGTTTCGCTTTAACTTCTGAAATACTCGATCTATTCGACTGAAAATTTATATTTGAGCTAAAGTTTTCAGTTTCAATGAAACAGAACATCAAAATCCGACAAAAACCAGTACCGGATATGTCCATTAAGTTTCGAGAAAAATTATGAAATAGGTAAATTTTAATCTCCCAACTTGCCAACATTCGATGGAAATTCTAAAGTTATAACGCCATCGGTGCTAGGAGTGGTGACGTCATCGATGATTTCTGAATACCAAAATGTCATATGTAATACCAAAGAGACAGTTCCTCAAGCCCCTAATGCTCTTTCTGTTCTCTATTCATCATATAAACATTAGGAAATTTTTCTATAGAGTCCTATGTATGTACAGGAATGTACAATTATAGATCATTCTCGTTGATCAAAAAATGAACACACACTGGACATACATTAACCTACAATACAATCGCTGATTGTAGAAATAAGATCTGGTCCTGTACATCCTACGAATGTTGAAAAATGAATAATTATGGATGATCGAAAAAGATACATCCATTTGACGTACAGAAAAATACAATTTCTGAATCATCATTGCTGATTGTAGAAATAAGATCTGGTCCTTTACATCCTACGAATGTTGAGGAATGAAAAATTATATATACTCGAAAATGATACATCCAGTTTTGTTGTACAGAAAGATAAAATTTCTGGAAGCAGATATTTAGATCTAGATCGGAACATATAAAAGATATACAATTGTGGATAATTCACGTTGATCCAAAAATGTACATCAAGTGAACATACATCAACGTAAAATTTCTGAATCAGCATTGCTGATTGTAGAAATAAGATCTGTATATCCTACGAATGTTGAGGAATGAATAATTATGCATACTCGAAAATGATACATCCAGTTTTGTGGTACAGAAAAGTACAAGTTCTGGAAGCAGATATTTAGATAGAAATTATTTGCATATTGATTCTATATGGGATTTTTATAATATAATTTCAATTTCAGTATTGGCAAATTAGAGGGATGCACTAGGCCAACAAAAGGTTGGTTAGGTAAGGTTATGTTTGGGTTACGTTGTGCTAACCTAAATGATCATCTTATAGTAATTAGATGGTTAAAACACTGGGAATTCCGAAAAAATAATTAAGGATGAACACTCCAATAGCTGTGGCAATAGGAGTGGTCTGTAAAGGGGAGGTTAGGTTTTGGTTGGGTTAGGTTGTGTTAGACTAAATGATCATCCTATGGTGATTAGATGTTAAAAACATTGATAATAAGATGGTGATTGGATGGTGAAGACACTGAGAATTCCAAATTAAAGAATAAAAGAAAGAACTACACCAATAATGAGGTTGATTTATGGTTGGGTTAGGTTGTGTACCCCCAATTACTGATATTCAATTTAACCAGATTATACAACATTTATCATCATGTTTGGGAACCATTAGTCGAATCGGCAGTCATATAGAGATCCAACGAAAACGATCCACAATCCACGACTTATCGTTACTGCTTTTCTATATTTTTCATTTTACTATTCAGATATTTCGGAACAAATAAGAGATTTATATATTCGTCAATCGCTGGACCGATGGTGTTGTTGAAAATCTTCCTGTAATTCAATTTTTAACATATACAAGCGTGTTTAGCTGGACGTTAGTTTTCTCCCCACCAAAATCTTAAACTTTACATTGAGGAAAGAAGATTTATTATGTGAAACCATTGAGTTGTATACTCAAAGGTAAGAAATACTTTCAATACTTTATGATTTCCGTTGTCAGACGGGACAATATACAGGGTGTTTCACGAGTAAACGGACAAATAAGAACCGTGAATTGAAAGCATTGAGCTGCCTTTGAAAACACCTCATATGTGTGTAGTCTGTTTCCAATATACAGAGGGTTTTCTGATATTTCTCAAATTTTCGTTTCGCTTTAACTTCTGAAATACTCGATCTATTCGACTAAAAGTTTATATTTGAGCTAAAGTTTTCAGTTTCAATGAAACAGAACATTAAAATCCGACAAAAACCAGTATCGGACTGAGTGACGCTTCATTCACTGATTTTACAAAAATCAGTTGAACATTTCCAAATTCACTTTTATGCAGGGCTGGTTTTTTCAAGAGGCGTTTCTCCTCGAAAAAATTATTCATAAAAAATAATTCACGGATGAGGCAGGCATACAACCGAATCATTGAATTCGAAAAATTTTTACGTGTAGATAACTAAATTATTAAAACTTCAATGAAAAACTAGATACAGGGTGTTTTTTATGAGTTTGAAGTTGAATAAAGCGTCACTGAGTCCGGACCTTATTTTGATCGAATTTTAATGTTTTTTTTTTCATTAAAACTAACAACTTCAAGCTGATAATGAATTTTCAGTCTAATGGATCAAAAATATCAGGAGTAATAGTGAAAAAAAAATTCGAGAAATTTTAGAAAACCCGGAAATAGAGTACCTAAGACGCATATATGAGCTCAATGCTCTCTATTCACGGTTTTCGTTTGTCTGTTTACTCGTGAAACAACTTGTATTTGTTGAAAAAAAAACACAATAACCAATTGGAAATACGCAGTTTTTGCAATAGAATTAAATCAACTGCGAAATGAGATGTGAACGTCCATCATTGAAGAAACGCTTATAATTTCTCTCAATTACATTTTTGATATGAAAAAATAATATGCCGTGTCCATCTTCTCAATATCGCTTCGTATATTCACTGCGTTTTCATCATTTATAAACTCAATCATCTCATGAAATGTTGGAATACCATAAGTAGATGGCAAGCGGGCCTTAAAATCAACTATGTCACACATATTAGTTCGGAAGCTTGATCTTTCGATCTATTCGTTTTTGTCTGATAGTAGTTCGTAAGACAAACTTACTCCATCAGTGTTTTCATTTAAGTTCTATTCTATTCTATTCGTTACTAAAATCTTGCTTTTCTGACGACGATAGTGCTCTCAGAGAGTTAGGCGTCATAATTCATCCGACCTCATTTCACCTCAGTACACGTTGTTACGACCTAATCATTGCCGGAATGTTTTTTTTTCTGCTTCATAGATAAAAAAAATTTGCACCAGTTCACATCTAAGTACTGATGACGGCTAAGAAGCCCGAAACCAATCTGCCTGTTACTCTTTTGATTGATATGATTACACATTACAGCATGCTTCGAAATATAGATTAAACTAGTCCATTTCATTCTAATTATTATTATACTATCACCAATTGGTTTGTATTTGTAGTATATTCTAGAATAATTTGAATTTGCCATACTAGGTATGTGTACGCATGACCATTTCCATGTTATTCAGTGCATGTGCATATTTTTATTTATTTATTTTATTTTATTTATTAATTTGGGACACAAACGGGACGAACCCAAAGCAGTGTCCACAATTCAGTGTTACAGAAAAAAAAATATTTTATCCACATATGAACATCAAGCCCTAAATTGAACACATAAATCGATGATTAAACAGAAAATGATATTATTATTCAAAAATTATACAAAACAGTGTGGTATACATAGGAATTCATCTGAGCGACCTCAACAAACCGGTACTACGACTGCAGTTGCAACGGCGAAAATAACCAAGAAGAATGGACCGAAACCTAGAGGCAGAGTCAGAAAATATATCAATGTTAGTGACTTTAGACAGCTCATTAAATGTTTTCATTAATCTGTGAATTGGAGAGTTAAGAAAATAGTAAGTACTCGCAAAGTCAGTAAAAAATGTATCCGTGTGTCGAGTGTTATAAGAGGGAACGACCAACCTTACATAGTTGGACAAATGAGTACAATCGATTTTGTTGTTCACCAGTTTGTAAGTGAACATTGCATCAGCTATCCTTCTGCGATGCTCAAGAGGAATAAAGTTTAATTTCCGATAAACTTCGGATGTATCATTCACAAGAGGGAAGAATCGTCTCTGGCAATGTCTCACGAACCTCCTCTGAACACCCTCCAGTCTATCTATATAAATCCCATAGCGCGGATTCCACACAACAGACCCAAAACATAAGATGCTGTTGACGTAGGCCAGGAAAAGAGTGCGAGCCACGTCGGCACTCCGGAATTCAAATGTTGTTCGAAATATGAAACCAAGCATCCGATGGGCCCTTTTCGAAATATTAAAGATATGTTGATCGAAGAGCAATTTGGAGTCCAACGTGATACCCAGATCTTTCACGGAGTTGACGTTAGAAATAGGCTCACCGAAAATTCGGTATGTAACTGGCACAGAGACGGGTTTTCTGGAGAAGGTTATAGAGCAGCATTTAGATAGGTTTAGAAGAAGCTTGTTTTCCTTGCAAAAATCAGCAAATCGATTTAAATCTTCTTGAATACGTACTGTGTCGTTAGGACAGGAAATAGAATGAAACATCTTTAGATCATCGGCATAAAGAAGAACTCTGCAAAATTTAAAACATCTAATAACGTCATTAATAAAAAGCAAAAAAAGTAATGGGCCTAAGTGGGACCCCTGAGGTACACCAGATGTGATATGAACCGCTTCAGATCTGAAACCACCCAAACAAACACGCTGATGTCTATTAGTCAAATAGGACCCAAACCACCGGAGAAGACTCCCACACACACCAAACCCAGCAAGCTTAGAAATCATTATGGAGTGGTCAATTCTATCGAAAGCCTTGCTAAAGTCGGTATAGACAGCCCCAACCGAAAGTCCAGAATCCATATTCTCCAAGATATATTCCACATATAGGGACATATTAGTCTCCACTGAGCGATTATTCATGAAACCATGTTGTTCGGTGTTCAATATATTCTTGAAATCAAAATAAAGGAAATCCGTCACGATGCTCTCAAACAACTTACCAATCGCGCAGAGTTTAGAAATAGGTCTGTAGTTCTCAACAAGATTTTTATTCCCTGATTTGAATATAGGGGTGATACTGCTAACTTTCCATTTATAAGGGAAGCAACCATCCTTTAAAGACTTGTTGAATAAAATAAATAGAGGTTCAACAATCAAATCGCAACAATTTTTCAGGAAAGAGGAAGGAATACCATCAGGGCCAGGACTCCCATTACGCATGGACGTGATCTTAGTGCGGATATCATCGCGCTCAATATTGAAATTAGATAAATGCAGAGGAAACCCTTCAGAAGGTTCATTATAGGTTATAGCCGAGGAAGGAAGAAAAACTGAGGCAAAATAATCAGAGAACTTATTACAAATTTCCTGCGGGTTAGTCGAGACACCACTGGGTGTACCGACAGAATCAGGCAAACAAGGAGAACCCTTCTTATTCCCCACATATCGCCAGAAAAACTTCGGATCATCCACAATGCTACCCTCCACACTCGCCAAATACTTTTTGTAATCCTCTGAGATCAGATGCCTGGCTCTAGCCCTCAAAAGCCTGAATGTAGCGTAATCCAACGAGTTGGCATACATCTTCCACCGCTTATGAAATTTTTTCTTTTCCCTTATGGTTTTGATAGAAGCTAGGGAGTACCAAGTTGGATATTTTCTGCAGTATTTGGGATAGGAAGGGACTGAACTATCAAATATATCATCCAAAATCTCATAGAATCTATCCACAGCAGTATCTAGATCTTGGTAAGACAACTCGCGTGTCCAATCAATGGCACCAAGAGCTTCATTTATCGCACCAAAGTCAGCACGGTTGAAATTTCGATTGCGTGAATTACCCAAACATTTCTTATGTTGAACAGGAACATTTATATTAAACTGTAAAGTATTATGACTTGGATCTTCAGGAACTAGAGGGAATTCAGAGAGTTGAAAATCGGTTATATTGAAATTGTTATTAAGAACTAAGTCAAGTGTATTGCCGGAGACATTGACAAAGCTGTTGAACTGATTCAAGCCCGAGAGGGAAATGGCGTCCACGAAGGAAGCCGAACAGGGATCTCTAGCATTACTTGGGATACAGAAGGAATTTAGTGGGTTCATATTCCACTTTATTTCTGGCAAGTTGAAGTCGCCGCAGATAACAAAGGTATCGTTACAATTATTATTATTAACTATATCACATAGGCTACTTGTAAAGGAATTTAAAGCCACCATGTCTCTCGGTGGGATGTAGGCACATCCAATGTGAACTCTAGCTTTGCTACCCCGATCAGGAACTATAGTTACCCAAATGTCCTCAGCTTCTGAGCACCAGGAGCTCTCAGAAAAACTCGTGAGATTATTCGAGACTGCCACCAGAACACCACCCCCCCTACTCTTGAGCGACGAGCCAGACCTTCTATCTCGCCGGTAGACTTTATAGGAGTTATTTAGTACCTCAGAGTCTAAGATATTATCATCGAGCCAAGTTTCCGTTAGACAAATTATATCATATTCACTCATAGATGAATTTCTGTTGAATACTGACAATTTAGATTTTGTACCACGTACATTTTGATAATATACAGAAAGACCCATGAAAAGAAAACAAAAAACAGAAAGAAAATGAACTAACAAATACAAAACCGACTACAACTCAGAGGACTTATACGATCTTAGATAGATCCTCTTCACTAGAGACCCTAACGACCCTCGACCTATCATCCTTTCTAACGAAGATGAAACCATTGCGTGTCCAAGCAAACTTATAGTTTTTGCTGCGTGTGACCTCTTTGGTCTTTTTCAGAAGTTTCTTGTTTTTTGGAGTCAAGTGTTCATTAATATATAAATTATCAGAGATATTCTCAATCTTCAAGCCCTTGTTAGGTTGCAGAGACTGACGACGTTTGGTCTTAGATGCTCCGAGAAAATCATCCCGCTTCTGTTTCGATGTGAACTTAACCACGATAGGCTTTGGTCTAGAAATGTCAAATGTTGGGACTCTGTAAAAACTATCCACATCGGATGAGTTAATGGGACAACCAATAACCTCTGCAACCCTAGAAATGATATGAGAAACGTTCTCATTGGCCTTCTCGGGAACACCACAGATCTCCAAGTTGTTGACTCTACTCTGTTGCTCCAATACCTCCATGCGCTCCTGTAAATCCTTCACGGTAGATTTCAGCTGCATATTTTCTCTGGTTATCCGCTCCATATCGACCATCATTCGATCAATCGCAGACATGCTGCGCTCAAACGAAGAGACGGAGTCACTACAGAAGTTGACGGATTCAAGAAGAGTTTCATATTTAGCAACAAGGGACTTCTATTCTGCAGCACGCTGAGCGAGTCTGGGGAGGCCTCCACAACATTATGCACAGGAAAGGCGAGCGATCGCCGCTTATGCACATCTCCCCCGCTCCTGCATCCACCGCAGTTCCAAGAAACCCCAGGCATTTGAAAGCGAGGAACGTCACCTTTAGAAAGGTTCACGCATTTGGCATGAAAAAATTTCCCGCAACCACTGCATTTCAATCCCGGGGATCTAGAAGAGATGCTTCCCGTACATGTATCGCAATCAGGCATGGCGGAAGAAGAAGAAGGGATATAAAGGATTGGGCTATATACAGGGACACAGTCTTCACTCCACAGTGGCCCGTCTGGGAGGCTTGAAAGAACGAACAAAAAGAGGCCGAGGAGAGAAAAGGGAAGACAGAAGGAAAACAGACGGATAGTGTACGTTCTCCTTTAGAATGGAATTCCCACAGCCAGATGTCCCACGAAACCGATAAGGTATTACGGAGGTAAACAAACCTCCAGTGTGGGAGAATTATAACACCAATGTTAAAAAATGAGGAAGATGAACTGTATAACTACTTACAGTTTCAAACTCACTTCACGAATATAATTTAAAACGAAGTATTTATATCATCGGGAAAACAAACCAAACAAAAGGATCAATCACCGAGACGTGCTCGACAGAACGACATTCACGCGTGAACGTTGAATATGAATGAGATTGATGATATTTATCTATATCTATCAGTATCAAATTATACGACACATGAGAACGTTATTTTCGCTTTGTTATAGGAATAAAATTTATTTAAAACTCAAATACCTTCTGTATCTAACCCTAAGAGTATGATACATTACAAGTGGCGACGAGGATATTTTTAGTGAACCTTGATAAACATTGTATTCGTGGAATAATCAAGAATTTACCATACGACAAAAAATATGGCGACGGATCACGTGGGACATTTACGTGAATTCGATCCCGAAAATTCAGAATGGTCGATTTTCAAGAAGAGATTACAATCTTATTTTGTGGCAAATCAAATTGAGGACGAAAATCGTAAAAGTGCTATACTTTTGAACATTCTGAGTGAAGATGCTTACAGATTATTATATAACCTGTGTATTCCGGATGAACCAGAATCAAAAACCTACAAGGACCTAGCCGAACGGCTCACCGAATACTACAAACCGAGTGGCAGTATTTTTGGTGCAAGATTTAAATTTTATAACGCAAGGAAATCTCAAAACGAATCACCCAAAGAATGGGCCGCACGATTAAAAAGTTTAGCTGCTCAATGTCAGTTCGAATTGGACGACATGAAGGTGTTATTTTTTTTATTTATTCAAAAGAAGAATACAAACAGGTATTTCAACCCAATACAGTATTCACAATTCAAAAAAAAAAAATGAAAAAAATTCATCATCATACAGTCCCAGTAATATATAAACCTAACTCATTCTACATATATAGTACTCAACCCAGTAACACGAAAAGAAAACAGTTTTCCCGCACTCCAGAAAAATGCAGAGAAAACACAATAATAAGCTAATAGGTACACATAATGAACTTATTCTTCAAACAATTTTTTAGTTGAACAAGAGAAATATTGAAAATATCGACATCAAAAGACAATGAATTAAAAGTTGACATAGCTCTACATAGTGGTGAATTCTGTGTTACATTCAATCTACGAAAAGGTATTGCAAACAATTCTTTAGATCTTAACTTTTTCTCAGGGACCCTAAATGACACCAGCTGTAGAAGGCTAGGGACCGAGAGGACACCATTCGAAATTTTGTACAACAAACATAAATTATTTAATTTTCTACGATCTTCCAAGCTGATCAAATTAAACCTTTGTTGAGCTTCTACATAATTATGGTTATGAATTTGAAAGTAATTACGGAAAGCAAGGTGTTTCAAAAATTTATGCTGCACGCTTTCTAACCTTTTTATGTAGTATTTG
Organism: Coccinella septempunctata; assembly: GCF_907165205.1. Taxonomy (NCBI): domain Eukaryota; kingdom Metazoa; phylum Arthropoda; class Insecta; order Coleoptera; family Coccinellidae; genus Coccinella; species Coccinella septempunctata. The sequence continues at coordinate 22,216,937 of NC_058189.1, forward strand.
TAATGAGGGTTCCAGATTGGAGATGCGAAATTGAGCTTACTCACCACAAAGGCATGAAACAACGTTAGTAGTGATCTATTTCTCCTAAATGATCTACCATGTCGAAGGACAAATCCCAGCATTTTATTTGATGATGAGATGATGTTTTCTATGTGCTCAATGAAATTTAATTTACTATCTAGCGTTACCCCCAAATCTCGGATACTACTAACCTGCTGCAGCTGAATTTGGTCAATCGAATAAAAGAAATCAATGATATTTCTATTCCTTGTGAAAGTTATTTTGAAACATTTCTTTAGATTTAAAAATAGAAAATTTTTTCTGCAGAAGTCACATAGTCTATCCAGATCCTCCTGAAACCGAATACAGTCCTCAATACTATTTATTCTCAGATATATCTTCAAATCATCTGCATATAGTAAAAATCGAGCGTAACGAAAACAGGATGATATATTGTTCACATAAACAATGAAAAAGAGGGGTCCAAGGTGAGAACCTTGGGGCACACCAGATGTACTAACAAACTGCCTAGATTTTTGACCATTTATACACACAAATTGAGATCTATTTAATATGTAGGATTTCGTTTATCTGAACAAGCTGCCGCATACACCTACCTCGGCCAAGCGACGCAACAATACTGAATGATTAACCTTGTCAAACGCCTTCTTGAAATCAGTATATACTACGTCGATTTGACTTTGGCATTCAATCCCCTCATGAAGGTGATCAAGAAAGCTCACAAGATTGGTTTCCAGACTACGACCTTTGATGAAGCCATGTTGATTCTCTATAATCAAGTTTTTAACATGATAAGCGATGAATTTATATACCAACGACTCAAACATCTTAGGAATTGTCGACAAAATAGATATAGGTCGGTAATTCTGAACAAAATTTTTTTGGCCACCCTTGTGAATCGGAATAATCTTTGAGAGCTTCCAACGAGTAGGAAAAACACCACTTCTGAGCGAATGATTGAAGATAATAGTCAACGGCAATGAAATAGACCCATGGCACCGATTCAGAAACACAGGCGGAATACCATCAGGGCCTGGACCTTTATTACAATTTAAAGACTTCAGGGATTCTTCTACATTCGCTCTAGAGAGTGAAACACTCGACAAATAATTACTAGTGCAGACGCCCCCCACAACATCCCGGTTTTCATCATTGCCTGAAAAAGGTTCAAAAACGGAACCAAAAAAATCCGCAAAAAGATCTGAAATATCCTCTGATGTTGAGGCTTCAACGTCACCATATTTCATAACTGAGGGAAAACTACTATGACCTTTTTTATGCGAAATATACTTGAAAAATTCTTTTGAGTTATTTGGAAGCTCTTGTTCAATAGTATCTATATACCGACAAAAATCTCTTGAAATAAGTTTTTTTGAAAGAGTTCTAAGGTGCCTGAAACGGTCATAATCATATCTATCATTATAAATTTTGTATTTTCTATGAACTTTATTTTTTCGATGAATAACTTTTATTGTCTCCTTTGAATAAAATGAAGGAAATTTTTTATTTATTTTTGTTTTAGGTACATACTCGACAATTAATTTATCCAGAATATCGTAAAGAACATCCACACTATCATCAACATCAGAATCCCCCAAAACCACATTCCAATCTATTTTTGACAGCTCCGAGTTCAAAGCATCATAATCGCCCTTTCTAAAATTATAATGATACCTTGGAGTATCTTTTAAATACTCGTAATTATTGACATCGAATAAAAACTCAACAGCTGGATGGTGGTCATCCTCATTAACTAGTGGAGTATCACAATGACTTATGTTATTCACTCTATTTTTATTGCACAAAATTAAGTCTAATATTCTGTTATTTTTATTTAAAATGTTATTGAACTGCTTGAATTCTAGAAAATTGAAGGTATCAACAATATTTGCAAATTTACTTTCCACCTCAGTAGGCTTAAGAACGATTGAAAATGACTGATTTACCCATTTTACAGATGGGCAATTAAAATCACCACAGATCAGAATCAAATCCTGTTCCCCCATCTTGTCTCTATTTGACTCCAGGCTCCTCGCAAATGACAAATAAGCCATATCGTCACCAGGTGCAATATATACACAACAAATATATATTTTACGTTTGTTACCGTTAATCACTATCCAAATATCCTCTGCCTCACTATTAAAATCCGGAACCAGACTTGCATTTAGTTCGTTGCGAGCAATCACAAGCACTCCACCACCGTCCCTTTTTGAAGATTTAGTCAGATCCCTATCCCGCCTAAAAACGTTGTAATTATTGTCCACTAATTCATGATTATATATATGTTCGTTCAGCCACGACTCTGTAATCAAAATCACATCAAAGGCACTAGATGAAGAATTGATTTTAAAATTTGATAGTTTGGTGCGTAATCCACGCACATTCTGATATAAAACGTGTAACGCCATTTTCGTGAAATACACTATTTATGCTCGTTATGTTATGCTAGGGATTCAGTGATTAGGACAACTTTGCCAAATCAGCTTCGCTTCGAATATGTAGGATTCTAGATGTGTCATTTTTCCTCATTAAAATATTACCGTTCTGAGTCCACACTAACTTGAAACCCTTCTCTCTAGCCATTACCCGAGCAGCTTTGAAAATAATTTTGCTCCTGATAGTGAGGTGTTCGTTAACATGAAATTTATTCGATAATCCATCCAATTTAAAACCATCTTTTCTTTCCAACTGATTGCGCTTTACTTTAACTGCCGACAACATTTCATCTCGTTTTGCTTTAGAGATGAACGTCACCACAATATTTTTGGGTTTATTTGTAATCCTTGTCGGAACTCGTGAAACGGATGATATAGCAGAGGGCTCCACCTCTACTTCCATAAATTCGCCAACCCTCCTCACAATCTCAATCAAATTTTCATTTTTTTTCTCAGGTATATCCGTGATCTCAACATTATTCAATCTTAGATTTTGCTCAACGTTATCCAATCTAGACTGCAAGCTAGTCACTTCTTTTTTTAAAAGATCATTTTCCATTTTAACTTGATTTGCAAGCTTGACGACCTCATGCAGCTTGCTTATTCTTTGTTCGAAATCAGTGATTTTACCAGAACAGAACGTTACTGAGTTTCGAAGTTCTTTGATGTCATTTCTCATAGCCGCGACATCATTCTTCACAGAAAACAAGAGTCGCGAAGCGCCAAGATCGTCCGGGCCGACGACAACACCGTCCCCAGCATCGTCCTCCACTGATAACCGGCGGTCTGGCGGCGGCGAGGCACGAATAGCTGGCGAGGGGGTGGTACCATCCTCAGAACGACAATTAACACATTCCCATCGACCTCCTGGCATATTTGTTAATGTTGATACAAGGGTTTTTGTCACGTCCGAACATCTGCCATTTGCATGAAGAAATAGGCGACATCTACTACACTGTAAACCCGGAGACTTCTTGTTTAAAGAGTTCGTACAAATTACGCAATTGGGCATTTTGATCACTCAAAAACGCGACACTAGTAAAGTACAGAATGAGAGCTTCTGAATGATACAAATTTGAAAATTAACACTTATGATTGTATGATAAATTTAACGAAACAACGAGAGCGATTAAAACACGTCTAGCTGCAACGATGTTTCACAGTAGTAGTATTATTGAGGAACATATTCATTGTGGCTTATAATAAAGGTCCAGTGCAAGATAGGTTGATGGAGGAAAAGAAAACTCTAACTTTCGAAGAAGCGGTGGAAGTAGCTTCTATAAAATCAGTGGTTCAACCAACTTCTTCGAGTTCCAGTTTCGAAAATTTCCTGAAGAAAGAGACGGAATTACATTTTTCTTCTTCTAAACGCAGACAGAATCCGGTCGACAAGGGACGCACGCATGGTTTTTCCGCTGAGGGCGCAGCAGGAACAAGAACATTTTCGACACATCGAGGCAGGATAGAGACGGAGTCACAGCAGGATTCTCACTCTGAAAAATCTCCAAAATGCACCGTCTGTGGTCGACGAAATCACGCATCAGTTAAGTGCTCTTTCAGAAATTGTATCTGTCATATTTGTAATAAAAAGGGGCATTTAGCTCCAATGTGTTATCAAAAGAAAAATTCTTACCGAAGATCTCAAAATTATTTAGAATCGGTTGAGCAAAATTCATTATTCAATTTAGATTCAAATACTAGACCGATTTTAGTTGAAATTTTTATAGATGGAATTCCTTATATTTTCAATTTAGACACCGGTTCTAGTTTCACAGTAATTTCTGAGAGATATTATTCTGATAATTTTTCGAAATATAAGTTAATGAAAACTGATAAAATATTTAACTTGTATAATGGTAATCATATTATTCCATTAGGTATGTTTAATTGTTGCATTTCTTTTAAAAACAAACAAAATAATTTGAACATATATGTGGTTAAAACTGCTACAGGTCCTCCCCTGTTAGGACGTGATTTTTTTAGCCTGTTTGAGTTGAATATTTCTGATAATAATTTCATTGAATTTCCTCCAGATTTACAATATCTCGTAAATAAATTTAAATTCGTTTTTGAGCCTGGTTTAGGAAAATTTACCAAAGGCACTATTTCAATAAATTTGAAAACAGAAGATGTCACACCAAAATTTTTCCGCGCTCGTCCTCTTCCTTTCGCAATTAGAGAGAAAGTTGAGGTAGAATTAAACAGATTAATTAGATTAGATGTTTTGGAACCCGTGGATTATAGCCCATGGGGAACACCTATTGTTCCAGTATTAAAAAAGGATGGTTCGGTACGGATTTGTGGTGACTTTAAAGTTACTTTAAATCCCTTTATTGAAATTGATCAATATCCACTTCCGCGCATTGAGGAATTATTTGTTATATTACAAGGTGGAGTAGAATTCACTAAACTGGACTTGGCCAATGCTTACACTCAAGTTTGTTTAGATGATAAGTCGAAAGATCTAGTTACTATTTCAACCCACAGGGGATTGTTTCGTTATACAAGAGCTCCATTTGGAATAGCTTGTGTTCCGGCTAAATTCCAGAAAATGATGGAATCTTTGCTCAGTGGAATTCCTGGTGTTGTAATTTTTCAAGATGACTTATTGATAACAGGGAAAGATCGTAAGGAACATATGAATCGTTTGGAACAAGTATTAAATAGGTTACAAGAAGCGGGATTAAAAATTTCATGGAATAAATGTGAGTTTTTCAAAAGTAAAGTTTCATATTTAGGTTTCATCATTGATAAACATGGTTTGCATACATGTGAAAATAAAATTTCCGCAATCAAAAATGCCCCTGTCCCACGAAATATTACGCAATTAAAATCTTTTTTAGGTCTGATAAATTATTATGGGAGGTTTGTTCCAAATTTAAGTAATATTTTGCACCCTCTGTACAGTTTGTTGAAAAGCAAAGGTGAATGGTATTGGTCGCGAGAAGCACAGAGAGCATTCGAAAAAATTAAACTTTTGTTAATGTCCGCGGACGTATTAGTTCATTTTAACGCAAATTTTCCTGTAAGATTGTTTACTGACGCTTCAAGTTACGGAATTGGTTGTGTGATTACTCATATTTTACCTAGTGGTTGCGAAAAACCAATTCCTTAGGTACGCATCTCGGACATTGTCGATTACAGAACAAAAGTATTCACAAATTGAAAAAGAGGGCTTAGCGATCGTGTTTGGTTTATGTAAATTTAATCAGTATTTGTACGGAAGAAAATTTACGTTGGTTACTGATCATAAACCATTGATTTCTATTTTTCACCCAAGTAAAGGCATACCCCAGTTTTCTGCGAATAGATTGCGCCGTTGGGCAGTCATTCTATCAAACTATAATTATGATATTGAATTTGTACCCTCTAATAAAAACTACGCAGATAGTTTATCTCGTTTACCGGAAACTAAACAGAATGCTGATTGGGAAGATGTAGATGTAGATTTTATAAACTATTTTTCAAATAACCCTGAATTTCCCATAACCTTTTCAAATGTAAAAAAAGAAACTTCTAAGGATCGTTGTTTTTTGGAAATTATCGAATTTGTCCGTACAGGGTGGCCACGTAAACCTGAGAAGGGATATCTTAAACCATTTCATAGAATAAGAAGTGAAATCAGTATTGAGCAAGGTTGTTTGATGTGGAATAACAGATTAATTATTCCAGAATCCCTAAGGAACGATATTTTGAAAGATCTGCATTCTTCCCACATGGGAGTTGTTAAGATGAAAAGTTTGGCGAGATCATATTTTTGGTGGCCAGGACTAGATAAAAATATTGAAGAATTATGCAACAACTGCGAAAATTGTTTGCTTCATAAAAATAGTCCTGATAAAGCTACATTAAATCATTGGCCTTGGTCCCCAGAGGTGTGGTCCCGTATTCACTTGGATTTCATGGGTCCATTTTTAAACAAATATTTTTTAATTTTGATAGACTCTCATTCAAAATGGATAGAGCTGTACCCAATGACATCAATTACTTCAAAATTAACCATTGAGGTATTACGATCTACTTTCGCTCGTTTCGGTTTACCCCGACAAATTGTTACCGATAATGCTACCACTTTCACTTCAAATGAATTTAAGAATTTTTTGGAGGGAAACAACATTAAGCATATTACCTCTCCTCCATATCAGCCATCATCTAACGGAGCAGCCGAAAATGCTGTTAAAATTGTTAAAAATTCTTTGAAGAGAGCAATCGGCAAAAGTTCAAACTTAGATTTTAATAAAGCTATTAACAATTTTCTTTTCGATTATAGAAATACTATTCATTGTACTACTGGTTCAAGTCCCGCACATCTCATATTCGGTAGAAAATTGAGGACTAGATTTGATATACTTTTGCCAGAAATTGAAAATAAAAATTCAGGTTTGAAAGATTACGTTCTAAGTAAACAAAGCAAACAGAAGATATACCATGGAGGAAAACGTTATATAGAATTTGTTATTAATGATGAGGTCACTGTTAGAGATTATAGAGATGTTTCAAAACCTAAATGGATTAGGGGTATAATTTTCAGAAGAATTGGAAAGACTTTGTACCTTGTAAAAATACCTGATTTAGATAACGTCGTTTGGAAGCGTCACCTTAATCAAATTAAGCGAAGGTTACAGCTGCCAGAATTTTCTGGGAGTAATTCATCAAAATTTTCACCAAGTGAAAATTCAGAAAAAATTGGATCGGGTGACTCTCCCAATATGAATTATGATTTACCTGATGAAATTGAACATTCTTTAGTGATGCGTCCCAGTGAAATGCAAAACACAGTAAGTTATACCCCCAGTAAAATGCAGAACACAGAAAGTGTTACTCCCAGTGAAAAGAAAAACGCGATAATCGAAAATAACCCCAGTGATAATGACACTATGACTGTTCGACCAAAAAGACTAATTAAACCTGTAGATAGGTTAAACTATAAGTAATTTTAGGATTTTGGCATAATTGTAACAATTGGTAAATTTTTTTATTTGGTAATTTCCCATTTTTTTTGTAGGGGGAAGGTATTGTAGTATAATTTGAATTTGCCATACTAGGTATGTGTACGCATGACCATTTCCATATGTTATTCAGTGCATGTGCATATTTATCTATATCTATCAGTATCAAATTATACGACACATGAGAACGTTATTTTCGCTTTGTTATAGGAATAAAATTTATTTAAAACTCAAATACCTTCTGTATCTAACCCTAAGAGTATGATACATTACAGTATTTAAACTTAAAAATTATTTGTAGAGTAGGTACCCGAATTTTTCCGTTTAGCTTCACCACCTCGTATATATACGAACATAGTCCAGCCGTGGACGTATTGATATATGTTGAAGATATTCAGGTACGTGCATGACTGGACCAACTGATATATGGAACCATGGCTCATGGTCCAACTATCCACGTACCAACATACAGGGTGTCCCAAAACTAGTGAATCAAACGTCACACCACGATAGAGTAGATCAAATACTATCGAATGATACAAACATTTGTTGAGCGAAAATGTACCGTTTCTGAAAAAACCTAACCTAAAGTTGCCGATTTTCGAACTATTTTTTCAATCACAAGGCCAATTTGTTATTAAAGATAGCGTTTTTCTCCCTTATTATCACCCCTATAGAGGGGTTTTATTCTAAGTAATCAAAATCATGTAGAAAAAACAATTGTTTTAATTTACATTTACTTAGGTTATCGATTAACTACTTAAAATAATTTCAATTCGGGGAGATAACACAATAATCTAAGTTCAATATAATTTAAAATCGATGTACTTTTTCACAAACTGGCCCTGTGATTAAGAGAAATAGTTCGAAAATCGGAAACTTTAGGTATTTTAATTAAATTATGATTATTTTCGAAACGGTACATTTGCGTTGAACATTAATGTTGGTGTCATTCGATAATGTATTTGGTCTACTCTATCGTGGTGTGACGTTTGATTCACTAGTTTTGGGACACCCTGTATATCAAACATATTTCGATACGTGAATGGCTGGACCATGCTCTTTATGGAATATATTTGGCACCGAATAAAACTGAAATAGAAGCGTCCTTCAAGGGCCTGTTCCGATATTACTGGCCCGCAATCGAATAACAATAGAACTCAAACGACTGGGCCAATAGGCATCGTCTCTGAAATACTGACAGTACTGTTCAGGAATATCGGAACAGACAGAAATGAGATAACGATGCAACAGAAAAGAATAGAAGTATAGAATTCCTCTTATTATGACTTCAAATGAAAAATATAAAGATCAGAGAATAAAATGGTGAAACATTAGTTTTGAATTACGCTATAAGCTGAAAGCCTAGCTATAGGCTGAAAGCCTATAACAACAGGAAGAAGGAGGAGCTGTGTAATCAATTTATTAACTGAATCAATTAATTCATTGCATGATTAGCCCACTTCATGATTGCTGAAAAAAATATGTAGGTGTATATTTGTACTTTGACTGCAAAAAACAGGATTTTTTTTAATTTAGCTTAACCACCTCGTATTTATACGGACGTAGTCCAGCCATGGACGTATTGATATATGATGAGGATATACAGATACGTGCATGGCTGGACCAACTGAGAAATTGAACCATGGTGCATGGTCCAGCTATCCACGTACCAACATATATATAACATATTTCGATCCGTGAATGGCTGGACCATGCTCTTTATGGAATATATTTGGCACCGAACAAAACTGAAATAGAAGCTCTCTTCAAATGAGATAACGAGATAACAGAAAAGAATAGGAAGTATAGAATTCCTCTTATTATGACTTCAAATGAAAAATATAAAGATCAGAGAATATAATGTTGAAACATCACTTTTGAAGTACGGAATATTCTGAAAGCCTATAACAACAGGAAGAAGGAGGAGCTGTGGAATCAATTTATGCACTGAATCAATTCATTCACTGCATGTTTAGCCCACTGCATGATTGCAAGAAAAAAATATATACGTGTATTATTATTCAAAAAAGAAATGGTGTTGAGAAATATAACCGGTTTGTCGAGTTACTAACACTGTCACAATTCAAATCAGCAATATTCTAGAACAATTTCTTAGGTGGAAGTAATCAGTTTAAAAATTCATTTTCCGATATTCTTCCAATTATTTATTATTTTGCATGCATTCTCGGCTCTTTTCTATGTAACAGAGTATAATATATGCTCAAAAAAAATCCTCATCATCTGTAATATTTTTTCACGGGCAATCGATATTTTCACCAAAAATACTTCAATAGTCTTATCAAATCAGATACAGAAGACAACGTAAATATAACATCCAAAATATTTTATTTTTAATTCTGGATCTATACATACATTACAATGGTACAGCTATAGAATGTATAGGTATCAGGCAAATATCTTGGTAGGAGCAGTTAGGAAAACATTTAGATATAACATTAAAAAGGCTGACTGAATTTGATGCTTGCAGAAATAATTTATCCACAAAATTTGTTTTAAGTTATTAAGTAATAAGTACCTAATTCATCAACTGAATCGACAATCTACTGAAATTTTTAAAACACAACCTGACAACACTGCAAAATTTGTGAAACTGGGTGGGAGAAAAGGAAGTCCAGCTAAACATGCATAGACATAAAGAAATCTGATGTGCATAGCTGGACGATATATATATATATATATATATATATATATATATATATATATATATATATATATATATATATATATATATATATATATATATATATATATATATATATATATATATATATATATATATATATATATATATATATATATATATATATATATATATATATATATATATATATATATATATATATATATATATATATATATATATATATATATATATATATATATATGAAATGGGGCTATTAGAAGAGGACCTATTTACCGCAGGTATATATATATATTTTTATATATATATATATATATATATATATATATATATATATATATATATATATATATATATATATATATATATATATATATATATATATATATATATATATATATATATATATATATATATATAAATATATATATACCTGCGGTAAATAGGTCCTCTTCTAATAGCCCTATTTCATGGTATGGGTCCTCCTGCTGCGATAAGTCGTCCGTATACGGAGGACCTAACACATCGCGTGTTAAATGCTTCCTCATAGCATAGGCAACCACCTGGCAAAAGTTCAGCGGGACGACTTAGAGCTGATTTTTGTCGATTTTGAATACTTTAGTTCCGGCAGTTGTCGCATTGAACCAGGAGGGCGCTTTCACGCGTATATTGAGTTGTATATTTTTGAGCGTTCTACATAGGATCGGTCATCCTCGATTATACAAAATTTTTCAGTACACCGTACTTTGGTCTTCCGTGTTTTCGGCAACACTGTATTCATTCGGGAATCGTACATTACGCTTTGTGTAGAGGTTGGATTATTTCATGAGTTTCTGTTTTCAATATCTTGTTCGCAGGTGTAAGGGGATAAGTCACGGTGAATTTACAGGAGGGCCATTTGAAAACGAAACAGAATGTGGCGAATTGGTCACATTCGTTAGAAACGGCTATTTTTGTTTGAAGGGGGACACTTTTTGTTTCATAATTTATTAGTAAAATAGCCTTCCCTTGAACGTGGCAGCTCAACTTTTGAATAGGGAAGATAGTTTGTGTGATACCTCATATTATGAAAGCTTATGAAGTCAGATTTCTATTTTTGTCCTTTTTTCGAAAATCTTATTGAATTTGACTAATTAATGGATGTTCATAATATTACAGAATATTTTCTTCAAATTGTGAAAAAATTGTTATTTTAGAACTATGGGTTCTTAGACATTTAAGAAGTGAAATAGCCACCCCCTAAGCTGAATGGTTATCCCTTTCGAATTTTCAATAGGGAAAAATTGGCCATGTGATATATCATTTGTAAGCACATCACTTAAGCTTTCTGATATGAAAAATTATTTAATAAAATTCAATAATTAATGGTCTTTCCTCGAATCACCTGTGATCTTCCATAAATTTTTCTCAGAGATGTCATATTCTTTGATTCTGAATTTCTGTATTTTTTGGTACTTGTTTCTGTAACATTTATTGGCGAAGAGTTTTCATTTCCTGCTACAAATATCGGCACTTATTGATTTACCTCGTGTTCGGAATGGAACTGTTGATAATTCCTTTTTTGTTATATCTAATAAAGATTATTCTTGTGTCCTCCAGCCGTTTATTGCAATAAAATCACAATGAAACCACGATTTTCATTTCACTTAATTTCTTTCGTCGATGAGTTCAATTGTTTATCCTGCGTTCATTCGAAATCATGGTTTACACAATTACAGAGAGGGTGGAAATTATTTCACTTCTTTCGAAAATAACCTATGTGCTAAGCTAAGAGAACGGCTGAACTATTCAATCAGCTTCATTTGGATCAAAATGTAAATCGAAAGTACGTATTCGAGTTAATGGCATAGTTCCGAGAAACTGGTTCAGTGTGTAGTAAAAAGCGAAATGTAAAACTGAATGAAGGGGTGAATGTGGCAGTTCTTGGTCCGGTGGCTCTCAATCCAAGATCGAGTACGAGGCAACTTGCAACAGAATCTGGTTCTCAGCGTAGCATTTTGAACATTTCAAAGCGCCATAAATTCCATCCGTACAAATTCCATCTTGTACATACCCTGCAGATCTGGAATTCTGTTCATTTATTCATTCATTGCTGTATCCCGTTACCAAGAATATATCTATAAAAAGACTCCAAAAAAAACAATTCCTTAGGGCTACTTGCGACTGTGTGCCCTCCTGTGACTGAAAAAACCCATCCGTGACCCACAGATTGAGCATGTAGATACCACAGATATAGGTTTAAACTTTTAAATTATCTGAAGAATAAGTGATCAAAATCCCACTCCGGGCATGAATAGTCACTGACCAGATCTAGCCGCCGCTGTATTTCTCTGGAGTCTCCATTATAACTGTGGACCAAAGACCTCCACTGTGATCTGTCTAACGCTAGTTGTTCCCAGTTATGATTGGTATTAACTGAATTAGAGATTGATGCAGTATATCCTTAAACCGCTTAAACCGCCTCCTGGTTTCCGAGCTCTCAGTGTGAATTCGCCAAACAGAGCTTTTTTGTGGAGTCTTGTGTCTTGCATCCTCAGAATGTGGCCACTCCATCTGAAAAGGGACCTCGTTACTTGAGTCTCAATAGTCATACAACTTGCGCGCTGCAAGACTTCTGCATTTGAAAATTCATGGAACCATGTGCATAATTTGTCTCAGACGACGTTGTTTTGTTTGTTCAAGCTATTTAATGTGTCGTCTGTAGAGCCTCCAGATTTCGCTTCCGTAAAGAAGCGTTAGGGGGACCACTAAGCAGCTGTTTTAGACTTCAGATTGATCTCGTGATTTTGAAACACTCTGTCCTTTAGTTTCAAGAATGTCCGTGAGGTCGAAATACAGTTGTATATTTCTCTGTTCAGGTTAGCCAAAGAGTGTTAATGAAGCTTCCCAAGTATTTGAACTGCTCGACCTGTCGATGTTATACCGCTCGTGTTCGGTCGCCAGAGTCTCGTTTGTAAAAACTGCGAGTAGGTAAGGTTGGCAAAGCCTCTCCACTCAAATGAGTGGAGAGGCTTTAAAACGCATCCTTCCCCCTTCATCTTACATTCTGTTAGTCCCAGAACTGTCGACAAAAATCGGCATGAGTTTTGTAATGGCTCACAATTGAATATGATTTAGTATTGAGTGTGTAGGTACATGAGTCACAACTCCCAAGTTCAGGTAGGTAGGTAGACACCTGTCAGCGACGCGGATTGCTGTATACAAAATTACAATATCCGCATTTTGAGCGTATGCTGACTGCCTCTGTTCTATTCATCTGACTCTCCTATTCTCAAATAATACAAGGTGCGGCACGGAGGGCGGACGTTTTTCAGATGGGCATAACTTTCCTCCACTGAGGACGAGAGAAGTGGGGAAACGCCGTTAGACTCGTGTGTTCCTAGCATTTATTTACCAGTTGTTTTTTTTACTCATTTTGTTCATGAGTGACGAAGCCCACTTTCACCTCAACGGCATGGTTAACTGGCAGAATTGCCGTTATTGGGCTAATGAAAATCCACAACACTTACACGAAAGACCGCTGCACAGCCCAAAAGTTACGGTTTGATGCGCTGTATCGCAAACTCGCATCATTGGCCCTTACTTCTTCGAAGACGTTAATGGTCGTGCTGTTACCGTGAACTCAGAGCGGTACGTCGAAATGAACAACAACTTCTTTATCCCCGGATTACGACGGCAACGTGTTCCAATCCGACGTGTGTGGTTCCAACAGGATGGGGCGACCGCCCACACAGCCAGAGCATCAATGGACGTTATTCGCCCTCTCTTCCCTGGTCGCCTTATTTCCAGGTTTGGCGAAGTTCATTGGCCTCCCCGGTCCCCAGATTTATCCATATGCGATTTTTTCTTATGGGGACACCTCAAGGCTAGAGTATACGAGACCAAGCCCCGAACTCTGGACGAATTGAAAAGGGCTATTCGCGTGGAAGTTGCCCAAGTTGAGAGAGCGATGTTGGAGAGAGTCTACACGAACTTCCAAGAGCGCCTCCAGCACTGCATCACCGATTTCGGCCACCACGTGCCTGATGTGATTTTCCACACTTGACTGTCTCAAATGCTATTTCCTTGAGAATCTGATTCCGTCAATAAATGTGTTTTTGAGTAAAAATTAACGCTTTTATTATTTTTTTAAAACCATCCATCCTCCGTGCCGCACCCTGTATATGATAATTAAACAGTGGAGAGACTTAAACTCTGTGACATGCTGACAAAAATGCCACAAGTCGACAGAGAGGTGTCTCTCTCACCATAGGAGTTGTGGGTGTTCTGTTTCCTAGGTGTGTCATCCTTAAGTCTTCAAGGTTGATACAGAAGAACAAAATGTGTTCAACCGTTTCCTCCGTGCTCCTGCACCAGCGGCACAGGAAACAGCTAGTCAGTCCCATTCTATTTAAGTGTTTATTAAACAAATGGCCAGTCATTGCTTCAGTCACTAGACTCAGTTGTTACCTCTCGAGAGCTAAGAGTTTTTTGACCTCAGGCACAGAGGATGGTCTCTCAGTGAGAAGCCTCGACTGTGTAAGACCACCTCTCATGCTCCATCCAGAGGAAAATTTCCTGTCCAGCCAACTATTGAAGAAGTTCTTGACAGATGTACGACAGATAGGCAGCGCCGGTCCCGGACCAACAAAAGCTGAGCGGGCTCCCTGCTTTGCAAGTATGTCTGCCTTCTCGTTTCCCGGAAGTCCTGCGTGAGCCGGGCACCAGATAACTTTCACAATGTTATCAGAGCCTAGCTCCCGCAGAGCCTCTCTGCATTCCTTTACTAGGTGTGAGTTAAACCTTTCCTCAGAAAGGGATTTCAGGGTTCCCTGACTGTCACAACAAATATAGATGTTGTGTTTTCCGGAGTACCCTCTGCGGATATTCTCCAGTGTGCAGGCTAAAACAGCATACAGTTCAGCCTGCACTATGGAACAATCCTTTCCTTGGGGGATGGATAGATTGAAACGAGGTCCCACAATTCCCACTCCAGTCTCTGTGGCCATCGGTGAACCAAGTAGGACCTTCAGGCTCATAAAGCCTGTTTGGTTTAGACCATAGGTCTCTGTCAGGGACAATTACCCTGTAGGGTTCGGCAAAGTAGAAGCTGGTGCCTGCGCGGTCCCCTCTATGGAGAAGGGATGCGTTGGCATCCTCCACCATGTTAAGAGCCCTCGCATGCCCCCTGAATAGTCCTCTATCGCGCCATTGTCCCTGTCCCCAAACTCTAAGAGCTGTCTTCATAGCCACCTGTGTAACTACAAGGTCCAAAGGTGGTAGGCCCAGCAGACACTCCATAGCTGCCGTAGGGGTGGATCTCAGAGCGCCTGTGATGGTTAGACATGCGTTCCTCTGACATCTAGTCCTAATGTTGCGGCTGGAGTTCTTCCCCATGGAAGTCCACCACACCAGTGATGCTTAGGTAAGGATAGGCCTCACCACTACAGTGTACAACCAGTGCATAATGTATGGTTTGAAGCCCCATCCTTTACCAAGCACTCTCCGAGTAGACCAAAAAATTACATTAGCCTTGCTCGATTGAGTCTCAATTTTCAGCCATTACAAAACTCTTCCACTGTTATGACTACAACCTCGGCGACAACTTATGAGGGATGCTGACCGGCGTATTCCACAAAAATGCGGTCTGACCAAGTGGAGAAAGTTCTCCATCTTCTTTACACTATATACTAGTTTCCTGAAAATTTTCAATTATAAAACATTTTGAGAACATATTGTAATTGTTCATACCGAGATCAAAGCGCGTCGCCGCCAGGTGTTACACTTCAGGATCAGGATCTTGCGAGTGGGTGCTGACTCATGTACAATCCCAAAACTAAATAATATTTAATTTTGGACCATAACAAACTCCGGACCATTTTTGTTGCCAGCTCTCGGACCATGTGAAGTGATGAGTGAGCGATTGGCCAATGATCTAAATTTCGTTTTTAATATTTGTTCTATAGATGAATGTTCGTTTTCTCTCAACGGTTGGGTCGATGAAAATCCCAAATTAACTTTGTAAATTTATACACAACACCAAGAAAAACTGAATGTTTCGCCATGAATCTTTGGTGATCGCATAAATGGCCCTTTTTTCTTACCAGGAAATCTGAATGGAGATACGTTCAAAACCACAGTGATTCAATATGTTGACTGACATTATTGAGAATAATGAGCAATATTCAGAAGATGAGTTGATATTTCAGCAGAATGGAAATAGATTTCCAAGTCTTTGGATTGGAAGAAGAGGATCTTCAGAATGACCCTCACAATCGTCTGACCTTTCACCACTCGATTTTTTTGTTGCGGGTTCACATAAAAAATAGAATTTATTCTACTCAGCCCGAATTCTTAGAAGAATTACGTCATCGTATTGTCAACGAATGTCAACAAATGACTCCAACGATGTTACAAAATGATCTTCAACGGTTTGAACATTTGTGAAACTAATAGTTTTCAATAAATTAATTTTCTAACTTGAGATTCTCTCTCTCAAAAAGTACTTATGGCAACGTTCTTTTGGAAAACTAATTCACAGAGTTTCTGTTTCAAACTAAAGTTGAACTTTCTTTTGATTTTCCTGACTTGAACACTTTCTGACTTTTCCGCAAGCAAATATTTGCTGATTCAAATAACTCAAAAAAACTGAATGATAAACAAAATCGAAAAATATGACATCTTTGAGAAAACATTCATGCAAGAGCACGAATTAGGAAATATTCTTAGGGGATATGATGAAAAACCATTGATTATTAAAATTCAATTCAATTGTACAAAAAGCTGCAAATTATGAAAGTTGAGAGGATGAGCTTTCAAATGATGTATCATATGGCATATCCTCTGTATTAAAAAGTCGAGAGTTGTACCCCCCTTTCATTCGAAATATTCTTGTTACCACAATGTGATGATTCACCACCGACAAAATTACTGGTGGAACGGATCGAATAATAAAAACCGTAAATTTTATGACCATTAATTCCGGCAACACTGTCGGAGGAGTGATCCACTGTGAAATAAAATGAAAATTATACGTCGGAAGAACTATCCACCACATTTTGGATATTCTATATACAGCGGAAGACTGAAGGATCGTAAAATGGATAAAAATATATACACATGGAGGAGCCAAAGTGAACATTTTCGTGGGAGGACCCAAACATAGTAGAATGCGAAGAAAATTTTTTTTTTCTTGACCAGTATTAGGGCGGATTCACATTCGAACTTTGCCAAATAATCAATATACGCAGAGAAATCTGATATATATTCATGGGTTCTGGTAGAGGACCTATTGCTGGATCATATGGTGAGGACCTATAGATGCCGGGATGTGAATATATATATATATATATATATATATATATATATATATATATATATATATATATATATATATATATATATATATATATATATATATATATCTGGGGAGAGTTGTCCAACAAAGGACAGCATGCGATCTACTTGGGAGGAAATATGGAGCAAGGATGGAGAGCATGATGATGAAGCGCTATGGATAAGAGAGGCTGAGGAGGAATCGAGAATGTACATTATGGAGGATTTACTTATCACGGAGGAGAATATAAAAAAAGTTCTGAAGAAGTCGAACAACTGGTCGGCACCAGGCCCTGATGGAATCCATAATTATTGGTGGAAGTACTTTAGCTCAACTCACAAATTTTTGGCGAGAGTCTTTCAAAAATCCCTGACCGACCCATCAATTTTACCTGCTTCCTGCACACTTGGTGTAACACACATGATTCCAAAGGGTAAAAACACCAAAGACCCCAGAGATTATCGACCAATCACGTGTTTACCTACGGTATACAAAATATTAACAGGAACCATCACACAACACATTTGGAAACACGTGGACAGATACAATATAATGGCACGAGAACAAAATGGCAGCAGAAAAGACGCAAGAGGATGTAAAGAATTGTTGATAATAGACACACTCGTAACAAAGCAAGCAAAAAAAAAACAACGAAACATTTCCATGGCATGGATTGATTACAGAAAAGCCTTTGATTCGATACCACACTCGTGGCTTCTGAAAACTCTAAGATTATATGGTGTCTCGGAGGCTGTGATCAATTTACTGCAACATCTAATGGAAATGTGGAGAACAAGACTACAAGTGAAAACCAATAAGAGCAACTACAAAACAGGCGAAATTAACATCCGAAAAGGAATCTTCCAAGGCGACAAATTGAGCACGTTATGGTTCTGCCTGGCCATCAACTTTCTGAGCAAACTCCTTAATAAGTCAGCCTACGGCTATGTTATAGAGAAAAGCACCAACACAAAGATAAACCATCTACTTTACATCGATGATTTGAAGCTCTATGCCGCCAATGAAGAACAGCTCCTAAGACAACTAAAAATTGTAACATCATTTACGAAGACGATAAAGATGGAGCTAGGACTTGACAAATGTGCCGTCATACACGTGAAAAGAGGAAAACTATCCAAAGGGAGCACAATGATGATACAAGATAACTTGGGCATTCAAAGATTAGCACCAGGAGACACTTACAAGTACCTAGGAATCCAACAAGGAATGGAAATAAGAGCAAATGAAGCCAAGGAATCATTCAAATATAAATTCCTTAATAGGTTGAAGAAGATACTCCAAGCAAAGCTTAATGCCAAAGCAATGAATATAGCGATAAGCTCCTGGGTGATACCCTGCCTTTCTTATTCCTTCGGAGTTATAAAATGGACTGCCTCAGACCTCGGGGCTCTGGACATCCAAGTGCGAAGGCTCCTCACCAGGCATGGAATGCACCATCCTCATGCCTCAGTTAATAGGTTGTACATACCAAGGAAGGATGGGGGAAGAGGTATGCAAAGCATTGAAAGCATACACCATAACACAGTCAGAGATATGAGAGAGTACTTCAGATCAAAGAACTTACAATTCTACAAAGCTCTGTCCAAGGAAGACCAGAACATCACGGCGTTAAACTTGGCATCTGAACATCATCTACATCAAACTCCTACTAGTGAAGAACTATCTGAGGTATGGCACAGCAAAGCATTGCATGGAAGATATCCAGCGGCCCTGAAAAAGAGAAGCATCGATAAAGAGAGATCGCTTGCATATCTGAAATCTGGATACCTCTTTCCGGAAACGGAGGGCAGACTTGCAGCAATCCAAGATCAAGTAGTTCCCACAAGATCATACCAGAAGAACATAACGGAAAGGAACCTTATAAGCGACAGATGCCGTAAATGCTCTCAGGCACCAGAAACGATTCAACACGTCACATCGTCTTGCCCTGTCCTCGCTCCCAGAGAGTACACCGACCGACATAACGCTATGGCCAAGGTATTTCATCAGGCCATCTCCCTGAAATATGGATTAGTCAGCACAAAGAAGAAAATCCATGAATACTCACCAAGAGAGGTTCAGGAAAACGATGCGGTGAAGGTGTACTGGGATCACCCGCTCACTACTGACAGGCCAATCGCTCACAACCGTCCTGACATTGTTGTCTTCAAAAAAAGGGAAGGCACAGCCATTATAGTTGACATCACCGTTCCGGCCGATGACAATGCAGAAAAAGCGTACACTGAGAAAGTAGTAAAGTATCAAGATCTGGCTTTTGAGTTGAAAGAACTGTATAGATTCACCAACATAACAATACTTCCACTGGTTATCACCACAAATGGCCTGGTTGAGATTCATCTCCAGGAAAACACGAGGAGGCTCGGGCTTGAGGGAAAGGAGATAGAAGACGCGCAGAAGGAAGTGATTCTATGGACCACCAGGATTGTCCGAAGATTCCTAGTGAGCGAATGAGAGATGTCTTGTTCTTAAGGAACCGGCATCATCATGACCATACCCTGTGAAGGTGAAAAAAAAAAAAAAAAAATATATATATATATATATATATATATATATATATATATATATATATATATATATATATATATATATATATATATATATATATATATATATATATATATATATATATATATATATATATATATATATATAATACGAGTAATTTTAAGGGTTTAACGACTCTTTTGTGGAATGGAAATACTCTTTTTTCTCAACCAAGCTTTCGCAATTATTTTATTGCTTCTTCAGGGTTTCTACAATATAAAATACAAAGATCAATTTAATATAAAAACATTTCTCTTTTACAATTACCGAAAGTCAGGTTAAACGTTTCACTGACTTCAACAACGCATAACATACTTCGACTACAAGTAGTACAGTTATGTTATGCGTTGTTGAAGTCAGTGAAACGTTTAACCTCACTTTCGGTAATTGTAAAAGAGAAATGTTTTTATATTAAATTGATCTTTGTATTTTATATATATATATATATATATGCGCAGGGTGGTCGCAGGACTATCGGGGAGTGACGACCCCGCGTACCCGAGTCGCCCAGCCCCCAGGTTAGCAGCCTGGGAAGCTGAACACGAAGCTCCAATCACGAGAAGCATGTGTCAGGGCGGTAGAGGGCAGCGGGCTGGCCCTCTTCGGAGCCGTCCGGAGGAAGAGCCCGATGGGGTAAACTGCGGTGCGAGCGGCGCAGTCCCCCGAGATGGCACCGTAAGCCAGAACTCGGTTCCTGCTAGAAGAGAAAGGAGGAGCATTAGCTTGGACAGCTGTCGAGCTCGTCCCGCTGAAGCTCCAAGACGAGATGGACGAGCACGCTGGAATGAAGAGGAGAACATCCTGTTGCTGCGTGTTCACTATATAGCAAAGGATTTGGAACGTTACAACAACAGCAATTATAGGCAAGCACTCACAAATATCTGGAATGATTTGAATCCACAAAAGCAGGCCTACGCTAACCTCTTGTCCAACAGAGTAAAATGGCTACTGAACAATGAAAAGTTCACCGACACCGAACTGAACAGTATCATGCTCAGCTGCTATCCGCGGGGTGCCGTGATGGATTGCGATGGTCACTCGGCAGAAGAAGCGCCAGCCCGAATTCCAGAGGCAACAGAAGAGACCACACCAAAAAAAGACCAACTAGAGCGAGCTCTAATCAAGAACTATACATTGTACGCCGGAATAACACCAGAAAACAGGCCAAAAATACCAAGAATGAAGGGGTCAAAAATCATGCTACAGAGGGTACAGGAGGTAAATGAAATAATGAAGAGCAAGTTAACAGCAACCTTGCAGCTGGAAGATATAACAGATTTCGTGTACGCGGGCGCATTCACAGTATGCTCTGAGCTGGGAATGAAAATCGAAGATGCGCTACCGAAAAAAGGCGAAACAACGCCTCCTTGGAAATACCGCCTGGAAAAGAAGATCAATAACATAAGAAGGAGCATTGGCATACTGCATACTTACCTAAATACGGAAACGCCGTCCAATAGAGTCGAAAGGCTGACCCGTCAGATTGCATCAGAGTTCAAGATCAAAGCACGGAGTGGTAACTTCAGGCAAAGCATAATGGTGGTTTTTGACAGGCTTAAACAAAGGATAAAAGCATTAGGTTGTAGAATCCAACGGTACAACGAACGGGTAAAAAGGTACAAAAACAACCAGCTGTACTACAAGAACAGACAGCAATTTTTCCGCCACCTCGAACAAGAGACCTCTAAAGAGTTAAACCCGCCCGATGAGGGATCTATGCACCTGTTCTGGAAGAAAGTGTGGGAGGAAGAAAAAAGGCATGACGAACAAGCACATTGGATTACAGACTTAGAGAGAGAGTCCAATGAGTACCACATGGAGGACATAGAAATCACGGAGAAAGATATAAAGGACGCATTGAAAAAGACGAATAACTGGTCAGCTCCTGGCGTGGATAATATACAAAATTACTGGTGGAAGCACTTCACGGCTGCGCACTGTCACCTTGCAAGGCTGTTTCGGGAAGTCTTGTTGGACCCGACAAAGATACCGGGTTTCTTCACGCTTGGTATATCCTACATGCTGCCAAAGGGAAATGACACCATAGACCCCAAAAACTACAGGCCGATCACCTGCCTCCCAACCATCTATAAGATTTTAACAGCAGTTCTTACCCGAAACCTTTGGAAACACGTGAATGAAAATAACATATTAGCACGAGAACAAAATGGATGTAGTGGAAACGCCCGAGGATGCAAAGAGCTCTTAATAACCGACCTCATAATAACTAAACAGGTCAAGAAGAAACAGAGAAATATATCGGTAGCATGGGTCGACTACCGGAAAGCTTTCGACTCGGTTCCACACACTTGGCTGATCAAAGCACTACAATTGTATGGTATATCAAAGCCGATCATCACTCTTCTAGAACATCTAATGAAGACATGGCGCACACAACTGGTGATAAACACAAAAAACAAATACTATAAAACCGCCGAAATCAAAATCCGGAGAGGAATTTTCCAGGGGGACACGCTGAGCCCTCTTTGGTTTTGTCTGGCTCTAAACCCCCTGAGTAGACTACTGAAGAAGCAGATCTACGGATATAAGTTACAAAGGGCGCAGAACATGAGAATTAACCACCAGTTGTACATAGACGATCTTAAGCTCTATGCTGCGAATGAGGAACAACTCAGGAAGCAAATTCGAATAGTGGCAGCGTTCTCTGAGGCAATAGGAATGGAGTTGGGTGTGGAGAAGTGTGCTGTTGTACATGTAAAAAGAGGTCGAGTGCAGGAGGGAGAGGTCTTTTCGGTGATGGAGAGCCTGGAGATACCTGAATTGGGAGCGCAGGAGACGTATAAATACCTGGGCGTACAACAGGCCCTAGACATAAAGACAGCTGACATGAAGAAGATCTTTAGAGATAAGTTTCTCAGCAGGCTAAAGAAGGTGCTTCAGAGTAAGCTCAACTCCAAATCAATGTTTGAAGCTGTAAATACATGGGCGGTACCATGCATAGCCTACTCCTTCGGGGTGGTGAGATGGTCAAATGCAGAGTTGAGAGATATCGACCAAAAAGTAAGAGCACTACTCACCAGACATGGCATTCACCATCCACATGCGTCCGTGAATAGGCTTTACATCCCAAGACGGGACGGCGGGCGGGGGCTGCAGAACCTGGAAATGGTACATGACAAAACAGTGCGCAGTATGAGAGAGTATTTTCTATCAAAAAACTCACCTTTCTACAGTGCTCTATGTCAGGCAGATGAGAACTTGAGTCCGTTAAACTTGGCAGGCCAACTGGAACCGGTGCGACTCACGAACGAGGGGCTCATACAGGAGTGGCACGGCAAGGTGCTCCACGGAAGATACCCTGGGAGTCTGAAAAATAGTCACGTTGATAAGTCGGAATCACTTACTTACCTGAAAGCTGGATATCTGTTTCCTGAAACAGAGGGAAGGTTAGTCGCCATCCAGGACCAAGTGGTTTCGACGAGATCATATATCAAGAACATTACGGGAAGGAATATACCAACAGATAAATGCCGCAAATGCTCCCAGATGACTGAGTCCATACAGCACGTCACATCATCCTGCTCTGTTTTGGCACCGGTGGATTATACACAGCGGCACGACGCGATGGCTAGAGTCTATCACCAGGAAATTGCCATGAAATGTGGGCTAATAAGGAAAATCATGAAGCCATTTGAATATCGACCATGTAACATCCTGGAGAATGAGAATTATAAGCTGTATTGGGATACTTTCATCACAACGGACCGGGCAATAAAACATAATAGGCCCGATATTCTGCTGTTCGATAAGAAAAACAAAACAGTAGAAATCCTGGACGTTGCTATCCCCGCCGACGATAATGTGCCTAGAGCATTCGTTGAGAAGCTGACCAAGTATCATGATCTGGCGTTCGAGATGAAGACAATCTATGGCCTGAAGTCAACATCCATACTTCCACTGGTCATATCAACGAACGGACTGGTTGAGAGGCACCTTGTGGAGAACACACTACGAATGGGCTTGGACAGAAAGCTGATAAGCCTGGCGCAAAAAGAAGTCATCCTCGCAAATACAAGGATAGTGAGGAAGTTCCTAACGTCCCTTTGAGGCAGCCTTGGCAGATGATTGTGCCCGGCTGCCCCAGAGCTGCCTACCCTATATGGTGATGAAAAAAAAATATATATATATATATATATATATATATATATATATATATATATATATATATATATATATATATATATATATATATATATATATATATATATATATATATATATATATATATACCGCAGGGTGGTCGAAAGGCTATCGGGGAGTGACGCCCCCGCGGACCCTAGTCAACCATCGTTCTAGGTTAGCAAAATAATTCTCAGGGCGGTAGGGAGCTGCGGGCTGGCTCCCTTCGGAACCGTCCAGAGGATCAGCTCGGCGGAGGATCAGGTAGGGTGAGCGGCGCCTACCTCCGCTCTGGAACCGTAAGGCCACGTCCTGCACAACTAAGTGAAGGTGAAGGTGGTTTGGCTGTATCAATAGATCGGCCCACCACTTCCCAGCAACAACAACTGCACCAGGACAGGCGTATGCGCTGGACACATGAGGATAATTGTACGGCTATTCGCGCACACTATATAGCGATGAAGTTAGCGGGCGGAAGAGGAATAAACTATATGCGTACCTTAAATGAGATTTGGAATGACATGAGACCGGATAGACGCACATATGCCCAGCATATAGCAAATAGAGTTCGCTGGATATTGAATGAAGAAAAGATACCCCGGACAGAGTTGAGTATGATAGAGAACAGCTGTTGGCCAGACATAATTCTTGGAAATGAGAGTGACGAAACCATTGTTGAAATAGTTCCTCATGAAAATGTTGAACTGGCACCTGAGGACGAGAATATCCGGGGCGAAGGAGTGGGCTCACAGGCTCACATTTTTGCAGCGTTGAACAGGAACCTGTTGAAGTTCAGAGGAATGGATCCAAAAATCAGGCCAAAAATCCCGAGACTCAGGCACTGCAGAAAGCTCAAAGAAGATATGAGTGCGGTCGACAAGATACTGTCACGGATCATTGACAGGGACCACTCTCTTCTACAAATTGTGGATATGGTTTACGCGGGGGCCATAACTGTTGCTGAACTCCAGGGTAAGACGGAATCGCCGGTTGAGATGAGGAGGCCTTCTGGTGATCCGCCATGGAAGACACGCCTAGAAAAAAAGATCATTACATATAGAAGTAAACTTGGTAGCATTCATACTTACCTTTCCACACAGCAACCGTCCAGGAGAGTAATGAAATCAATGAAGATCATAGCAAAAGAGTATAAGCTAAGGCTTGGTGCGGGCGATTTCCATAATAAGATCAGGTTAGCAGCAGACAACCTTAAACAAAAAATAAAAGCATTAGGGGCTAGATTGCGGCGTTATAATGACAGGACTAAGAGGTATAGAAACAACCGTCTGTATTATGCGAATCAAAAGGAATTTTTTCGTAACTTGGAGGGGGGGCTGAAGCCTGATGGCCCACCACCGGGATGTGGAAGTATGGAGGCCTTTTGGAGTAAGATATGGAGCGAGGAGGTCAGTCACGATGAGGGTGCTGACTGGCTGAAGGACGTGGAGGATCAATCAGGGAAAAGTATTATGAGTGAGGTACATATAGATGTAACAGACGTACAGTGGGTCTTGAAGTCCGCGAATAACTGGGCCGCACCAGGAGTTGACAACATCCATAACTTCTGGTGGAAACATTTTGGGTCAGTTCACTCTTCCCTAGCTCGCCTGTTTCAAAAATGTTTGGAGAAACCTGAGCTGGTCCCCACTTACATGACTAGCGGAATAACATACATGCTACCAAAGGGATCCGAGTCACAGAATCCAGCAAACTACAGGCCAGTAACATGTTTGCCAACAATTTATAAACTACTAACTGGAGTGCTAACGCGACATATCAACAACTACCTGAGAACCAATAACATTCTAGCTAAAGAACAGAACGGATGCAAATCCAAAACTATGGGCGCGAAGGAACTCCTGATATCGGATCTAATTATTACCAAACACGCAAGGAAAAAACTACGAAACATCTCGGTGGCATGGATAGACTATAGAAAAGCGTTCGATTCTGTGCCCCACTCGTGGTTGCTCAAAGTTTTGAGCATGTACGGAATATGTGACTCGATAATAAACCTCCTAAAACATCTTATGAGCGGATGGCACACTTCGCTTGTGCTGAGATCTGAAGCGGGTGTGCTGAAGACGGCTGACATCGAAATAAAACGGGGACTGTTTCAGGGGGATACACTGAGTCCTCTATGGTTCTGCTTGGCATTGAACCCCCTAAGTGCACTGATTAACAACCAAAAATACGGATATATTCTAGATAGAATTAAAAAAATTAAAATAACCCATCAGCTTTATATCGATGACCTTAAGTTATATGCATCTAATGATGAAGAACTGGCAAAACAGATACAGATCGTAGCTACATTCAGTGAGGCCATAAGAATGCAAATGGGTCTAGATAAATGCGCAAGGCTTACTGTGAAAAGGGGAAAAATCAGTGAGAGTGATTCTAGCTTCCTTGATCAGGACGCCATTCAGACTCTGGACAAAGATGAGACATATAAATATTTGGGCATACAACAGGCCTTAGAAATTAAGAATGCTGAAATGAAAGAAGCCTTTACCAAAAAACTATTGTGGCGTGTGGGTCAGTTGCTTAGGTCCAAACTCAATTCAAGATCACTGTTTCTGGCTTTGAATACGTGGGCTATGCCGATAATGACATACACTTTCGGAGTACTCACCTGGTCGACTACGGAGTTGCAAGCCTTGGATACAAAAATTCGAACCATCTTGACGAAATACGGTGTACATCACCCACACTCCTCCGTGGCTAGACTCTACCTCCAAAGACACCTGGGCGGAAGAGGATTGGTTAATTTAGAAACAGCTCACAATAAGACCGTAATAAGATTGAGGGAATATTTTATGCAGCAGAACTCACCTTACTTCAGGACCCTTCGGGCGATCGATGTGGGATGCTCTCCGTTGCGGCTCTCGGACTCAGGATTCGCTCCGCCGGTCCGCACTCAGCAAAGTTTTCGGGAAGAATGGAAGGCTAAAGCTCTGCATGGTAGATACCCCAACAATCTAGAAAACAATAACGTAAATAAGGCAGAATCATTGACTTACATGAAAGCGGGCTATCTCTTTCCTGAGACCGAAGGCAGGTTGCTCGCAATACAGGATCAGGTGGTTCCAACCAGATCCTACCTTAAAAACATTGCAGGACAACACCTGACCACTGATTTGTGTCGGAAATGCGGGCAGGGACGAGAGCATATTCAGCACGTGACATCTGGGTGCTCCATCCTTGCGCCTAGAGAATATACCGACAGGCACAACCAAATGGCGAAAATTTATCACCAGGCCATTGCGCTGAAATACAATCTCCTCAAAGTCAAGAAAAAAATCATCTCTACTTACCTGAGGGTGTCCTCGAGAACGAATCCTATAAATTATATTGGGATACCACGATAGTGACCGAAAGACCAGTGGCGAACAACCGACCGGATATCGTTCTGTTCAAAAAAGAAAGCAAAATTTGTTATATTATAGACATCACAGTACCATCGGATGATAATATCTCTAGGGCGTACACGGAAAAAATTAGTAAATACTATGACTTGTCATTCAACTTGAAAGAAATGTACCAGTTAAAACAAGTAACCGTTATTCCACTGGTAGTCTCGGTAAACGGGCTTGTTGAAGAACATCTTTCCGTGAACACAATGCTGCTGGAGCTGGATGGCTATGTTATTTCGAGTGCTCAGAAAGAGGTGATATTGGGAACAACACGCATTGTCCGACGATTTCTCCATTGCTCGTGATCCCACCTTGGTATATTGCCCGGTGGTTTCTCGTACTCCCCTGTAAAGGTGATTGGCACAAAAAAAAAAAAAAATATATATATATATATATATATATATATATATATACATATATATATATATATATGTATATATATATATACGCACGGGAGCGAAATGCTTTCGGGGACTGACGACCCCGCGTACCCCAGTCGCTCGATGTGCTGGGTTAGCAGCCCTCACACCGTGTAAAAACAAAAGCTTTCGATGATGAAATAGATGCCTCGGATACCGCCTCCGGAGTGGGGACTGCTCCTGGGGGAAGACCGGCACAGGCCCTAGCGGAGCCAGGTGAAGCAAGTGGCGCCTCTCCGCGAAACGGAACCACAAGGCCACGCAACTCTAGAGGATACACACAGGGGCTCAGCTTGGATCCTCCCAGCCACGAATATTCGGAACTGGCAGATCCCGCTCAACCCCAGAGGAGAGGAAGGCAGCGTTGGACCAGAGATATGAATCTGAGTCTTGTCAGCGCTTATTTCCAAGTTACTGAGGGAGAGACCCAAACAAAAAAAATACGCCGCAAAACTAGCAGAGAAATGGTACGAGATGCATCCAGATAAAGCATTCAACGGAAAACACCTAATAGCACAAATTAGGAACATCAAAACCAGAAAACTCTTGTCCCATGACGAGCTCAATACCATCAGACTCGAATCATTAAACAAATCACCGACAACCAGACTGAGAAGTATAAGACGTAGCATCCGAATATCCTTGGGCGCACCATGTCGAGAATTGAACACAGGAGAACAAGAAACAACAACTGAGCAAGAACATTACGAACCCTCACCTGAGATACTGGAGGTATATGAAGAATTGAACACCAAATGGATGGGTATACCTCTGGAAAGGAGACCAAAGATACAGAGAATTCAATTAAACATGGAAGCCAAAACAACTATTAATGCGATCGACGCGGCCTTACGACAAACTATTCACAGAACAGCAGAATTTGAAGATCTATGTCACAAAGTGTATTGTGCAGCTATCACAGCAAACCTCATTCTACAGACAAAAACT
The DNA here is from genome assembly GCF_907165205.1 of Coccinella septempunctata. Classification (NCBI taxonomy): domain Eukaryota; kingdom Metazoa; phylum Arthropoda; class Insecta; order Coleoptera; family Coccinellidae; genus Coccinella; species Coccinella septempunctata. The sequence continues at coordinate 22,245,813 of NC_058189.1, forward strand.
CACAAGGCGAGAAACGAGAAACAACTACGAAAACCCCCTTGGGAACAACGCTTAGAAAAACGAATAACTACACTCAGAAAGCAGGTAGGAATTCTCCACCTGTACCTGAACAACGAAAGAGTGAGTAGAAAGGTACATAAGAAGCTAAGGCAGTACGCAAAAAGGATAAAGCTGAAAGAACGGGACGAACACTTCAAAAGGAAGCTACTGGAACACCATGAGAAGCTAAAGCAGAAAATAGCAGCCTTGGGAAATCGCCTAAGAAGATACCATAAGAGGACCCAAAGATACCAGCAGAACAATCAGTTCACAAGCAACCAGAAAATGTTCTTCAGAAAAATTGACCACGAAGACCACAACAAAGACCAAAAACCCCCAAACCCGAACAACATGAAAGAGCACTGGTCGTCCTTGTGGTCAGTAGAGAAGGAGCACAACAGGAATGCCCCATGGATCGAGGCAGAGAGGGAGGCGCAGCGAGACTTACAGGAAATGCCTAGGGTGATTGTGAGTGAAGAAGTGATTAGAATGACAACAAGAAGGATGAAGAACTGGGTGTCCCCAAGTATAGACGGAATCCACAATTACTGGTGGAAGGCATTGACATCTACTCACAAGGCAATGGCGCGCCTTGTGGAAGAATCACTAGAAAACCCGGAGAACATCCCCGCATATTTCACTAGAGGAAAAACCATCATGATTCCAAAAAAAGGAGACCTGTCACAAGCTGAAAACTATAGGCCTATCACCTGCCTACCGTCCGCTTACAAGATACTTACATCCACAATAGCCCATAAGATCAACGCACATCTTAAGAACAACAACTTAATGTGCTGGGAACAGAATGGATGCAAAAGCAAGAGCCGTGGCAGCAAAGAACTATTAGTTATCGACAGAGCCGTCACCAAACAGGCTAAGAAAAGAAATAAAAACATCACTGTAGCCTGGATAGATTATCTGAAAGCTTATGACTCTGTTCCGCACTCTTGGCTGATCGAAGTGCTAGAGATCTATAAAATAGAAAAGAGGGTAATAAAGATGCTTAAAAGACTAATGGCAACATGGAGGACAACCCTTACAGTGAACGAAGGCAACCATTCGTATGAAACACCAGAGATAAGAATAAGAAGAGGCATCTTCCAGGGAGACGGCCTGAGTCCTCCCTGGTTCTGCTTGGCGCTCAACATTCTGAGCAGAATACTGAACAGATCAGCATACGGTTACACCATTGACGCTCGAACAAAACTAACCCATCTGTTTTACATGGACGACTTAAAGCTCTATGCAAGGGGGCGAGAACAACTGGAGGGCGAGCTGGAGCTTGTGAGAAATTTTAGTGAGGACGTGGGGATGGCACTCGGAATGGAGAAATGTGCAACCGTAATAGTAAAGAGAGGAAAGGTGGTGGAAGAGGAGAATATGCAGCTGAAAGATGGCAGACAAATAAAGAATCTGAGCACGGAAGAAACTTACAAATACCTGGGTATAGAACAAACCTTTGAAATCAGACAAAAAGAGAATAAGGAAAGAGCCAAAATGGAACTGTTCAGAAGATTAAAACTGATACTTAAGACGCAGCTATCCTCGAAAAACAAAATGACGGCCATCAACATCTGGGCTATTCCGTCGTTCACTTACACAGCAGGAACAGTCGCGTGGTCGAGAACGGATTTGCAACTAATCGACAGAAAAATTAGAACCACACTAACCCAATTCGGGCTCTTACATCCCAACTCGGCGATAGAAAGGCTATATTTGCCTAGGAAAGAAGGAGGGCGAGGTCTTTGCTCGATTGAAGACGTCTGTGAAAAAGAAAAAATCAACATCAAAAATTATTTCCGAAACATCAACTTACCTGTACATCAATGGGTTACAACACAAGACATCATAACACAGGAGGTGAGCGAGGATCAACAGGATAGAGCAAACTCTGCAGAACAGCTCAAACATAGGTGGAAAAGTAAACAACTACATGGCAGATTCTACACAAGTATGCACCAGGAAGAAATAGATACAGCAGCCTCCAACACATACCTGACTCAAGGTTACCTCTTCCCACAAACGGAAGGAACCATTTTTGCTATTCAAGACCAGGTGGTGCCTACCCGAAACTATACCAAAATTATAATGAAACAGCAAGTAGAAAACACCAAATGTCGACTGTGCAACAAAGCTGAAGAAACCATTCAACACCTACTATCTGGTTGCTCAGTGATCGCCAGCACAAAATATCTGTCACGACATAATAATATGGGGAAAGTGGTGCATCAGGGGATATGCTTGGAAAAAAATCTATTGAAGAACTTTACTCCGCACCATCTCTACGTCCCAGAACCAGTATTGGAAAACAACGAAATGAAGGTATACTGGGACCTCACGGTAATAACTGACTTGGGAACAGAGCACAACAGGCCAGACATGGTTGTGTGGGATAAGATACATAAAACAGCTACGATAATCGACTTTGCCGTCCCACTAGATCACAATCTGAGCAAAACATATGCAGAAAAAATTGGGAAGTATGAAAGGTTATCAAGACAGATACGAGATATGTGGAAGTTAAAAAGAGTCGACATCATACCACTCATCATAAGTGCCAATGGGTTAGTGCTAAAAAAAACCGTACAACATCTGAAGGAACTAGGAATGCACCCCAACACTATGTCATGGATGCAGAAGGCGGTACTATTGGGACAGTCAACATCGTCCGACAGGTTCTCTTCCCTCACTGAGGAACAATGGAGTCGGATTCTCTCTTGACATGAAAGTGTCCGAGAGACTCTGTACGAAACGCCACATCATGTGTGAAATGTAAAAAAATATATATATATATATATATATATATATATATATATATATATATATATATATATATATATATATATATATATATATATATTTTTTTTTCGCAAGAGAAATAACCCTGTACACCAATGGGTGGCTACTTACCAGCAAACATCCAATAGAGCAGGAACATCGCCACCGGTAGAACCTGAAATGGAAAATAGGTTAGAAAGGCTAAAACAGAGCTGGCAGTCTAAATCACTTCATGGCAGATTCTATGCCAGCCTGCAACAGGAAGAAGTGGACAGAACAAAATCACATACTTACCTCATGCAAGGCTATTTATACCCACAAACCGAAGGAACATTAATGGCGATTCAAGACCAGGTAGTGCTAACTAGAGTGTACGCGAAACACATAATGAAATTGCAGGTTGAAACAACTAAATGCCGCCTCTGCAACATTGCTGAAGAAACAATTCAGCATCTCTCTTCAGGATGCTCACAAATAGCTGGTACAAAATACCTGGCCCGGCATAACGATATGGGGAAGGTAGTGCACCAACTTATATGTCTCCGAGAAGAACTACTACCGCACTTCACCCCTCACCACTTGTATAGCCCACAGGCGGTACTAGAGAATGACCAAACGAAGATCTACTGGGATCTGACCGTGGTGACTGACAGGGGTGCGGAACACAACAGGCCAGACATGGTGGTGTGGAATAAGACCAAGAAAACCGCACATATCATCGATTTTTCGGTGCCCCTGGATAACAACTTGTCGAAGGCATATGGGGAGAAGATCACTAAATATAACGTCCTCGCTCGTCAGATCAGAGACATGTGGAAGTTGAAGTCGGTCACAATACTTCCCTTGATCATAAGCGCCAATGGGCTGGTCCACCGAAAAAGTTCCGCACATATAGAAGAACTTGACCTGCCTCCAAACACCATAGCATGGATGCAGAAGGCCGTAATACTGGGAACGGTTGGCATAATCCGACAGGTTATATATCCTTATTAGTAACTAGCAAGTTTGCCCTTGGCTCACGGGTCCGGGTAACCTGGTGAATCCCACAACTGTGTGAAATTAAAAAAAAAAAAAAAAAAAAAAAAAAAAATATTTATATATTTTTATAATACGCAGGGTGGCGTAAGCCATCGGGGAGTAACGACCCCGCGTACCCGAGTTGACCAGCGATTGGGGTTAGCAACCCCTTCGCTGTGATGTACAATTGCTTTCGATATTGGAAACAAAGCCTCGGAAACCGCCCTCGGTGGTGGGACTGCACCGGTGGGAAGACAGATACAGGCCCTAGCAAATGTTAGTGGAGCGAGTGGCGCTACTTTGCGAAATGGAACCACAAGGCCACGCAGCTCAAGGAACACCCGAGGTTATAGCTCGGATCCGCCTGCTGGTTCGTCAGAACAGCCTGGCGATCCCGCTGTACCACGGAGGAGAAAGAGGCAACGCTGGACAAGAGAAATGAACAAATGTCTTCTTAGCGCCTACTTTCACGTTACCGAAGGAGAAAAGCAAACGAGAAAATATGCCGAAAAATTGACAGAACGATGGCTGGAGTCCTACCCCGACAAACAGTTCACGGGAAAACATCTAATAGCACAGGTGAAAAATATAAAAACACTTAAGTTGTTATCACCTGATGAAATAGAACTCATGAAAGCAGAAGCACTTAGGAATTCCCCGATTCGACATATTCACAACATCAGGAGGAGCATTCAGATTAGAGGGACGCTAACACTTGCAGAAGATCATGACCACCAGAGCTATAACGAGCAACCTAATTCCGAACCGCGACCCACGGACCTACCAGAGGCCGACGATGCCACCAGAGGGGTATTATCGCTATTTGAGGAGATAAATCTGAAATGGAAGGGAGTACCAATGCATATAAGACCAAAAATCAAGAAAATGCATCATAACACCAACACGAAAGAGACAATGATAGTGATAAACGCAGCTTTGGAAGAAACTATCGCATCCTCATCGAATTTTGAAGATCTCTGCCACCTAGTGTATTGCGCAGCCATATTTGCTAATTTCATTCATCAAACAAAAATGACAGATAACACCCAAGAAAACGATACCCCACATAGACCCCCGTGGGAAGAGCGAATTAATAAAAAAATTAATATTTTCAGGAAGGAAATAGGAATTCTCCATGCTTACTTGAATAGCGAAAACCCTAGTAAACACGTGAAGAAGAAAGCTCAGATATATTCCCAGAAGATAAAGCTGAAGAGGAGTGACGCACAATACCACCTAAGACTGCATACCCGCATGGAAACCTTAAAGCAGAAGATTGCTGCCCTAGGAAATAGGCTCAGGAGATATAGCAAGAGAACACGGCGATACCGAGAAAATAATCTCTTTGCTAACAACCAAAAAGAATTTTATAGAAGACTCGAGAATAACCAGGCCGACATAGATAAAACGCCGCCACAACCAGAAGAAATGAGGCAATTCTGGTCGAACATATGGTCGCATGGGAAAGACCATAACACTGAGGCTCCTTGGATTAAAGCTGAGCTCGAAGACCACTCCGATTTGAATGAAATGGCAGCAATCCAAGTTACAGAGGATGACGTTCGTGCAACCATCAAACGAATGAAAAACTGGTCTTCACCGGGAATAGATGGCATCCAAAACTATTGGTGGAAGACCCTGACGTCAATACATAGGGTACTTGCGAGACTCATAGATACGGCACTTGTGAAGCCTGATACCGTGCCAGAATATTTCACACATGGGATCACACACCTTTTACCGAAGAAAGGAGACTCAAGACTGCCAAGTAATTATAGAACAATAACTTGCCTACCCACGGCATACAAAATCATCACGTCAACCATAGCCTACAAGATCAATGGCCACATCCAAGCGAACAACATCATGGCTTGGGAGCAGAACGGATGCAGAAAAAAGGGACGAGGAAGCAAAGAGCTCTTGGTTATAGATAACATGCTGACCAAGCAAGCGAAAAAGCGCCTCAAGAACATCTCGATGGCGTGGATAGATTATAGAAAAGCCTTCGACTCGGTGCCCCATACTTGGCTACTTGAAATCCTCAAGATCTACAAGGTGAACCGTCAGGTGATCGCGTTGCTCGGACACCTAATGACAACCTGGCGCACTACTTTGAGAGTCCACAATGAAGCAGCTACCTACCACACAGCTGAAGTACACATAAAGAGAGGTATTTTCCAAGGGGATAGTCTGAGCCCTTTATGGTTTTGCCTCGCCCTCAACATCCTGAGTAAGATGCTAAACAGATCCACATATGGATACTCCATCAGTGAACAGATCAGACTTACACATCTTTTTTATATGGACGATCTGAAGTTGTATGCAAGAGGCAAAGCACAGCTAGAAGGACTAATGGAGCTCGTGAGAACATTTAGTGAAGATATCAATATGACATTTGGACTGGAGAAGTGTGCGACGGTGACCGTGAGGAGAGGAAAGATGGCGAACAGGGAAAGCGTTGTTCTGTCTGATGGACGACAGGTGACTGGTCTGAGTTTAGAGGACCGATACAAATACCTAGGGGTGCAACAAACCTATGAGATAAAACAGAGAGAAAACAAAGAAATCACTAAAACCGAACTGCTAAGAAGAGTCAAAAAAGTACTGAGAACTCAACTATCAGCTAAAAATAAAATGATGGCCATCAACAGCTGGGCCATACCAGCATTCACATATACAGCAGGAGTTATCTCATGGTCGAAAACTGAACTCAACGAAATAGACAGAAACATCAGAACGTCTTTAACACAACACGGAATGTTGCACCCGAACTCGGCAGTGGAACGTCTGTACTTACCCCGAAGGGAGGGTGGCCGAGGAATGATGAATATAGGAGAATCAGCTGTGAAAGAAACCTATAAAGTTAAAGAATACTTCCGCAAATCCAACTTACCTATCCATCAGTGGGTAACTTCCATCGGCTATCTTAATACGGCCGATGGAACACATGGTGAACCTTCAGGGAGAGATGATCAAGCAGAGATTCTAAGACAAGCTTGGCAGGCCAAATCTCTTCATGGAAGGTTCTACGCTAGCCTCCATCAAGCGGAAGTGGATAAACAAGGTACAAGCACATACCTAACCGAGGGCTACCTTTTTCCCCAGACCGAGGCCACCTTCTTTGCTATTCAGGATCAGGTTGTTCCGACAAGAACCTATGCCAAACACATTATGAAACAAGCTGTAGCCAACACCAAATGCAGACTATGTAATGGCGCGGAGGAGTCGATCCAACACCTTTCCTCTGGATGTTCGACAATAGCGGGCACTAAATACCTGGCACGACATGACAACATGGGAAAGGTTGTGCACCAGATGATGTGTCTCCAGAAGCAGCTGATCCAACAATTCACGCCACACCACTTGTACTCACCTCAGACTTTGGTTGAGAACGAACACACCAAGATTTACTGGGACTTCACGGTCATCACGGATAGAGGCGTAGAACACAATCGACCGGACATGGTAGTATGGGACAAGACAGCCAACACCGCCCTTATAATAGACTTTGCTGTGCCACAAGACTACAACCTCACAAAAACATACAACGAAAAAGTTTCGAAATACGAGGCACTAGCACAGCAGATGAAGGATATGTGGAAACTGAGGGAAATCGCCATCAAGCCTCTCATAATTAGCACAAATGGTCTCGTGCATCGTAAAACAACACAACATCTGAAGGAACTCAATCTGCCAAAGAACACCCTGTTGTGGATGCAGAAAGCTGTGATACTCGGTACAGTCAACATCGTACGAAAGGTGCTTTATCCTCACTAACGAACAGAATTACTTTTGGCGTTTGCGCCCGAGTGGTTCTGAAAACCTCCACGAATGGTGTGAAAAAAAAAAATATATATATTTATATATATATATATATAGGCACCACGCGGATAGTCAGGAGATTCTTGACCAGCTCCTGAGAACAATTTTGGCTGAAAAGTCAGCTCGGTTGTCTCACGCACCGACCCGCTAGACGGTGAAGGGAAGAAAAATATATATATATATATATATTTTTTTTTTTTTTTTTCACACCATTCGTGGAGGTTTTCAGAACCACTCGGGCGCAAACGCCAAAAGTAATTCTGTTCGTTAGTGAGGATAAAGCACCTTTCGTACGATGTTGACTGTACCGAGTATCACAGCTTTCTGCATCCACAACAGGGTGTTCTTTGGCAGATTGAGTTCCTTCAGATGTTGTGTTGTTTTACGATGCACGAGACCATTTGTGCTAATTATGAGAGGCTTGATGGCGATTTCCCTCAGTTTCCACATATCCTTCATCTGCTGTGCTAGTGCCTCGTATTTCGAAACTTTTTCGTTGTATGTTTTTGTGAGGTTGTAGTCTTGTGGCACAGCAAAGTCTATTATAAGGGCGGTGTTGGCTGTCTTGTCCCATACTACCATGTCCGGTCGATTGTGTTCTACGCCTCTATCCGTGATGACCGTGAAGTCCCAGTAAATCTTGGTGTGTTCGTTCTCAACCAAAGTCTGAGGTGAGTACAAGTGGTGTGGCGTGAATTGTTGGATCAGCTGCTTCTGGAGACACATCATCTGGTGCACAACCTTTCCCATGTTGTCATGTCGTGCCAGGTATTTAGTGCCCGCTATTGTCGAACATCCAGAGGAAAGGTGTTGGATCGACTCCTCCGCGCCATTACATAGTCTGCATTTGGTGTTGGCTACAGCTTGTTTCATAATGTGTTTGGCATAGGTTCTTGTCGGAACAACCTGATCCTGAATAGCAAAGAAGGTGGCCTCGGTCTGGGGAAAAAGGTAGCCCTCGGTTAGGTATGTGTTTGTACCTTGTTTATCCACTTCCGCTTGATGGAGGCTAGCGTAGAACCTTCCATGAAGAGATTTGGCCTGCCAAGCTTGTCTTAGAATCTCTGCTTGATCATCTCTCCCTGAAGGTTCATATATATATATATATTAGACTGATTCAAAAAAATCGACTTTCTTTTTTTTCGAGGAACACACCCTTTATTATCTTCAAGGCACTGAAAAATGACGTCTGTGGAAATATTAGTCAAAAATCTTATTATTTAGAGGTCGCTCATCGAGGATTTCTATTTTCCCTACTAATAGCAGGGAAAAAAAATGTATTTCTGGTTAAAAAATTCCAGTTCGCAAACCAATGGACGGATTCCATTGAGCGATATATTTTTATGTAGGGAGTTAGGTGCTCTACAAAAACTGTCTCATATAATTTTTCCATAAAACGGCTTTTCGAAAAGTTATTAGAGCTTGAAATGAAATTTTTGTCGAAGTAGCTGTTTTTACTCGTATATTGGGGAGAAATTATTGGAATTTACTTTGAAAATCAGAATATAGTTCTGGAAAGATACAATTAATATGATTCTATGTAGATTCAAATAATTTATGACATCCTAAAATAGTCAACCTCAACAATAGAGAGTTAGAAATTTATACTCTTCAGAATCAAATTATTCAGCATCTATTATTTCTCATTCACTTGGGTCAGAAAGAATGATTGGTTTTGTGCCCTCTTTCAGATTAGTGTTTGTTCTTAAACCCAGTACTTGTCTTCAGTTTCAGTCATAATACAATTTTGTGTATTCATTATTTTTATAAATCCAAAATAGCCGCTGTCACAAAATAGGTAGTGAACTATCAATTTTTCAACAAATGTCTCGATATTTGTGGGATTGGTAGGTTTAATGATATTAGAAATAAGTCGCATATAGAAAGCATTCATTGGGTTGTGAAAAATAATATTGGTGTTGGTATATTCAACATCTATAATACATAATATGTTCTAAACAGATAATTTCATTTTTTTTTTGTTGCAATCCGGAAAACGATGACGATGTTCGTTTATCAATTGTAAAAGAAACTGTAACTGTTTATTCTTCATTCTTCTTTTAGTAGTTATTGCATTCTTCAATTAAACCAATAACTCGCTCCGCTGAATTGTTAACAACAGAAAGATCCTATCATCTATATGTTACTTTCACTACATAATGTCTTCTCCAATGAAATCATATAGCGAGAATTTTGTGAATGCGGCCATTTTGGGTTTGCAAAAATAATGAATACACAAAATTGTATTATGGATGAAACTGAAGACAAGTACCGAGTTTAAGATCAAACACTAATCTGAAAGAGGGCACAAAACCAATCATTCTTTCTGACCCAAGTGAATGAGAAATAAGAGATGCTAAATAATTTGATTCTGAAGAGTATGAAACACTAACACCCTAACAATTGTTGAGGTTGACAATTTGGGGATGTCATAAATGATTTAAATCTAAATAAAATCATATCAATTGTAACTTTCGAGAACGATTTTCAAAGTAAATTCCAATAATTTCTCCCCGATATCCGAGTAAAAAGAGCTACTTCGACAAAAATTTAATTTCAAGCTCTAATAACTTTTCGAAAAGCCGTTTTATGGAAAAATTGTAAGTGGCAGTTTTTGTAGAGCACCTAACTCCCTACATAAAAATATATCGCTCAATGAAGATAATAGGTAACGGGTGTGTTTCTCGAAAAAAAAGAAAGTCGATTTTTTTGAATCAGTCTAATATATATATAGTATACAATTAACGGTCGTAGTATTCAGTAAATAGGTTAAGGGATGTCGACCAAGTAATAAAATAAAGAAAGATGTTTACTCTTTAATCATAGCCTAGCTTTCGAAAACTCTCCGTTTCTTCTTCAGGGCAACTGTAATGGCAAATAACAGTAAAATTAAAAACAATGTTAAAATGAATCTCACAAACTTACTGAAATCTGAGGTCAAAACAAACACAAAATAATCATGGTTAAAATGGTAACAGTTTATGATATTCTAATTTCAGGAGTCAAATATTGGTGTGGGATTTTTGAATAGAAAGAATATTTGACTCCTGAAATTAGAATAGCATAAACTGTTACCATTTTAACCATAATTATTTTGTGTTTGTTTTGACCTCAGATTTCAGTAAGTTTGTGAGATTCATTTTAACATTGTTTTCAATTTTACTGTTATTTGCCATTACAGTTGCCCTGAAGAAGAAACGGAGAGTTTTCGAAAGCTAGGCTATGATTAAAGAGTAAACATCTTTCTTTATTTTATTACTTGGTCGACATCCCTTAACCTATTTTACTATATATATATATATATATATAAATATATATATATATATATATATATATATAAATATATATATATATATATATATATATATATATATAAATATATATATATATATATATATATATATATATATATATATATATATATATATATATATATATATATATATATATATAGTTATAAAGTGTTAATACCACCTCCGAAATAGTAACTCGTTTAACGCTCTCACCTCATATATATCGCTGTCACCTCCGAAATCGGAGGTGACAACGTTTTGCCTTGTTTTTTAGCTTGTTAGATTCAGGAGGCTTCAGGGATCAACATATCGAAAAATCGTTTTGAGGTCACAACGCACCCCGTTTATGTACTGAACAATCTTTTAGTTCGAGTGTATATCACTGGCGCTAGTGTGCTGAGCTGTATATCGAAGAATTGCTGTGGGGGACTCTTTGCTCGTTAGCACCTCCGAAAATGGCAACGTTGTATTTTCAAAGCAGATGTAGACAGGCGGAATATAAGTATACGGATGAATTAACTGTAGAGAGGCGCAGCGCGCTATCTCCTCCATAATTGCAATCCAGGCGGCATATCTCAACGATTTTTTATCGCATTCTTCTGTAGGGGAAAGAATCACGTGAAAGAAAACCAATCTTGGCTCTCTAGAATGGAATTATGACTGTTTATATTCCATCGTGTGTATCTATGCATCCGTTGAACTTCTTTCATCTCAAGCTAAATATTCAGATGTAAATGGTGATGAATATTCAAGGACAATGAGCCATTCCGAAAATTTTCATTTCTGAATCAAGAGAAAAAATGCTACAAATTTTACAATATCACAGAAATGAACAACGTCGGCTAAACCGAATGTTGGACATTGTTGTGTTATTTCAAATAGAACGCTCTATATATTTTTCTTAAATCGGATTGCTCAATGATTTTGAGGAATCCTTTGCTCAGAAACATCTGTTTCATTATCGATTATGTTTAATTATTGGATTTTCCCGAAAATTTGAATAGCTTGTACCATCTCTCTGGTTTAAAATACTGGAACTAACAATCTGCACTCAACTAGTAGCATACCTTCTAAAAGAAAAGATCCTTTTACCCACACAACATGGTTATGTAAGAGGTAGATCAACTCAGACAGCAGTGTTTGAGTTCATTTCAGGAATCCTTAATGCCTTGGAGGATTCTAATATAACAGTGGGTCTAATGCTGGATCTATCAAAGGCATTCGATACTCTGTCCCACGACCTTATTCTCCATAAACTTTCTGCATATGGCATAAACAAGCTAGACTGGTTTCAATCATATTTAGCAAACCGCAGGCAGAGAGTGGTGATCTCTCAGAACGGAAAAACAACAGTTTCGGAAAAAGAACTCACAGAGTTCCGCAGGGTAGCATATTGGGCCCTATCATTTTTATCATTTTTCTAAATGACCTAAGTACCATATTCGATGAAACCATGGTTAGGACAGTGAATTATGCAGATGACACAAACTTCACTGTATTGGCCAAGCACGATTTAGAGTTGAGTTTACCATTTCACACTCAACTCTAACTCTAAATCGTGCTAGCCAGTGGTTTGAAGCAAACGGTTTGTGCATGAATTCTGAAAAAACAAGTGCCATCCTATTCAGGACAGCTCATTCCGGTCCCCAAGTGCCTACCAGCATTTCACTGTCTAACTCCACATTAGAACTGACTAAATCTTGTCGCTTCCTAGGCCTCACTATTGAGGTAACCCTTGATTGGGGAGAGCACATTTCCAACCTTTGCAATCAACTGGGTACCATCTGCTACACTTTGGGAGTCCTCAATAAATATCTGGACATAACCTCACTAAGAACAATATACCAGGCAGTGTTTAGGTATGGCATCATGTTCTATGGTAGTTCATACAACCTACATAGAGTGCTGAAAATGAAGAAGAGAGCCTTCAGAATGATCTGGAGGATGAGGAGGACGGAATCATGCAGGGGAGTCTTCAGAAGGAATGGTCTTTTGACTGCTCCTGCTGTACACATCCAAGAAAGCCTGATATTTACATTCAAGAACTAGCACTACTTCGAAGAGAAAACAGTAAGTAATTACAATACGAGGACAACTGCACTAAAATATCCAAGACACAGATTAAGCCTCACTGAAAAGGGACCTGAATATAGATATATTCGTTATTACAATAAGATAGCTCACAAACTAAGAGGAGAATGGACTCTACAACAGTTCAAGAAATTCATCTTCAAACTCCTACTTGAAATCGAATCCTACAGTGTGGAAGACTTTATGGAACACAGACTATAAAGCAGAAAATGACCCTGTTTCACTTCAAGTGTTTAATGTCATGTGTACACTTTACCTGAAATAAAGCACATTATTTATTTATTTATTTATTTATTTATTTAAATTTTTTAGTGATGTATCAGTATCATAAAGAAAATTACAAATTATATCGAAACAAGTAAGAATTCATGAAGAATTATCCAAAACAGATTTGCATTTTTCGATAGATCATACAGGATGTAAGGGAAAACATAAACAAAATTGAAGTCTTTTGAAGGCCTCGAGTTAACATATTTTGAAATTGCAACCATATTTTTGTCAAGACATGATGCATCTACAAAATGATGGTAATAATATAGATACATACTCGGATACATATGATTGATTGGTAATTCCCAAAAGCTATGATGAACAGCGGACACTATGATGGACGCATAATGAAAGGAGAAAGACAAAATTTAATTTAAGTATTTTCGCATGAAGTTTTATTATTCAAAATAAATGATGATTCTTATAATTAACAAATCAGGTGCAATTAAAATTTTTGTTTTCGTCTTCGAAAATAACACATATTGATTAAACTTCTACTATCCAAAATGAATAGGTACATAGATAAAATGTATCTATATACAGGATATCTGTAAACAAATGCGAAGGACTAAGGGAGATGATTCCTTAATGAAAATAAGCGGGGCTAGTTCCTATAAATTTTTTTCCAAATAGACAGCTCTTCCAAGATGCAGCCTTGGAAGGCGATGACGAGTCTACAGTTTTTAATTTTTTTTTACAGGTTCTGAAAAACACTGAGTCATAAAACTATACATATTATGAAGCACTGAGTAGATTGGTACCAGTTTCAACTTCGGCAAGCTCGCAGTTTAGGCGGTAACTTGCTATCGATTTTTTTAATGTGTCTCTCCCTTAAATTCAAAAATTTCTGTGAAAATGTTGAAATTTGAGTTATTATGCTATTGTCATAGAAGTATACGAAACTATCAGGTCGGGGGATCCAAGATTTCGGGGCGATTCACATGAAAAAAAAAAACATAATAAAATGAATTTCGTGAATACCGAGGCTGAAAACCACTATTCTCCGCTATGAAAATTTAATATTATTCCAATAATATACCGAGTTAATTAATGCTACGTTGCTATTACTGTAAGGCCCGGTTGTTCAGTTCAGGATTAGGCCGAGATTTAAGATGATCCTTGATCAACCTGACAGAAATAAACTGAAATATCAAAATCAATTTAGGATAAACTTTAATCCCGAACTGAACAACTAGGCCTTTTTATGTAGAGTTTCGGATTTTGCGAGAATCTACTGCTTTTTCTTCAGAACAACAACTGCGCTGAAGGAAATGTGATTGACTGTTATCTATATCATTTACATCATTATTTGCCGAACTTTAAAGTTCTGAATGAATTAAAATCTAAACTTGAAAATATACGAGATAATTTTCGCAAGAATTTCAATGAAATCTGAAAATTTTCATCATTCTGGAGCATTCTGGACATCAATAATTCTCGAATCATCCATGGAATAAATTCAATTTTATCCAATATAACACGCAAAACGAAATATTATTCGAACTCGGCATCTTGAGCAATTCGTTCCTAAAAAGCCCGAATCAGGTAGAAAATTTTGAACCCTTCATATCAGCGTTAACACGTGTTTTGCAGTAAACAGATGCCGATTTCGTTTTCAACGGGCCATGTAACTAGGGTCGGCGTTGGGTGAAAGGATGAACGGTTCTTACGTTCTTACAACAAGAAGAATTTGAATTTTCATATGACGGTGAGGGCATTTGTTTTAAAATTTTCAGAGTACAAGAAGTATACAGGGTGTTTCACGAGTAAACAGACAAATGAAAACCGTGAAAAGAGGGCATTGAGCTGAGTTCAGAATCATACCATATACAGGGTGTTCCAAAACTAGTGAATCAAACGTTACACCACGATAGAGTAAACCAAATATTATCGAATGACACCAACAATAGTTCGACGAAAATGTACCGTTTCCAAAATAATCAGAATTTTATTAAAATACATAAAGTTGCCGATTTTCGAACTATTTTTCTTAATTACAGGGCCAGTTTGTGAAAAAGGATATCGATTTTAAATTATATTGAAGTAATATTATTGTTTCATCTCCCCTAATTGAAATTATTTTAAGTAGTTAATCGATAACCATAACCTAAGTAAATGTAAATTGAAACAATTGTTTTTTCTACATGATTTTTAATACTCAGAATAAACAGGGGTGATAATATGGGAGAAAAACGCTATCCTCAATAACAAATTGGCCTTGTGACTGAAAAAATAGTACGAAAATCGGCAACTTTAGGTTAGGTTTTTTTAGAAACGGTACATTTTCGCTAATGTTGGTGTCATTCGATAGTATTTGATCTACTCTATCGTGGTGTGACGTTTGATTCAATAGTTTTGGGGCACCCTATATATAGGTTTCTTCGAGGTTTTTCGAAATTTCTCGAATTTCCGTTTAGCTATAACTCCTGAAATTCTGATCAAGTCGACTGAAAATTTATATTTAGCCTTGAGTTGTTAATTTCATTGAAACAGAGCATTAAAATTAGAAAAAAATCTGGACCGGGCTCAGTGAGGCTTTACTCAACTTCAAACTCATAAAAACACCATGTATGTAGTTTTTTAATCATAATTTCAACTTTTTTGTTATCTGCATTATTATTGTCTCAAAATGAATTGATTTTTGGGTTGCCCCACCTGTTGATCATGTTCTAGAAATAATTGTTTTGGTCAGACGCCTCTAAGGAATAGAGCACTTCATGAAAATGTATTTAGAAATCCATAATTGATTTTTTTTCAAAGAATATTCTGTTGAATGTGTTCAACAATTATACCATATTCGGTCTTCAAAATACTCTTTCACAAGGATAAAATTGATAATATCCAAATATGGATGGAAAACTACGCTATCTTGAAACTAAAATTTAAAACTTGATATTCAGAATGAATCTATTTTTCTATGGACAACTAGTTGTGTGAATAAAAACAAAGAAAGAAATCGCGGGGTGTCAGATCTGGAGATCTAGCAGTCCAATATTGGGGTCCTACCCTTCTTATGAAATGACCTGAAATACTGATAAATACTTTTGCTGGTGCATGAATATCATCAATGTTTCAATAACAAATTGTAATAATACCAGAACAATCCATAGATTTCCATAGATCCAATAATGACTATAACGGAATCAGTGAAGAATTCGAAAGTGCATTTATCATACTTATCCGAAGTGCCAATCATTACCTTCACTAAAAGACCAAATGAGGTGAAAACCAGTTCGGAAAATTACTTCAGTTCCACGTTGTCCATAAAAAGCGATTCATTCATAAGACATCGAATTATAATTATTATTTTCATGATCATGATAGCGGAGTTTTTTATTTCTATTTTTGTTCATTATCAATAATAAAGCTTATTATCACTGTTAATGACTTATCTGAATAACCAGATATGCTAAATATAAATATCAAAAACAAATGCAAGACATATATTGAGAACAAAAAAATTCAGTTGAACATTTCCAATTCCATTTTTAAATTTCCTCAATTGATTGGGGATCATATTCATACCATTAATTAATGTGAAGTAAAAGTCAATATGCAGCGCTGTTTTTTCCAGACATTTCACGATCAAACAATTATTCATTAAAAATAATCTGAAAAGGCATACCAAAGTTTCATTGATTTTGAGAAAATCAATGAAGATACCTGAAAAATTCAAAATTATGACGAGAAAAACTACAAACAGAGTGTTTTGCATGAGTTTAAATTTGAATATATCCTCAATGAGTCCGGTCCTGTGTTCGTCAACTTTTAATGTTCTGTTTTATTGAAACTTAGAAGTTTGAGCGGATAATGAATTTTTAGCCGAATCCAACTAAAATATTTGGAGTTATAGCCGAACAAAAATTAGGGAAATTTGAATAAACTCCTCTCTATATCGGAAACGGAATGCCTAAGACACACATATGAGGTGTTTTTGAACTAAGCTCAATGCCCTCTATTCACGGTTTTCGTTTGTCCGTTTACTTGTGAAACACCCTGTGTACTGAAAAACTTCAAAAGACTCCTCGAGCAATTAAGAAATGTCATTAAATCAAGGAGTTTCTTTTGAACCGCTATGATGAAAAATGTCAATATCCAGTTATTATTATTATTTGGGGTGATTCATCGAAAATCCCCAATATCTCGAAAACCAAGGCACTTTTGCCAAACGTAAAATATATTTATTTGAACCGCCATAGAGTACTCTACCCGCAGGCTCCATATTATCCACTCATTACGCCACACCCTGTATAATTATTATTATTATATCAATGTATTGAAAATAAACAGACATGAATACTAGGCAGTTGTTTTGTTTGAAGGTGAAGCTCCTGTTGCTTCAAACTTCTTTTAATTATTTTGACGCAAGATGATTTTTGTTGAGGAATTCAACATTCTCGTAATTATCCGTTCATTTCTTCAAGAGATGCCCATTCCCTACCACCTATGAGTATTCAATTCAATGCTAACACTGCATCAAATGCATTTCATCTTCGGGTTGATTTTTTTGAATTCTACAACTGATGTTACGTCTTCAGCCTTCAGCCAAAGAAAATAAACAACAGTAACTCTCCTCAAGCTACTGATTACTTCTATTTTTCATGTAAATAAATAGATTTGGTATGTCTTCAATCAGTTTGTATAAATGTCAATTATGTTCGTTACATATTTTCGACGCAATATTTTCCGAAGTGATTCGACATTGTGATGAAATACGTAATTACTGAGAGTCTCACGTAGAACGGACTACGTAGCACTGATTCTAAACTCAAAAATGTTTTGACAAGCGTCTTAACCCAACATTTTCGTACCATACAGAGTGAAAGGTATTCAATTACCATGCCAATCCTGTGCTAAAATGAAAGTGAATGAAGTATAGAAGCTGAAAGTAAAACGTATATCTTTGTTGATTCATTCGGGAAAAACATTTCAATGGAGTTCCTCATGTCGTGAATATAATGCCCAAAATTTAGATAACTATTTCATACCAGAACAAATTCGGTAAAATTGTCTTTGGAATTAATCTTATATGTAACGAAAAATTTCATTGTCATGTATCATTCATTTTAGGACCTATACGGTATTAAACTCCCCTATCGGACGAAGTATCGTAGACATACTTATTCAAAACTGTTGATATTCATGAAGAAAAGATAATAATTTCTGTCCAAATTCATTTACTCCGAATCCTTATCAATCAATTATTAGCGTATGAAGTTTATTAATATCAGTATCGTTCTCGAACTATTTACAGGTTTCAGTATGTGTGAATGAATCGGAAGAGCAGCTGTATTCTGTATATGAGTAGAATTCAAGCTGCCCTACTTTCTGTCCTCCTGAAACCTGGCAACGTTGCGGGAGGTGAGAGCGCACTACTAATAAGAAATATATGCGGAGGTAGTAAGGTCTGATTCGTTCAAAGAAAAATTTTTCAATGAAAATCTTTTCCCCTCTTTAGGTACCCCTGTTATTTACCTTCCCCTCTACATATATAAGCAAAAATTATTCCAATTAAAAAACTCCTTCACCCGGAGGTCAGGTCGCCCAATGAACTTAACGGAGGTAACAACGAACTACCGGTTCATATATATATATATATATATATATATATATATATAAATATATATATATATATATATATATATATATATATATATATAAATATATATATATATATATATTTTTTTTATTTCAATCACCTTTGCAGGGTGAGGCTTAGAGCTTGCCGGTTCCTCACAGAACAGGGCAACACTCAATTGCTAGTGAGGAAACTTCTCACAATTCTCGTGGTCCACAAGATCACTTCCTTTTGCGCCTTCTCTATTAGATCCTCGTGCAGTCCAAGTTTGGCTGTGTTCCCAGCCAGGTGCATCTCAACCAGCCCATTTGTGGTAATGACCAGAGGAAGTATGGTTATGTGGGTAAGTCTGTAGAGTTCTTTTAATTCAAATGCCAGATCGTGATATTTAAACATCTTTTCAGCGTACGCCTTTTCAACGTTGTCGTCGGCCGGTACGGTGATGTCAATTATAGTGACTCGGTTTTCCATCTTTTCAAGGACGACAATATCCGACCGGTTGTGCGCTATTGGCCTGTCCGTTATCAGTGGATGGTCCCAATACACCCTCACAGCATCATTCTCCTGAACTTGTTCAGGTAAGTATTCGTGTATTTTTCTTTCTGTTTTTAATAATCCATATTTCAGGGCGATAGCTTGATGGAATACTTTTGCCATGGCATTGTGTCGATCAGTGTATTCCCTGGGAGCGAGCACTGGGCAAGATGATGTGACATGCTGAATTGATTCTGGTGCCTGAGAGCATTTACGGCATCTGTCGCTGGGAATATTTCTTCCCGTTATGTTTTTCTGGTACTCTCTCGTAGGAACCACCTGATCCTGGATCGCTGCCAATCTACCCTCCGTTTCTGGAAAGAGGTATCCAGCTTTGAGGTATGAGAGGGATCTTTCTGCATCTATATTTCTATTTTTTAGGACCGTTGGATATCTTCCGTGGAGTGCCTTGCCATGCCATTCTTCGCATAGTTCCTCGATGGTTGAAGGTTCAGCCAGATGATGTTCAGAAGCCAGGTTCAGCGCCGTAATACCTTGATCTTCCCTGGAGAGAGCTTTATAGAAAGGTAAGTGTTTTGATTTAAAATATTCTCTCATATCCTTGACTGTATTGTGGTGTATGGTTTCGATGTTTTGCATACCTCTGCCCCCTTTATTCCTCGGTATGTATAGTCTATTTACTGAGGCATGAGGATGGTGCATTCCATGCCTGGTGAGGAGCCCTCGTACTTGAATGTCCAGTGCTTTGAGGTCTGTTTTTGTCCACTTCACAATTCCGAAAGAATATGACAGGAATGGTATCGCCCAGGTGCTAATTGCCGTGTTCATAGCTTTGGCATTCAATTTGGCTTGTAGTACTTTTTTCAACCTGTTGAAAAATTTATGTTTGAATGCTTCCCTGGCTTCCGTTGTATTAATTTCCATTCCCTGTTGGATACCTAGATATTTATATGTATCCTCTGGTTGTAGGATTTTAATGGACAAGTAATTTTGTATTCTCATCATGTCTCCCCCTGTCATTTTTTCTCTTTTCACATGTATAACAGCACATTTTTCTAGTCCTAATTCCATTTTTATGGTTTTTGTGAATGATGTTACAATTTTGAGTTGCCTTAGGAGCTGATCTTCATTCGCAGCAAAGAGCTTCAGGTCGTCGATGTAAAGGAGATGGTTTATTTTCGTGTTGTTCCGTTTCTCGATAACATAACCATAGGTGGATTTATTTAGGAGCTTACTCAAGAAGTTTATCGCTAGGCAAAACCACAGGGTACTCAATTTATCCCCTTGAAAAATTCCCCTTCGAATGTTGATTTCACCCGTTGCATAGTTGCCACTGTGGGTTTTTACATGTAGTCTTGTTCTCCATGTATCCATCAGATGTCTGAGTAGGTTGACTATGGCCTTCGATACACCGTAGAGCTTCAGGGTTTTCAGTAGCCACGAGTGTGGTATCGAATCGAAGGCTTTTTTATAGTCAACCCATGCCATGGACAAATTCCGTTGTTTCTTCTTGGCCTGTTTCGTTATTAGGGTGTCTATAATTAATAATTCCTCACATCCCCTTGCGTCTTTTCTGCATCCATTTTGTTCCTGTGCCATTATCTTGTATTTTTCTACATGTTTCCATATTTTCTTCGTGATGATTCCTGTCAATATCTTATATACCGTGGGAAGACATGTGATGGGCCGGTAGTCTTTGGGGTCTTCGCTGTTCGTTCCCTTGGGTATCATGTGCGTTACACCAAGTGTACAGAAGTCAGGTATGAGTGAAGGCTTACTTAGGGCTTTTTGGAATACTTTTGCTAGAGATGTATGTGTTGAGGTGAAGTATTCCCACCAATAATTATGTATACTGTCCGGGCCCGGTGCAGACCAGTTGTTTGTTTTCTTTAAAACCGTTCTTATGTCTTGTTCAGTGATGTTTTCCTCTTCCATGATGTATCCACTTGATTCTTCCTCCGCTTCTCTTATCCAAAACGCGCCATCATCATGCTCCTCACTTTTGCTCCATATTTCCTCCCATGTTGACTGTATGCTTTCCTTTGTTGGGTGTTTTTTCTCAGATGTTGTTGTCGTTGTTGTTTCTAGTGTGCGGTAAAATTGTTTCGGGTTTTTATAGAAAAGATGGTTGTTTCTGTATCGTTTGACCCTTTCATTATATCTTCTCAGTCGGTTTCCTAATGCCTTTGCTTTTTGTTTCAGAATATCGCATTCTACTGTGAGGCGATCCTTAAGTTGTTCTCCGCTGATGTTCGAAACAGATGTTATGCGGAGTGCTCTCTTAACTACCTTTCTAGATGGTGAAGCGGTGTTCAGGTAAGTATGAAGTGTGCCAATTCTTTTCCTAATATTGTCTATTTTCTTTTCCAGGCGGGCTTTCCATGGAGGGTCTTTTTGTCTTTCCATCTCTGGTTTCTTTGTTTTTTGTTCCATGTTGTTTTCTTCACACACTGTGACGGCTCCGGCGTAGACGAAATCCACAATATCTTCAAGAGTTGAGTTGTTATTTATATGCATTTTTATGACTTCGTTTGTTCTTTCCACGGTTTCAAAGATTTTTCGAGATCCTCTTAGTCTCGGGATACTAGGTCTATCTTGGGGGGAGATTTTGCTGTATAATTGCAAATTTCTGTTGAGGATTTTGTTGGTGTATTTTATCTGAGGGTTTTGTTGATGTTGGTTTTCTCGATTGACTTCCTCAGTTTCTGTGAGGTCTTGGGTTGGTGTTGGTGTGTGGGGTCTGTAGCTTCTTTTGATGTTTTCCAGCTCAACACTTGAGAATTTCGCATTCTGAAGGATCCATCGGACTCTGTTTGAGAGGAGATTTGGTTATGATATCCTGTTCGGGTTGATCTCATTCCACGTTGTAGTGAGTATCTCTCGGTAGGTTCTGTTGGTAGTTTGTTGAAGATCCTCTGCTATATAATGAACTCTCATTAGGAGAATATTTTCCTCCTCTGTCCAGCGAGTTCTCCCATCTCTAACTATCTCACGAAAATTAGGGCCTTCCTTGATGAAAACAGGAAGACTTACTACTTGGACCTACTGGATTAAAAAATCCGTCTGGTAAGGTCTTGAATTTTGGGTTTAACCCTCGTTTAACCCTCGGTTTCATAAAGCTTGATCAGAGAATCAACGATCGATTGACGGATGAACGTCAATTAGTTTTCAGTCGATAAGTTGGTCATAAGCATTCTGAATATCATTCTTGCACCAAATAATTATCTATACACGCCCATTTAATGATTCTCAACTGCTACTCCTCCAATATATTCGGAAATATGAAAGTTTCAATGATTTCCTTCGGGAAATCGAATGCCAAATCGTTGATCGAGCAATCAAAGTTTTGTGAAACTTGATGTAAGTACCTTTTTGGTGGAAAACAATTTCAACATTCTTTTTCAAGTGAATATATTTTTCCAGGCAAAGGGCAAAGAATTATATAGTGTGTCATATTGGCAGTGACACTGGTTTTTTAACTGGAGGACTCTGGACTTTCCAATCCAAAAAAACTGGTGACTACCATGAAGAAATGGATGGTCAGTCCTTCGAAAAGTGGTTCGAGGGTAAACTTCCTAAATTGGAGGAAAATTCTATAGTAGTTTCAGATAATGCTCCTTACCATTCAAGGAAAAGGGAAAAAATTCCTAATTCACAATTCAGAAAGAGTGATATCCAACAATGGTTGAGGGAGAAAAATATTGTTTTCACCTCTGACCTCATAAAAGCGCAATTGTTGCAGATAGTCAGGCAGAACAAAGAGAACTTTGAAAAATACATCGTGGATGAAACCGCAAAGGCCCAAAATATTACTGTACTTAGATTACCGCTCTACCACTGCGAACTGAACCCTATTGAGTTGATTTGGGCCGATGTCAAGAATTTTGTGACAGATAAAAACACCACATTTAAAATGACTGACGTCCAAAATCTTTTTCAAGAGGCTCTCTCACGGGTTACTTCCGAAAGATGGAGAAAGTGCGTGGAACATGTCAAACAAAAAGTTGAGGTAGACATGTGGAAACTGGATAATATTATGGATGATATAACACCAGTCATCGTCAATTTAGAAGAAAGTTCTGCATCTTGTGACGATACTACGGGCTAGTCACTTTTACAAAAAAATATTGTTACACATTTATATACATAGTATGTATTAAAGTGGGAACTTTAGATTAATTGTTCATTACTGAGACTCGTAGATAAGCATACATATTTTTCACCGGAACTGGAACACTCAAAAAGTTTTAAAATATAACGCTCTCGGAATTAAATTTATTAGTACACCTCTGCGTTATCACGTTCTTGACGCGTGATCACTGCATGCTGCAATGTTTACTGCTGGCCTCTTGGATTTGGATATACTATAATTCTTTGTTGAAAATAGTGCACCTATTCCATTCAGATTGCCAAAGGTCTTTGTCCCTTATATTCGAATTAAGAAAAGAGTTGGACCATAAAGGTTTACGCGACTTCAGTCTTGGAATGGTATTTTCGGGAATATAGGATAGAATTGGGAACGAGTCTGGATAGGATTGGAATTTTTTCCAGGAATTCATAACCGCAGTCTGTCTACGAATATGAGACGGTGAAATGTTTGAAAGAACTGGTAACTATTGAATAGGTGAAGATCTAATAGTTCCAGTTATGGTTCTCATGGAAAGATTCAGTTGTGCATCAATTTTCTGTACATGAGCACTATTAATCCAAACGGGGCAACAATATTCAGCAGCCGAAAAAAACAAAGCTAGGGCTGCCGTTCGAAGAGTGGCTGCATCAGCACCCCATGAAGTGCCAGCTAGTTTATGGAGAATATTATTCCTGGTTTTTAACTTAAAACGCAAACTTTCCAAATGGGCTTTGAAATTCAGCGAGGAATCCAGCACAACTCCTAGATATTTCGGATTGAAGTTATGTTCCAAAAAAGAATTATTGAAAACTACACTCAATTTTCTATAATTTTGATGATTATTCAAATGGAAACACGAAACCTCGGTTTTATTTGGGTTAGGACGCAAACGCCACTCGAAAAAGTAATTATTCAAAATTTCTAAATCCGTAGATAAATTATTTTCTATGCATCTAAAATCTTGGCCACAAAAATGCAAGACATCTAAGGCAACCAGTCTTCTTCGCAGGTTTCGTTTTCAATTTTGAGGTTTCAAGACCTCTTCTTCGATACTTGTGTCGTTCCAAGTAAGACTTATCCTTGAAATAAAATGTCACTACTCTAGAGAAGTACAACCTTCTAAGATCTAATACGTGTGCTTCCTTGAATAACAGTTCAGTAGGGTAAGTACGCTCTTTCCGTAACATTATTTTCAGAATTGTTTTCTGAACAACTTGTAACCTTTTCAAATGATTCTCTGATGCCGCGCCCCAACCCACAATGCCGTATGTTAGACGCGACTCTACCAAACCGAAATAAAACACCCTCAACTGCGGCAACTCCAAAACTGACTTAAGATATCTGATCTCCCCAGAATGGAACGAATAGTTTTTGCAACTGATGTTATATGATGGTCCCATCTGAGATGACAATCTATAATTATGCCAAGGTACTTGATTTTATGTACTTGCTTTATTGTAATAGGTGTCTCGGTATCATAGATGGTAATTGTATCCTAATCAGGAAGATAATTCACGTAGCTCGCTATGGGAAGGTAGGAAGTCTTCTCGAAATTTATTGTAAGTAGCTTATGAAGAATGATAACGCCTAAATGGCAATGAGTAAGTAGCTTATGTTTGAACCAGTCAAAAATAACATTCAAATCTAATTCAATTTTTTATTTCAGATCTTCCCAACTATTTGACCTGTAGAAAATGACCGAGTCATCCGCATAACTTAGGATGTCCCCAACTTTATTTAGCCCTAGTACTTCATTAATATATATTACAGACAAAATTGGTCCAAGAATGGTTCCTTGGGGCACCCCACAGCAAACTTTCCTAAATGAACTTGTAATCTCATCAATAGATACAAATTGTTTCCTTTGATCGAAATATGAAGAGAAAGGTGCTAGTGGAGTACCCCGTATGCCAAAATCCTTCAAGGTCTCCAACAGCTGGGTATAATGTACAGTATCGAAGACCTTGGCAAGATCAAGAAAAATGGCCACCGCAGGGTCCCCATCATCGAGTGCTTCATACATTTTCGAGACTATATTAACTATTGCGTCATTCGACGATTTGTTCGCCCTAAACCCATATCGTCAATCAGATGAAATATTATTTATTTTCAAAAAGTCATCTAGTCTGTTATTATTTTCTGGAATATTTTAGTTAAATTGTTGATAAGAAAGATAGGTCGATAGTTCGTGAGCAAACTTGTATCCCCTTCTTTATGCAATGGCTTTATTACTGCTATCTAAAGCCCGTTTGCAACAGCCGAGAATTCTCTAGAGAATTTACTCGAAAATTCATGCGCCGTGAATTATATACCGTTACATACGCACTTTCGGTAGAATTCTCTGTTCAGTTGCATACAAAATAATCTCTGCCGTTTTCTTGCGAGAATTTTGAAGAGAATTCTAGGCTATTGCAAACGGGCTTTAAACTCCTCCGGACATATTCCCTGTTCCATAATTTTATTCATGATATAACACGGGGGCATCGCAATCTCTGCTGATATTATTTTTAGAGTTTCTGCAGAAATTTTGTCAATACCTGGACATTATTGATTTTTTAGTTTATGTATAATGTCGACAATTTCTTCACAATCCGTAGGCTTTAGATAAATAGAGCCACGCGTTTCATCCTAGGTAGTCCAGCATCGGGAGGCCTAATATGCTTGGATAGATTGGGTCCTACATTGAAGAAATAATCATTGAAACCCTCAACTGTCTCGAACTTATCATGCACCACAATACCAATTTCCATAATCACTTCTTTAATTTCTCTACTTTTAGCCTTCGAATTCGTTATTTTGTTAACAGCCTGTGACAGATTCTTTGAATTATTTTTGTTTCGTGTAATTAAATCTCTGTAGTAGTCTGTTTTAGTTTTTTTTTAATTAATTTTTCCAATAAGTTTTTATGTTTAAGAAATTGTTCTTTAAGTGCTAAGTTATGTTTGTTTCTCTGATATGATTTATATAGTTTGTCCCTGGTATTGATTGAATTTATGATACCCTGTGTTATCCATTCTTTTTTCTTTACAAACTTGTTCTTCAATTTAATCAGAGAAGTGTTCTCTGAAATAAACCCGTTCAAAATTTCTAAAAAATGAGAGGTTGCCTGTTGTACCCCGTCAATGTTGTAAAGTGTACCCCAATCCCAAGAGGTCAGACATCTCTTCAAATTTACATGTTCAATTTTTCTATAAGTGGAATTTATCAACTGACCCATCTTGGAATCGTGGGACACATCTGAATTCAGGATTGTTGCCCAGTGGTCTGTAATAAGCGTATCCAAAACAAAGCCACTACAGTTCTCGAAAACATCCCTTTTAGCTCTGACAAAAATGTGGTCAATACATGATTTTGCCGAACCCTGAATCCTGGTGTAACGATTTATCATGGAAACAAAATTGAACTCGCTCATCACATTCAAGTAATCATCAGTTTCTGCGTTATTATCCAAAATATCAATATTAATGTCTCCCACAATAATTTCTAAATCATACTCATTATGCAGACAAATATGTATACAAATTTTCAATGAACTCAGCTCCACTCAGCGACGCCGACGTATACAAAGCCAAGATTTTTACATTTCTTTCATAACCTGTGCCTATGATCAACTCAATAACTGAAATTATAATTTTTCCTAACATATACCACCGTGCCATCATATTTGTTCACCTCTCCAAAATTAAACAACAAAACATAACCCTCCATTTGGAACATTTGCAAATCAATATCATTTCTAGTTTCTGTTAAGACTAAACAATCAAAAGGTTCGCTTAAGTTGTGAAGCAACACCTGTAATGCATCAAAGTTTTTATTTATGCTTCTAATATTTTGATAAAATAATTTGAACCATGAGTTATCTCGAATAGTCTCATTATACTGCACTATTTCAGCCAGTTCTATTGTCTGAACTGGCGCATGATCACAGTCTCTAATAAACTGATCCATAATGAAATGTACACCTACAAAACATGCAGAGTCTATTGCTCAAGTTCTTGAATCCTCTGATCCACCTGACTCTCAGAGAATATCTTTCTAGCATAAGTGTTGTTCGACTTCCTCGCAAAAATTTGTCCATTCTTATGCCAAACATATTTATAACCATTTTTTTTTCAATTCTCTTGATTTGTGATATAATCTTCGAATATTAGATGGTAAGTCTTCATTAATATAATGTTACCTTCTTTATTACCTATTTTACACTCCTTCAAAGTTAGTTTTCTCCCCCTCCTTTTCTCAACTAGAATATCTCTCGTCTTCACTTCCCTGAATTTAACCAACAGTTGCTTCCTTCCGTCTTTGCCAGATAAAATCTTACAATTCATATCTTCTTCTCGAATTTGTACTTCAAGAGTTCCACAGATTTTAACAACGTCCTCAACAGATACTTGAATGCTGTCACTTTCTAGACCAACAATGACCACATTATTTCTTCTCTCCTGGCACTCCTCCCTATTGAAGTTGCCCCTCATGCTACTCACTTCTCTCTCTAGCTCTGATATTCTCGCTTTCAAACTAAGGTTGTCTCTTTTCAGCTCCTTGTTTTCAATTTTATTTATTTATTCATCTCTGTACAATTGGGATCCAAATGGGGTGAACCTCATATAATAAGCATGGGCAAAGTACGGCCCGCGGGCCAAGTCCGGCCCACGTGAAAGTCTAATCCGGCCCGCGTCAAGATTTTGAAAAAATCACATCTTTTCTAAGTTTGACCGCCTGAGATAAGGGAAGCCAATAGCACTTAATACCTATAGTTGTCTCAAAGCGTAAGTTGCGTCCTGTTTATAACCATCTTAAAATGTTGAAGATTATACATCGAAGACGTCCACCAATTTGTTATTCAAATTGCATTGAGTTGTGCACGAGGTTCAGCCTTAGTACTGCGTGTGCGTCTGGCGGCGGCTGGCATTATTGCTTGTAACTGCGCAGATAATCGACTTTGATAGTATCCACAGAAAAAGCAAAAGTCGCCAAATCTCCTTCGATGTTCCAACGACTGCATCACAGAACACAAATAATGATGCATGGAATCCAACAGTTGAAACGAACGGCTTGTTGCTGAGCTCCAAACATGAAGGCAGTATTCAAGTGTGATTAATACATGAAAATTTATTCAATTATTCGATTCTGCGTAGTTCGAATCGATTAAGTAACGGTGTCCTTCTAAATGAAAATTTTTGAGCTTTAAGATCGGTATTAATTATTGGATCTAACATTAATTTTAGTTTAGCAAAGTTTGCGCGCAACTGAGCATAGGTGTAGTGTTCTAGTTCTCTCAATTCTAAACTAAATTATTTTGGATTTGCTTGGGAGTCTTGGGACCTCGAGTTATAGCAGTCAACAGCACGGTTACTGAGATGATGACATTATGCTCGTGGTGGTTAGTAACGAATCAAGCATTAAAATTTTCGTTTGGTTCGTTGTCAACGTCTGTGTAATTCGAAGTATTTTTGACCCTTTGATTTTCATTGATGAGAGCAATAAAAATATCACACATTTTTTGAAAATTTCTAGAAAATAACGTAAAGTACCTTTGACCAATATTTACAACATTACTACTGGAGGGAGGAGCACCAAATATGACGGGCGAAATCTGGTATCGTAGGTATATTTAATGAATAATCATAATATCTCGGGAACAACTGCATATTGTTATGTGAACAGGTGTTTCCCACTAAGAAACTATGAATAGCAGCGTAAGCAACCGACTATAAAGGTGCCTAGAGACATAGACATATAGACATGGACTGTGCCTTACCTTTATATCTATGCATGAAATGCGGTCAAAAAATGTGACAGGGAGAAAAACACGTCGGGAATGCAGTTGTCTTTTTCTAGAATTTTGATTGGTCTACACTCACCTCTATGTGAACAAAAAAGAGACAGGTAATGTCCCGACGAGCTTTTCTCTCTTTCTAATAAATAGCCAATTTCATGCTGGCATTGCTCAGTCCATGTTTCAATGTCTATGCCTACAGATTACTCTAACGTGACGTGGACCCATGTCATAATGCGCATGATTAAAAAATCTAACATAGGATTTTGTTATCCTATGTTAGATTTTTGAAACATGCGCGTTTTGACTTGGGCCCACGTCACGTCAGAGTAATCTGTCGGCACCTTTAGTGATCAGCTTTTAGCATCATCACTACCAATTTCTACCAGAATTCTTAGAAGCTTAATCACAGTTTCATTTTTCATATAATCCTTCGTATCCTACCGAACAATAATTGAAAATGAGTATTTTTAATTTTTTTTTTGGCCCGCCTAGGTATTTTTTCATTTTATCTGGCCCTCCCCTCAAAAAGTTTGCCCATGCCTGCCATATAAGGTATCCACTAATTATTAATAAAAAGAAAATACAGCTTCGATACAATATTAGAAACTAGAACTCAATTTTTATATGTAACAAGACAAAAAGGAAAAAAAGACATATTCGAACAAACATAAATCATTCAAGAAAATTTTCTTCCAAAATACGTTTTGCGACCGCAGATTTTATTACAGAAATATCAAAAAGGTTGGAATATTGATTTGCGTGTCTAGAGATCCTGATCATCGGAGAATTATTGGAAGAATTCGTCCGCATGAACGGAATGTGGAAAGTTCAACAGTTCTTAAATTTCTATTTTAGACAATAATTCAGGACACTGTATAAGACCCTGCAAGATTTTGAGCAGTAATAGAATATCTGAAATGGCCCTCCTATCCTCGAGGGACATAATAGAGAATCTTCTTCTAGCTAGTTGATTGTCATGATTATAGTCAAAGGAAAACCTACCACACAATTGACGCAAAAATCTATTCTGTACTGATTCAATCCGAGAGACATATTTTTTGTAGTGAGGGCTCCAGATGACACTTGAAAAATTAAGTTTAGACGCTACAAATGCATAATATAATGCGAGTATATTCGAGGGATTTCGAAAATATTTTGTCCTCCTCATCACGATGCCCAGCATTCGCGAAGCACTCGCGGCTATGAAGTCGATGTGCTGGTCCATCAACAATTTAGAGTCGAGAAAAACCCAAAGGTCCCTTATCTGTTCTGATACCCGAAGAATCTCACCATTTAGTTGGTAGGAAAAGTGAATACGGGATTTTTTGCGGATATAAATATCATCTGCGAACACTTCTCAATATTTAAAAATGAACAATTCTCCCGGCAGAATGCGACGAATCTATTCAAGTCAGATTGGAGTAATAAACAATCGCGGAGCTCTCGTACTCGCATATATACCTTGAGGTCATCAGCAAACAACAGGAATCAGGCATATTTAAAACATTTTTGTATAGGGTTGATATAAATCAGAAAGAGAAGTGGTCCCAGGTGAGATCTCTGAGGGACACCCGACGAAGAAGTGTATTTAAACGACTTGAATCCCTGGACCCCTCATCCCCTTTATCGTATTCCGTTATTGAAAATCATTGATTCCTCAAACTTCTCCAACTTTGCGTTCATCTTCTTCAGCATAACCATGATTGAGTCCAAACTTGGCTGCTCCTTGTTGTGCCGACTTCCAGATCTCAGCCTCAACGTACCATCCTCGTCATCCTCCCCCAAGGGAAGTTCCTGTACTGAGCATGACACACAAATCCACTTTTCCTTTTTTAAGCCCTTATCAAAATCAGAAAATTCTTGATTGGACAGCTGTGAGCACTTTCGATGAAACCATCTCTCACAGCTACCAAAACACTTAATACAGTATTCACTCTTCTTTATATATTCTGAGCATCTTTTACATATATGCCTTTTATTCGCCATCCTATCGAGCATAAAGTCCTTCGCCTCAGAAAGAATTGGAATGTCACACTCACTCGCCTCACAAGAGAAGATGTTTTATCCTACCGATAACGTGACCGGTTTTTATAATTCCTTATCTTCTAATTAACTCGTAACAACGAAAAGAGTTGAGCCTCTCATCCAAAAGATTTCTGGAGTTGAATTTTAGTTCTTAGAGAAATTTCTCGCGATTCTTTAGATATAACTCACGAATTTATTTTCAAACTTTAACTATTTGAAATGAGCGAAATTCGACGGAACAACGGGACACTACATTTCGCAAATGTGAAGATATAAGAAAATTTTGTTTGACAGTAATCGTCAATGCATAGAAACAGAGACTGCATAGAAACGTTGATTCATTTAATTTTGAAATTACCGGATGATAGTTCCTTCTTCAGAAAATTGATCCAAATATAATCTATTCCTACCGAACAATTTGCCAAATTATTATCTTGATCCAATAGAATACACGTAGACTCTTTAATCTTTCGTTTATAATGATCCGGCTCCGTCATTAAATTTTTAGTGTTATTCCAATCCATCATGTGGTCTCCCGTATTAGAACAAATATGATCTGCGATCTGTGATCGATTAATTTCTCTATTTTTAATATTATTTTTATGTTCGCGTTTTCTATGTACTGACAATTAATGTCAAACAAAAGATATAAGTCAGAAGATTTTCGAAAATTGATGTTTCGTCTGATGAAGGAGTCTGATATAGACTCCGAAACGTTAAAACATAAAGTTTTGATTTCAACGTTCTTTATTTTCAGTTCATTGTCAGGCAACAATTTTTTCTAATTGATTTGCGAATCGTTTATTTCATTTTTAATTGTTTTTCTTTCAGAGATTGGCAGTGAAAACCCTAAAAATATTATTAAGAAATGCAGAATCCTCCCAGAATAAATTTCAATCGATATTAATCTACTATTCTCCTAATAAGTAACTACAGCAAAAGTTTTGGATATTGAACGCATGTACTGCAGTGAACTAAGCTTCCACTAATGGAGCAACTTCCAGATATTTGGCTAGCAAAAGGAATTCGATTATTTATAAATGT
Organism: Coccinella septempunctata; assembly: GCF_907165205.1. Lineage (NCBI taxonomy): Eukaryota > Metazoa > Arthropoda > Insecta > Coleoptera > Coccinellidae > Coccinella > Coccinella septempunctata. The sequence continues at coordinate 22,278,173 of NC_058189.1, forward strand.
AGGATTAGATTATTTTGAACCAATAACTGTGAAGATTGGTAGACGGCTAGAGAAATGATGCCGGCGTCTTATTTACTTGTATGGCCATATGCGCAATTCACTTAGAAGTGGCACATTCCTTATCGAGCAAGTCCGCGGTTCGAGCTATTATGCGAATTTCAACAAGAAGAGGGACACCAGATACAATTATATGTGACAATGGAACAAATTTCCGCGCGGCATCTAAAGAACTTAAGAAAGCTTTAAAATAAATGGGTTTGACTCATATTAATGATGTCTTGACTACTAAACGAATAAAATTCAAGTTTAATCTGCCAGCAGCACCATATATAGGTGGTTGTTGGGAAAGATTGATAGGATCAGTCAAAAGAATCATCGATAAAATTTTGTACCAACAACCTCTTGAAGAAGGAACCGTAATAACTCTATTTGCCGAAACAGAATTTATCGTCAATTCAGGGCCGCTGACTAATCTGATCCATCTGGATCCATCTGATCCAAATAATGTGGAGTCTCTAACTCGCAATCATTTTATTCTTGGTTCGTCAAGTGGACCAGGGCCTCCAATGCCTGAAATATTAGATTCAAGGTGCATAAGAAATGAATGGAAAAGGGTCAGGTTTATGACGGAATGTATTTGGAGACGTTGGATTAAAGAATATTTGCCAACGTTGACAAAAAAAATAAGTGGACAAATGATCATTAATCAGTTGACAGTGGAGATCAGTTTTGATTATAGACGAGAATATTCCTCGATTTCAATGGCGATTAGGTCTAATTACCAACACATACGCTGGAACAGATGGCCGTATAAGAGTTGTTGACGTTAGGACATCTTCTGGAGAATTGAAGAGGCCTGTACACAAAATATGTAGGCTGGAATTATATCACTGATCTGTTGATTCATTACTTTTGTGTGGCCCGGAGAAATGTTGGAATGTAAGAATAATTTACAGGGTCGAGTTAGTTTGAGTTGTCAATTTTATTATAATTGTTTTGAAATTAAGTACTGTCAGATAATTAAGAAGCGTCAGTGATATATGAATAGAAAGGTTGATTATATTTCCGACATTGATTGAAATTAGAATACGACTTAACAAACGGGATAATTTATTTTCAGTCACTGGCTTCAAAGAAAATAGTTGTATTGCAGTAAGAGACTTGAATCAAAATGTTCCATCTAGTGATATATTAGCGGCCACCCACGGGCTAAACATAACGAGAGGGAAAATAGAAGATAGTACGTTCAAACTCAAAGAAGGTGCAGAAATAGAAGCATTAAAGGAAGGAGACACATACAAGTATCTAGGCATAAAACAGGCAAGAAAAATCAATCAGACCCAGATGAAGAAAGAATTAACGGAGGAGTTCACCCGAAGATTGAGGAGGATAATGAGAACTGGTCTTAACAGCAAGAATCTGATAAAAGCGATTAACACCTACGCTTGCTCGGCGCTGAGCTATTCATTTGGTATTATCTCCTTGACGACCACCAATTTAGCAGCTTCACAGAAAAAAATAAGGACGATGCTGACTAAACACAATAAACATCACCCCAAAAGCTCAATAGAACGGACAGAGCTGCCACGACATCTTGGGGGCAGAGGCATTATTGATTTGTCCAACCGTATGTCCCAGGAAATTGAAGGACTTCGAAAATATTTCTGGAGCAAGGCAGCTTCGTCAGAACTCCATCGAGTTTGTGTTGCTGATACTTCTACACCCTTAAAGCTACACCAGGATCACTTGGAAACCGTCAAACACTTTGCAGAAAGTAAAACGCAGAAACTGATTGGCAAACCTTTGCATGGGAGGCACCAGAATGAGGTCAACCATGATTACGTCGACATATCTGCGTCGAACTACTGGTAGACTTCTGAGACAGAGGGCTTCATGCTCGCCATCCAGGATCAGGTGATCCCAACAAGAAATTACATGAAATGAATCGCCAAGGATGCCTCAGTGGCGAACGATAGCTGTCGTTATGGCTGTGCGACACATGAAACTATCCAGCACATCACCTTGGGGATGTCAGAAGTTCGCGGGCACGGAGTACAAAAATAGACATGATGCTGTTGCCAAGATTCTTCACCAATAATTAGCACTAAAACACCAACTTTTAACTTCGAAAAAGGTTCCTTATTACAATTACCATCCGGATGCTGTGCTGGAAAACGAACATCACAAGTTCTACTTGTTAGGAATACTGAAGAAATATAAGGATTCCAAAACGATCTTTGTGCTTTTTACTTTTATTGAATTCAAAAGACCTCCAGTTTCACAAAATGGCCGTTACTGTTACATTCGGTTCTACAACTTCGTCAGTATGATATCTACCACGGTTACCAACTCAACTTAACCTAAACTTAAAATTATTCATAATGGCCTCAGTGGCAGGTTTATTCTGAATTATGATATTATTAACACCCTCCCTTAAACCTGACACTAACAAGTTATCATTCAAGTCCCAACATACTTCTGAATCTATTGAAATTAATGAAACACAATGATTTTGTAAAAACATCAGCAATTTGATTATCTGTAGAAATGTAGTCTTCTTCTTCTTCTTCTTATTAATTGAATCTAATACAAAATGCAGTTTTACGTCTACAGGGTCTTTCACGAGGAACTCACCCACATTTATACGGGAAACTACTGAACGTATTTTCATGAAATTCAGCACTTATAAGTATTTCACGATGCTGATGAAATCTAAAATATTTTCAAGGCATGTGCACCTCCGGTTTTTCCGAAAATGACGTCAACTTCCGTTTTTCAAACAGAACATCATTTTTTTATTGCAGAAATAGATTCCTTAGAAAATTTCAAGTTATTTTGATGTAACATTTTTCAGTTTTGGTTGGAAAATTCTCTCTGAGTGGGAAAATTCGAAAAAAAAAATCGAAAATAGAGCTCCGCTGAAACAAGAATAACTTCGAGGTTTTTGGATGGAAAATTTTCATTTTTGGGATTTCTCAAGATGTAAGATTGATGTATCCACTTTAAAAATCGTAATCGCGATTCATGACACAGGGGGTGAAAAAATCGCTTTCAAAGTTAGGGATGACAAAATCGTGAAAAATCAATTTTTTCAAATTAGAACCCCATTTTTTTATGGCAGATAGTGAATCTACGTTAAAAAATAATGTGCGTGTATGCATCACACCCTTGCCCTAAAGTGGATATTTTCTGAGTTATTCACAAAAAACTGTTTTTCGTCTTGAATTTTCAGCTATTTCTTTTCCCTTCACGCCAAAAAGATGAAATTTTCAGGAACTGTTACTTAAACCATGTTTCAGATTTTACTACCCTAATATGCAAAAGAAAAAAGTTACTCTACAGGCTATTTGAAGATCGATGGTTGGCGAACAAAGGTCCACATCTTTGGCCACCACGTTCTCCCGATTTAACTCCTTTAGACTATTATGTTTGGGGTAGGATAAAAAATATTGTCTACTCAACTCCCCTGACTGATAAAGAGGACTGCATAGAACGAGTCAGAAATGTTCAGGTTTGTTTAGATTTTTAGATTCATAGTTTTGAAACTCAATTTGGGTTTTAAACACTTTTGCAGATCTCTTCCTCCCGATGAAATAAGAAGAGCAACGCACGAAGCATTCCTGAGACGTATAAATAAATGTCTAGAAATTAACGCTCAAAACTTTGAGCATCTTCTCTAGTTATAACTGCGAGAGCTTGCCATGGTTCTCCTAATAGTAACTTGAAGTCGGTTTCAAGAAGGGGTGAAAAATCTACAGCATGGTTCAAATAACAGTTCTTGAAAATTTCATCTTTTTGGCTTGAAGGGAAAAGAAATAGCTGAAAATTCAAGAAGAAAAACAGTTTTTTGTGAATAACTCAGAAAATATCCACTTTAGGGCAAGGGTGTGATGCATACACTCACATTATTTTTTAACGTAGATTCAATATCTGCCATAAAAAAATGGGGTTCTAATTTGAAGAAATTGATTTTTCACGATTTTGTCATCCCTAACTTTGAAAGCGATTTTTTCACCCCCTGTGTCATGAATCGCGATTATGATTTTCAAAGTGGATACATCATTCTTACATCTTGAGAAATCCCAAAAATGAAAATTTTCCATCCAAAAACCTCGAAGTTATTCTTGTTTCAGCGCAGCTCTATTTTCGATTTTTTTTTAGAATTTTTCCACTCAGAGAGAATTTTCCAACCAAAACTGAAAAATGTTACATCAAAATAACTTGAAATTTTCTAAGGAATCTATTTCTGCAATGAAAAAATGGTCTTCTAATTTGAAAAACGGAGGTGCTCATGCCTTGAAAATATTTTAGATTTCATCAGCATCGTGAAATACTTATAATTGCTGAATTTCATGAAAATACGTTCAGTAGTTTCCCGTATAAATATGGGTGAGGTTCCTTGTCCCTGTATATGTTTACATCTCTTATTGTTTTCAAAGTTTCTCAAAAGCTTTATAGTACTCTGGTTATCTTCCATTATGAAAAATGCTGCAAAAGCTTTGTGCTTTTCATTGGTGTTTGTTCGAGGATTCGTCATAGCTGTATCGATAATTGCTGACATGAGCATGCCCGTAAGAGGTGTTGGGATAAGATTCAGATTTGATGGAGGCCTGTTTAACCTGAAGCGCCTCAGAGCAAAAACCCGTACCAAGTTTATCACGGAACTTCAATATGCAGACGACTGTTCACTCATCGCTAGCAGCTCAGAGGATCTACAGATAATTATGGACACTTATAAACATATATACGAAGCTTTAGGCCTTAGACTCAATATTGACAAGACCAAAATCCTGGTAAGTCCGCCAGAAAGTCTTCAAACAGATATCAGCCTGGATAATGAAACTCTAGAACAGGTCGAGCAGTTCAAATACTTGGGAAGCTTCATAAATACTAGGGCTAACCTTGACACGGAAATACACAAGCGTATCAATTCGGCATCACGGGCATTCTGGAAGCTGAAGGACAACGCTTTTTTATGGAAGCGAAAGCTGGACTCCCTACAGGCGACATATTTTGGGCGCTTGTTTCAGCCCGTATATCGCTCTTCTCAACAAACAAACTTTACTTCTATTTCGATCTTCAATTTTAAAACCCTCTGGAATTTCCATAAAAGAAGATCTTCTTCAAGATATCCATTTGAAAAAGCATTTTTAACATCAAGTTGTTCAAGAAATAACTGATATTGATTTGAGATTGACAACAAAATTCTTAATGTGGAAAGCCTTGCAACCGGTGCATGAAGTTGTGAAAGATCAGAAAACTCTTTTTGTTCAAAGCCTCTTGCAACCAATCTGGCCTTGTAAACATTACCTTCATCACATTCTTTAATTTTAAAGATCCAGCTATTACTCAAAACAGTTTGATTTTCTGGTCTCTTCACAAGCTCCCAAGTTTCGTTATCATTCAAAGCTTTTAACTCGCTTTCAATTGCCCCCTTCCACAAATTCCAATTTGTACTTTTCTTTGCTTCACTTTAAGATTGTGGCACATCTGAAAAATTACTTAAAAGAGCCAAACAACCCACTTCCAATTCAAAATCTTCATATTTATTAGGCAGTTTTATATTTCTTTTTGGTCTTTCACTTACACTTTCAATGTCAGCTTCTTCGTGATTTATTGTTTCAAAATCAACATTGTCCTCATCTTCATGTACATAATTATTTTTACCGCGATAAACGTTTTGGTCAAGGAAATTGAAATTTCTTTCATCAAAAATAACATTTCTACTATGAATCAATTTATTGTTCTTAGGGTTCCATAGCCTATATCCATTTTGTGAATAACCAACAAATCTACATTTAATGCCTTTATCATCCAATTTTGTTTTAATGGAATTAGGAATTTTCGCATAAGCTATGCACCCAAAAACTCTCATATTATATATATTAGGTTTTTTACCTGACCAAACCTCAAAAGGAGTTTTATCTTTCAAAACACTAGATTGCGACCTATTCAAAATATATGCTGCTGTCAAAACTGCATCTTCCCAGAATTCTTTACCCATACCTGAATTCATTATAATGGCTCGTGCTAAATTCATTACTGTTTGATTTAATCTTTCAGCTACTCCATTCAACTGCGGAGTGTATGGAGGAGTATAGCAAATTTGAATTCCCTGTTCTGAGCAAAATTTTTCGAATAACTGAGATGAATATCCGCCCCCATTGTCACACTTCAATTTGGAAATACTCTTACCACAAATAGCTGATACCTTTGCTACATAATCTTTGAAACAATCAAAAACTTCACTCTTATTCTCTATTATATATATATATCATGATAAAATGCGAAAAATCATCTATAAATGTTAGAAAATATCTTTTTCCACTATAAGATGTTGGTGTCAACGGACAACAAACATCTGTGTGTATCAACTCCAACACTCGATTGGATCTTGAAGACTTTGAATTGTAAGGTAGGTTCCTTTACTTTGATTTCATACATATTTCACACATTATTATCCACCCTATCATTTTCAAAATTCAAACCATTCACTAGTTTTTTATTTTTAATATTAATCAGAGAATTGAAGTTTATGTGTCCATATCTTTGATGCCATAAATATATGTCTTCTTTAACACTCAAATTTGCATAATTTTCATTCTTATTGATCATGAAAGTTAATTTATAATGATTTCCAACACGTTTACCTACTGCATAAGTAATATTATTTCTCTCAATAGTCATCAATTCATTATTATAGACAATTTTAAAACCAGACTTTTCTATCATTGAAATAGACAACAAATTTACCCTTAAATCTGGAATAAACATGACATCTTTCAAGGTAATTTTATAGTTTTTACAATCAACAACAGAAATCACTTCTATATTTCCCTCACTCAGGGCTTCCATTGATTTCCCCTTTTCTGCAAGTTGTATAATCTTAGGATCATTGTAAATTGTTTTACTTACAAATACATCATCATTGTTAGTATAATGATGAGTTGCCCCTGAGTCAGCATACCATTCTGAACTCTTCTGGGTTGGCCCACAGCAGAACGCTACCTCCACAGCTCCTTCTTCGCTTCCTTGTCGATACTCCATATTTCTTCTCTCTTCTTTCAAATTTGTGTAATTGCTTGACTTCCTTCCACCATCATTATTACTTCTACATTGAGGTGCTTTGTGTCCGAACTTCTTACATAAGTAGCACTTAAGTCCACATACGTTTTGGGTATGACCTTCCTTTTTACATTTGAAGCATCTTAACATTTTCTTCTTAGTTGTGAAGGCTGCTGTAACATTGTGACTGGATTGTTCATTGTTGATGTTAAATTCTAAAAGTCTATTCTTTACAAATTCCATTTTGAGCTTGTCTTCTGACATGGTTCTTATGGCTGTAACCACATTTTCATACTCCTTCGGCATAGAGATTAATAGGAAACAAGCCATGTCAGATTCATCGAAATTACTTCCTAAACTTTTTAGCTCTCTAACGTCCAATTTCATAATCGAATTTAACGTCACTTTAAGCTTAAAGCTTTTTTTACTGTCATTTTTACGTCCGGTTTCATAATCAAATTTAAAGTCACTTTAAGCTTAAAGCTTCCTTTACTGTCATTTTTAGTAGGAGGAAGCTTTAAAGTTAAAGCGGCTTTAGGTTTGATTATTTGATTATGAAACCGGCCGTTAGTAGGGTTAAAGGAAGCTTTAAAATTAAAGCGACTTCAAGTTTGATTATAAAACCGGCCGTAAATATTTTATCTATTTTAGCAAAATGGTCTTGAATAGAATGCTTCATTTCGTATTTCAACTTCATTAATTCTTCCAATAAATAGAATTTGGAACAGGTACCTTTCTTAGCAAAAATGCTCTCCAATTTTATCAGCATCTCTCCAGCATTATTCAGGTCCTTAACGTATTCAAGAAGAGAGTCTGCAATACTTTGAACAATCATCATTACGGCCTCATTATTCTTCTTTACCCAATCGTCTCCTGGAGTCCCACTCGGTTGTGTCAACGCATCCAATACTTCCATTGCTTTCAAGACTGCGTTCACACGAAATTTCCAATTGTCAAAGCCTGTACCATTGAACGGAACGATTCCATATTTATTTTCAGTTAACAATGATCCTTCCATATTTTCCAATTCTTCTCGTGCACGTGGTTAACCTTCTTATACCTTTCGTGGTCTCCTTGTCTCCAGTATTCTTTCAGTTCGCATGAACTGGGCCCATAACCATTGTTAGGAATACTGAAGAAATATAAAGATTCCAAAACGATCTTTGCGCCTTTTACTTTTATTAAACTCAAAAGACTTCCAGTTTTACTAAATGGCCATTACTGTTACATTCGGTTCTACAACTTCGTCTGTATGATATGATTTTTCATAGACAAGGTTTCTGTCATAGATCTACCACAGTTACCAACTCAACTTAACCTAAACTTAAAATTATTCATAATGGCCTCAGTGGCAGGTTTATTCTGAATTATGATATTATTAACACTACTGGGATCGCACTGTTCTCACAGACCGGAAAATAACCCACACTAGACCAGACCTTATATTGCTCAATAAGGATGAGGAGACAGCACTATTCATCGACGTGGCAATTCCAAATAATAACAATCTTCTAGATAGACACACTGAAAAAATTTCAAAATACCGAGATCTCGAGGAACAAACCAGAAGACAGTGGAAGCTGAAAGATATAAAGACCATCCCTATTGTCATTTCATCTACAGGCCCGATACCGAAGGAACTACTAGAGAACTTGAGAAAAATTCAGTTGGACGAAAATATTTATAAAGTCATGCAGAAGGCGCTACTGCTCGGAACGGCGAGAACTGTACGCAAGTACATGGGGAATGCAGAGGAACACCGTCTGCTCCGACAGGAAGTGCGGGTGGAGCAGGAATCCAACCTACAGTAGGGAGCCGAGGAGCGACCCGGACCCGACCACCACCACGAGCCCGAAAACCTGGAAAGGGCTCCAACAGAGCTTAATCCTTTTGATATCTGAGATATCTGGGATAAGTGAATTTTCCTCTGGAGAGGAGTGTGAAAGCCGCAAGGCTAAAGTCATAATTTTATCAATCCTTTGGGACACAACAATGTAATATTCAGAGAATTCTTGCGTTTGTTCAACGATTTGTAATGAACTGTAAATTATCATCAAAAGAGAGAATCTTCGGAATAATTGTTTCGATGCCATTATTATGTCTATACAATTTACGCATTTTCAAGATAAAATTCAATGTTTATAAAGCAATGGTACACTTGGTAGTAAATGCAGCTTTCAGTAATAATTATATCCGTTTATACACAAGATTGGCTTACTTAGAGTCGGAGGTAGATTGCCTAATGCATGCACCCATACCTTATTCTGAAAAACATCCTATGGTTCTAACAAAAAAATTGACATATCACTAATTTGATCATTAAAGATCATACCAATTTATTTCATGCTGGTACCAGGCTTGTACTTTCTAATTTCAATAGAAAATTTTTGTTGGTTAATGGAGTACCGGAAATTGAAGGTTCTACATAAATGTATTTCAACACATGGCCTAAGTTTCAGAACAATTAATGGTTGTCTTCCCCTCTTCTCGAGAATCGGTATCTCGACCATTCGAGATTGTTGGAAAAGACTTTTGTGGTCCATTTGAAACAACAGCGGCTTGAGAAGGTTTGGATTTCAAAGGGATATATTTCTGTGTCTGTTTCTTTTGGTTAAATAAATTAAACCAGAAATTTTTGTATTGTATGTTTTTCAAGAACTGAAATTGTAAAAATTTGTGATTGGTCATCTTCCTTGATTTGTTTGTAGAAAAAATGGGAGTATGCGATAAAAAGTTGTGAAATTTTGCGTTATTGATATAAATTTTGCCTATTTCTATTTAGATGCGAATTTATATGATAATTGTTACTTACATAACTTCTTCCTGCCAGTTATGTATGGATCCACTATACTTACATTGTAAACACATGTATATTGTGCCTTCTGCGATTGACTCTGTGCGCATTCTTCATATGTAGCATATCTATTAACGTGAAATCTTTAGATGCATTCGATGTACAACAATAGGAGAATTCGCATAAAACTTGAGTTTTCTTCTAAAAATAATTTATTCTACTAATTTCTTTATGTGGAACGCCTAAAGGTAGCGTTTTTCTGGAGAGGTTCCCGTAGTTAATTTTCATTGATTGCTCTGCCACTATAAACGTTGTGTGTAATATTGAATCAGTTGAACTTCCTCAGCATCTGAATCTGATTTCATGTAACCTCTCATTTGAACTTCTCTATAGTCTATAGATGTTGTTAAATTTGTATTTATTATTGTATCGGCTTCATGCGGGTGACTTGTTCATTCTATGATTGTGAAAGATGTACTTACAATGAATATTTTTACACTACCATCTTCAACTCAATTATCTGGTAACAGTCCATAAAAGTAATTAGCCAAAATCTGAACATCCCCGATTTTGAACAGTTACATATTTGAATAGGCAAAATGTATTTATCCACCTAATGCCATTCGGTACAGGCTCCAATGAATCTTCAGCAAGAAAGACAGTTAACAAATTGTCCACAATTTCGGAACACTTACTTAGTGTTTCCCCGATCAGCTCCAATTACTTTCACATAGTATCTTATTAACAAGATTGATCTCGCTCATTTTGGGGCCTGAATGAACCGCACCACCTCTACGTGCTAGTGGAAACGCTAGAGGGGACGATATATTATATCTGTTCGTTCGTAGATGAGACAATTTATTAGTTGAAATTTTCTGTTCAATTGAGCACAAAATTCCATAAGTTGAAGAAAATGTTAGTTTATAGTGTCCCAACAGGAACAGGACCCAAATATTTGAAAGAATATGGAATGATGGTTGAACGAATTCTGAATCTAGGTTTAAGAATGCTTTGAAATATACTGGGTGATTCACGAAGACTGAACATGCAATTCCATCAACAGGGTCCACAATTAGTCCCTATCCTATGCATTTCAAGGTCTATGTCTCCAGCACCCCCTCCCTCCCAAATTTGAATTTTTAAATTTTTTTGACACTATAGTTTTGTACTAGTTTTGTACCGAAATGTACCGTTGAAAAAATTTTTGTACCCCTAATTAAAATGATGAAAATACGCTTTTTAGTTTGGGGGGGTCGTAGACATGCTCACCCCCCCCTTCCGAAATTGAAAATTTTTTTTATCTCAAAGTTTTGTACTAGATTTGTACCGAAATGTACTGTCAAGAAAAAGTTTTGTATCCTAAGTTTAAGGGGTCTTAGGAGGGTTTCAAATTGGTGGGCTCTAGACATGTTTTCGAAATAATGAGATTTCGGTTTCCGAAACAAGCTAAAACATGTGTACTAGTTTTGTACCAAAATGTACCGTCACAAAAACGGCACACTTCTATGCCCCGGGGGTGTATCTGTGCTCCATATAAAGTACTGAGGCTTCAGGGGTGTTTTTTTTACACCAAGGAATATGGGATATTGGTTTTGTACTTTTTCGATACTGAAATGTACCTTCGATAAAAAATTTTGTAACCCCAAATAGAATGAGTGAATTATCATTTTCAACAAGGGGCTATACGCAAGTGCACCCCACATTTAAATGCACATTTTCTCTATGTAAAAATTTCGTACTGGTTTTGTATCGTCAATAAAAGTTTTGTACTCTGAGATTGGGGGGGTCTTAGAAGAATTCCAGGGATGGAGACATCTTTTCGAAGTAATAAGATTTTGGTTTTCGAAACAAACTGAAACATGTGTACTAGTTTGATACCGATATGTACCGTTGTAAAAACGAAATTAATTGTGAGAATAATTCAATTTTTTTCTCGACAGGGAGATTTATCTCCCTTCTGCACACATCATAATTTTCTTCTCGATAAAGTCAAATTTGATTACCCTAAGATCAGAAAGAAATACATGGTGACGCGACGTTGAAAAAAGTCATCAATTTTGCACTTGTTAAACGCTAAAGTTCTGTACCGAAATGTACCGTTGGAAAAAGTTTTGTACCCCTAATTTAAGTGACGAAAATACGTATTTCAGTTCAGAGGGGATGTTCACATAATCACATATTCATCCCCACTATTGAAAATTAAAATTTTTTCTCTTTCGAAGTTTTGTACCGAAATGTACAAAAGCAAAAAGCTTTTATAATTGTATCCTACTCCAGAAATGGTCAAATGACAGAAGGGAAATCTGGAACATTCTGTTGATAAATTTAATACCCCAATATTGCTGAAGATTATGAATCTTTTGAAAGCACCTATTTACTGTATCGCCGTGTGTTAGCGTTTTCTGTGAATTAGAAAGTCTTGAGAGACGAAGAGGTTGTGAGTTTAACACAGAAGAGCATACCATAGTATCAACAATGTTGATAGTATGTTGATTGTTCATGTTTTATCTCTAGTGGTTGGAGTCTGTGTAGGAATATGCTACACGATTTTGAAAAAAAAAGACGTCAATGTGTTTACATATTATTAGTATAGATTCAACTGTTATCAGAAAATTGAAGATTTTCATTTTTCTCTCAATCTTAGATTACAAAACTTTTTCATGACGGTACCCTAATAGCACACAACGTCCATGGGACGTACAATTCATGTCCATTTAACGTCGGAACGTCCATGGACTTGATTTGTATGTCCTTTGGACTTCCGTTTCCGGACAGTTTTAGGACGTCTAAGATGGATATCCATTGTTAGTCCAATAAATGTACAATGTCCGTATCGGATATCCATTGAATGACCGTGATGGACATAATACGGACTATATGACATATGTCCGTATCATACAGTTCTAAAATAGTTCCTGACCGACTTAATACAGGCAATGTCAAAAATATGTCCTTACTGGATATCCATTAGGTGTCCGTGATGAACATAGCACGGACCATATAACTTATACATATATATTACATGGTCCGTATAACGTCCATCACGTACACCTAGTGGATATCCGTTAGGGACATCTTTTGAATGTCCTCACTGGATATTCACTAAGAGTCCGTAATGGACGTAATATGGACCAAATAACATGTATATGTTACGGGCAATGTAATTATTTAGGTCAGTATTCATAATGCTTGGTTATTATGAATAATGACCATTAAAATCGGGCAATTTGATAAATTTGAATTATTTTACAATAATTTCTCACATTGCCCGGTCATTATAAATACCGCTAGTATTTCTTTGGGCACTTTGATTAACTGACACCAATGGGACAACCTATGTGAAAAGAATGGCGAAGATATTCCACAGATAGAGATTTAACTAAGAGAATGTGCAAGATTGTCATCCAAGACAGGCTATAGTCGATGTGGCTGTAAAGGTAGCTGTAAATCCAACGAGCGCAAGTGTCGTAAAGAAAAAAAGCTATGTAACTCGCAATGTCACCAAAGTGGAAGCTGCTCTAATGAATAGAGCCTGTATTGCTACGTATTGACATGTTGTGTGAATATAAATTTGAAAGTACGTACATATCTAATACTTAAGTTTTATTTGGACTTACGTTTTGTTTGTACTTATTTCATCCCACCGGTTTGTTTGTCAGCATGTGAAATTTTATTTGTTATGTTTTGTTTGTTACTTTGTCAGTCAGGTATGCAAAAATTTGTTATTTTTCATAAGAAATATGAATAATATATAATTTTCAAATTGCCCACCTGATTTTTAGCATTATACATAATAACCGGGCAATGTAATATTTGCAACATAATTTATCATTTTGTCATATCCTTTTGGGCACTTTTTAAATTGCCCGGGCATTATAAACAATGCCCAATTATTTACATTGCCCGTAACATATATATTACATGGTCCGTATAACGTCCATGACGGACACCTATTGGATATCCGGTAGGGACATCTTTTGAATGTCCTCACTGGATATTCACTAAGAGTCCGTAATGGACGTAATATGGACCAAATAACATGTATATATTACATGGTCCGTATAACGTCCATGACGGACACCTATTGGATATCCGGTAGGGACATCTTCTGAATGTCCTCACCGGATATTCACAAGGAGTCCGTAATGGACGTAATATAGACCAAATAACATGTATATATTACATGGTCCGTATAACGTCCATCACGGATACCTAGTGGATACGGTAGGGACATCTTTTGAATGTCCATACCGGATATTCACTAGGAGTCCGTAATATGGACCAAAAAATACATACATGTATATCAATGAACACCAAAATTTAATATTATTTTTCACTAAATTCCATTTTTCCTCTTGTTAGTATATGAATATCTTATGAATATTATATTATGTATAACGTTATGATGAACGAAGACTAAATACTTGAGTAATTACTATTATAAAATAATCTATGTTTGAGTTTTAAGACTTCAGTTTTTATTATATGGTATCTGTATTAATCGACTACTATTCCATAAATCAGTTAACAATATAATGAATATGTTCCTACAAGTAGGTATATCGTATAGTCTCGGTAGCTAGGACGGTTGCAGCGAAGACTCAGTAATGCGATGTCCCCACGTACTCGCGAGTTCGAATCCGGGCCAAGTATAAAAATTTCTGGTAAGAATGGATGGAAATGAGAGTCGTATTCGGGTTCGGCTTTTGGACGGTCCGAGAATTGTTCTAGGACTGCGCAAAACTGTTGCGCCCTAGTATAAAATCCTCTGCGCAGTTCTAGAACCATCCTCGGACCGTCCAAAAGCCGAACCCGAATACAGCTGAGAACAACACAGAAAATACCATCTGCTTCTGAGTGTAAGACATTGGGTTCTAGGACATTAAAATTCTAATAGATAGGATAGCCAACGTCGCGGTAAATTTTTGTACCGCTGAGATAGCTAATGGTGGTCCCAATAGGATATCCATTGGACGTCCGCGATGGACGTCCGAATTCGGTTCAAAGTTGTGACATTTGTACGTCCCTCGGATGTCCATAGAACGTCCATTGTACCAGAAATGAACGTCCCACGGATGTCCTATGGATGTCCATAGGACTACTTTGTGCTATTAGGGTACATTTCGGTACAAAACTTTGAAACGAAAAAAATTGGGGGTCAGCATGTCTACAGTTTCCCTAAAATGAATTCCGTATTTTCTTTATTTTAATTAGGGTAAAAAATTTTTTTCAACGGTACGAAATCTCATTATTTCGAAATCATGTCTCCAGGCCCCCAATTTGAACCCCTCCTAAGACCCCTTAATCTTAGGGTACATTTCGGTACAAAACCTTGAAAGAAAAGAAATTTGAAATTTCAAAAGGGGGAGGGGGTGAGCATATCAATTGTTACCGCGAACTGAACTCCGTATTTTCTTCATTTTAATTATAGTCCGGGAGGCAGGAGCTTTTTTTTTCAAGGAATTTCATCCCGGCTGAATTTAATACTGTAGGTTGTAGTAACATTGCAAATGACGAAACCGACCGTCAGCTTCAATACCATCGGTGGGTGCGGGCGTGGGAGGCGGCGGAACTTGGGAAAAAATGCAAAATTTCAAGTGATTTTATCCCGGCTGAAATTTTTTATATGTAATATTAATGTTAAATAGAAACAAAATAGTGAAGTCAGCCGATAGGCGGAGGGTGGAAAATACGTCAGTCGAGCGCGTGAACTGAGGAAAAAAATTTAAAAATCAAGTGATTTTATCCCGAATGAAAACACCTCCATATGATTTCTTACATATATGGAAATATAAAAATGACCGTCAGCTGCGTATCTAGCTGGGGAAAGACCGTCAGTCAGACCATTGAAAATTCCGCGCGCCGTATAAATGTATGAGCGCACTCATACATTTTTGCTCTGACTGACGGTCTTTCCCCCGCTAGACACGCAGCTGACGTTCATTTTTATATTTCCATATATGTAAGAAATAATATGGAGGTGTTTTCATTCGGGATGAAATCACTTGACAAATTTTTTTCCCAAGTTCACGTGCTCGACTGACGTATTTTACAACCTCCGCCGATCTGCTGACTTTCCTATTATGTTTCTGATTAGCATCAATATTACATATAGAAAATTTCAGCCAAGATAAAATCACTTGAAATTTTGCATTTTTTCCCAAGTTCCGCCGTCTCCCATGCCCGCACCCACCACACTTATTTCAAAGAAGCGCTCGTTGAATATTTAATAGACGATTGGTTAAATGATCACATGGCATCGTGGATTGGGAATAAAACAGTTTTCGTAAACTATATGGAATGCCACAAATATGAAGTTGAACAAGGTAAAATTAAACGATCATCGGATCCATTGTTAATGTGTCCAGGTCACGAAGAAGCAGACACATATATGTTTTTCCATGTCTGTCACTTGAAATCTGATGTTCATGTAACTCCATATGATTTCTTACATATATGGAAAGATAAAAATGACCGTCAGCTGCATGTCTAGCGGGGGAAAGACCGTCAGTCCGAATAAAAATGTATTATAATGCATTTATACGGCGCGCGGATTTTTCAATGGTCTGACCGATGCCTTTTTTCTTATTAGTTAATCAGCCTACGGATATTTTAACATTTTAATTTATGAAAATATGATTACGATCAATATCAAAAGGGTTTGTTACGATTCACCTATGATACATGTAGGTAAAGCAGCAACATCCTTATAACATACTTAATTATGGTATAGTATAATTATTTCATTTCTACAATTAATTTACATATCAGAGATATGTCAAAATAAAAATGAAACATGTCAAAGCAACAACAAAAAAATTTATCTCAGGAGAAATTTTTCTTTTTACAAAATTCTCTAAATTCTTCCAATTTATAAGGTTCACACTGAAGTATGTAGCTGTAGCTGTGAATGCTTCTCTGAAAAAGGTCAAACTGATCGACGCCTTGCAAATTTCTTGGTTAGTCATTAAATAATTTCATCGCTGCATAATGGACATTTTTCCCCCTTAAAGTTGAGGAGTGTATGGGATAAAAGTAGGGCTCAGTTCTTCTTGTGTTATTACCATTCTTACAGTCCTCAAAGTAATACTGGTGCTTGTGGAGAAATATAAGTAGTCTTTATATGTAGAGACCATATACTGTCAGGATGTTGTTTTTTCTAAGATGAGACGATTCTCTATGTCCAAATAATAGTATAGATCTTATTGCACATATGCAATAGGTCATTCGTAATTTTATTAATTCGTTATCAACATAATCAACATTCAAATAAATCGGTAGGCACAGGTAAATGTGCTTGGCTCCAAAGGTGGGCGATGTATGCCGTTCGAAAGAAATGTTGGTTCAGTTCAGCCTTAGAGGGCGGGAATAACAAATCCGTCAATTTTTTTTTCCAAGTTGAGTGGATTGCAATCATCTTAACTGCCGTATGCTCTATTGAATGTTAACACATGAGCAGTGTTAATATCATCAAATTCAGGAAATCCATATATTCTACAAACATAGCATTCTAAGTATGTGAACAATTGATCGAGGTTACAATTGGGAATTTGTGAAATGTCACCCACTACTTGGATGTACAGGGTGGGCAAATTTTTATGTTTTAGCACTACAGCTTTTGAACCAGAGTAGATAGACAAAATCTGATAACCCATTCTCGTTCTCTTTTTCTGAGAAACTAACAATAGTAGTAGTCATTTTTGGCCACTTTCTTTTGTTTTCGAGTTATAAGCAAAAATTGGAAAAATGGCGATATCGAAATAAATTTATATTTACGCTTATACTGACGATAGAGCTCTGAAATTGAAACATTATACAGTCACTTTTTTACGTAGAATCCAATGGCGTGCTCGCCTTTTTAGCAGAATTTTTAATTACGAAGTTATGACCCAAAGTTATGTTTTTTTAAATGGGAACACTAGTTTTCTGTCCAATTTTTTGAAAGCTTAAATTTTACTGATTTCAAAAATATATAACATCATATGATTTGTATCAATATAAATAATGAAAAATGGTCAAAAACCTTTTTTCTCAATATTTCTATGGTTTCAACTTTAGATGAGCATTGAAAAATATAGCATCTTATGATTACTAGTGTCTCCTTCTATAAGTCCTTTCATTATTATGAAAATTTTTCTTAAATATAGAATAGAATATATCTTGATTCAAATTTTGCGAAAATTGGTGAAAAGCATAGAAAGAATGACATTGCCGGAAAGAGACTGCTTTTGATATAGAAAACTCTATTTTTTTGTGCTCGTCAAAAGCTGAAACCATAGAAATATCGGGAAAAAGTGTTTTTGACCATTTTCTATTATTTATATTGTTACAAACCATATGATGTTATATATTTTTGAAATCAGTAAAAATTAAGCTTTCAAAAAATTGCACAGAAATCTAAGGTTCCCATTTAAAAAAACATAACTTTGGGTCATAGCTTCGTAATTAAAAATCCTGCTAGAAAGGAGAGCACGCCACTGGATTCTACGTGAAAAAGTGCCTGTAGAATGTTTCAATTTCAGAGCTCTATCATCAGTATTAGCGGAGATATAAATTTATTTCGATACCGCCATTTTTCCAATTTTTGCTTATAACTCGAAAACAAAAGCAAGTGGCCAAAAATCACTACTACTATTGTAAGTTTCTCAGAAAAAGAAAACGAGAATGGGGTATCAGATTTTGTCTATCTCCTCTGGTTTAAAAGCTGTAGTGCTAAAACATCGAAATTTGCCCACCCTGTACGTTGGAGAATTTCAAACGTTTTTTCTCCTTTACGGTAAAATGCTGAGTTGAAATTGCATTTACTGAAGGCATGAAATCCTGGCAATACAGAGCACAAACTTGGACCCAATGATGCAAACAATTTGGTGACATCAATAAATGTCTGATTATTGCCGGTCCAACATGCATCGAGATTCGGACGTTCTTCTCAATGAAATTCATATTTATTAACATAATGATCAATATATATGTCTCAGAACATCGCATTGTCACATGAACCTCAGATTTCAAGTGACAGACATGGAAAACCATATATGTGTCTGCTTCTTCGTGACCTGGACACGTTAACAATGGATCCGATGATCGTTGAATTTTACCTTGTTCAACTTCATATTTTTGGCATTCCATATAGTTTACGAAAACTGTTTTATTCCCAATCCACGATGCCATGTGATCATTTAACCAATAGTCTATTAAAAATTCAACGAGCGCTTCTTTGAAATAAGTGTGGTGGGTGCGGGCGAAGGAGACGGAGGAACTTGGGAAAAATTGCAAAATTTCAAGTGATTTTATCAGGGCTGACATTTTCTATATGTAATATTGATGCTAATCAGAAACATAATAGGAAAGTCAGCTGATCGGCGGAGGGTGTAAAATACGTCAGTCGAGCACGTGAACTTGGGAAAGAAATTTGGAATTCAAGTGATTTCATCCCGAATGAAAACACCTCCATATGATTTCTTACATATATGAAAATATGAAAATGAACGTCAGCTGCGTGTCTAGCGGGGGAAAGACCGTCAGTCAGAGCAAAAATGTATGAGCGCGCTCATGCATTTACACGGCGCGCGGAATTTTCAATGATCTGACTGACGGTCTTTCAGTCTTTCCTCTTTACTTTGAGGTATAAAAAATTTGCAATTTCAAAAGTGGGGGATGGGCATGTCTACGGCCCTTCCAAACGGAAAACCGTATTTTCATCATTTTGATTAGGGGTACAAAATTTTTTTTCAACGGTACATTTCAGTACAAAACTAGTACAAAACTTTAGCATCAATAAAAGCTGAAAATTCAAATTTGGGGGGGCTGGAACCATGGACCTTGCATTTCAGTGGACAGCAGTATATTCTTCCATCGATAACTGTTTCTTCGGCATCCATTTTCAAACAATCTTGAATTCTTTTGCCGAAACAGAAGATTGTAAGTCCACAACTAAGACATTGAATATGATCAATATGAAACTTGAACTTCTGACATATAATAGATGGCTTAACCAATTTAATATTATTATTATAATATTTTATAAGCACTAGAATTGATAATATTATTATTATTGCTACGACGATGTATTGGCTGAAGTGTTTATATTTCCAAACGATATCATTTACTGAATATTCAGCCATTATATTTCAGAAGTAGTATTGTATGAATTCCTCGAATGAGGCTGCACAATTTCTTATTGAAAACTGATCTGAACATAAAATTCATCAACGTTTTATGTATTTCACCATTACAATTTTTTCAACATCGTAGC
Organism: Coccinella septempunctata; assembly: GCF_907165205.1. Lineage (NCBI taxonomy): Eukaryota > Metazoa > Arthropoda > Insecta > Coleoptera > Coccinellidae > Coccinella > Coccinella septempunctata. The sequence continues at coordinate 22,298,287 of NC_058189.1, forward strand.
CCCTCCTACCATTCAAAAAAATAACCAGACTGTTTTCGTTATGAAAGATCTGCCTCAAACGAATCTGAACTGAAGACAAATTAAATCATTTATTTATTATGGTGAGAAACTCCACTCGACAGGTATCGAGAAGAATTAAGGGATAGCTCCGCCCTTTGTCATTAAACACAATAAACCTTGAGCCCCCATTATATATATATTACATGAGCGGTCATAATGTACCAATTTTGGGACAGAGGAAATGAGTAAACCTGTCATTTTTATTACATGAGACGGAATCCAGATTGAAATCTTTGAATACCTATAGCACCAAAACTATTTCGAATGGGTAAAATTGACATTTTTATTACGGTGAGAATCCACAGGTGTATTGGAGAGTAAAAGAGTGACCATAAAAATCAGATAATTGTCATTTCATTATAAAAGACCCAAACTGATAGTTTTATTTATTTATTTATTCAATCATACGGCAATGCCATTTTACATAAAGATAATACCATATATATACATATATACATACAGGTACACATGCACCCATATATACAACAAACACCATAATATAAAAAAAACACAAACTGAAGCAATATTCATGTTGGTAGGATGTACTAAACATGTAATATGAGAAAAGTTAAAAAAGTTTATAACATAAATGAGCTTATATTCAAACGAGCTTGTTCCTAATAATTTAAAACTTGCGACTCAAAGTGTCTTTTCAGAGCAAATATTGTAGTTGAGAAGATGTCGACCTGGCAATTATTCGCTAGCCGTTGTGCTCTGGTTAAAGGGCTGTTAAGACTATAGTAGTTGGTGTGAAGCTTATGTGAAACACTTCTCTAGATCTCAAATGGACAGGCCTGCAATTAAGACCTATTCTGCTTAAGAGATACTTACAATCGGTGAAGTTATTAATCAGTTTGAAAATAAGCATAATGTCGGAGTTTTTTCTTCTCAATTCTAATGCTTTAAGACCGATCTGTTCCTGATTATAATTTTCAGATGTCAACGGTAGTCTCAACTTGAAAGTTACCCACTTAAAAAATTTTTTTTGGACTCGTTCAATACTTTGTTTATGGCAGTTATATGATGGGGACCATACTACGGATGCATACTGCAATATACTTCTAACATTTGCACAATACTGTTTTCATTGCCTCTATGTTATTAAAATGTTTCATCGATCTCTTGATGAAACCCAGCATCTTGTAAGCCCTATTAGTTGAATACTGTATGTGTGCTATAAAATTCAGTTTTTGATCGAAATAAACACCACAACAATAAGTCCCTAACAATGCTTGCGCCTTTCAATATTTGGTGATTCAGATGATATTCGAATATATATTGTGATCTTTGTCTTCCAAACCTCATTACTAGACATTTTTGAATGTTAATGTCCATTTCATTTTTTAAGCACCAACTCATAATTCCATTAAGATCGAACTGAAGGAGTTCACAATCATTAATTGATGATATTTGCCTAAAAATTTTGAGATCGTCTGCGAAAAGTAGGAACAAACTGAATCTAATTGCCTCTCCTATGTCGTTGATAAATATCAAGAACAAAAGTGATGACAAGGGCGATCCCTGAAGTATACCGGATTCCATCATAAATTCTTCGGATAAGACGCCACCGTAGAAAACCCTCAAACTAATTCCACAAATACGATTTTCTATCCAGTTTATAAGCGGTGGGCCAACTCCAAGTGCCTTTAGTTTGGCAATAAGTAACCACTGCGCCACAGAATCGTAAGCTTTTTTGAAGTCTGTATATATTGAATGAACTTGCTTCCCTGTTTTCATAGATTCTAATAATATATCCGTATACGTTAATAAGTTCGTCGTTACTGATCTCTTTGGTGTGAAGCCATGTTGCTCATCTAGTAATATATTCTTGAAAGAAGGTGAGATTTTATTGGCTACTAAGCTATCAAACAATTTAGGAATATATGAAGATTTGCATATCGGCCTATAATTTTTTATTTCGTTTTTATTACCCGACTTGAAAACTGGTGTTATATAATTTTGTTTCCATTGATCTGGGAATATGCCCGCTCTCATTGAGAGATTGAACAGTTTACATAAGGGAGATGCCAAACTGACACCACAACGTTTCAGAAATACCGAGGGGATACCATCAGGTGGTTCATCATTCCTGTCGTTTAGTGATTGTAGTCCGTTCAACACCTCCCCTACATCGAAAGAGCAATTATACGCGTCAACAGAATGTTGGTATTCGATATTTACGTCTCTAGGAACACTTTGCTTGAAAACTTTCGAAAAATTACTTTTGAACATGTTTGCTATTTCTCTAGGGTTACTGGAAATTCTGTCGTCTAAGTACATTGTGTTGGTTGCATCTTTATTTTGTTTGAGATCGTTAATGAATTTCCAAAAGTATTTAGGATTTTCATAAATAGATTCTTCTACTGTTGATATATAGTCGTTATAACACGCTTGGCTTTCAACTCTACATTTATCTCTAATTGTGGTTATAGTCATCATCTTTACGGGATTGTTTGAATCTTTTAGGAGCTGCTTTTATGCTCGAAATTAATTTCTTCAGATCATCAGAAAACCAATTTGGAAAGTTACCTCCTGTTTTCACTCTTTTAGGAACAAACTCGTTTATAATTTGATTGATGACATTATAGAAGGCACTGATACTTGGTTCTATTTCATTGTTAATTATCAAATTCCAGTCGGTTCTAGCTAAGCTTGTCGAAATATCATTGAAATTTGCCGCCTTGAAATCTCTGAAGTATACAGCATTTTGTTTTGTCCTACTTTTATCTGGCCTAATATCGAAGCATAAGGCAGGATGGTGAGGGTCGCATCTTACCAACTCCTCATCCGCCCTAAATACTTGGATGTCTTCGTAAGATACAAATATTAAATCTAATAGAGTGTTGTTTACATTTTTTATTTTATTGATCTGGTTGACGTTAAGCATTGCCATTGTATTACTTATGATGAATTGTTGTCTTGACATAACACATGGGGGATCATTTATCACATCGTTCCAACATTCGCCCGGTGAATTAAAGTCACCACAGCATATCAGGTTTACTTCATTATAATTGTCTACTATTGTCTCGAGTTCATTTGTATAGTTTTCAAATAAAATATCATTTCAATTAGGTGGTAAATATACATTTGTTATTATATATTTCTCTGAGTATATCTTGGTATAAACAAACGTAGCTTCAATATTAAGATCTGTTTGGATTATATGCGAATTAAACTTATTTTTTACTGCAATTAAAACACCTCCCCCAATTTTTTTGGTACTGGTGTGTGAATCTCTATCTTTTCGATAGATCGAATAATTTTTTAAACCTATTTCAGTATTTTGAAAATCGGAAGATAACCACGTTTCAGTCAACAAAATTACGTCGTAATCAGTGATAGAAACTGCCATTGCAAATTCGCTTAACTTAATACGCAATCCCCTTACATTTTGATAATAGCAAGTTAAGGGTTTCTTGAAAGCATTAGTTGAAAATTGTGTTCGTCTTACTGCGTATCCAGCTTTGTAATCAGTACTCGTTTCGAAAGAGCCGAATCCTTATTCCGATGGGCCATGACTCGGGATGTAAAAGTTCCTCTAAAGAGAGATCACTGCTCCCGAATTTGAATGACTTCTTTGGGCTCTTCGATTTCAAATCAAAACATAGCATATCTTTATTGGGCCATTTTTCTTCGGCATAGGCTTTGATATTTCCAACAGTTGTGTCTGCTTGAAGACCTCCCAACCAAATCCAGTTTCTACCTTTTAGTGCTGGTTGTAAATGACTACTTGGTCTACCCCTACCGTCGAGCGCTTCTTCTCTCTTTTTCTTACTTTGATAGACTACTTCCTTGCCGTCCTCATCTTTTCTTACTTGGTTGTTCAATTCCACTGTTATCTTGTCGCTTAATAATCCTCTCTTTTTTGCAGTTTCCGCGTAATCCTGTTTTCTGGGGTTTTCTCTATGGTTTTTATTTTTAGAAGAACTTTCTCCTTCCTTATCTCGTTGTATGCCCCTTGTTTCTTCCTCGGCGCATCCCTGAGCCACTCTCTTAGGTTTCGTCTTATTTCCTCTGGCTTCAACAAATTCATCGGATGACATAAATCGAATCAATTCGATATTAGATTCCTTCAGGGATATGATTTCATTTTTCAGTTGGATAAAAGATTTTTCTACTACTTCAGTTATGGATTTATTTTCGTTAACCTGATCTTGGCTGTCTTCTGCTTCAATATCTGTATTTGGATCGGATTCTTGAAGTTTCGACTCTACTTTAGTTAAGCAGATGTCGCAGAAGAATTTCAAATTTTTCGATTCAGTTATGGCCTTAAAAAGATTATCTTTTATTCTGGCGCATTGAAGATGTTGTTCTGCACCACAGAGACTGCACAGGATGAGTTTCGTGTTGACAATAAAGTTGTCCTTGCATACTGAGCAGGAGTTCGCCATCTCGGTGTGTGCGGGTAGTCGGACTTTAAGGATGGGACCCAGACTATTGTATGCCCGGTGATAAGATATCAACTTTCTGTTACACCGTCCAATTGTAGGTGGTTATCTTCTCGTTCAGACGCAACTTTCCGAGTCATTCGCTTGACAAGAGAAGACGTGCTACAGTGCTCCTAGTGCTATAAAAGAGAAAGCGGACGAGAAAGTCGAAGTGTCATAAAAGAGAAAGCGGACGAGAAAGTCGAAGTGTCACAGTGCCGTAAAAGTGAAAGCGGAGGTGAAAGTGTACACTGGCGAAGCTGCGGAATTTATGATTCCGTCCTATAAGTGTATGTGTTATAGAGCGGAAATTCGTTCAAATTCAGTGTATTCAGTGTCGAGTCCAGATCCCAAGATCGCTGTTTCCACGGATATCACTGGTGAGTCGATTTATTTTTCTGATAGTATAGAAAATATTTAATTTAGCCACATAGCTTAATAGTAACATAGTAGTAAGGATTTCCAATATTCATTATTATTCCGAAATACCTCATATAGTTCAATACGGACAAAAAGCCATGTCGGAGGTCTCAGACAATGAGAGCTCCTACATGGAAGCTACGGACACCGAAGAACTCAGCGATGGAGATGCAGAGGAGCTTGTAAGGCTCAAAGAAGAGAATGGGCAGTTGAAGGCTCAAATAAATAAACTGACTGAAACCGTGTCTCAGTTGGTCGGGGAGATACGCCTCTTGAGAGAGGAAGTTAACAAGAATAAAGCTCCTCAATCCCCTAGTATTGCTGAAATTGCAAAACAGATTACGGCACAGAAATCCCCCACATTTGCAGAAATTGCAAAGCCGGTAGCGGTCCCCAAAAATTCCTCCAAACAGGAAGTAGCTCCAGAACCGGAGAAGAAGAGAAATTTTGCAACTCAAGTTGCTAAAACCCAGAACGCGCCGCCCACAAAACGCGCGCGTAAAGAAAGTTCATCTTCAGACGAAGAGACCGCAAAAAAAGCAACGGAGTTACCTAAAAAAGATAAAATTCCACCCATCACGACGATGGGTACAGCCGATTGGGTAGAGATCTCAAAAGCTCTCTACTTGAAGAAATTCAGCTACAACAGAGCAACCGTCGTAAAAGACGGGATCAGGATCGTAGCCTCGACTGTGGACGACTACAGGAACATAACAAAATATTTTGACCAGATTGGTAAGGAGTACTTCACGTACCAGATGGAGGAAGAGAAAAAGATATATGCAGTTATAAGACATCTCCCAATAGATGCTGACCTAGATATAATAAAAAATGATCTAAAGGTCCAAGGAATCCATGACGCCGAGGTGTCCAGAATGACATCCAATAAAACCAAAAAGTTTATACCCTTATACCTGGTAAAAACTCAGAGAAAGGAGATTTTCGAAATAAGACGCCTCTACAATCTCTGCATTGTAGTGGAATCAAAAAGAAGGACAGAAAATCCAAGCCAATGCTTCAGATGTCAGAGGTACGGACATGCCCAAAACAAGTGCTCTTTTCCATACAGATGCGTCAAATGTTTGGGCAATCATTGCACAAAAGATTGCGAACTTACCAGAAAAGGTGAGGAGAGAAATGCCACATGCATTCTGTGCGGCGAAGAAGGCCATCCAGCAAGCTACAAAGGATGTAGCGAATTCAAATTAGTTACAAGGAAGAGGAAAACAGGCCAGAAATCGGCTCAGCAGAGCACGATTCCTCAAAAAGTCCAGGAGAAAAAGAAGCCCACCCCCTCCAAAGTAGACGACAAGAAAAAAGAAGTATCCAAACCAGTACAGAAGAAGGAGCAACCGAAAATGCCCCAAGCTAAACCTACGATCAACAAAACAAAAGAAAACAGAAAAGTCTCTGAATCCGCCGACGATTTAGACACTTTTACTGAAAAAATTTTCAACAAAATCATGTTGAAAATTGAAAGAGAGATGGAGAAAAAACTCCAAGGAATGTTCAGTAAACTGAAATAATGGAACATACAACTAGGAAAAATTCCCTTAAAATAGTCTCCTGGAACATAAACGGGGTCAGAACTCGAAAACCCGAGATAGAAGAAATAATATCAGAGAGAAAACCTGATATTATAGCCTTACAGGAAACAAGAATACAACCAAATACGCGATTGAACATCATGAATTATGAGATATATAGATGTGACAGAATCGCAAACACTGGGGGAGGTGTTGCCTTACTGGTTAGACGAGATCTGAAACACTATTTTAAAGGAAGATCTGACGAGTCACAAATAGAAACAGTGACGATTGTTGCTGAAATAAATCGACAAAGAGTCGAAGTCACATCGGCATATAAAAGACCCCCAAATAACTTATTGGAAGAAGAAATCAACAACTTACTAGATGGAACAAACCCAAAAATCTGCATCGGAGATTTTAATTGCAAATCTCCTGAATGGAACAGCAGGATGGAAAACAGAAATGGCAGAAAACTGAAAGATCTCGCTGAAAAACATGAAGCTATCGTTATTGGACCTGAAGAACCAACGTATCTAGCATTCGGAAATGGATTACCAGATATAATTGATATCGCAATTATGAAAAATATCACTAGAGAATTCTCGATAGAGACCTTGTGGGACGGAACCTCTAACCACAACCCCATCGAATTAACAATAGGAGAAGGGCCAAGAAGAGAACTAATGCAAACAAGAGAATACACCGATTGGACGAAATATAGCCATCTGATACAATCGGAGGTAACAGAAATACCAACAATCAACACACCGGAAGACCTAGAAAGAGCAGTTGATAAACTAGAAAAGAATATACTAGATGCCTACAAAAAGAGCACAAAGAAAATAACGAGACCAGCACCGATACATCCACACGGTGATACACCCAGAGAAATCAAAGATCTCATCAGGGAAAATCGGAGACTAAGAAAAACATACAGGCTCAACAAAACAGATATAAATAAGAGAAATCTAAACCGACACAGCCAAGTTATAAAAAATGCCCTGAAGGACATGAGAACAAATAGATGGAACAAAAGAGTTCAAGAACTAAATACTATCGATCATTCTGCATGGAAAATGCAAAAATGTCTGAGAAGAGAAAAGACTGAAATACCACCTCTCCACGGAGAAAGAGGAATGGCATATACGAATATCGATAAAGCAGAAGCACTGGCGGACTCGATAGAAAGAGAATCGAGAATAAATTACAGACCTGATGACGATAATGACGAGCTGGAAGATCTTGTAGAGAACAACGAAGAAGAAATGGACGAACCACCAGTAGACGACAAAATAGAAAAACCAACTTCTCCATTTGAAATAAAAGAGATAATCAGAAGCTTGAAAAATAGAAAAGCTCCCGGAAGTGATAAAATAACGAATGCCATGTTGAAGAAATTACCTAGAAAAGGTATAGCTGCTCTCACAAATATTGCAAACGGTATAATGAGGACTGAACACTATCCGGAAAAGTGGAAAACTGCAGAAGTCATAGTGTTCAACAAACCAGGCAAAGATAAAAAATTCCCCCAAAACTACAGGCCGATAAGTTTATTGTCCGCCCTAGGAAAAGTAGTAGAAAGGGTAATCGCTAGGAGGCTTACAGAAGAAACTGAAAATCTGAATCTCATTCCAGCAGAGCAATTCGGATTCAGAAGAGACCACTCAACTGAACAGCAATTACTGAGACTCACAGAATACATAACAGAAGGATTCCAAAATAAACAAGCAACCGGTCTTGTACTACTAGATGTCGCCAGAGCATTCGACAGAGTATGGCATGAAGGATTGATTTACAAAATGAGATATGCTGGATATTCAATGAAACTGTGCAAGTTGATTAGGAATTATTTAAGGAACAGAAGATTCTACGTGAAAGTGGAAGGAGAAAACTCCACAACCAGATATATGGAAGCAGGGGTACCTCAAGGGTCAGTACTTGGGCCGTTACTGTATAACATATATATTCACGATATACCAAAATCTCCAAGGACTATGCTGACACTATATGCCGACGACACAGGAATCGCAATGCGACATCGCAAGCCAGAAATTATAGAAGGAATATTACAAGAAGCTATAGATGAAATAAATGACTGGTGTATTAAATGGAAAATAAAACTCAACGGACAAAAGAGCCAAGCGATATTACTGCAGAAGAGGAGACTAAGAACTACAACAAATCTAGAGGTAGATGGAGAAGAAATCGAATGGAAAAACGAAGCCAAATATTTAGGTATCACCCTAGACAAAGGTCTAACATGGAGAAGCCATATCAAACAAGCCGTTGACAAAACCAAGGCAGCGATGAATATGCTCTACCCGCTGATAGGTAGAAAGAGCCACATGTCAAATGAGACAAAATTGAAAATAATCAAAGCCGTTGCTAGACCGCAACTGACTTATGGATCAGGTGCTTGGGGATTCGCGGCAAAGAGCCATATACAAAGAATTCAGGCAACAGAAAACAAGCTACTACGATGTGCCATAGATGCGCCTTGGTTTGTCAGGAACAAACAGATATATCGAGATTTGAAGTGGGAAACCATCACCGAATTTATGAAGAGGAAAGCTGAAAAGTTATTCGAAACAGCGAAGGAACATCCAAACGAAGAACTCAGGAGACTAGTGGACTACGATCCGGAGGAAGACAGAAGAAGAATGAGAATTTACAAAAGGAGACCGCGAGATCAATTGAGGAGAGATTAAAATGAGTTCGAAGACTTATTAAAACTATACTAAGAAGAGATATCCGAAATGGACGAACATGAAAACCCTAGCACGACAATGTGCAAGAAGAAATTAACCGATTAAGGGATAAATGGTTTATTGTCAAATGCCCGGAACCAATAAAAAGCAGGTTAGGTTTAGTGGGTCGCGAACTCAGGAGAGTGAGTAACCCCACAGTGTTCCCTAGAAATGGGTTCCTCTGGGCGAGAGATAGAGCCCCGTGTTTTCACATTCGCAGATTCCCCCTGCTATAAAAAAAAAAAAAAATTTCAGACGCAAACGCCCGAACATGTTGGCTTTTGAAAAATTATTTCTCGAACGTCCTATTTTTTAGCTTTCTGATGATATAAAATTCTTTTAATTAAACTGGAAGTTTCCGGTGAAATACACAAACTTGTCAGAGACTCGTATAAACAGTGTTAACACGACAGGTTTCACTTGAGATATTTGTTTTCTGGAAACATCCTCACAGATAAGAAAAAAAACCTCTGTCACAGGAATCTCATCTATTATACTGAATTATGGCCGATCTTTATTGCTATTTTTTTTCCGGCACGCAAAGATACCCTCATTTAAACAATAAAAGACCCAAACAGATAGTTTTCTCGGAACATCTCCACAGATGATCAAAAAAAAACCTCTGTCAAAGGAACAAACAAACATTTCCAATTTTATCTATTATACGAAATCATGGACCAACTTTATAGATTCTTTCTTTCACGCACACAGAGACACCACCCTTAACTAAAAAACGATTTCTTCATCTAACTCTGAAAAATATTCATAAATCAATTTAATAAAATACCAGTAGAACATTCCATAATCCAACCACATAATGTTCAAGTACTCCGGATCATACTTTGTCGGATTACTCTTGAATCGCCATTGAAGTGGTCCAGAAACACCTTTGATTACCGACTAATGGCGTATACCAATACTGATAGGGCAGACGCATTAGCAGACTCGATCGAACGAGAATCGAGAATAAATTACAGGATAGACAACGATAATGAAGATTTGGAAGAACTGGTTGAAGAAAATGATGAAGAAATCGATGAATTACCAGCGGCTGCTGAAATAGACAAACCAACATCGCCAAATGAAATCAGGGAAATAATTAGAAGTTTGAAAAACAGGAAAGCACCCGGAAGCGATAAAATAACGAACGTTATGTTAGAGAAATCACCTAGAAAAGGCCGCTCTAACAAATATCGCGAATGGAATTATGAGGACAGAACACTACCCAGAAAAATCGAAAGTCATAGTGTTCAATAAACCAATCAAAGAGAAGGAGTTCCCAAAAAACTACTGACCGATAAGTCTTCTGTCGGCGTTGGGAAAAGTAGTAGTAAGAATTATAGCCACGAGGCTAAATGAGGAAACCGAAAATCTGAAACTAATACCACCAGAACAGTTCAGATTCAGAAGGAAGCATTCAACAGAGCAACAATTATTAAGGGTCAGAAAATACATTACAGAGGGATTCCAGAATAAACAAGCTACAGGTCTTGTTTTACTAGACGTCGCCAGAGCATTCGACAGAGTATGGCATGAAAGATTAATACATAAGATGAGATGTGCTGGATATTCGATCAAAATATGCAAGTTGATCCGGAATTATCTCAAAAATGGAGATTTCACGTGAAAGTGGAAGAATGAAGAAGAATTCTCCTCAACAAGGGATATAGAGGCTCGAGTACCTCAAGGGTCAGTACATTCACGATATTCCGAAGAATCCAAGAACCATCCTAACGTTATATGCTGACGACGCAGGCATAGCAACTCGACAGCAACCCAGAAGTATTATAATAGAACGAGTTCTACAAGAAACCATTGGCGAAACAAATGACTGGTGCATAAAGTGGAAAATCAAGCTCAATGGACAAAAGAGCCGAGCAATATTACTACAGAAGGGAAGACTGCGACACACAACGAATCTAGAAGTTTCCTTAATTGGAAAAGTCATATCAAACAAGCAATCGACAAAACGAAAGCAGCGATGGATAGACACTGCTATCTAATAGGAAGAAAAAGCCACTTGTCGAAAGAGACAAAATTGAAGATAATAAAAGCCGTTGCTAGGCCTCAACTGACTTATGGATCAGTTGCTTGGGGTTTCGCGGCAAAGAGCCACATCAAAAGAATTCAGGCTACTGAAAACAAGCTGCTACGATGTGCAATAGATGCACCTTGGTTTGTCAGGAATAGACAGCTTTATGGGGACCTAAAATGGGAAACCATAACGAAATACATGAACAGAAAAGCAGAGAAATTATTCGAAACAGCGAAAAACCATCCGAATCAAGAACTCAGGAGACTAGTGGACTACGACCCAGAGGAAGACAAAAGGAGAATGCGAATTACCGAAAAGAAGGAGACCAAGAGATCAATTAAGAAGAGATTAAAATAAGAACATAAACTTATTGAAAAATCCAATAAAGTGTTATCCATTAAAGGATAAACACATGAATCCCAGCACGATAGTGTGCGAGAAGAAAACCGACTAAGAGATAAACGGTTTATAGGCAAATGCCCGGAACCAATATTCAAGAAGCAGTTAAGGGTTTTCAGTGGGTCTCGACCTCAGGAAAGTGATAATCCCCACACTTGTTCCCCCTCAGGAGAGGGTGGTTCTTCTGATTTGCAGATTTTTCCCCTGCTACACCAAGAATTAAAAAAACAAAATGAGCACGCTGCACCGAATGAGCGTTTATGCGGACAATTTTTCTTTTAGACGAACGAACAGCATGAGCATGTGTTCGGAGCCGCTCCAACCGATGTGTGAGTTCAGTGCTTACGAACGTAAACGATGGAAACTTAGAAAAAAGGAATCGTTCTATGTTCTAAGGATGGAAAACTTCGGTTGTGCTTGTGCTTCTTTCATAATTCTGTACGAGTTGCTAAAGAAGAAGAGACGACGGCGTACTAGATGGTCTTCACAATTATATCTACAAAGAAGTCAAGACCGTAGCCTCAACATCACTTTTTTTTTGCACGACATTCACAGTGAGGGCGACAAAATTGGACGGTTTTCATACTATTTTATTTAATTCAAAAACGTTTTTTTCGAGAAATCTATATTTGAATGTGTGCGTTCCGTTCGAGGACAAGATGTCAACTAAACCCGTCGACACTGAGCACGAATTTTCTTTGATGGACCGACAAATTGCGGATCGGCTCCGCGCAACATGAGCACGTTCGGTGCGGTGGATTTTGTCCGTCCACATTTGAATGCTCATTCGGCACGATGTGCTCATTCGGCTGTTTTGCTCAGATGTGTACGCGGCTTTAGGCCATGAAGATGATGATGTCATCTCATGACACACGCTATTTTATGCTCATGAAAGTGTCTACTATGACCATGTGTGACCTTGAATCCTCCTCTCAGTTACACGTCTTAGGTTAAACCTCCCAGCTTGCACTTGCAACCCCTCTCCCCCCTCCAACCCCAACACACTCCTACCTAATAACATATATTAGGCTAACCCTCCATTCTCAACGCTCACAACACTTTCAACCCCTACCCTCACCCCTCCAACCCCATATATCACAACCACACTTTTACACCCTACACACCCTTCCCAAATGACCTTCAAAATACCCTCGTTCGCGTCTACGACATGAAGCAGGTCTGGGTGTCAATTCTCGGGATCACTCGTTCGTTGAACGTATACGTTCGTGACGTGATGAGCGTAGATTTTTGGAAATTGCAATTCTCGGGGAACGCAACTTATGTTTCTGAATTAATAACTTTGATTTTTAAAAAGCTTTATTGACTATTGTTGAAGTGGACAATGTTAAAGTCTCGACATTCAATACAATAATGCCTTAACTATCGTAATTAATATTACATGTAACCTACTATTCCCCTACTCATAGGATAATTCCTGGTATGAGTGTAATATGATATCCCAAGATGAACCATGGGTCTTTTATATGAAGATAGGAGGATTCTAATATGTAACTCCTCCGCGCTTAAGTGAGAAAATTGGGGATTTTGAAAATTCTAATTTTTGAGCTCAATATCCTCCAATGGATTATTTTTATTTTTCCTAGTGTAAGGGGTTTCCCCTTTTCTTATATTGAACTTACTAACTATAGACCATAAAATTATAAAAAATATGATTACATATATTATCAATGTGTAAAGACTCAAATTATCATAGTGGATGATTGGACTTTTCATTGAAAGAATTTGTTTCTTTGAATGTTCTATTTGTAGTCCAATATTTCTTATGTTATCAAGTTCGATATCGTCTAATTCTAAAGGAACTTGATCAATTCTTTCGAGAGTCTTTGATCTTCTCTTCAGTTGTGATGACCATCCAATCAACGGCTAGTTGATGGACATTTGATCCCCTTAGATTGGTAACTTTTGGGCTGCAGCTCGTGTAGTTTTTGGTGACACTCAGTAGTTCGACTTCACAGGGGTTGCTTGATGATATGGGTTTTGTATTTTCCTCGCATAGGAAATTGGCGGGCAAAACTTCTTTGCATGGTCGGTTGAATAGAGCGTATTTTGTTTCACATAAGGAAAGGAATTTTGTGTGGGGGATGATAATTCGATAAGAGTTATTTTTCAGAATTGGCAATGGAAATAGCTCAAAATAATTGTAATTATTAATTTCGGTGAGAGGAATTTCAAGAATGAATCTTACTTGATTTTTACTTATGAATCCTTTAACTTTAATACAAACATAATACTGAATGATGTTTTCATCTTCAATGGCGAAGGGTAATTGATTATTTTGAATTTTTGCTTGAATATTGAATAGTTCTTTTTTCAATTCTTCATGTGAGATTATAGATGAATGAAGAGTTCCTGTTTGGGCAAAAGAAATAGCTATTTCTATATCGCTCAATATTTGGTTTATGATGTCTATTGCTAGAGTAATGTGTGTGAAAACTGAGTTTAGAACAATAAAATTGAAATCATCCCATGAATCCATGGCTGATGAGTTCATCCAGAAATTTATTTGGTTGATTTCATTCTCCAAGAGTGCTTGATTATGTTGCAACTTGCTCATAGAATTATTGAAGATATTTATTGAATTTTCTGTTAAACTGATTTGAGAATTTGCCACTTCAATCAAGTTCTGCTGTGAGTCTTTCAAATTTTGAATTGCTTCATCATATTTGTCAGCGTCACTTTGATCTAGATTTCCTGTTATTGATTTCCATACGGAACCTAATCCATTTATCAAACCTCTCCTTCCTCTAATTTTCGGGATTGTTATTAACTGCCTGAGTTTCTTACGAGTTTCACTGATTTCATAATCTAAGATATATTTGTGATTAGGGATTTCATGTAAATAGCTTTTGCCGTGTGTTGAACTGTGAAATGATGTGTTCATATTTTGATAGCTAGATATTAATTTATTGAATTCCACCGTAATGTTGGATAAATCGAAGATTTGAATAAGTGTCCAATAGTTTACAATATTTTGAGATGATCCCTTTTTCAGGGGTAACATGCCGGGATTATCTGTTATTTGGGTTATCTTTACTTCTGTACATTCTACGATGATGGACCCGCAGATTGTTGCGAGGATGATGACCCTGTAACAATAGGTTGTCTTAGATTTTTCAAATGAACTGTCCGACCAATGTTTTGTTTCGATTTGTTACCTTCAATTTTTTGAATAAGCGCTTTATTACCTGGTAATATTTTTGTAATGGTAAATGGTCCGCTGAATTTAGGTCCGCTTTTGTTTCGTGCATATTTATAGCTTTTTTCGTAGACTGTTTGACCAACTTTGAAAGGGTTTTTTGTATTTTCGTTAATTTTTTTGACAATCCTATTTTTATGGGTAATTATATTCTCGTTGATTTTATCATAAACTAAAGCTAGTTTTTCCTTATGTTTTTGTAAATAGTCACTATACATTTGTTTATCATACAAGATATCTAGGGGGTCTTTCAGTTTTGTATGGCCGAATGTGAGTTCGATTGGGGTTAGTTTGGTTGTGGAATGAATCGAGTTGTTATAACCTATTATAGCATATTTCATAATGATTCCTATGGCGTCTTTGGATTGTGACCTTAGAATTCTGCAGTGTTCTGCTATTGTTGAATGAAATCTCTCAATTATTCCGTCAGAATCTGGATGATGTGCTGTTGTGAAATGAGTGTTTATTTTATGTGTTTCTAGAAGTTCTTTTATAATATGTCCGAAAAATTCCATTCCTTGATCTGAGCTTATAAGTTGCGGTGTTCCGTAAAAAGAAAAGTAATTTAATAGGGCATGAAATATATCTACAGCATTTTTGGATTTCAGTTCTATAGCTTGACCTAATTTCGTGAATGCGTCAACAATAGTTAGAAATTTCGTACCTTCCAAGGTATAAATATCTAGATGTATTTTTTCAAAAGGCCTGAATGGGGTATCTGTTAACATCATATCGATTTTTGGAGGGTTTCTCTCGTATTTATTTTTTTTGCAAATTTCGCAGTTCGCTATAATTTGTAGCGTTCAATTTCATTGCAGCACAAAATACTTCGTATTGTAATTTGGGTTGCCTACTGATTTCGAGTTCGACGAATTTAAATTATCTCGGGGAATGTTTATCGGTTTTTTTTTTCCATATGTGCCAGATACGATAATTTCCTACAAGAAAGAATTCACTTTCGTACTCCGAAATTGGGAAAGTAGATATTTCGATTTATTCTGTGGAAATCCAAGAGTTTTGGGATAAAAATATTTTCCAGATTTCTTTCAATATTGTATTGCGAGTTGGTTATTTGATGAAGCAATATAATACCCAAATTTGGGGATCATTGGAGTGTATTGAAAGAGTATCTTTCTCCATTAGGCCACACAACATCAAAGTGAGTTTTTTTTCATACATTCGTTAATAGTTTATATCTTCATCTAGAACGATTAATATCGTACATCCCATTGTTCTAGGGTCTTCTTTTTTTTTTCCCGACTTTTTCTCCTCGAGTTTACGTTTGGAATATAACGTAAAATATAAGAGTGCTGTCGACAGAGAATTCAATTTACCTAAGATCCAAGAACATCAAGGATACTGAACGAGCGCTGCAGATTTTTGGTTTATGTTCAATTTTTGTCTTCACGAGTTTGGACTCACAGGATTGAGAATTGGTGACGTAGTTTTAATAATAGTTTCAATCCTGCTGTTCATCAAACTGGTATGTACAGATAATTTCGATTTCGATTGCTGGTACCAATCAAGAATACATTGTGACATAGGAACTTTTCTAGTGAAGTTAATTTTGGAGTTTTGACATTAATAAGTGAATATCTGAATATCTGAACCTATAGAGTAAATACACATATAAATGATCATTACCTATTTTTTAAATACAAAATTTGTCAACTGATCTTGATCAAGTGAGGTGCACCTTCAATATTTTTTGTGAAAGCTTTAATATTATTACGTTACTACTTAATGTTTGGCTCAAGATTTTGCTAGAATTGCGCTCGAATTCGACGTTACATATTAAATTCTTTTCATATTCCCCAGGTTCTTCTCAATTCCTTTTAATTTTTTTTTTTATTACTTGTCACAATATACTTTTCCACCTTTGAAATATTCTGGTCGGTATTTACGTATTTAGCCGATGTGATATAGTTTTTCATTTTAGAAGAGTCACTTTATTCAAAATACGTTGGCGCCCTTTATAAAATCATTGTGAACCCACGCCGTCTACACTGACAGCTGACCGAGGAAAAACCCAAGTGAAACTCTTCTGTGTATTGGTTTTCTTTATTAATTTTTTTTGAGCAAGAGTGGCGCCACATATTTTTGGCGCCCAACGTGGGGTCCTTGAGGAAGTTTGTTATTCGTTAAAATTATTTTTTTTTTTGTCAAACTAATCTCAATTATTTTTTTTAAAGGAATGGAAGAATAGACTATATCCCTTAGAATTATTGTCATACCATTTTGAGTTTTATAACATTTTTTGCCGGTCTCCTCATTTTGTTTTATATATCGTTTCCTGGAGAAAATGTCGGGGAAAATTATCATAAACAGGTTGAATCAATGTCAGCTGAACTATCTGTTAACTATAAGAGGTTTGCCAACAAGTACGGTAGATAAAATGCGTGCAAGTTTGTCTAGAGCCATGAAACTTGAGAAGGAAGGAAATTCAATTTCCTATCCTTCCTATCCTTTCACTTTCAAGGAAGATAGTGAGGCCATCAATGAGGTTGTACTAAAAGTAGAACAGAGTTTGTCTGAGAAGCAATCTTTGACCCCTAAAAGCAAGCGTTTCACTGTTAATCAGACTCGTTTGGGTTATGCAATTATACGTTTAGATCATATCAGTCCCACTAATCCAGAGGAAGAAGCTTATAAGAAAGACACGTTTGCAAAAATTCTTGTTCTGTTAGATGCACTTGAGAATAAAACAGAGATTCCGGTGGCTTCCTCTTCGCCAAGAACACTTTTCCAGGCGAATACTTCAGAGAGCGATGATGACGAATCTTTGTCTGGTCAGGAGGCAGCCTCTACGCCTTTTAGGCTTACATCAGGTCAAGTTCCAACAGTTGGTTCAGTTATTAAGTCCGTGCCAGTATTTCGCTGGGGTTTGAAATTTTCAGGGGATAGGAAAGGTTTATCAGTCCAGGCTTTTTTGCAGAGGGTGGAGGAACTTTGCGAGGCTAGAGGGGTTACCAAGTCGGAAGTGTTGAGATCGGCGGTTGATTTGTTTGAGGGTAAAGCACTCATCTGGTACAGAGCGGTGAAGAGTTCTCTTGTTGATTGGGATTGTTTTGTGGACAGTATTAGAGCTGAATTCGAGCCAATCGACTATGATGAGAAGCTTTTAGATGAAATTCGTCGTCGTACACAGGGTAAGGATGAGCCTATTGGTATATATTTGGTCACAATGAAGTCGTTGTTCGAAAGATGTAAATCTCCACCTCCAGAAGATCGGCAGCTGAGGATCATATTGCGTAATATACAACCCTTTTTCCAGGCTCAGTTAGCTTTGGTCGAGGTGAAATCGTATGCAGAGTTGAGAAAATTATGTAGACAATTGGAGGAGCGCAGAGAGTCCGTGGAGGCCTTCCAGCCACCAGTAAGAAAATCTCAGGGATGTCTTGAACCAGATTTGGCATATACCGGTATTGAGGAGGGTGTTTCGGAGGTCCAAATCCAGGATTGTGATAGCAGAGAACAGTCAAGCTCAAGTTCGAGAAAAATATCATCTAATTCTAGTAAAGTAGTCTGTTTCAATTGTAACATGCCCGGTCATAAATCCATAGGTTGTGCTGCTCCTAAACAGAGACGTTGCTTCAAGTGTAATAATCCAGGTTATACGGTTAAAACTTGTCCTTAATGTAGCTTTTCGGGAAACGGATCGGGTCGCTGAAGCATGGACCGTCTCCAGCGATCACTAATTCTATTGATGGTCCACATCTTGGTATATCTCCTGTTCTTGACTACATCCTTGATAGTATGAGTGGGGATGAAAGGCCCTATCTACGTTTGTCAATTTATGGGGTGGAATTTCTTGGGTTACTCGATTCTGGTGCCTCTCGGACAATAATGAATGGCAAGAGTTGGAATGTCCTTGAAGGATTGGGAGTTCAGTTAGATTCTTCAAGGGTTGTTGCCTGTACGGTTGCTAACGGTCAGGTATGTTCAAGCATAGGCAGTTGCACCATACCGATCATGGTTAAAGATCGTGTTGTTGTTATAGAAGTTCTGATTATTCCAGACTTGCCAAGGTCAATGCTCCTAGGAGCTGACTTTTGGAAAGTCCTGGGTATTGTTCCAGATTTGAGGAATAATGTTTGGCAGTTTGCGGCGGATTCAGTCGATGTTGCTTCTTTGGAAGCAACTTTCAATGAGGATCAGAGAAAACGTTTGGAAGAGGTGGTCGAAAAAAATTTTTCAATTATGGGCTCAGGAATGGGTAAGGTTAATTTGCTCGAACATGAGATAATTGTTGAGGGGCCGCCAATCGAGCAAAGATATTATCCCGTGTCGCCAGTGCTTCAGAGGCATATTGACGATCAACTTAACGATATGCTGGCTCAAGGAATTGTAGAAAAGAGTAACAGTCCATGGTCTTCTCCCATAATAATGGTGAAAAAGAAGGATGGAGGTTATAGATTTTGTGTAGATTACCGTAAGTTGAACGCAGTAACACGTAAGGACAGCTATCCCCTCCCTTATGTTTCGAATACCCTCGATAGGTTGAAGGATGCTAGGTTCATAAGTTCATTGGACATAAAATCAGCATTCTGGCAGGTTTCGGTGAAGGAGGAATCTCGGCAGTATACAGCTTTCACGGTACCCAATAGAGGTCTTTTCCAGTTCCGGAGGATGCCTTTTGGCCTCCGTAATGGACCTCCTACTTGGCAGAGAGTTATGGATCATGTTTTGGGTAGCGATTTGGAGCCTTTTGTGTTCTGTTATCTTGACGACGTTATAATTATTACTCAGGACTTCGAGAAGCACTTAGAAGTACTGGAGGAAGTGTTCAGGAGACTTTTGAAGGCGGGGCTTACGGTTTCCAGGGAAAAATGTTGCTTCTGTAGAGGAGAATTGCGTTATTTAGGCTACATCGTTAGTGCTAGCGGCTTGAAGGTTGACCCTGAGAAGGTTAAGGCAATGGTCGAAATTCCAGTTCCGCGAAATGTGAAAGATATTCGTAGCATATTGGGCACTTTTTCATGGTACCGTAGATTTATTCCAAATTTTTCTGCTCTAATATCCCCTCTATCTGACCTTCTGAAGAAGAACAGTAAGTTTGTTTGGACTCCCGAATGCGAAAACTCATTCCGTTCTCTTAAGGAGAAGCTTGTTACCGCTCCCATTATGAGCTGTCCAAATTATGATCTACCATTTCAGGTTCAGACAGATGCATCTGGTCATGGACTTGGGGCAGTACTGAGCCAACCAGATCCTCAAGGAGGAGAACGTGTGATCACTTATATAAGTCGATCTTTGACTCGACAGGAACAGAATTATTCAACCACTGAGCGAGAATGTTTGGCAGTACTCTGGGCGTTGGAGAAGTTACGACCTTATATAGAAGGAATTAGGGTGGAAGTAGTGACTGACCACTATTGTTTGGTGTGGCTTCAGAGTATCAAAGCGGTCTCAGGGCGTTTGGCTAGGTGGATAGTACGCTTGCAACAGTTTGACTTCACTGTTACACATCGTAAGGGTTCAGAACATCATGTTCCCGATTTGCTTTCTCGATCAGTGGCAAAGCTAGAATTGGTGACCATTGATGATTTAACTAACATTTCAGATCCTTGGTATGATGAAATGATAAAAGAGGTTAATGATAACCCTCAAAAATTTCCTTGTTGGAGAGTAGAAAATGGAATATTATTCAAGTATTTGAACTCTTCGAAATATGCCTTAGATGATAATGCATGGAAATTGGTGGTACCTAAACAACTCTGGTCTAAAGTGTTACATGATATGCATGTTCCTCCAACCTCCGGACATTTAGGGGTTTATAAGTCATATGCGAGATTATGTGAGCGATATTTCTGGCCAAAGGCTCGTTCAGATGTTGCTCGTTATATAAGAAATTGCTCTAGATATAAGACCGATTCCAGGAAACCTGCAGGTATGATGGTCTCCCATAATACACAGGCTTCGAAACCTTGGGAAGTAATCAGCTCTGATATAGTAGGTCCCTTGCCCAGATCGAAGAGGGGCAATTCTTATATTTTTGTTGTGACGGATTACTTCAGTAAGTTCTGTTTAACGTTCCCTTTGAGAAAGGCTACCGCTTCAAGTGTTTGCAAGGCTTTGGAGGAGAATGTATTTCTTATTTTTGGTGTTCCACGTATAATAATTAGTGATAATGGGTCGCAGTATAAGGGGGAGTATTTGAGATTGTTAGAAAAGTATAAAATTCGGCCCAAGTTCAATGCCAATTTTCATGCTCAGGCGAACCCTACTGAAAGGTATAATCGTACATTAAAATTTCTATTATCTGCTTATGTTTCTGATAATCATCGTGATTGGGATGTTAATTTGGCTCAGTTAACCTGTGCAATGAGAACTTCACGGAATGACACCACAGGTTATACTCCTTATTATGTCAACTTTGGAAGAAGGATGATGCTTTCCGGGGATGATTATAACATAACGTTGTCTGAACAAACTTCGGATGAAAAATCTGCGGAGACGCGATCGGAAGAGTTCCATAAGCTTTACGCAGAATTGAAAGGAAGGTTGAAGAGTGCTGCGGAAAGGAATGCCCAGCACTACAACTTGAGAAGAAGAGATGAGGAATTCATGTTGCATCAACCTGTGTATAGGAGAAATGTTGTCCTTTCAGATGCTAGTAAATATTTCACAAAGAAGTTGGCTCCAAAATGGATTGGGCCTTTCAGCGTTGCGAAAAAATTATCACCCTGGGTGTACCAGTTACGAGATGATAGAGGAACTGATAAAGGTGTGTGGCATGCAAAAGACCTGAAATCATGTCCCAGCAGGGACGACTTATCGGTTGATGGATGCTAACGAAAAATCTGATCCAAATTTGGACATCGACGTTGATGATAGCAGAGATTGTCGGTGAAATCTTTTTTTTATATATATACTCTATTTTCCCTTTTTTTTTGAAATTTTGGGAAAATTTCCTCAGGTAAGGGGGGAATTTGTAGCGTTCAATTTCATTGCAGCACAAAATACTTCATATAGTAATTTGGGTTGCCTACTGATTTCGAGTTAGACGAATTTAAATTATCTCGGGGAATGTTTATCGGTTTTTTTTTTCCATATGTGCCAGATACGATAATTTCCTTCAAGAAAGAATTCACTTTCGTACTCCGAAATTGGGAAAGTAGATATTTCGATTTATTATGTGGAAATCCAAGAGTTTTGGGATAAAAATATTTTCCTGATTTCTTTCAATATTGTATTGCGAGTTGGTTATTTGATGAAGCAATATAATACCCAAATTTGGGGATCATTGGAGTGTATTGAAAGAGTATCTTTCTCCATTAGGCCACACAACATCAAAGTGAGTTTTTTTTCATAAATTCGTTAATAGTTTATATCTTCATCTAGAACGATTAATATCGTACATCCCATTGTTCTAGGGTCTTCTTTTTTTTTTCCCGACTTTTTCTCCTCGAGTTTACGTTTGGAATATAACGTAAAATATAAGAGTGCTGTCGACAGAGAATTCAATTTACCTAAGATCCAAGAACATCAAGGATACTGAACGAGCGCTGCAGATTTTTGGTTTATGTTCAATTTTTGTCTTCACGAGTTTGGACTCACAGGATTGAGAATTGGTGACGTAGTTTTAATAATAGTTTCAATCCTGCTGTTCATCAAACTGGTATGTACAGATAATTTCGATTTCGATTGCTGGTACCAATCAAGAATACCTTGTGACATAGGAACTTTTCTAGTGAAGTTGATTTTGGAGTTTTGACATTAATAAGTGAATATCTGAATATCTGAACCTATAGAGTAAATACACATATAAATGATCATTACCTATTTTTTAAATACAAAATTTGTCAACTGATCTTGATCAAGTGAGGTGCACCTTCAATATTTTTTGTGAAAGCTTTAATATTATTACGTTACTACTTAATGTTAGGCTCAAGATTTTGCTAGAATTGTGCTCGAATTCGACGTTACATATTAAATTCTTTTCATATTCCCCAGGTTCTTCTCAATTCCTTTTAATTTTTTTTTTTTATTACTTGTCACAATATACTTTTCCACCTTTGAAATATTCTGGTCGGTATTTACGTATTTAGCCGATGTGATATAGTTTTTCATTTTAGAAGAGTCACTTTATTCAAAATACGTTGGCGCCCTTTATAAAATCATTGTGAACCCACGCCGTCTACACTGACAGCTGACCGAGGAAAAACCCAAGTGAAACTCTTCTGTGTATTGGTTTTCTTTATTAATTTTTTTTGAGCAAGAGTGGCGCCACAATAGTTCGAAACGTATTCTTTCATGGATGGAAAATAATATTTTCGCTGAAGTTGTCTCAGGGTCTCGTTTACACCTCTATGATTTGTTTTTCCCTCGTGTTGGAATTTAATCACTTGGTTGATAAGTTCGTCATCTTGGATTACTTCTCTCTTCTTATCTGCAGTGTATTCTTTTAAGAATTTAATGATCTCGTCTTCGTTGTTCGAAGTGCTGATTTGCACGTAAAATTTTTTTATGTTTCCCATGGATTCTTTTCTCACGGCTTTCGGGTTATTATACACTTCCTGAATAAAATATTGATTTGGTTTCGAGTCAATGATGTCGTTCGATATTTTTATCGGTGATGAGTTTTCCGTGTCCGTATTTGTAGAGTGCATTGTGTCTTCATTACTTTCTGAATTTTCTTTATGTCCCTCTTCCACCGAATCTAGGTTTTTTAGGATTTCATCCAATTCTGATTCTGACATTTCGACTGATGAAGCGTCTTCCAATAGCCTTTCGATTTCGTCTTCGTCTACGTTATTTATTAGAGATTCAGTGTCTGTAGTATTCAATTGTATTCTTGATAATGCGTCAGCATTCTTGTTTATAGATCTTTTTTTGTATGCGAGTTGGTAGTCATACTCTTCTAGTCGAATTTTCCATCTTTGTAATTTTGAATTTGGTTCCTTGAGTTTGTCTAACCAAATCAGAGGTCGATGATCAGTACAAATTGTAAATTTCCTTCCATATAGGTATGGCCTAAAGTACTTCACTGCCCAAACTACTGCTAAAAGTTCTTTTTCGATGGTGCTGTAGCGTTCTTCAGATTGATTAAGGGTTCTTGATGTGTAGCATATTGGTCTATCAGAACCAATGGGTCCTTGCGATAAAATAGCTCCAATGGCGACGTTTGATGCATCTGTAGTGACTATGAAATTTTTACTGAAATCAGGATATTGCAAAACGGGGGGATTAGTTAATATTTCTTTACATTTGTTGAATGATTGTATGAAATCTTCCGAGTGAGTGATTTTTTTTCCTTTTTTCAGACAAACAGTCATCGGTTTTGTTAGTATTTACACCTTCAGATTTTTTTTTATATAAATAGTATTTATATACCTTCCTCCACTCTTTCCAGTCTTTTTTTGCACCTGGGGTTCCATTTAATATATTTGTAAGATCTTTCCACAAAGCTATGGAGTCTTGTCTAGAGAAAGTTGACGAGAATTTCTGCTTTATTTAAGGATGAGAGCTTATAAACTCTATAAATATTTCTTTTTGTTCGACGGACATTGGTTTGTTTCTTTTTTCTATATTCAAACAAGAAACGAAAATCTTTATTCACTTCAAAACTGATGTTTTAGTTAAACCAAACCAACTCTGAAGATTTTGATTTGACGTATTTTCAAAATTCAAATTCAACCATAAATAGGCACAGAATTATCAAAAGCATAGAATTATTAATATGAGTTTATGATTAAACGCTGATTATTCGATGAATTTTGCTACGATGCCAAGTTTATTCTCTGTTCGAAATGAACGTACACTTTCGCCGGAACGAGTAGTTGGAGATATGCTCGAGAATTGACTCGATTCGAACTATACGTTCGATTTCACTCGTTCATGAACGAATACGTTCAACGAACGAGTGATCTCGAGAATTGACCCCCTGTGGTATGATGCGTCTGGCCGAATTCCGGTCCAGAATTCTTCTAATACTTCTAAAGCCGAGCACAGACTTCCTTCTTTGCCATCCGTTCGTATCGCCGCGATTCGAACCGACGATTCGATCGCCGTCCTGTTTTGCCCACACACTTCGGTAAATCCTCTCAGTTATTTTTCAGTCGTTTTCGGATCTGTACATCATGAAGGGGGAAACATCTTTTAGCAGTGGCGGCCGCGGTTACTGTGTCGGATAAAAATTGAAAAAATCCTGTAAATTGCCTGTTCAAATTGAAGAAATCCGTAATTAATTGTTTGTTAGCTGTCTTCTGATTCATCGTTGTTGAAATAACTAAATAAAATGATATAAAAACAATACGACAATATGGTCTAGACGCGATATGCTTTCCGCTAATGAAAAATAATCGCCGATTGTGAACGAAATCCGCACACACTGTCGGTTCGGAACGACAACCGATGGACCGTCGGCGTCGGTTTTTCACCACACACATCGGTTTTTGGCGCTTTTGGAACGACGGTTCGAATCGCCTAAAGTACTTCGTTCAATATGAGAAAGTCAGTATTTCCTAGATGAATTACATTTTATATTAGATTGATCGTTGATTTTGAGCTAGCACCCAGCGAAATGTTCATTCGCGTTTTGGGGGTTACAAACGAAAATCTTGGCGTTACAAATAGTTACTAACGAAGTGCTATAGAAAGCAAAACACAAATGAAAATTTTTCGAAAAAAGGCGCCAACTCCGCAACGAGTTACTAACGAATGCAAAAAAATTTCTTAATATTCGAAAAAGTGGTTGCTTACTTCACTGAATCGTTCCAGCGAACACGGCAATACGAACATGTATAAGATTGTATGATGATAAGGGTTTCTGTCACTTTTTTTTTTTTGGTTTAGCAGGGGGAAAATCTACAATTCAGACGAACCACCCTCTCCTGAGGGGGAACAAGTGTGGGGTTTCTTACTCTCCTGAGCTCAAGACCCACTAAGAGCCTTAACTGCTTCTTGAATATTGGTTCCGGGCATTTGCCTATGAACCGTTCATCTCTCAGTAGGTTTTCTTCTCGCACACTATCGTGCTGGGATTTATGTGTTTATCCTCTGTTGGATAACACTTTATTGGATTAATCAAAAAGTTTCAGTTCTTATTTTGATATCTTTTCAATTGATCTCCTGGTCTCCTACGGTAAATTCGCATTCTCCTTTTGTCTTTCTCTGGGTCATAGTCCACTAGTCTCCTGAGTTCTTGATTCGGATGATTTTTCGCTGTTTCGATTAATTTCTTTACTTTTCTGTTCCTGAATTCCGTTGTGGTCACCCATTTAACGTCCCTATAAATCTGTATATTCCTGACAAACCAAGGTGCATCTATTGCACATCGTAGCAGTATGTTTTCAGTGGCCTGAATTCTTTTGGTATGGCCCAACGGCTTTGATTGCCTTCAATTTTGTCTCATTGGACATCTGGCTTCTTCTTCCTATCAGAGGGTAGAGGTCTATTCTTCGCTGCTTTCTTTCTGTCGATTGCTTGTTTGATATGAAAAGTTAGTCCTTTGTGAAGCGTTATTCCTAATTATTTGGCTCCATTTTTCCAGTCGCTTTCTTCGCCGCCAACTTCTAGATACGTCGTGGGTCGCAGTCTTCTCTTCTGCAGTAATATTGCTTGGCTCTTTTATCCATTGAGCTTGATTTTCCACTTTATGCACCAGTCATTTGTTTCGTCAATCGTTTCTTGTAGAACTCGTTCTATTACTTCTGGGTTGCAGTGTCGAGTTGCTATGCCCGTGTCGTCAGCATATTCACCCTGGTTAACAGACACTTTACGAGATATGATCAAGACTAGAAACAAAGTTCTTTCTAAGTTCAAAGCATCAGGTGAGACTGCTGACTGGAATACGTACAAACAACTTAGAAATGCTATCACAGCTGCAGTCAGGTGGGAGAAAAGAGCCTATTATAGTAAATACATAAATCCATGCAGTAATTTGAGGACAACCTGGTCTTATCTGGGAAGATTGGGCATAGGTAAGAATAAGAGTGTAGATCTAGACCCAACACTTTGCGATGTTGATCGAGTGAATCAACATTTTCTGAAATCTGCGCCTTGCCTCTCCCCTGACAATGATCTACTGTCTTTTTATGCCAATCGGGATAATTGCATCACTACTAGTTATTTCAAATTTTTGGTGGTTGACGAGGTTGAGGTCTTGGAATCTATCAGAACCATCAAGAGTAGAGCTATTGGTCATGATGGCATAAACATACTAACCCTACAATTGTGTGTTCCCCACATTCTGCCCCATATCACTCATATAATGAATTTCTGTTTACAGCATTCTGTCTTTCCAAATCAGTGGAAAAAAGCCATTGTCATACCTGTACCGAAGGTATCTTGTCCAAAGGACATGAACAACTTGCGACCTATAAGTATTCTACCCACGTTATCGAAAATCCTTGAGAAAATTATGAGTAAACAAATGTTGTCACATTTAAATACGAATGAAATTATTCCACCTATGCAGTCAGGATTTAGAAAGAATCATAGCTGCACCACGGCTTTGTTAAATATAACAGATGACATTATGAGAGCGACCGATCAGGGTAAACTAACTTTGCTCACTCTTTTAGATTACTCCAAAGCATTCGACTGCCTCAATCACGAGCTGTTCGAGGCTATTCTAGTTCATCTTGGTTTTTGTGGGGGTTCAATTCGGCTTTTGTCTTCTTATCTTGCTGGTCGGTTCCAAGCAGTATGCTATGATGGTAAAATTTCATCTTTTTTGGAAATATGCAGGGGAGTACCGCAGGGGTCAATCTTAGGGCCAATTTTGTTTATCAGGTATATTTCACAGTTTGTGATGTTTATTATTTCCTGCCTGATGCACTACTACGCGGATGATAGTCAACTATATATCTCCTTTTATTTGCATGAATCTGCTCAGGCAATTTCTGCCCTGAATTTTGATTTGTACATCATCAATGATTTATCTACCAAACATTGTTTGCAGCTTAATAAGGATAAGACCGTTGCCATTTTATTTGGAAGGAGAGGAGATAGGATTAAATTTTTGAACCAAAATAATGTTGTTGTATTTGGTTCAGATACTGTTGGATTGTGTGACAAAGTCAAAGACTTGGGAGTCTGGTTAGATATCGACTTGCATTTCACGGACCACATTTCTGCCTGTCTGCGGAAGGCCTATGCCAAGCTGAGGATTCTTTATAGAAACAGGGAAACACTGGAGCGAAAAGTGAGAGTGCTACTATGTGAGTCGTTGGTTCTATCACATTTAAATTATGCAGATTGTGTATATGGCCCCTGTCTGAACTACTCTGATAGAAAGCGGATACAGAAACTTCAGAACTCTTGTCTGCGACTGATTTTTGGCTTGAGAAAATTTGACAGGATTAGCCATACTCTGCGAATTGTTAATTGGCTCAACATGGAAAGAAGAAGATCTCTTCATGCTTCTTTACTATTTATGAAAATACTAATTAACCGAACTCCTCCATACCTCCACAACAAAATTACCTTCCGCTCTGATGTCCATAATTTGAATATTCGATTCAAAGGAACCCTTACTCCTCCTGTATTTACAACTGAGCTATTCCGACGATCATTTTCATATTATATTACGCTTTGTACAAATAATTTATCTGTCGAGATCAGGGCGGTTAGAAACATAAAACTTTTAAGAGCTATGATCTTCAGCAAACTTATGAATGAGCAAGTGGCAACTCTGCGAGTGTGATATACAAGTGTAATTTTTTTTTCTCTTTTTTATTCACTTTCTGATATAGAGCATAACTTCCTATAACCATTATTTCTTTCTTGGGTAGTGATGCATCTTCTATATTTATACTGTCATTGTCATGAGCATGAGTAATTACCATTATTTTTTTTTTATTCTTGTCAATGAATCATGGGGTTAAATTGAACAGTAAACTTGAACAGTGTTCTGGATCTCGCCTTTTCAATTTTTTTTAGTGTTATAAGAGTTTGTATTTAGTTTCCATGAAATTGATTGAATCAAGACCTTTATTATTATTATTATGACTTTAGCCTTGCGGCTTTCACACTCCTCAACAGAGGAAAATTCACTTATCCCAGATATCTCAGATATCAAAAGGATTAAGCTCTGTTGGAGCCCTTTCCAGGTTTTCGGGCTCGTGGTGGTGGTCGGGTCCGGGTCGCTCCTCGCCTCCCTGCTGTAGGTTGGATTCCTGCTCCACCCGTACTTCCTGTCGGCGCAGACGGTGTTCCTCTGCATTCCCCATGTACTTGCGTACAGTTCTCGCCGTTCCGAGCAGTACCGCCTTCTGCATGACTCTATAGATATTTTCGTCCAACTGAAGTTTCCTCAAGTTCTCCAGTAGTTTCTTCGGTATTAGGCCTGTAGATGATATTACAATAGGGATGGTCTTGATATCTTTCAGCTTCCACTGTCTTCTGGTTTGTTCCTCGAGATCTCTATATTTTGAAATTTTTTCAGTGTGTCTATCTAGAAGGTTGTTATTATTTGGAATTGCCACGTCGATGAATAGTGCTGTGTCCTCATCCTTATTGAGCAATATGAGGTCTGGTCTATTGTGGGTTATTTTCCGGTCTGTGAGAACAGTGCGATCCCTGTAGAGCTTGTGATGTTCGTTTTCCAGCACAGCATCTGGATGGTAATTGTAATAAGGAACCTTTTTCAAACTTAGAAGTTGGTATTTTAGTGCCAATTCTTGGTGAAGAATCTTGGCAACGGCATCATGTCTATTTTTGTACTCCGTGCCCGCGCACTTCTGACATCCCCCGGTGATGTGCTGGATAGTTTCATGTGTCGCACAGCCATAACAACAGCTATCGTCAGCCACTTTTTTTTTTTTTTTTTTTGGTGTAGCAGGGGGAAAATCTGCAAGACAGACGAACCACCCTCATTTCCTGAGGGGGAACAGTGTGGGGTTTCTCACTCTCCTGAGCTCGAGACCCACTAAAAACCCTACTGCTTCTTGAATTTTGGTTCCGGGCATTTGCCTATAAACTGTTCATCTCTTGGTCGGTTTTCTTCTCGCACACTATCGTGCTGGGATTTATGTGTTCATCCTCTATTGGATCAACACTTTATTGAATTTCTCAATAAGTTTCTGTTGATATTTTGATCTCTTTTTAATTGATCTCTTGGTCTCCTTCGGTAAATTCGCATTCTCCTTTTGTCTTCCTCTGGGTCGTAGTCCACTAGTCTCCTGAGTTCTTGATTCGGATGGTTTTTCGCTGTTTCGAATAATTTCTCTGCTTTTCTGTTCATGAATTCCGTTATGGTTTCCCATTTCAGGTCCTTATAAATCTGTCTATTCCTGACAAACCAAGGTGCATCTATTGCACATCGTAGCAGCTTGTTTTCAGTGGCCTGAATTCTTTTGATATGGCTCTTTGCCGCGAAACCCCAGGCAACTGATCCATAAGTCAGTTGAGGCCTAGCAACGGCTTTGATTATCTTCAATTTTGTCTCTTTCGACATGTGGCTTCTTCTTCCTATCAGAGGATAGAGTCTATTCATCGCTGCTTTCGTTTTGTCGATTGCTTGTTTGATATGACTTTTCCAAGTAAGTCCTTTGTCAAGCGTTATTCCTAAATATTTGGCTTCATTTTTCCAGTCGATTTCTTCGCCGTCAACATCCAGTTTCGTTGTGGGTCGCAGTCTTCTCTTCTGTAGTAATATTGCTTGGCTCTTTTGTCCATTGAGCTTGATTTTCCACTTTATGCACCAGTAATTTGTTTCGTCAATCGACTCTTGTAGAACTCGTTCTATTATTTCAGGATTTCGGTGTCGAGTTGCTATGCCTGTGTCGTCAGCATATAACGTTAGCATGGTTCTTGGATTTTTCGGAATATCGTGGATGTATATGTTGTACAGAAGTGGCCCAAGTACTGATCCTTGGGGTACTCCAGCCTCTATATCTCTTGTTGAGGAGCATTCTCCTCCCACTTTCACGTAAAATCTTCTATTTTTGAGATAATTCCGTATCAACTTGCATATTTTGATCGAATATCCAGCACATCTCATCTTATATATTAATCCTTCATGCCATACTCTGTCGAATGCTCTGGCGACGTCTAGTAAAACAAGACCTGTAGCTTGTTTATTTTGAAATCCCTCTGTTATGTACTCTGTGAGCCTTAATAATTGTTGTTCTGTTAAATGGTCTCTTCTGAATCCGAACTGTTCTGGTGGAATTAGTTCCAGATTTCCTCATTTAGCCTCGTGGCGATAATTCTTTCTACTACTTTTCCTAAAGCCGACAGTAGACTTATCGGTCTGTAGTTTTGTGGAAACTTCTTCTCTTTGAATGGTTTATTGAATACTATGACTTCTGCTGTTTTCCATTTTTCTGGGTAGTGTTCTGTCCTCATAATTCCATTCGCGATATTTGTTAGAGCGGCTATACCTTTTCTAGGTAATTTCTTTAACATAACATTCGTTATTTTATCGCTTCCGGGAGCTTTCCTCTTTTTCAAACTTCTAATTATTTCCCTGATTTCATTTGGCGATGTTGGTTTGTCTATTTCAGCAGCCGCTGGTAATTCATCGATTTCTTCATCATTTTCTTCAACCAGTTCTTCCAAATCTTCATTATCGTTATCTATCCTGTAATTTATTCTCGATTCTCGTTCGATCGAGTCCGCCAATGCATCTGCCTTATCAGTATTGGTATAAGCCATTCCTCTTTCTCCGTGTAGGGGTGGAATTTTAGTCTTTTCTCCTCGTAGGCTTTTTTGCATTCTCCATGCAGAATGATCGATTGTATTCAGATCATGAACCCTTTTGTTCCATCTGTTTGTTCTTAGATCTTTCAGGGCATTTTTCAGAACTTGGCTATGTCGGTTGAGGTTCCTTCTATTTAGATCATTTTTGTTCATCCTATATATTCTTCTGAGTCTTCGATTTTCTTGTATAAGATCTTTTACTTCTTTAGGCGTATCGCCATGCGGATGACTTGGAGCTGGTCTCTTCACTCTTCTCGTGCTTTTTTCGTAAGCTTTCAATATAATCTCTTCCAGTTTATCAACCGCACCTTCCAGACCGTCTGGAGTGTTTATTGTTGGAATTTCTGTTATTTCCGATTGTATTAATTGGCTGTATTTAGTCCAATTGGTATATTCTCTTATTTCCAGCAGTTTTTCCCTTGGTTCTTCTCCAATTGTCAATTCCACGGGATTGTGGTTTGAGGTTCCATCTCCCAAAGTTTCAATCGAGAATTCTTGAGTTATATTTTTCAATATCGCGATATCTATTACATCTGGTATTCCTCTTCCAAAAGCAAGATATGTCGGTAGCTCTGGTCCAATAACTATGGCATTTTGTTTTTCGGCGAAATCCTTGAGTTTTTTGCCATTTCTATTCTCTGTTATGCTATTCCATAATGGGGATTTACAGTTGAAATCTCCGATAGAGATTTTCGGGTTTGATCCTTCCAACATGTTGTTTATCTCTTCTTCCAATAGATTGTTTTGTGGTGGCTTATACGCCGAGGTTATTTCGACTCTTTGCCGATTTAATTCGGCAACAATCGTCACTTTTTCTGTTTTTCCTTGTGTTTCGTCGGATCTACTTTTAAAATAGTGTTTCAGATCTGTTCTCACCAATATTGCTACTCCTCCTTCGGTGTTTGTAATTCTGTCACATCTATATGTTTCATAATTCTTGAAATTCAGTCTTCTGTTCCGGTTTATTCTTGTTTCCTGTAGGGCTATAATATCAGGTTGTATTTCTGATATTATTTGTTCTATCTCGGCTTTCCGAGTGTTGATCCCGTTTATGTTCCACGAGATTATCTTGAGGGATTTCTTCCTTATATCCGTGAGGTCCATTAATTCAGTTTACTGAATAATGCTTGGAGTTTTTTCTCCATTTCCCTCTCAATTTTCAACATTATCTTGTTGAAAATTTTTTTCGTGAAGATATCTAAATCATCGGCTGATTCAGATATCTTTTTCTTCTCCTGTTGACTGTTCACAGCTTGTTTCATTGTAAGCTTTTTCTGTCCTTCTTTTTTCTGGACAGGTTTTGGAGTCTCCCTCTTCTTTTCCTGCTCTGTAGGTTGGGTCTTCGCTACTTCCTGAATTTTTTGTTCAGAAGTTGTTGTTTTTGTTACCTTCTTTTTCTGTTCAACTGATTTTCGGGAATTTTTCTTTCTGGTCACCAACTTGAACTCGCTACATCCTTTGCAGCTAGCTGGATGGCCCTCTTCTCCACATAAGACGCATGTGGCATTTCTCTCTTCACCTTTTCTGGTGAGTGTGCAGTCATTGCTGCTGTGGCTTCCTGAGCACTTCACGCATCTCCACGGGAAGGAGCATTTGTTTTGTGCATGTCCGTACCTTTGGCACCTAAAGCACTGGCTTGGACTTTCAGGCCTCTTTTTATGTTCAACCACAATACAGAGGTTGTAGAGTCGCTTCACTTCGAATATTTCCTTTTTCTGGGTTTTAAACAGGTAGAGAGTTATTGGTTTCTTTGTCTTGTTCGATGTCATTCTGGACACCTCAGCGTCTGTTATTCCCTGGAATATCAGGTCGTCCTTAATCAATGCAAGATCAGCGTCGATTGGTAAATGCCTAATAACGGCATATATCTTCTTCTCCTCCTCCATTTGGTAGGTAAAAAATTCTTTACCATGCTGCTCGAAGAATGTAGTGATTTTTCTAAAATCATCTACGGTTGACGCGATGATTTTTATACCGTCTTTAACTGTAGTAGCACGGTTGTAATTTATCCTTTTTGTGTAGAGAGCTTTAGATATCTCTACCCAATCTGAGGTGCCCATCATCGTGATGGATGGAATTTTATCTCTTTTAGGCACTTCCGTTGCCTTCTTGACAGTCTCCTCATCAGAAGAGGAGCTTTCTTTTCGCGCGCGTTTAGTTGGGGGCGCGTTTGGGGCCTTCGCGACCTGCGTTGAATCATTTTTCCTTGTTTCGGGTTGTGAAACAATTCCTATAAAGGAATTATTCTTGGAACCCGCTACCGGCTTTGTGATTGCGGCGTAAGTGGGAGATTTCGTCATATTATTGCGGGTCATTTCCTCCCTCAAGAGGCGCATCTCACCGACCAACTGTGACACAGTTTCAGTCAGTTTGACTATTTGAGCTTTCAACTGCCCATTTTCTTCTCTGAGCTTTACAAGCTCCTCGTGTTCGCCTTCGCTGAACTCTTCAGCATCGGTCGCTTCAATGTAGGAACCCTCATTATCTGAGGTTTCCGACATGGTTTTATAATCAAAAATCTCAAAATATCAAACAATTTGAAAATAATAAAATATTCAGAAATCTTCACTAAAATAGTCTAATATAAAACCATGGTATAAAGCCGAAAAATAAGCTCACCTGATGTTTTCTGCAGTACCAACGAGAAAAAAAAATTCTCTGGACACTTAGGATGAACACCAACTTTGAAAATTTTAACGAATTAAAATTCCGATAACAAATATAGAACCTACACAAACTTCACAGACGGAATCAAATATTCCGTAGCTTGGTTAGTGGGCACTTTCACCTCCGCTTTCTCTTTTACGGCACTGTGACACTTCGACTTTCTCGTCCGCTTTCTCATTTATAGCACTAGGAGCACTGTAGCACGTCTTCTCTTGTCAAGCGAATGACTCGGAATGATCGTCAGCCACTGAGGCATCTTTGGCGATGTACTTCATGTAATTTCTTGTTGGAATCACCTGATCTTGGATGGCGAGCATGAAGCCCTCTGTCTCAGGAAACAACCTTCCGGAAGTCAACCAATAGTTCGACGCAAATATGTCGACGTAATCATGATTGACCTCATTCTGGTGCCTCCCATGCAAAGGTTTGCCAATCAGTTTCTGCATTTTACTTTCTGCAGAGTGTTCGACGGTTTCCAAGTGATCCTGGTGTAGCTTTAACGGTGTGGAAGTATCAGCAACACAGACTACTCGATGGAGTTCTGACGAAGCTGCCTTGCTCAAGAAATATTTTCGAAGTCCTTCAATTTCCTGGGACATACGGTTGGACAAATCAACAATTCCTCTACCCCCAAGATGCCGTGGTAGCTCTGTCCGTTCTATTGAGCTTTTGAGGTGATGTTTATTGTGTTTAGTCAGCATCGTCCTTATTTTTCTCTGTAAAGCTGCTAAATCGGTGGTCGTCCAAGAGATAATACCAAATGAATAGCTCAGCGCCGAGCAAGCGTAGGTGTTAATCGCTTTTATCAGATTCTTGCTGTTAAGACCAGTTCTCATTATCCTCTTCAATCTTCGGGTGAACTCCTCCGTTAATTCTTTCTTCATCTGGGTCTGATTGATTTTTCTTGCCTGTTTTATGCCTAGATACTTGTATGTGTCTCCTTCCTTTAATGCTTCAATTTCTGCACCTTCCTTGAGTTTGAACGTACCATCTTCTATTTTCCCTCTCGTTATGTTTAGCAGTCGACATTTTTCTAGTCCAAACTTCATGTTGATGTCTCCCGAGAATCCTTCCACCATTTTCAGCATCAGTTGCATTTGTTTTTTGGTAGATGCGAAGAGTTTCAAATCGTCCATGTAAAGGAGATGATTCAGTTTCATCATAGTTCTACTGCCGCTCTTGATGGAAAATCCGTAGTCCGTAGAATTCAATCTATGAGACAAGGGATTCAGGGCCATGCAGAACCACAGAGGGCTCAGCGAGTCGCCTTGGAAAATTCCGCGTCTTATTGGAATAGGTCCTGTTGTAATGGAGCAATCTGCTGCTTTCATTTGAAGACTAGTACGCCAGGTTGACATGGCGTTTTTAAGGAACTTAACAATATTGTGATCCTCCTTGTAAATCTTCAAGATCGTCAAGAGCCATTCGTGAGGTATAGAATCGAATGCTTTTTTGTAGTCTATGTACGCAGCGTAAAGATTCCTTCGCTTGGAGAACGCTTGATTGCAGATAACTGAATCTATTATTGGTTGTTCTTTGCACCCTCGGCTTTCTTTGGTTCATCCTTTCTGTTGCATGGCGATGATGTTATTCCTTTCGCAATGGTTGTGAATTCGGTTCGAAATGCACGATGTGATTAATTTGTACATTGTTGGAAGACATGTGATTGGTCGGTACTTGGATGGGTCTTCTGTATTCCTTTGGTCTTTAGGTAACAGGTATGTTGTACCATGTGTAAGGAATACTGGCATTCTTTCAGGATTTTCAATGACATCATTTATTGCGGAGGTCAATTTGTCATGCATGATCCAAAGTTTCTTGATCCAGAAGTTCTGTAATCCATCAGGCCCAGGTGCTTTCCAGTTGTGCATTCCTCTGATAGCTGATTTTACTTCTTCAATTGTGATCATGTCTTGCTGCATTGGCTCATATTTTATAGCTTCAGATTTTTGATCTTCAATCCATCCGGTATTTCCATTGAACTGAGGTCTCGTTGATAATTGTTCGGTCCAGAATTGTTCAATGGCTTCCTTTGGTGGTAACTTTCCATTTTCTCCATCCGACGATGTGAGTGACCGGTAGAAAGATTCTTCGGACTTTTCGAATGAATTATTGTCTCTTTTCTGGCTACAATTGCTTTTATATCTCCTCAGGCGTTCTGCATACAGACTTTATTTTTGCTTCAGAGTGTCGAGGCAATGGTGTGCTGTAGCATTCTCCGTCTCTCGTTCGATGTGTGTTATGTTTCTATCGATGATTTCTTTGGCAGCTTTCACAACCTTCCTTCCGCGATTCCCGTTCAAGTACTCCGTCAGTCGCCCAATGTCTCTTCTTAGCCTTTCCGTTTTGTGTTGAAGACGTTTCTGCCATGCTGGCGCGTGTAATTTGTGTAATTTTGGACCATCGTTGTTCGTTCGGCGAATTTTTGCCCCCATGGTTTTCGCTGTCGTTAGCGCTGCACAGTGAAAAACTAGATGCAGATATTCCAATGAACTTCCGATCTGTAGGTATTCAGGTAAAACGTCTTTATTCAAGATGTCGATTATAAGTGACAGTTTCTTGGATGTATTGAGTCGTGGAGGTGCTACTCGATGAAGAGGATCTGTTCCTTCCAGTTCGGCAAAGTATCTCCTCATGTCAGAGTCAACTTGTCGGTGGAGCTCTTCCCTATCGTCCTGGTGTTCAGGCTCACTTGCGTTGCAAGATGGACTTTCAGTATCAGTTTCTTCTGCCTGTTGTTGCCCAGGCATGTGAATTTCATCAGTGCTGTTGGTGTTATTCTCTATTCTAGGCGGACGATGAAGTTCTCGTTTAATTGCGTCGATTCGGGCCGTTGGTATCAGTTCATTTCTCAGAATTACGCGGTACTGGTCTGCCACTCGTTGTTCAGTGACATTGAGATTTGGGTAGGCGTTGCAGAATTCCTCATGGAGCCTTTTCCTATAGTTGTTCGTGTTCTGCCCTAGTCCCGTGATGGAGTTATATATGCGCACAATAGTTTCATTCATGGACGTTGTCCACTTCATGCGCTTTCTAACTAACCCCGCTTGGGTGAGCACTGGCTGAATATCCTGCGCAGCACCTTCAGCGGTTCGAGTCGGCAATTGAATTGGACTCGTTGGTTGCTGTTGTTGCTTTGGAGCTGTAGCTTCTTTTGCAGCAGGAGCCCGCTTCCTCAACATCCTGCCACCGACGTCCCGCATGCTGTCATGTCCAGCGCCGGCTCCAGACATGCCCTGACGATACCCAGGCAGCGACTTGTTTCCGAGGCTTCTCGTTATCACCATTTTTATGGGTTTGTGCTCCCCTTTCTCGGTTTGGGTGAGGGGTAGAGAAATGAGAGCAGAAAGAGCACCCCTATAAAGGATATGAAAGAGAGAGGAAAAAGGAATGGGACTGCGGACAGCAGGCGTGGCTGCTACTAAGTCCGGTTAACGGCTTAACTATTCACGGCAAGACGATTGAGATCGGATTTACATTAAACAGGTTCACCTTATCTACTCCAGGTGGCGTATACTCGGCTAATGCTATCTCGGTTACTCCCACTCTATGGTCCGCGTTGACGGCGCCTTTCGATGTTGAAGTTCTGTGTTCTATAAGCTAACCTCCAAAGTCCAACTGTCAAATCTCGCCGGGTGGTTCCAAATTTCGATTTCCATTTCCATCGGTGAAAGAAATGCTGGAAAATAGTGGAAACAGTGCAGGACGGAATCTTCAAAGTGAGTACCATTTCGATTTGTCATTCGTTGTGTTATTTCTGAACCATTTTAGGGTGGACTTCGCAAAGCCGGCTCCGGGCACATCTCATGAGGGGTTAACAGTTACCAATATCATCAAACCAGGGTAGTTTGGAATACCAGACAGCGTCGTTGGCTCCCCCCGTGACGGTGGTTCAATTCTCCGATGGTGTTGGAGTCAGCAGCAGTTGTAGGTTGCATAAAAATGAGAGAAAAGCATTTAGTATACTGATATCCTGGAGCAGAGGGATAACAGGGTGTACGGTGGAATTTCGGAAGAAACGGTAAGTACGGTCGGTAATTTTAATAAGGAGATACAAATATACTGTTCTATTTCACTTACCGTTCAGTCCAGTTTGTAATATCGGTGTAAGCGGTGTCAGCCTTCTATTGCTATTTCCTATTCGGTTATTGTATTTAACAGTGACACAGGGGTGAAATAGAGACAGACAGGACGGGTGTATCTCACTTGTTATTATCGGTCCCACAATTAATACAGAAAAATTGAATTAACTGTAATGGTTCCTGTTCTTCCATTGAATTAACGGAATTTTCTGTTGTAGGTGTTCTGGGATACCACTTATCTACACAATGACAGTCAGACGGCCCTGTTTGGTGGTAATAAAAGCTGCACAGAACAAACAAAACTGTACGGAACAGAATCTTCCAACACTGGCAGACCAGGTTAGATCTATCTGTTATGGTGGAATCGCGGGAATATAGGTATGTACATTTTGTCAGTTAATAAGGAGATACAAGTACAAGGCTCTATTTCACTCACCTGGGCACTTATTCAGTGAAAGCAGCGGTAGTACCCCATTACTTACTTATTTTCGGTGATAAATATTATTTTTAACGGTTATAGAGGAGTGAAATAGAGTCAGACAGAACGGATGTATCCCATTTATTATCAGTGCATGCTATAATATAACGGTACGGTTGGTTTTTATTTCGATTGCTATACAGTGTACTTACTAATGATCAGACGGATGGAACGGTTTTAAATCCTTCACATGAATATTGGTGACTTTCTTACCACTGTCATCTTTCAGGTCATAAACAACTGGTGAAATCACTTTCACAACGGTATACGGACCAGAGAACTTCTGAGCCAACTTGGCTGCAAAGCTATCAACGGCGGACGATAACGGATTAGCACGGCGATCTATCACCGACATGGAAACGAACTTCTCTTCGACGGAGGTTGTAATGGTGAGCTTGCTGCTCAAATGCACGGTACAACCTGGTATTGACAAACTCATAGGCCTTCTGAAGATGACGGATTTGTTCTGTACGGTGAGTAAGATTTACTCTACTTTCTTCTGGGCTTCTGTTTGTCTCCTCGGTGTCATCGTCTTGGTTGTTTGACGAGTAGATTGCCTTTGGAACTGTTAGTTCCCTTCCATAGTTCAGAAATGCCGGTGTGAATCCTGTAGATTCTTGTTTTGCGGTGTTCAGGGCGAAAGTTAGTTCACCTAACTTCTCATCCCAGGTACGGTGATCGGTTTCACAGAACTGACCTATCATAGTTTTCAACGTACGATTGGCTCGTTCTACGGCGTTGCACTGTGGTGTATACGGAGGGGTGAAACGGTGAGCAATGTTTAGCTCTCGGAGACTGTTTTTGAACAGTCTACTGTCATACTGTACCCCGTTGTCAGATATCACCAGTCTCGGACAGCCATATCGGAGTATAACCTGTTCATATAGGGCTGAATAAACGGTTTTAGCGGTGGCTTTTCGCAACGGACGGCATTCAACCCACTTTGTGAAACGGTCCTGCATCACCACTACGTAAGAATTTCCCTTCTTGGAACGGGGAAGTGGCCCAACCACATCTGTACAGACCTCTTGGAACGGTGCATCAGTCATTCTATGTGGTTGCATTTTTCCAGGCGTCTTCTGTTGTGGTACTTTGTACCTTTGACAGGAGGGGCAGTTTCTTACGTATTTTGCGACATCTCTGAACATCCCTGGCTAGTAATAATTCCGGGCTATCCGAGAGATGGTTTTGGTGATTCCCAGGTGACCAGCTAATTCCGAATCGTGATTTTCTTTCAGGACCTCCAGTCGTTGTTCGGTGGGTACACAGAGCTTCCATGGTTGTCCGGATCCAACTTCAGTAAAGTCGGAAGAGTCCCAGAAGTGACGATACAGTTTCCCATCCTCAACGGCGTAGTCAGGGAAATCTTCTGGGTCTCTTTGTACCTCTTGGAGCTTTTTGTTGTACCAACTGCAGCGAACATCGACGTCGGCCAGGCATACGGAATCTACAGACGGTAACGGGTTTCGGGACAGGCTGTCGGCGACTTTGTTCAGGGCACCTTTCCGGTATTGGACTTCAAAGTCGAATTGCTGAAGGAAAACGGCCCATCGAGCAATTCTTCCGGACAGTGACTTGATGGAATTCAGCCATTTCAGACTCATGTGGTCGGAAATTACGGTGAAATGAAATCCTTCCAGGTATGGTCGCAGTTTCTCTATTGAGAAAACAATGGCGAGACATTCCTTTTCGGACACGGAGTAATTTCTTTCGGCGGTGTTCAAGGTACGGCTGACATAGGCGATCACCCTTTCCTCTCCATCAAGAACTTGGGTCAGGGCTCCTCCAAGGCCTACGTCACTGGCGTCTGTTTGCAGGACGAACGGTTGATTGAAATCCGGACAGGCCAGTATCGGTGATTCGGTCAGTTTTTGTTTTAGGAGGTCGAACGCTTTTTGTTGTTCCTCACCCCACTTCCAACGTGGTTTCTTCTTTAACAGGTGAGTTAACGGTGCAACGACATCGGAAAAGTTCTCTATAAAACGGCGGTACCAGCTAGCAACTCCCAGAAAACGGCGCAATTCACGGATGGTTTTCGGCGCTGGGAATGCTACGATAGAGGAAACTTTATCCGGGTCGGTACGGATTCCTTCGGAGGTAACGACATGTCCTAGGTATTTTAGGGATTTTCGCACAAAGTCACACTTTTCGGGGTTGAGACGAAGATTGGCTTCTCTCAACCGCCGGAATACTTCTCTTAAGTTCTCCAGGTGCTCTTCGAAAGTTTCCCCCAGGACAACTATGTCGTCCAGGTAAGCGAACGCCTCCGGTTCCATTTCTGGGCCAATAACGGTGTCTAAGAATCTCTGGAATGTGGCCGGACTAGCGTGAAGACCAAACGGCATGACGGTGAACTGGAACAATCCCCTTCCTGGAACTGTGAAGGCAGTAATCGGACGGCTCTCCTTTGCTTACGGTATCTGCCAGTATCCTTGTTTCAGATCCAGGGTGGAGATGTATTTGGCCTTACGCAGTTTTTCCAGAATCCCAGAAATGTACGGCAACGGGTATGCATCTTTTACAGACACTTGGTTGACGGCACGGAAGTCGATGCAAAAACGGTATTTTCCGTCTTTCTTCCTGACCAATACTACCGGTGAACTCCACGGTTACTTGGAGGGTTCAATCACTCCCTCAGCCAGCATACGGTCTACTTCCTGATTGAAGATCTCCTGCATTTTCGGGTTTAGGGGTCGGTATCGTTGTTTGATCGGTTCGGTGCCCGGTTTCAGTTTGATCTTATGTTCAATCAGGTCGGTTGTACCATATAGGTCTTCAAACTTCCTTAATTCTTCTTTCAGAAATGCCTCCAGCTCCTGATTCTGAGACTCCGTCAACTCCAACAGGTGTTCTTCGGCGGTGTGAACTTCTGCGGTGGTTTCGACGGGAGTCATCGGTTTCGAGATCAGACGGCCTTCCAGAAAGCACGGTACTGAGATTTACGGAAAACTTGAAAGTCGACAGAACATCCATCCCCAGAATAATGTCAACCGGTAAGTTTGGTACCAGTAAGAATTTCAAATCAGGCAGTGTGTAGTCGGAAATTTGCACGGTGGTGGTGTACAGTTTCGGTGTGACGGTGGTTTGTCCGTTCGCTATTACTGCGAAACTGTTGTGCATTGTTTGTCCGGTGATTCCTTTACTTTCACACTGATCGGATACGGCCTGACTGCAGAAACTCCTGGTCGCTCCGGTATCTATCAGTGCTCGGAAGTGTTTGCCGGCTATTCTGACCTCTACTAACGGACGGTTATCGTTACAGGTAGTCGGTGCCAGTGGAGTCAAGATTCCGGGAGATGTGGTCGACTCCGCCTCCAATCTCCCCTTCAGTTTCCCGAACACGGACAGTCTCGTGAGAGAATGTTTTCCCTCTGGCATCGAGAACAGAAGATCTTCGGTGGCCTGCGACATTCTCGACGCATGTGGCCATATCCACCACATCGGAAACATTGTGTCTGGAAGGACACTCTCCTCCCTGAAGGTGGTTCCGTCCGGTCAGCGGGGCTATTTTCGGCTTGACGGCGGGGTGGCGGTGTTGCAGGTCTGGATCGACCTTCGGACCTGTCTCCAGAAGTCGGACGGTGAGATTCCTGTTGTTGGACTATTGACTCTCTGGACCTGGGCGGCTTTGGACGGCTTTCTCCCGGCGGAGAAAGTCGTGTCTGGTTGGCTGGTGTCGGCGGGACCAATTCCCGGTGATCAGTTGTTTGGCGAACCTGTTCTCCGGTATCCATAGAAAAGCTTGCTTGGTATCGGTTCAGTTGACGGGGACTGTACGTCAGGTGAGGTTCCTCCACAAAACCTGGTTTGGAGGGTGGCCGGGTGTACCGGCTCATCTGCCACTGGACCAGTTCAAAAACTTTTCCCTTACAGAGAAGTTCATCATAAGTCTTGGTCTCCTGGAAAGCCAAGGCTTGCTGTAAGGGCGGGATCAACCTCTGTCGGATAAGCCGGATCTGCTCCACCTCGGATGGTTTTGCATAGGTGAGTTCCTGGAATAAGTTCTGCATCCGGAAAACATATAGAAGCAACTTTTCTTCAGGGCCCTGTGTTCGCCTTTTTATTCCCTCCAACAGATTCTCCTCGTAGTTAACTGGCAGAAATGCTTCTTTCAGTTGGTTGCTAAAATCCTCCCAGTCCTCGAAAGTACCTCTCCGGGGAATGAACCAATCCCTCGCATCCTCTCTTAGTAACTCATACACTGATTCGAAAACTTGCTCCAGGGATACCCTACGGGATTCAGCCAGCCTCTCCACCTCTTCAAGAAATCCAGTTACACTACCAGTGCCATCAAAGGAGATGTTCCATTTGTGCACCGGAACAGCTGGTACTGTTGATCGAGACTCCGGCTCCGATCTGGCAGGCGCTGCGACAATTGGCCGGTCAGAACCCATCCACGGTGCAGGTAAGTGTGGAAAAGACACCCGTCGTGTGGAACTAACCCATCTACTTTGTGTCGGGCCCTCAGGTGTTGTTGTCCTACAGTCCTGTGACTGTGTGAGGGGTATCGCTGATAATTGTTGCAGTAATGCTCTACATGTCTGCATTGTCTCATTCATGACCCGTTCTAATGTTGGATTTCTTACAGGTGTACCGGTACGTGAGACATTAACTACAGCAGGAGGATCGACACCATCTCCTAAGTCGAT
Organism: Coccinella septempunctata; assembly: GCF_907165205.1. Taxonomy (NCBI): domain Eukaryota; kingdom Metazoa; phylum Arthropoda; class Insecta; order Coleoptera; family Coccinellidae; genus Coccinella; species Coccinella septempunctata. The sequence continues at coordinate 22,341,650 of NC_058189.1, forward strand.
AAGTGATGTCTCAACCTTTGCTATCCTCTCCGGTTGGATCGGTGACATCCCAGGTGAACTGGGCACCTCCTCATCCAAAAGAGACCTCTGATCTCGGTAGGATGTCTGCGGCTGTTCAGGATTAATCTTCCTACGCAGCTCCTCCAGTGTCTCCGACGCCTTATCTGTAGTCGCCTTCATTTGCTTAATCAATTGTAACTGTGTTGTGTCTGTGGTGACAATAAAGTTCAGCCTGCCTTGAATGTGTATTAATCTGGTGTAAATTCGCGAAAATTCGTTAGCCGCATTATTATGATTGAAGTTCTGAAGGGATTCTACCAAATCGGTGAGTTTATTTTGACAGATCTCAATCTCGGAGGCGGGATTCAATGATGTTGGGGGTAGTAGAGGTTCATTAGACTGAAGCACCTGTCGTAGTAGACTCCGTTTAGTCATCAAAGTACCGTGTATCGATTGTCCTCTCAGTTGTAATTCGAATGTAAGTTCATCACTGAGTAACCGGTTCACATCCATGTTCGACATATTATTTCCAACTAAGTCCGATTCAGAACGCACCAATATTTCACACTCGGTATGTCTTTCACAATCCGTTTAAGTTCTAAGTCCAACCCGGTAAGTTAATCGTTAGCCAACCTATTCACTTAAGTTCGAAGTGGGTATCGGCGTACCCCAAACAAAAATTAAGTCTAAGTCCCGGTGTATCAGAAAAAAGTCTAAGTCCCGGCGCACCAAAAACAATCTAAGTCCCGATGTATCACAAAAAAATTTCAAAAATTTTTAAAGTCCAACGTTACTCGAAAAAAATTTCAATCAGTCCCACTAAAGTCCGAAAATATTCGAGAAATGCCGCACACAATCGCAAGTCACTTCGTATAGTCCGAAAAATTTCCTGAAATTCGAATAGCACCAAAACGCACAGGTTAAATTCCAAGCAGTCTTTCAAGTTCAATAGCCAGAAAATAAATCAAAATAATTGACTTTCAGTTTTCAGAAAAATCAGAAATAATCGGTAGGTTTCAACAGTAGAGGTCAAAAGAAAATAGAAAACAGGTAGATAGGTTATCAACAGGTAATAGGTGATTCCCTATTGAACCGATAGGTAAATCACACCTATTAAATTTTACCAATTGCGACAATAAATTTTCAATTTTTCAAAGTCCGGAAATTCACTCACCTTCAATGTGAAATTAAAACAGTTCAATTCAATAAATCAGAAATATGCAATTAGAAATCGGAAATAATTTTCACTGATATAACGGCGTAATAACAGTTCAGTTTTCAAGAACTCAATACAGTAATCGGCAAAAAGAATAATCACAAATTATTTTCAACGGGGTTCAACAGTAGGAAAATTTCCAAAATATAGTCCAATTCAATTCACAGTATAACAGTTCAATACAGAGTGGCAGGAAATGAAACACAGTTCAAGTTTATTTTTCACAGTTTTCCGTTCAAGAAATAGTTACTCACTGTTCTGAGGTTTTACTCACTGTTTCGGGAATTCACTCACTGTCCGGTTAATGTCTCTCACCTCAGTTGTTTCCTGGTAGATTCTGAACGGTCCCTGCTCGTTGCGCCATTTTTGTAACGGGGTTTTCCTCGGTGGACTCGAGCGCCAGCTATTCTTTAAGGGAGAATAGCAAACCTACCTTGGCAGCTACTAGCCGGAGACAGGGTTCCCTTGTGTCTAGGGTGTTAGCGACGCACAATGATAGGCAGAATCAACGTATACAACTTTTATTTGTCGATTCGTAAAGGGGGAACACAAATAGCACTATTACAAAATTCAGTGACTCGAAATCAGTGAAATTTACAGGGCAAAACGGACGGAATAACACTGGATCCGATCTCAAACGTTATACGGGGGTTAACGGACTTGTTCGCCAGCCAGAACCTGAGACGTACACTTGACGGACAGATATCGGACTTCAGCTAGGTTAGGATATAAAAGACAGCACAGAAATACGACGGCTCACCCTCAGGCTCGTTCGGCACTCCCCGGGTATCCACACCAGCAGAATGCCTCCCTAACCGTAAAGGTGAACACCGGAACGGGGTAAAAAGACGGGAACCGAGGAAAGGGTGCGCCACCCCAAAGTGTCCTCGGTACCCCCCGGGTATCCACACCAGCAGGGTACTTTAACGACAGTAGGGGTGAAACTAGATACGACGGGAAATTTCAGGAAAGGGTGAGCCACCCCAAAGTGCCTTCGCCTACCCCCCGGGTATCCACACCAGCAGGGTACGTTAATGACAGTAGGGGCGGAACTCAGACTCGGGTATAAGAGAGATGTAAACGGAAAACTGAAGTTCCAATATTATATAAAAGAAAATAACGGCGTGTCGTCTTACCTCTGGTTCTATATTCGGCCACTTACACTCACAACTCTCGAAATCACCCGAATGGTACGTTAATTATTGAGAGAAAACAAAACTAAAAATTTATATTCTGAACGGCAAAAGAAAATGAACCCAAAACTCAAAAGAAATCTTATACTCAACGGCGGAAGGTAAGAGTGATAATCGTCAGTCATAAGTCAAGCGAAAATCGTAAGTTAACAACCAGGAAAATAAATCGTAAGTGAAGTGGCTTGCGGGGGAACATCTGATTTTATACCCACAGGGGGGGTGCGGAAATCAGATGTGCCCGACAGTCGAAATTCGGTAAATTTGCTTCGATGAAGACGTTTTAATTTCGACTTATCTGTGCTAGCGAACAAAAAAGCCTCGGTTATCTTCCAATTCAGGATGTTTTATACGCTGCGACATCGTTTTTAGGAAATAAAAACGGTACGGTATGTTTACAATTCCGAACGATGTCGGAATCCTGAATTGGAAATTCGAAAAGATTTCTCGGAAATTAATTCGAAACAAAATTATTTAAAAATGAAAACTAAAATAATTATTCTAAAATGAGGGAAGAGGTTTGAAAACCCATTTTCTCATTACAAGGAGTGGAATTTAAGTCTTTTTTCCTCGTAGGCTTTTTTGCATTCTCCATGCAGAATGATCAATCGTATTCAGTTCTTGAACCCCTTTGTGCCGTCTGCTTGTTCTTAGATCTTTCAGGGCATTTTTCAGAACTATGGCGGTTGAGGTTCCTTCTATTCAGATCATTTTTATTCATCCGATATATCCTGCTGAGTCTTCGATTTTCTCGTATAAGCTCTTTTACTTTTTGAGGCGTATCGCTATGCGGATGACTTGGTGGTGGTCTCTTCACTCTTCTCGTGCTTTTTTCGTAAGCTTTCAATATAGTATTTTCCAGTTTATCAACTGCACATTCCAGATCGTCTGGAGTGCTTATTGTTGGAATTTCTGTTATTTCCGATTGTATTAAATGGCTGTATTTAGTCCAATAAGTTTTTCTTGGTTCTTTTCCAATTGTCAATTCCGCGGTATTGTGGTTTGAGGTTCCATCTTCCAAAGTTTCAATCGAGGAATCTTGAGTTATATTTTTCAATATCTTGATATCTATAACACCTGGTATTCCTTTACCAAATGCAAGATATGTCGGTAACTCTGGTCCAATCACTATGACATTTTGTTTTTTGGCGAAATCCTTGAGTTTTTTGCCATTTCTATTCTCTGTTCTGCTGTTCCATGATAGGGATTTATAGTTGAAATCTCCGATGCAAATTTTCCGGTTTGTCCCTTCCAACATGTTGTTCATCTTTTCTTCCACTAAATTGTTTTGTGGTTGCTTGTATGCCCAGGTAATTTCGACTCTGACGGTTCAATTCGGCAACAATCGTCACTGTTTCTGTTTCTCCTTGTGTTTCGTCGGATCTACTTTTGAAGTAGTGTTTCGGATCTGTTCTCACCAATATTGCTACTCCTCCTCCGGTGTTTGTAATTCTGTCGCATGTATATATTTCATAATTCATGAAATTCAGTCGTCTGTTCCGGTTCATTCTTATTTCCTGTAGGGCTATAATATCAGGTTGTCTCTCTGATATTATTTCTTCTATCTCGACTTTACGAGTGTTGATCCCGTTTATGTTCCACGAGATTATCTTGGGGGACTTCTTCTTAATATCCGTAAGGTCCATTAATTCAGTTTACTGAATAAGTCATGGAGTTTTTTCCCCATTTCCCTCTCAATTTTCAACATTATCTTGTTGAAAATTTTTTCCGTAAAGATAGCCAAATCATCGGCTGATTCAGATATCTTTTTCTTCTCCTGATGACTGTTCACAGCCTGTTTCATTGAAGGCTTCTTCTATTCCACTATTTTCTGAACCGGTTTTGGAGTCTTCCTATTCTTTTCCTGTTCTGTAGGTTTGGCTTTCGCTTCTGAATTTTTTGAACAGTAGTTGTTGTTTTTGTTACCGGCCTTTTCTGTTCAGCTTGTTTTCGGCAATTCTTCCATCTGGTCACCAACTTGAACTCGCTACATCCTTTGTAGCTAGCTGGATGGCTCTCTTCTCCACATAAGACGCATGTGGCATTTCTCTCTTCACCTTTTCTGGTGAGTGTGCAGTCATTGCTGCTATGGCTTTCTGAGCACTTCACGCATCTCCACGAGAAGGAGCATTTGTTCTTTGCATGTCCGTACCTTTGGCACCTAAAGCACTGGCTTGGACTATCTGCCTTCTTTTTTGGTTCGACTGTAATACAAAGGTTGTAGAGTCGTTGGATGTCGAATATCTCCTTCTTTTAGGTTTTAACCAGATATAATGGTATCGGCTTTTTCGTTTTGTTTGATGTCATTTTAGACACCTCAGCATCATCGATTCCCTGGAATTTCAGGTCATTTTTAATTCAATTCCAGATCTGCGTCTATTGGAAGATGCCTAATGACGGCGTAAATTTTCTTTTCCTCTTCCGCATGTGAAATACTCCTTTCCAAGTTGGTCGAAGAATTTAGTTTTTTTTCTGTAGTCATCTACAGTTGTGGCTATAATCTTTATTCCGTCTTTCACTACAGTAGCCCGGTTATAGCTGAATTTCTTGGTATAGAGAGCTTTTGAGATCTCTACCCAATCTGATGTACCCATCATTGTGATGGGTGGGATTTTATCCCTTTAAGGCACTCCCGTTGTCTGCTTCACGGAGGAGCTTTATTTTCGCGCGCGTTTAGTTGGGGGCGCGTTTGGGGCCTTCGCAACCAACGTTGCATCATTTCTTCTTGTTTCGGGTTGTGAAACAATTCCTTTAAGGGAATTATTTTTGGAACCTGCCACCGGTTTTGTGATAGTGGCGTAAGTGGGTGATTTTGGCATATTATTTCGGGTCATTACCTCTCTCAAGAGGCGCATCTCACCGACCAACTGTGACACAGTTTCGGTCAGTTGGACAATTTGATCTTTCAACTGCCCATTTTCTTCTCTGAGCTTTACAAGCTCCTCGTGTTCGCCTTCGCTGAATTCTTCAGCATCGGTCGCTTCCATGTAGGAACCCTCATTATCTGAGGTTTCCGACATGGTTTTATACTCAAAAATCGCAAAATATCAAACAATTCGAAAATAATAAAATATTCAGAAATCTTCACTGAAATAGTCTAATATAAAAGTATGGTATAAAGCCGAAAGAGAAAAATCAGACAAAAGATACGAAAAAAAAGCTCACCTGATGTTTTCTGCAGTACCAACGAAAACAAATTCTGGACACTGAAGGTGAACACCAACTTTGAAAATTTTAAAGAATTAAAATTCCGATAACAAATATAGAACCTACACAAACTTCACAGTCGGAATCAAATATTCCGTAGCTTTGTTAGTGGGCACTTTCACCTCGACTTTCTCTTCCGCTTTCTCTTTTATAGCACTAGGAGCACTATGGCACGTCTTATTTTGTCAAGCGAATGACTCGGAATTGCTGGAGCAACTGCGGCTATAATTGAAATTCTTGGTGTAAAGTGCTTTAGAAATCTCCACCCAATCTGAGGTGCCCATCATCGTGATGGGTGGGATTTTGTCTTTTCTATGCACTTCAGGTGTTCTTTTGGTATTTTCCTCGTCTGACGAGGAGCTGTTTTTACGCGCGCGTTTAGATGGGGGCGTGTTTTGAGGTTTAGCAAACAGCGTTGCTTGATTCCTCTTAATGTCAGAAGTGACATTATTTCTCGCTGCCGAACACGCAATTTCGGCAAATGTTGGGAGTTTCGGCGCTGAAAGCTTACTCATTTCTTCTTTCGCTAGGCGGAGTTTATTTATCAATTGGCGAACTGTTTCATTCAGTTACGCGATTTGAGTTTTCATGTGCTCGTTGTCCTCTCGTGAAGTAGTCTGTCCTTCAGACTCATTCTCGCTGAAGTCATCGACTTCTTCGGAAGCTTCCATGTAGGAACCCTCATTATCTGAGGTCTCCGACATGGCTAAACGTTTTTAGTTTTTTACAAAGGTGGTAAATATCAACGAGAGAAAAAAAAAACGAAAATCACCAATTATTATATAGAAAAAGTCTCACCTGATGTGATTTTTACAACCAACGATCTTTTGATCTGGACTGTATACAACACAACACAACAGAACTCATTCACAATACTCTCCCGAATAATCAGTATTCAATCAAATTCCTTTGTCGTGTAATCGAAAAATCACTCGACAAGTCTACTCGCTTCGACGTCTCGAACTGAACTGGTTTCTGTCAGAAACAGTACCCAGTGTTAATAAGCCATCGCCAAGCTGTGAAAGAGCAGCTCGATATCATGGAGTCCTGGGGTGTTATCAAACGGGCAGGCACTCCTTATATTTAGCCAATCATGACTACGCTCAATCGAGATCAGACCGTGAGGATATGTTTAGATGTCCGATACCTAAACCAGGCGATGGAAAAAAACATGAAACTCCCACACCAATAGATGAGACTGAAAAGAGGAAGTTTGAAATTATATTTAATTACAGTAACGTTTCGCAGTCTATATCGGACTACTTCGTCAGACGAAGGTCAATTTCTGAAAATCTTTTGAATTTTAGCTTTTATTTTATATTACTCGTCAATACATAGAAACAGAGTCTGCATAGAAATGCTGATTCATTTAATTTTGAAATTACCGGATGACAGTTCCCTCTTCACAAAATCAATCCAAATATGATCTATTCCTACCGAACAATTGGCCAAATTATTATTTTGATCCAACAAAATACACATGGACTCCTTAATATTTCGTTTATCATGGTGATCCGTTTCTGTCATTGAAATTTTAATGTTATTCCAATCCATCATGTGGTCTCTTGTATTAGAATGAACATGATCTGTGATCTGTTAATTTCTCTATTTTCAATATTTTTATGCTGTATAAGTTTTACCACAAATATGTACTGTTGTATATTCTTCAATATGTGTGATATACGTTGAGTGAACAATGTGATGTTTTCTTATTATTATTATTATTATTAAAAAAAGAGAAGAGAGGAGGTTTACACCTATAGACTCTCATGAAATACAATAAAAAGAAAAAGAAATATATCAAATGCACGCAATAAGCTCTGAAGTCACAAAAAAAAAAATTAGTAGCTAAGTGCATCCAAACGGTTCTTGAAGGCATTCAGACAAGGAGCGCAAGCAATGTAGCCCGGTAGGGAGTTCCATCTGTCGAATATCCTGTTGGTCAAAAAATGCTGTCTGTGAATCGTGTGATACTTTTCGTGATAAAGTTTCAGCTGATGACCTCTAAGGTTGTTGGTATTAAGAGTATAAAGGTGCTGGAGGTCACAACCGAACAATCCATTCCGCGCTCTATATGTAATTATCAGGTCGCCACGCTCGCGACGTTCCATAAAGGTACGGAGACCGAAGAGGCGTAATCTTTCCTGATAAGTAGGCCGAACAACACCAAACGGCACTCGCGTTGCACTACGCTGAACTCATTCGAGACGTTCACGATCACGCACTAATGTGGGCGCCCAGACAGGACCGGCGTACTCCAGGATAGGTCGCACATAGTTGTTGTATAGTATCTTTGCCGAACCTACCGAACACCGAGGAAATGCCTTCCGGATCAAGTATAGCACTCTCCTAGCCCTCGCGACAACCCCATCTATGTGAGCAGACCAAGATAAATCCGACGACACAATCACTCCGAGGTCGCTGTGCCGCTCGACAGCTTGAAGAGGAACATCATCGATGTAGTAGAATCGCCGTGGATTGTTTCTTCCCAAATAAAGCACCTTGCACTTCCCAACATTCAGGGGAAGAAGCCACTCACGACACCACTCAGCTATACGATTCAGATCCCTCTGAAACGTAGAAGCACGCGCCTCGGCAAATATCCTAAAGTCATCTGCGTAAGAGGATCAAGGAGACAAAACAGCCAGTGGGAGATCAGCCACGTATATCAGAAAAAGCAGTGGCCCAAGGACAGAGCCCTGTGGGACACCACTCGTTACAGGCTCGTTCTGGGACAGTGATGCACCGACCCTAACCGCAAACCGGCGTTCACTCAGAAATAATTCGATCCAACGAAGTAACTCCCCCCTAATGCCGAAATGTTCCAGCTTGTGAAGAAGTCTCCTCCTGGGAACGCGATCGAATGCTCTTGACAAATCCAAATATACCACATCAACAGGATTATTCGAATCGAGAGATTTAGTCCATGCATTCAGGGACCCAAGCAGGCACGTTATCACCGAGCGGCCCGGAACAAAACCGTGTTGACAGTCGGGTATCGTTTTGTTGGAGATCAAGAAAGGTAGCATGCGCGAGCAGATGACCTTTTCAGCAATCTTCGACACAATGGAAGTCAGACTGATAGGCCTATAGTTGGATGCTGAGTGTCTGTCTCCTGCCTTGAAGATAGGCGTTATTCTCGCCAAACGCCATGCCTTCGGCACCCGAGCCTAACTAAAAGAGGAACGGATGATCTCAGTCAGAGGCTTGGAAATCTGATCGGCGCAAGATTTTAAAACAATGGCGGGAAGATCATCGGGTCCAGGGGCGCTAGAGGGATAAAGCTGACTCAACAATCTTCCAACCTCCTCCTCAGTCACCTCGACACAGTCCAAAGAAGCAGCAGACCGAGCGGCCCCAACCTCCGGCACAACCCCAGGAGGCTCTCGAGTGAAGGCCTCAGCAAAGCACCTAGCAAATACAGCAGCTGTTTCATCGTCATTGCGACAAACATCATCAGGTGTTCTACGCAACGAAGGAATAGTGACCTTCGAATTAAGCATCGAGCGAACATGTTTGAAAAATTGTTTACGGTTCCTCGAGGAGGCAATCCGATCCTCATAACTTCTCCTGGCATCACCGAGGAGAGCAGACAAACGGTTGGAGCATCGGCGATGATTGTCGTAATCTTCCCTAGTTCTATGTCGTAGGTATCGCTGCCAAAGATTTCTTTTCGTACGGATAACACTCAGAATACGTTCATTTATCCAAGGTTTGGATGGATTCACTCTAATGGTCCTTGTATGCGAACAAGATTTTATTTCATTGGAGAGTAGATTGTAAAATGAGTCCCACTTAGCGTCGACATCCTCACAACTAAGAGCCTCATCCCAATTTATGCCAGATAAATTATTCCTCAGCTGGTCGAAGTCAATCTTTGTGTGAGTTTTTACGATTGATTTTAATCTCGGGACATAGGAAAATTGAACTCGAGCAGATATAACAGAACGCCCGATCGGCTGATGATACTGTACACCGCAGACAAGGTCCTTATCATTGGTTATCACTAAGTCCAAGGTGGAGGGGTTTTGTCCGTGACAATAGCGTGTTGGGCGATCAATGAGCTGAACTAGACCGGCCTCCTCAAGGGCTGAGAGAAATGATGCAGACAGGGAGCTGGATGACGACGGCGATGCCGGACCATTGGTCCACACGATGTCTGAGTAATTGAAGTCTCCAGTTATTATGAGCTTCCGATTAGCAAGCGAAAGAGAGATCATGAGTTCACAAGAAGGGAATCTGAAGTGGAAGCATGGGGGCGATATATGCAACCAATTAATGCAGAAAAATTATCGGTAGTCAGCTGAAGAAATAGATTATCTATACCGGGTAAGTCATGAACATGGGCTTGAACCCTGAATGATCTCACGATCTTATGTGAGAGATATATACAAACTCCATCAAAACCAACGTTGATGTCACCATCACGACGATATAGTTCGAACCCTGGAATTTTGAAGCAGCTATCTGGAATACCATCATGTAGCCAAGTTTCAGTGATGCAAATAATCTCAGGTTTTAGAAGGGAAACAGTTGCGCACAATTCATCCAGCTTATTCTTGATAGACCTCGCATTTGTGTACATGATGGTCCAGTCATGAAATGAACAGCTTAGTTTTTTCGCTGCGAAGAATGTCCCACATCGATAACAGTTGGAATTCCTCTCACATATTTTATAGTAAGATTCGTTTCTCCACGAGATATAGTAGGGGAGACTAGGGAGCATTGATACATGGGGAGGCTTGATACAGGCTTATATCCGCGATCTGTAGCCGTTTTCAAAAGTATTATACTAGTGAACACTATTCTTTGGCAGAGGGCATTGCGTGACGTTAATATGTAAGGCTAACAGTAGTTTGTTTGTGAAATATTCAACGAATAGTGTTTCGAGGTGAGAAATTGTAAGTTTTTACTCAAGTTACCTAAGGGTTTTATGATCATGCATTAATTCTTCGGCATAAACAAACATTTCACTGGGAAATATGCATAAAACTACTCAATTTACAGTTTTATTCGCTTTTCAAAATATATGGGTATAAGATGAAAACATAAATCACTTCAAAAATTGCTTTCAGGGAGGTTTGAGACATTTGTCGTGGGGAGGCCTGATACATGTATAATCTTCAAAAAATATTCCGTAGCTAGTTGGATAGGCCTACATGAAGGCGTCTTCACCATCCAACATATCAAAGGGATTTTTGAAAACCGTACAATCCCCATGTATTTAACGAGGCCGACTTTTCTTGTGTGGAAGTGACTAACTGACAATTTCCTGATTTTTCTACACCTATAGGACCAAAGCAAGCCAGTATCATTGCTGACCTACCTACTGAGCTGAATAATCCTCTCGATTACTCTCCCAGTACATCGTATCAATCCTCCCATATGTGGGGAGGCTTGAGACAGTTTGCATGTTTTTGTGTTCAACGTTCTGCACAGAATAAGATGTTTATGTTTTGCGACTTCTATATTTATTTTGTTGAACGATTAATTGAAGAATTATATAATATAAGAAAAGTCCTGCTTCTTCATATAATTCCGTTTCCAGAATAAAAATTCCAAAAAACGTATCAACCCACCCCAGTCTCCCCTAACTCCGCTGAAAACAGCTGAAGTTGAGATGAGCTTCTTGTTTCTCAATATCGTCCGGGCAGTAACAGGGTTCGAGAATTTAATTAACAAAGGTCGCGGTTTCTCCCCCTTCCTTTTACCAATTCTGATTTGCGAAATAATATGTTGTGCACCAGGAGGATAAATATGGCCTACAATATTGTGAGCTACGACACCATCTGAGGGGTCATCGGCTGTCTCCGGCAAATTCCTGAGGATCAAGTTATGTGATCTGCGCACTCTCTCCAAGATCTCAGACGAGTCCATTCCAGATTGATCACTGTCATTTTCAACCTTAGCCAAAACTCCACTCGTTCTTTCCTGTAGGCCCGCGAGGTCATCCCTCAGAGCACCCAAATCGTTAGATAGCGAGGAGTAATTATTTTCGCAACAGAGCAGTTATGATTCATGTCTTTCCAGCAAAACTTTATTATGCTCAATATCCGAAGGACATTTTGCTACTTGATTCGACAGAAGTTCCTGTGACATTCGAATGGAGTTAATGTCATCCTTGATTGAAACAACATTGGTTGTGAGTGAGTCCAACTTAGCCATCAACTCCTTAAAATGACGCATTGTAAGTGGGGCATCATCAGACTCAGCCAGGCCCGCCGGAGGTGTGGGGCAGCTTGATGAAGCAGAATTAGTGGGAACATTTCTTCCCCTTCGAGATCTCGAGCAATAATTGCAAATCCACCTCCTACAATCCAACGTCGTATATACCTGTGACATTTGATTTATATATGAATATATGAATAGTCATCTAGTAGTGATGTTGTCATGTTTTATTGACGTTAAATAAACAATACAATACAATACATTGTTTAATTCGGCCCTCCTATTTTGGCTAGTGAATATATGATATATGAAGACTTTTTTATAGACAGTGCTCCCCCATTCTCCTTAATCTCAATATCTTTCGATACCTTCATGTAAATCGCGAATAAACATGAAAGAAAAATCTTGATATTCCTATCGTGATCTATTCGTCGTCACATGGGGATGTAGACGCACATATAAATATATAAACGGTTGACAGTACATATTTTATGACTTCAGCTTGCAGAGCGGTAGAACCGGGAGGCCTATAACTCATATTCGACATCTCGTGCATCAGATGTTTCGCTCGTCGCCTTCCAAATCTGTGATCTATTCGCAATTCCTCAATCCCGTGTACTGTGCTTTTGAAGGAGCCTTTCCGTTATGATATTTTAGTAATCGATCGTCCTCTGATATATGTCGAAAGACGAATTTCATAATTGAATCCTCTTTTGTTAAAGTCTTCTATTTTTGGTAAAAAAGAACTTCTGTTCAACAAGTCTGACTTTATTATATTTCTTTTTTTTTTGACTAACTCGACACATACACACTTTTCAAAATCTCTAAATACATTCTCCTTGACAAAATATAGAACATAGAACATGAGACTTTCATACAGAAGTATCATTCAACTTAAATTTACATATTATTTCAACACTTTCCCTTGTAAATTACAGTTGAATAAAACAGATATATGTGAGATAAAGAGTTAAATAATGTGGCATTCTTAATGTTGTCCATTGTCCTTTCTCACATAAGTCCCATCTTCGCACATAACATCTTCAAACGTTCTTTTTGCAACGGCTTCGTCATGATGTCTGCAACTTGATACTCTGTAGAGATCTGTTAGATAACCAATTTTCCCTCCGTTACTTTTTCTCTGATGAAGAAGTGTTTAATGGAAATATGTTTGGTTCTACGATGAAACTCTCTTTACTCGGGTTACTTCTTCTTGAGTTGGATTTTTGTATTTCTTTCTCAGCTTTCCCTGAAATGAAAGATTCTATTAAAGTCCAGGTCTGATTCTCTTTCAGGTAGGACATTTCACGATCCATGGCTTTCTTCCACTCTGCTGAATCGTCGCTATGCAAGGCATCTTCATAGGTCTCCGGATCACCTGTAACTTGGTTTGCGAACTCTTCTATCAACATTGTGTAATCTTCAAGATGTCTTGGTTTTTGCAAAGATGACCGATCCCTCAAGTTTCTTTCCGATGTTAACTTTTCTTCAGTGTTCTCAAGTTGATCATCATCATCTTCTTCCTCAGAATGTACTTCCCAATTATTTTCTTTCTCTTCAAACTGGTTCTGAATTTTATCTTCCAACGGTAGCTTGACTAGCTCTTCACATTCTTTGAGTCTCTCTTGGAATTGAACATCTCTTGATAAAATTACCTTGTTGTTGCTTGGAATGTAGACTCTATAACGCTCATCTCCGTCATATCCTACAAGATATCCTTTTGCTGCCTTTTTGTCCATTTTCTTCCTTTTTTCATCTGGTATGTGAACGTAGCAAGATGAACCAATTACACGAAGATGTTTAATTCTTGGTTTCTTCTTGAACCATAACTCAAACGGGGTGAATCCGTCTTCTGACGATTTTCCTGTTCTATTCAATATGTAAATAGCTGACATCACAAGCTCTGCCCATATTGAATCTGGAAATTCTACTTCACTATTCGAGTACTTGAAAGTCCTTGCCATTTCAACAATTGTTCGATTTTCTCGCTCACTGCCTCCATTTTGTTCTGGCGTGTATGGTGCTGTCAATCTCTGCACAATTCCATTCTCAGCCAGAATCTCCTTGACATTTTCACAATCGAATTCTCCTCCATTGTCACTGAGTAGCTCTTGGATTTTGTGTCCAAGTGTTTTTGCGTGAGCTAAAAACTGTTTCAACACAATCTTAACATCTGATTTCTGCTTAATTACAAAACCATAACGAAACTTCGTGTAGCTATCCTTGAACACAACTAGAAACCTTTTTTTGTTAAAAGATTCGCAAAATGGACCTACAACATCAGTGGAAAACAGTTCCCCAGGTTTCGTTGCTTTTATTCTAGTACCAAAAGGTAAACGATGTGCTTTACCAAAAATACAGGGTTCACAAATATCTCTTACCATCTTAACAGTAATACCTAACTCTCTCTTCAGTATCTCTCTTACGTGTCGCTTGTCTTGGTGTCCCCACCTCTCGTGATACAGCTGAAGTGTGGAATTTTCTGCTTCGACTATGCTGACTCTCTCTATTTTATCAGGAATTATCGGCTCAACTGCTGCTTTATATGAAGTTCCACCCTTTTCACGATGTCCACATAGAACTACCTTTCCATTAACCTCCAGCGAACACTTAGTTGAAGTCGAGTAGAATCTGCTATTTTTGTTTCTGTCTTGAGCAGCTAATACAGAAAATAAATTTTTAGATATTTTTGGAACATACCATACTTCATTCAAGGTAATCTTTAGTTTACAATCTTCAGTAAAGGATGATATCTCTATAGTTCCTTTCCCAATTGCCTCAAGAGTTTCTTTTCCAGCAGCCCTTATGACGCAGGGACTTCGAGACTTGTGAAAATCAACAAACTGGTCTGGACAATTCGTCACATGCTTTGTGGCTCCATTGTCAATCCACCATACTGATGTACCAGTCTCATCTTCACCGCTAGCACACAGGGCCACATTGGTTTCCAGAGTATTGCTCTGTGGAGAGTCCTTAGTCCGCGATGGTCTTCCATCAGCAATCCACCTTTTACACGTATTTACCCAATGTCCCTTCTTTTTGCAGTAGTTGCATGTGTCATTTGCTTTCGACTTCTTGAAACCTTGATACTTCTTCGTTTTATCGATTTTAGCAAACAATGCTTCTCCACTTCCACTGTCTGTGGTCTTTCTGAAATTTCTTTCATACATGCACAGTTGAGTTACTAACTCGTCGAAAGTTCTCTCTTCGTTTTTCGACAACAACATCCAACTTGACTTGAAGTTCTCAAATTCGTCAGGCAAGATTTTCAAAATTTTACACACAAGAATTAAGTCTGGTAGAATATTGTCATTCTTTGCTTTCAAACCATTGTTGAGTTCATTCCATAAATTTCTTAATTTTGCGATGTGTGTTGAGACATCCTCTCCAATAACCCAACTGAATGCGAAAAAATCCGTGCACACTTTGAAAAGTTGATCTTTAGAAGATGCTTCAAAATTTAACTTCAATGCTTCCCATGCTTCACGCGCTGTTTGCTTATCCATTATTTTCTGGTAAACCGCATCAGTTACTGAACTCGAAATCATTGACTTTGCGTAGCTATTTGCCTTACGAAATAACTCACTGGCCTGCCTATGTTTGTTGATATTACTTTCTGAAGCGTCATTTCTCAAGTGTTCAGGTTTCACCAACTTGCCATCAATTACATCTAAGGCTCCTTCGTGATAATCCAACATGTCGCGTAATTTATGTTTCCAAATTGACCAATCCGCCTCGCTAGAAAGGGGTTTTATGTGTTTTGCCAGCTCCATAATGCTAAGATGGCGTCACTCCACACAATTCGCTTGAACAGTCTTTTTACCGATTAAACTGCGTATTCTGGGCCCATAACCTGTTAAAGTCTTCTATTTTTGGTAAAAAAGAACTTCTGTTCAACAAGTCTGACTTTATTATATTTCTTTTTTTTTTGACTAACTCGACACATACACACTTTTCAAAATCTCTAAATACATTCTCCTTGACAAAATATAGAACATAGAACATGAGACTTTCATACAGAAGTATCATTCAACTTACATTTACATATTATTTCAACATCTTTCTCCTTCTATATAGTAGGACCATGTCTTGTTCCTTGCAGCGAACTATCGAACTATGCCTCCTGTGATGTTGACGTCCTGCATTCTCTCCAACTTTTTGGTGGCAGCCCTGGTGGCCGGGAAGAATTCAATGGAATGTGAGTTAAATATTAGAATCCTCCTCCCCATCTGCTCATTAACATCCCATGTTTCCCAGGATATTATATTACACTAATACTAGGAATTATCCTATAAGTAGATAACGAAGTGCCGTAAGGTTTATACCGCGGAACCCAGGGAACATCTATGAAAAAAAATTTTTTGCGGCAAATTATTTTTTGTACTTTTTTTGACAAAGTTTACCCAAAAATAATTGTTGCTCATTTTTATTTATTTATGAATAATCTGAATAACTGAATCGGTAAAGTTTAAATAACCCTTAGAAGTAGTTAGGGGGATTGAATTCGAGCAAAAATGTATGGAAAATTTTTTCTGTAAAATCAATAGTTTTCGAGTTATTTGCGATTGAAAGATTTTTCACCTAAAAAAGCCACGTTTTCAAGAGGGTTTTCACGGAAAAGTGAAAAACTATTAGCTTTATCGAAAAACTTGTTATAAACAAACTTGTAGCTTTTTAAAAAACAAAACAAACTAGCTGTTAAAGAACTATATGCATGCAATATGAACCGAGATATGATTTATCTATGTTGAATTCACAAACTACTGAATGTTGAACGTTCAACATCAAATAGCAGAAAAACAAAGACAAATTCGGGATGAATTTATAGGACCTTTTTTGAAGTACCTACTTGAGAAGAGCTTCCAAATTAACTCTATTGAAAATGAATTGTGCAAATATTGACGGAGCTATGACATTCAAAACTTCAATATCGTTATTTTTCAGCATAAAATTTTTTAACAATTCCCCCACCATTAACCACCAGAATCAGTAATCCTCTTACACTTCCTAACACTTGAGTACTGTGAAGGTTATCCAGTAGTTTGGACCGTCTTGTATGTCTGGTTTGGAAACCGGAAAAAACGAGATCAATGAAAAGAAATTTTCAGAATTGAACAAAAAATTAAATTATTTCTCAAATTACTCGAAAACTAAAGCATATACGAGAACATAGCAAGAATGCAAAAATGAAATATTTTCAATTTACTGAGTATAACTGAGAATTGCTGAGTTATGAACCTTTGAAGTTTGCATGGTACAGAAAAAGTTCGCTGTTCCTATGCATTTGAAGATAATAATTTTGGTTCTTTAAAAATATTTCCTTTACGGGAGATCATAGCCTTCAAAATTCTTTACAAAATGGTCCGAAGACTGATTCCATACCTCGAAATTGATCGGGATATTGTCAAGAACCCCAAAAAAAAATTGGAGTAACTTTCAGAATATAGTTTTTCATTGATGTGATGAATCTTCTCCGAACAAAAAAGTAAGTTGAGCTCTCATAAAATAAATATATTTGATTATTTTGTATTCTTCATATTTTCTCGTATAATGGGTTTTGAGTAATGTGATACCTTTTAAAAAATAAACAATTATTTGCGATATTTCTGAAAATTTGGCACTTTGGTTGAATGCAAATCTGTTTAAAAGATCCACACAGACGTGTAGTTTCATAGATTAAGCTTGTTATTCTGAAAGGAATTTCGTTTCTCTAAGGGTGACACAGCTCATTATGAAAAAAAAAAATATATATATATATATCATCTGTCGGACTATATATATATATATATCGAATGATAAGTATTTACCATGTGTGCTTTATGAAAGAATAAATGTATTTGATATGCAGGGTTTATTATTATTTAAAATATAATGGTGATTGGCAACGTTTCGGGCAGTACCCTTTTTCTAGCCTGTAAAAAACAATATCCACAATGTAAAAACAACAAGAACAAACAAACCATTTATAAGTATTATAAAATTCTACAAAATTTGTTGGATAGAGATCTAATTCTTTTATTACCTTTATAATTCATTTTAAGTTATTTCCCAACTTATTTGTTGGATGTCATTGGGGTTATGATTTCAAATGATATTGGAGTTGTTACGTCAATAATGATTTCTTCTTCTTGTTTGTTTTTGTTGGTCGGCTTATTTGAGATTGTTCAAAATAGTGGAGTAGATGTTGTGAAGGTATCTAATGTCTGATCTGTCATTAATGGATTTTTCATTTTGTTTTATGTGGATCATTTCGAGAATTTCTCTAGATTTTTTATTTTTTTCTCGGTCCAACACTATAGTCTCGTCATAATTGAATGTGTGTCCATTCTCGGTTTTGTGCTTGTAAAGTGCTGTTTGTGTTTTGGAGTACTTGTGTCCTTTCAGTCTGTCTTTCAGTTTTTGTTCCGTCTGTCCTATGTATACACCCTCACAATTATTGCAATTGATCTTATATACTACATGAGATGTTTCTGTTAATGGTGTTGGTGATTTTAATTTGCTATATAGTTGTTTAATTTGAATGTGTGGTTTGTGCGCAATTTTTACGTTGCTGTAGGGTTTCAAGATGTTTTCTATTTTTTCAGATAGAGAAGGTACGTATGGTATTGGTATGAATGTGATTGGTTCTTCTTTTTTATCTATTGAATTTTCGGTGTTGTATAATTTGTGTGTGCGATGTTTGATTATCTTCTTTATTTGTGGTAGAGGATAGTTGTTTTTCATTAAAAGTGAAGTAATGTCCTGTATGATGGTGGGTCTGTATATAGGTGAAGTTAGTTTTAGCGCTCTGTCAATGTACCCGATCATAATTGCTTTCTTCTGTTTATAGATATGTGCTGAGTTGTAATCTATTATTCTCTCTGTGCATGTTTCTTTTCTATAAAGTTTTGTTTGTATTGAGTTGTTCATTCTTAAAAGTGTCATGTCTAGAAAATTTATTGCGTTGTTCATTTCTGTTTCTAGTGTAAACTGAATTTTAGGGTGGAAACTATTTAAATCATCAATTATTTTTTGTATCTCATTTTCTGATGTTATTATTAAACAATCATCAACATATCTTTTGAAAAGTGTGATGTTATAGTTTTTTCCGGACAAAACTTTTTCCTCTAAATATTCCATCACCAATTGAGCAACCGTACTCGAAATAGGACTACCCATCGAAACTCCGTCTATTTGTTGAAAGAAATTTTCCTCAAACTTGAAATAACACGTTCCTAACGTTAATTGTACTGCTTCAATGAATTCGCTTTCAGGAATCGATGTATACGGTTCTATTAAACTCCACTTTTCATGTAAGATTTGTGATACCAGAACAGTTGGTATGTTTGTGTATAATGAAACGACATCTAAGGAAAATAATTTATGATTGTGAGGTATGTGCAATTTGTCTAATTCTTTTTTCAATTCAAATGAGTTTTTTGTGTAATATAGATTCTTGTTAATGATGTTAGAAAGTATTCCTGATAGATATTTTGATAGGTTGTAGAATGGCGATTGTGAGTGGGATACTATTGGTCTCATTGGTATGTTTGGTTTGTGAATTTTGGGAAGTCCGTAAATTTTAGGAGGCATGCTGTTGTGAATAGATAAAGATTTTGCTGTCTGGGGTGATATTTAGCCTGAATTTTACCATTTTTTCAAAATTGAATTATTATGTTTTTGTAATGAGGACGTTAAATCCTTTTTAATTGCCTATTACCAACACCATTAACAGAAACATCTCATGTAGTATATAAGATCAATTGCAATAATTGTGAGGGTGTATACATAGGACAGACGGAACAAAAACTGAAAGACAGACTGAAAGGACACAAGTACTCCAAAACACAAACAGCACTTTACAAGCACAAAACCGAGAATGGACACACATTCAATTATGACGAGACTATAGTGTTGGACCGAGAAAAAAATAAAAAATCTAGAGAAATTCTCGAAATGATCCACATAAAACAAAATGAAAAATCCATTAATGACATATCAGACATTAGATACCTTCACAACATCTACTCCACTATTTTGAACAATCTCAAATAAGCCGACCAACAAAAACAAACAAGAAGAAGAAATCATTATTGACGTAACAACTCCAATATTATTTGAAATCATAACCCCAATGACATCCAACAAATAAGTTGGGAAATAACTTAAAATGAATTATAAAGGTAATAAAAGATTTAGATCTCTATCCAACAAAGTTTGTAGAATTTTATAATACTTATAAATGGTTTGTTTGTTCTTGTTGTTTTTACATTGTGTATATTGTTTTTTACAGGCTAGAAAAAGGGTACTGCCCGAAACGTTGCCAATCACCATTATATTTTAAATAATAATCAAATTAATTCAGATGAATAACATCCGCAGATAATGAAATCAACGAATGTTACGATCTAAATCGAACTAACAAACTACCATCGCTCGAAGTATTACCAGAAATTTCATTTCGTCGACAAAGAGTAGATGTTTGTCGACGAAATGAAATTTCTGGTAATACTTCGAGCGATGGTAGTTTGTTAGTTCGATTTAGATCGTAACATTCGTTGATTTCATTATCTGCGGATGTTATTCATCTGAATTAATTTGATTATTATTTACCTGCCTTACTGTTGAAGGCGTGATCCATTTTTTATTTTAAATAATAATAAACCCTGCATATCAAATACATTTATTCTTTTATATATATATATATATATATATATATATATATATATATATATATATATATATATATATATATTTTTTTTGCTTCACACTTTGAAGTGGTTGAGTTCGCTGTCGCCCAGGCGCACTTGCCAAGGACGACCTCGTGTGTTAGTGAGGGTACAACACTTTTCGGATGATGTTAACAGTTCCCAGAATCACCGCCTTTTGCATCCATAGAGTTGCATTCTGGGGGAGGCTCAGTTCTTTCAGGTGTTCGGTAGTTTTTTTCGGTACCAGCCCATTGGCAGATATTATGAGAGGCATTATGTCAACCTTCCTCGGCTGATACATATCCCTCATCTGCTGGGCCAGTGCCTCGTACTTTGATATCTTCTCTACATAGGCTTTAGCGAGATTGTAGTCCTGAGGCACTGTGAAATCTATTATCAGGGCAGTCTTTGCTTCCTTATCCCAAATCACCATATCAGGCCTGTTGTGCTCAATACTCCTATCTGTCTCAATGCTCAGATCCCAATAGATCTTCCATTGGTTGTTCTCCAATGTCGGCTGAGGAGAATATAGATGGTGTGGGGTGAAATTGTGTAGGAGCTGCTTCTGGAGGCACAGCAGCTGGTGGACGACCTTCCCCAATATATATATATATATATATATATATATTTGGAGTAAGATCACAGTCGTACTAATTTGTATTGAGAAAGTAAGGGAAATCGACTGAAAGATTTTTATTTTTATCTCTTCATTCTATGCCTAGCCTTCGAGACGTTTTTGTTTCTTCCTCAGGGCTACTACAAAGAACAGTTCACAATCACGATTGGTTCTTATAACTTTGGAGATTATACTCACAGAAAAGCGAGATTAATATGATTTTATCAACTGAATGCAAACAATCAGTAAATCAATTGAAGACCACATTAACTACTAAAACTAAAAAATCTTTTCTCACAAAGAGACAAAATGACAAATCGACATACAATTACCGGTTGACACGTGTCGGAAAATTCTGTGACTCAAGTTCCACAGATATATATTATGCCAATTTTGTTGGTTCTTTTTCTTGGCAATTGACAATAGGAAAGTGTATGTATTACTTAAATTTTGTACATCAGACATAGTTTTATCTAATCTCTACATTATTCGAATCTATCTGGTGTTTTAGTTCAACTGAATGTTTAGTCAGGGCACATCTTACATTTTGCTTTTTTATGTCATTTTTATGTATGCTATCTCTATTTTTTAGCCACTGTGAGGTTTGGCCCACATATGTCGCTTGACAGTCACTGCAATTTATTCGGTAGATCACATTTGAATTAAAATACTTTGGGGTTGGATCCTTTAATTTTGTAAAGAGTGAAAAGTTTTTTCTTACACTTAAACCCCGTTGCGATATCCTGTTCGCAGCGTCAGTTATGAATAACGTATCCAAAAGTCTATTTTTAAAAAGAACTCATTTCTTTTTAGGATTGCCAATTATAATTAAAGGACAACTCAATGGAAAGGATACCGTTTCTATTTGTACAAAGAACAAGCAAATGAATCTATTCAACGCTAGACATCAACTAACTACTATTCAAATTATGAAAAACGGAAAGAGTCACAATCGGTGGTCACGCCTTGTGTCGTCTTCCAGGAATCCTGGGTTTCGGGTTCCGATATGATTCCGTGCTTCTTGTGGGAAACGGTCTCGTAACACTTCCCCCCTTAAACTGGAACGTCCTCGTTATCAGTACCAAGGCCTTGAACGTTGCTCATCTCTAGGTGGATGATTTTCCTGGTACTGAACAGGAGCTCTTGAATTCTCGTTTTGTTTAACAAAATAACAATTATTCCTAGAACCATGAGACAAAGTAATATTCCAGTTGAATAGCGGATGTAGATATATGAGTTCATCTCGGAGTTTCTCAGCTTCTTGAATAATGGAGGTTGGCTCTCTCAAATGTTCCAAATGGAATTCGATTTTGTGGTTGAATTTCAATGTAATTTTTGAAATGTTTCTGAATGTGATATTGTAAATTGGTACTGTGTTGTCAAATATAGAATTTTCAATTATGATTTTGCAGTCGGAACTGAGCAAATTGGCTCCTTGAATGGATTTCTTCATTATGATTCCATGACAATCTTCTACTACTTCTTGGGTTTTCTTAAAGATGGTCAACAATTGTTTGTTTTTCAGTACGTGGGTAATCTTGAAGTTGTTTATTGACAATAAAGTCTGGCAAAGTTGGGACTTTGTCAGGGTACAGGCTTCTTTTGTTGGCGCTTGAAGACAGAGTACTAAGGAGTTGCTTATTGACCGACAGAACTTTGAAAAGTTCTAGATTCGGTATTTCAAATATTGCAAAACTTATTGTTCTTTCTATCATAAGTAGATTGTTGAGTAATACTTTTGATTGAAATATAAGATTTTGTGTCCTAATCGTTAATTCTTCATTAGATTTTATTTTGTCAAATAATGAATGAGTCTTCAAAATATTTTCATTCAACAAAGCCACATCTTCTGAATATCTTTTAGACAAGTGATTGGCAAATGATGTTAATTTATCAATTCTTTCAATTTCATTATTTGCATTTTGAAGTCTTTCTTTCTAAATTTTCATTTATGGTATTCAAATCATCATCGTCTAAATTTCCAGTGATATATTTTATACCTTTTCCAATAAAATTCACCAAACCTCTCTTAACTTTGTTGTTGCCACTAAATTCTTTCAAAATTTGTTCAACTCGATTAAGATTTGTTTTAAATTCAAGACATATTTCATGTACTTAAAGTATCATATTCATGTAATTTATAAAGACTGTTCCTTAGCTGTTTGAAACTGTTTCTTAAATGAGAGATGTCAATCAAGAAAAGAAATTTGTGATAGTGATCTAAAATATTTGCATTACACAAGTTTTCTTCGAAGTATCCGTTATTGATTATTTTGGTGACCTGAAGGGCCTGGTTGGTTTGGGTCTGAATCAGCATTATTGGAATTCTGAAAAGAGAAAACGTGTTTTCTTGATTTCTTGACCTTATTAATATTTGCAGTAGTTTCTCGAGATTTTTCGGTTAAACTGCTGATTTTATTTTGTTCCTGTTCTTCAACAATGTTTTTTTCGAAAGGAGGATCAGTTTTTTTAGGTCTTCCTCTTTCTACAGAAACTTCTTTTTCTTCGAAGTTTGGAGGATCATTTCGGTTTTTATTCAATTAATCAAATTTTTTTTGAGATTTTTTTTTATTTTTTTCGTAAACTTGATCGAAAAATGGTAAAATTTCTTATTTTCTTTTTTCGTTGTATTGTTCGTAAACCGTCATATTGAGGTCGAATTCAGGCAGTTTGTCATAAGGACCATAAAGTAAATAGAATGGTGAGTAGTCGGTGGCTAAATGAATTGATTGATTATAAATAAGTGTAGCTGCGTTCATTAAATTTGAAGAGTTTTCGTTAGGGTTCTTCAATTTTAAAATTCTTAATTTTTCCAAGATTGTGGAGTGATATCTCTCAATTAGGGAATTAGAACTTGGATTATTTACTGTTGTGAAATGTAAATCAATTTTATTCAATTTGCAAAATTCTATGCAGGTTTTATTATGGAATTCTTTTCCTTCATCACATACGATTTTCTGAGGTATTGACGTAGTTTACTCAGAATAGTAAGGGCAGTGCCATCCTTTACTACGTAAGATTGGGCATATTTGGAAAATAAGTCAATAATCGTTAAAAATTTTGATTTTTGTAATGAGAATGTGTCTATGTGTATAACTTCAAAAGGTCGTTTTGCCAGAAGTGGTCCTAAAAATTTTAGTTTATAAGGTTGTCTCTCGTATTTTGAATGAAGACAGAGCTCAGATTTATTTATGAACGTGGTAATTTTATTTTTCATTCTAGGCCAATAATACTACTTAGATAGTTGATTAAAAGTTTCTGATATTCCGTTATGATTTTTGGCATGATATTCTGAGATTACTTCGT
The DNA here is from genome assembly GCF_907165205.1 of Coccinella septempunctata. Classification (NCBI taxonomy): domain Eukaryota; kingdom Metazoa; phylum Arthropoda; class Insecta; order Coleoptera; family Coccinellidae; genus Coccinella; species Coccinella septempunctata. The sequence goes on from NC_058189.1 coordinate 22,366,043, forward strand.
TTTGATTTTCTTCCCGTTCTACATCTAATAAATAAAGATTACTTATGTAGAGTTTAACTGAGTAGTTGAAAGATTCTTTACAAAATCGTATAAAAGGAAGTCTTAAATTTTTCTTTTATTCTATAGAGCCAGACAAGTAGGTAATGATCCGTTTCTACAGTAAAATGTTAACCAAAAAGATAGGGCCGTAAATGTTTTGTGGAATCCAATATCGCTAATAATTCTTTCTCGATTGTCGAATAATTTCTTTCGGCTGAATTCAATGTTCTAAAGTAATATGCTACTGGGCGATTAGACTGGGATAACACTTGCTAAAGCAACGTTTGATGCGTCTGTTGTCAATTCGAAAGGTTTTTCAAAATCTGGATAAGTTAGAATTGTTAATAGTTCTTTACACAACTGAAATGATGATACATAATTTGGATCTTCAGGTTTTACCTTTGCGTCTTTTTTCAAGCACTTTGTCATTGGTGAAACGATATGAGCAAAATTTTTTATGAATCGGCGATAGTAACCTATCAATCCTAAGAATAATTTTATTACTTTTGTATTCCGAGGTATTGGGTAGTATTCGATCGCTTTCAATTTGGAAGGATTCGGTGCTATTCCGTCGGGAGTTATTACTTAAGAATTCGCATTTGTTTAGTTCGATTTCGAGATTGAATACTTTAAGTTTTTGGAAAATTAATTTTGAATGATAGATGTGTTCTTGTAAAGATTTGGAAAATATTACAATATCGTCCATGTACACAAAACAAAATCTGTGTAGATACTCTTTGAATACATTATCCATGACTCTTTGAAAAGTACTTGGTCCGTTTTTCAAGCCGTAGGGCATACGAACGTATTCATAGTGTCCGTTGTTTACAGTGAAACCAGTTTTTTCCATGGAATCTGGGTCCATTTCAATTTGGTGGAATGCTTTGGCCATGTCCAATGTTGAAAAATAACAACTTTTTCCTAAATTGTCTAAGATTTCTTCAATTCGGGGTGTGGGATACTTGTCTTTTATCGTTTCTTCATTCAAACGACGATAGTCGATTACCATTCGATACTTTTTTTCGCCAGATGCGTCTTTTTTCTTATTGACGATCCATACGGGGGCACTATAGGGTGAAATTGATGGTCGTATAATTTTATCATCAAGCAATTTTTGTATCTGTTCTTGGATAATTCCTCTCATACTATGAGGGTGTCTGAAGGACTTCACGTAAACTGGTTCTTCATCTTTTGTTCTGATTTTGTGTTTGACTGTGTGAAAGATCACAATTTTCATTATAAAAAATAGTTATGTATTTACTGCAAAGTTTCAGAATTTCTCTCTTTCCTTCCGAATTCATGTGTTCAGTTCTAATATGTTTGGAAAATTTAAAATTTCGATTTTCCGCGGGATATTCTGATATTTTCGCTTCGAATAAAGATTGAAAAGGTATTCTTTCTGAGAAATTTATTTCGATGGTACTTTTTATTGGTTGAGGGATTGGTATACAACATAATCCGTCTTTCGCGTGGGCAATACATTCCGGGGTTGAAAATTCTTTGAAGTTCAACTCTGGTATAATAACATCGCCATTTTCGATAGTAACTGGTATTTTGACATGATTTTTCGCAGTGAATTTTCTAGGTTTAATTTTGGAATTGAAATATTCGAGTTTGAAAGGGATTTTTAAGCCATTAATTTCTAAAGTGTGTGTTTGATAATCGATTTTTGCTCCTAGTCTTTGGAAATCGGAAGTTCCTGATAATGCGTCGAATTTTTTTATGCCAATCAACTATATGTAAATGAATATTTTCATAGATCCCTAATTCGTATGAAATGGGGATATGTAAATTGTCATCTGATTCAATAGTATTTCCTAAACCAGCAACACTGAATGGTTCTTTGAAAAGGAAATTGAAAATTTTTTCATAAGCTGGTTTTTTATTAATTACTGAATTTGTTGCACCTGAATCGATAAGAATTCTTTAGTTCACTTGTGGAAGGTAAATATAGGGCAATTTTGACTCAATCCTAACACAATTCAAGTCTGAGTAGGTATTGTTTGTTTCTAGGGCACATGACTTCATAATATTCTTCCCACTCTTCTTGAGGGTTAACGAATTCATATTCTGCATTTTCTGGGAAATATTCTGTCATATTTTCGTCTGAATTACAATTCTCCTATTGAACATTAAATAGTTCTTCTGAGATGAAATTGGGTTTCTGTTGAATTCTTGTTCTTCTGGTGGAAATAGACATGGGTGTTACCGGTTGTTTGAAAGTATTTCTTGTGGTAATAGACATGGGCGTAGGCTTTGGTTGAATCTTATGAAAACTTGATCCTGGTTTTTTCCCGAATACTTGTCGATTTGTTGGAAATTTTGGATTATTAGTGATCTGTTGATTAATGGGGTATGGAAAACCTTTTTCATTAGGAATTCGTGCAGGAGTATTATTATAATTTTGCTGACTGAAAGTAGGGGTATTATTATAATTTTGCTGATTGAAAGTAGGTTTTTGAGTAACAAATGAATTCTCTCTATTTGAACTACTATTTTGTTGCCGATGAATTGGTTTTTTATCATTATCCTGAGTTTTTCTTAAGAATTCACAATATTCCCACTCTTGCTTTCTATTATCATAAAATTTGCATCTGTTTATACATTCTTCAAGAGTTTTAGATTCGAAATTGCTTAAAACTGACCGATATGGTTCTAAGAGTTCAATTTGGAAAGATTTGAGGGGTAATTTTTTTACATCTTGTTTTTTGTAAAGCAAATAATTTGGATCTTGTGTATTGAGTGTTAGGTATTGTAAAAGGTCATTCAAGTTCTTTGAAATTCTACTGTAAAAATCGAAATAATTTTCGTTCTTTTTCTGAACGGATTATGTTAATGCAGAAATCAATAGGTCTTCATTTCGTTGATCTCCGTATCTTTGCTATAATGATCGTCTGATGGTGATCCAATCCTTAGCATTTTGGAAAGAAATGAAATCTCTCGCTTCTCCTTTAATTTTTGATCTTATTGTGAAATTCAAGGCGTAAGTAAGGTCTGGAATCAACCTTCCTTGGAGATGTATAAAAAGGTTTTCTATTTTATTGATAAATATTGATAAATTTTGACCTGGAGAAAATTTAGGTATTGAATTCAAAAGCAATTGTATATCTTGTCTTGACATTGCGTCAACTACAGGTGGGTTAGAAAAAGATTGGTTATTCATTTCGAGTTTTTAAAAATTTCTTCTTGAAGGATATGGTTGGAATCTTCTATTTCTAATTGATTGATTGTTCGAAAAATTTGTTCCTAATTCAAATAGTTCTGAACCTAATTGGTTATTCGAAAAGTTTGTTCCTAATTCTAATAATTCTGAATCTTCAGCGATAACTTCTAGTACGCTTGAAGAATCGGTATCTGTCATTGAACTTTGGGATTCTGGGTTTAAGGATTGATGGACTTACATCACCAAGATATGCATCCTAGGGTGTGTAGTTCCTTCTTCTCGAAGGATCGAAGTGGATCGAGTCGATGGTCTTCCTTCTGGATGAAGTGGGTAGAATTGATTCTCTGCTGGTTCGATGTGGTTTCTTGGTGATACCGCACAAAGACTTGATAGTCACCGGGAGTTCCTCGAACACTCTTCGAACAGCCTGGCCGGACGAGTCCGTATTCACTTATGGAAACTGATTTTAGTTTTTTCTTTTCACTAAAACCCCGTTGCGATATCCTGTTCGCAGCGCCAGTTATGAATAACGTATCCAAATGTCTATTTTTAAAAAGAACTTATTCCTTTTTAGGGTTGCCAATTATAATTAAAGGACAACTCGATAGAAAGGATATCGTTTTTATTTGTACAAGGAACAAGCAAGTGAATCTATCTAACGCTAGACATCAACTGACTATTTATTATTCGAATTATGAAAACGGAAAAGAGTCACAATCGGTGGTCACGCCTTGTGTCGTCTTCCAGGAATCCTGGGTTTCGGGTTCCGATGCGATTCCGTGCTTCTTATGGGAAACGGTCTCGTAACAATATATACTTTCCTATTGTCAATTACCAAGAAAAAGAACCAATAAATTAGCATAATATATCTGTGGAATTTGAGTCATAGAATTTTCCGACACATGTCAACCGGTAATTGTATATCAATTTGTCATTTTGTCTCTTTGTCAGAAAAGAGGTAGAACTTCACTTTACGGACAGTGACCGATTTTGACGGTAATTTTTTTATATATGCAGTTTTTCATGAAAAATCGATTGGTACCAGTCTCAACTTCGGCAAGCTCTTAATTTAGGTATGAATTTTTGAAAATTTGTTTATTTTCCATATATTTTGACAACCCGATTGAATATTTCTAGGATATATATTGAGGAATATAGAATAAAATTCAATTTGTTGTAATGTTTCTATGGTTCATTGCCTACCCTAACCTTATTTCGATTTCCATCGATCCCTCATAATCTATGCTGATTGTTTTGAGACGACGCAGTTGAGAATTTTTGAATTCAAATTTTCAAAACGATGGAGAGAAGGTGAAGTTATTTTATCTTGCCCAGGACGGCTCAGGAAGCCGTGACGATAATGAGAGATTGTGGATTATTGCCACAATCTCTAATTGTCGGATTCCGCTCCCTCAGCCAAATATTGGAGATTAAATACATGAAAAAAAAAATATATATATATATATATATATATATATATATATATATATATATATATATATATATATATATATATATATATATATATATATATATATATATATATATATATATATATATATATATATATATATATATATATATATATATATATATATATATATATATATATATATATATATATATATATATATATATATATATATATATATATATATATAGTTATAAAGTGTTAATACCACCTCCAAAATAGTAACTCGTTTAACGCTCTCACCTCATATATATCAATGTCACCTCCGAAATCGGAGGTGAAAACGTTTTGCCTTGTTTTTTAGCTTGTTAGATTCAGGAGGCTTCAGGGACCAACATATCAAAAAATCGTTTTGAGGTCACAACGCACCCCCTTTATGTACTGAACAATCTTTTAGTTCGAGTGTATATCACTGGCGCTAGTGTGCTGAGCTGTATATCGGAGAATTACTCTGAAAGACTCTTTGCTCGTTTGCACCTCCGAAAATGGCAACGTTGTACTGTGCAAGCAGATGTAGACAGGCGGAATATCAGTATACGGAGGAATTAAGTAATGAGAGGCGCAGCGCGTTTTCTCCTCCATTATTGCAAGCCAGGCGGCATATCTCAACGATTTTTTATCGCATTCCTTTGTAGGGGAAAGAATCACGTGAAAGAGAACCAATCTTGGCTCTCTCGAATGGGATTATGACTGTTTATATTTCATCGTGCGTATATCTATGCATCCGTAGAACTTCTTTCATCTCAAGCTTACACTATAATTCTGAATTTGGCGAACTATTTCATTACCTATCTGAAAACGAATCGATTTGAGTCTTGTCCATAATGATATTTCTTCTCTCTATGGAAATGATCCATATAGATAATACTACCTATTAGTATAACGAACAATCAGTATTGTATCATTGCATATAATAAAATAACCTGTTCAGAGAGAAACATTTTTTGGATAAGAAAATTCAGATGTTAATGGTGATGAATATTCAAGGACAATGAGCAAATCCGAAAATTTTTATTTCAGAATCAGGAGAAAAAAATGCTACAAATTTCACAATATCACAGAAATGAACAACGTCGGCTAAACCGAATGTTTGACATTGTGTTATTTCAAATGGAACGCTCTTTATATTTTTCTTGAATCAGATTTCTCGAAGATTTTGAGGAATCCTTTGCTCAGAAACATCTCTTTTATTATCGATTATGTTTAAATATTGGATTTTCCCAAAAATTTTAAGAGCTTGTAGCATCTCTCTGGTTTAAATATTTCAGTGATGTATCATAAAGAAAATTACCAATTATATCGAAACAAGTAAGATTTTATGAAGAATTCGCCAAAACAGATTTGCATTTTTCGATAGATCATACAGGGTGTAAGGGAAAAAATAAACAATATTGAAGTCTTTGGAAGGCCTCGAGTCAACATATTTTGAAATTGCAACCATATTTTTGTCAAGATATAATGAATCTTCAAAATGAAGTTAATAATATAGATACATACTCGGATACATATGATTGAGATACAGATGATTGATTAACTTCTACTATCTAAAATAAAAAGGTCCATAGATAAAATATAGCTATATACAGGATATCTGTAAACAAATGCGAAGGAATAAGGGAGATGATTCCTTAATGAAAATAAGCGGGGGTATTTCCTGTAAATTTTTCAAATCGACAGACCTTCCAAGATACAGCCTTTGGAAGGCGATGACGAGTTTACAGTTTTTAATTTTTTTAACAGGTTCTAAAAAACACTGAGTCATAAAACTATACATATTATGAAGCACTGAGTAGATTGTTACCAGTTTCAACTTCGGCAAGCTCGTAGTTTAGGCGGTAAATTGCTATCGATTTTTTCAATGTGTCTCTCCCTTAAATTCAAAAATTTCTGTGAAAATGTTGAAATTTGAGTTATTATGCTATTGTCATAGAAGTATACGAAACTAGCAGGTCGGGGGATCCAAGATTTCGGGCCGATTCACCTTAAAAAAACATAATAAAATGAATTTCGTGAATACCTACCGAGGCTGAAAACCACTATTCTCCGCTATAAAAAATTAGTATTATTCCAATAATATACCGACTTAATGAATGCTACGTTGCTATTACTATAAGGCCCGGTTGTTCAGTTCAGGATGAGGCAGAGATTTAAGATGATCCTAGATAATCTGACAGAACTGAACTGAAATGTCAAAATCAATCTAGGATAAACTTCAATCCCGAACTGAACAACTGCTATACATGTAGAGTTTCGGATTTTGCGAGAATCTACTGCTTTTTCTTCAAAACAACAACTGCGCTGAAGGAAATGTGATTGACTGTTATCTATATCATTTACATCATTATTTGCCGAAATTCAAAGTTCTGAATGAATTAAAATCTAAACTTGAAAATATACGAGATAATTTTCGCAAGAATTTCAATGAAATCTGAAAATTTTCATCATTCTGGAGCATTCTGGACATCAATAATTCTCGAATCATCCATGCAATAAATTCAATTTTATCCAATATAACACGCAAAACGAAATGTTATTCGAACTCGGCATCTTGAGCAATTCGTTCCTAAAAAGCCCGAATCAGGTAGAAAATTTTGAACCCTTCATATCAGCGTTAACACGTGTTTTGCAGTAAACAGATGCCGATTTCGTTTTCAACGGGCCATGTAACTAGGGTCGGCGTTGGGTGAAAGGATGAACGGTTCTTACAACAAGAAGAATTTGAATTTTCATATGACGGTGAGGGCATTCGTTTTAAAATTTTCAGAGTACAAGAAGTATACAGGGTGTTTCACGAGTAAACAGACAAATGAAAACCGTGAATAGAGGGCATTGAGCTGAGTTCAGAATCATACCATATACAAGGTGTTCCAAAACTAGTGAATCAAACGTCACACCACGATAGAGTAAACCAAATATTATCGAATGACACCAACATTAGTTCGACGAAAATGTACCGTTTTCAAAATAATCAGAATTTTATTAAAATACATAAAGTTGCCGATTTTCGAACTATTTTTCTTAATAACAGGGCCAGTTTGTGAAAAAGGATATCGATTTTAAATTATATTGAAGTAATATTATTGTTTCATCTCCCCTAATTGAAATTATTTTAAGTAGTTAATCGATAACCATAACCTAAGTAAATGTAAATTAAAACAATTGTTTTTTCTACATGATTTTTAATAGTCAGAATAAACGGGGGTGATAATATGGGAGAAAAACGCTATCCTTAATAACAAATTGGCCTTGTGACTGAAAAAATAGTTCGAAAATCGGCAACTTTAGGTTAGGTTTTTTTAGAAACGGTACATTTTCGCTCAACTAATGTTGGTGTCATTCGATAGTATTTGATCTACTCTATCGTGGTGTGACGTTTGATTCAATAGTTTTGGGGCACCCTATATATAGGTTTCTTCGGGGTTTTTTGAAATTTCTTGAATTTCCGTTTGGCTATAACTCCTGAAATTCTGATCAAGTCGACTGAAAATTTATAATTAGCTTTGAGTTGTTAATTTCATTGAAACAGAGCATTAAAATTCGACAAAAATCTGGACTGGGCTCAGTGAGGCTTTACTTAACTTCAAACTCATAAAAACACCGTGTATGTAGTTTTTTAATCATAATTTCAACTTTTTTGTTATCTGCATTATTATTGTCTCAAATTGAATTGATTTTTGGGTTGCCCCACCTGTTGATCATGTTCTAGAAATAATTGTTTCGGTCAGACGCCTCTAAGGAATAGAGCACTTCATGAAAATGTATTTAGAAATCCTTAATTGATTTTTTTTCGAAGAATATTCTGTTGAATGTGTTCAACAATTATACCATATTCGGTCTTCAAAATACTCTTTCACAAGGATAAAATGTTTCAAAATTGATGATACCCAAATATGGATCGAAAAACTACGCTATCTTGAAACTAAAAATTAAAACTTGATCTTCACAATGAATCTATTTTTCTATGGACAACTAGTTGTGTGAATAAAAACAAAGAAAGAAATCGCGGGGTGTCAGATCTGGAGATCTAGCAGTCCAATATTGTGGTCCTACCCTTCTAATAAAATGACCTGAAATACTGATAAATACTTGTGCTGGTGCATGAATATCATCAATGTTTCAATAACAAATTGTAATAAGACCAGAACAATCCATAGATTTCCATAGATCCAATAATGACTATAACGGAATCAGTAAAGAATTCGAAAGTGCATTTATCACACTTATTCGAAGTGCCAATCATTACCTTCACTAAAAGACCAAATGAGGTGAAAATCAGTTCGGAAAATTACTTCAGTTCCACGTTGTCCATAAAAAGCGATTCATTCGGAAGATATCGAATTATAATTATTATTTTCATGATCATGATAGGGTAGTTTTTTCTATTTTTGTTTATTATCAATAATAAAGCTTATTATCACTGTTAATCACTTATCTGAATAACCAGATATGCTATAAATATCAAAAACAAATGCAAGACATATATTGAGAACAAAAAAATTCAGTTGAACATTTCCAATTCCATTTTAATATTTCCTCAGTTGATTGGCGATCATATTCATCCCATTAATCAATGTGAAGTAAAAGTCAATATGCAGCGCTGTTTTTTCCAGACATTTCACGATCAAACAATTATTCATTAGAAATAATCTGAAAAGGCATACCAAAGTTTCATTGATTTTGAGAAAATCAATGAAGATACCTGAAAAATTCAAAATTATGACGAGAAAAACTACAAACAGAGTGTTTTGCATGAGTTTAAATTTGAATATATCCTCAATGAGTCCGGTCCTGTGTTCGTCAACTTTTAATGTTCCGGTTTATTGAAACTTAGAAGTTTAAGCGGATAATGAATTTTTAGCCGAATCCAACTAAAATATTTGGTGTTATGGCCGAACAAGAATTAGGGAAATTTGAATAAACTCCTCTCTATATCGGAAACGGAATGCCTAAGACACACATATGAGGTGTTTTTGAACTGAGCTCAATGCCCTCTATTCACGGTTTTCGTTTGTCCGTTTACTTGTGAAACACCCTGTGTACTGAAAAATTTCAAAAGACTCCTCGAGCAATTAAGAAATGCCATTAAATCAAGGAGTTTCTTTTGAACCGCTATGATGAAAAATGTCAATATCCAGTTATTATTATTATTTGGGGTGATTCATCGAAAATCCCCAATATCTCGAAAACCAAGGCACTTTTGCCAAACGTAAAATATATTTATTTGAACCCCCATAGAGTACTCTACCCGCAGGCTCCATATTATCCATTCATTACGCCACACCCTGTATAATTATTATTATTATATCAATGTACTGAAAATAAACAGACATGAATACTAGGCAGTTGTTTTGTTTGAAGGTGAAGCTCCTGTTGCTTCAAACTTCTTTCAATTATTTTGACTACCTTTCACGCAAGATGATTTTTGTTGAGGAATTCAACATTCTCGTAATTATCCGTTCATTTCTTCAAGAGATACCCATTCCCTACCACCTATGAGTATTCAATTCAATGCTAACACTGCATCAAATGCATTTCATCCTCGGGTTGATTTTTTTGAATTCTACAACTGATGTAAAATCTTCAGCCTTCAGCCAAAGAAAATAAACAACAGTAACTCTCCTCAAGCTACTCAATAAATAGATTTGGTATGTCTTCAATCAGTTTGTATAAATGTCAATTATGTTCGTTACATATTTTCGACGCAATATTTTCCGAAGTGATTTGACATTGTGATGAAATACGTAATTACTGAGAGTCTCACGTAGAACGGACTACGTAGCATTTATTTAAAACTCAAAAATGTTTTGACAAGCGTCTTAACCCAACATTTTCGTACCATACAGAGTGAAAGGTATTCAATTTCCATGGCCAATCCTGTGCTAAAATGAAAGTGAATGAAGTATAGAAGCTGAAAGTAAAACGTATATCTTTGTTGATTCATTCGGGAAAAACATTTCAATGGAGTTCCTCATGTCGTGAATATAATGCCCAAAATTTAGATAACTCTTTCATACCAGAACAAATTCGGTAAAATTGTCTTTGGAATTAATCTCATATGTAACGAAAAATTTCATTGTCATGTATCATTCATTTTAGGACCTATACGGTATTAAACTCCCCTATCGGACGAAGTATCGTAGACATAGCATACTTATTCAAAACTGTTGATATTCATGAAGAAAAGATAATAATTTCTGTCCAAATTCATTTACTCCGAATCCTTATCAATCAATTATTAGCGTATGAAGTTTATTAATATCAGTATCGTTCTCGAACTATTTACAGATTTCAGTATGTGTGAATGAATCGGAAGAGCAGCTGTATATGAGTAGAATTCAAGCTGCCCTACTTTCTGTCCTCCTGAAATCTGACAACGTTGCGGGAGTTGAGAGCGCACTACTAATAAGAAATATATGCGGAGGTAGTAAGGTCTGATTCGTTTAAAGAAAAATTTTTCAATGAAAATCTTTTCCCCTCTTTAGGTACCCCTGTTATTTACCTTCCCCTCTACATATATAAGCAAAAATTATTCCAATTAAAAAACTCCTTCACCCGGAGGTCAGGTCGCCCAATGAAGTTAACGGAGGTAACAACGAACTACGGGTTCATATATATATATATATATATATATATATATATATATATATATATATATATATATATATATATATATATATATATATATATATATATATATATATATATATATATATATATATATATATAATACGAGTAATTTTAAGGGTTTAACGACTCTTTTGTGGAATGGAAATACTCTTTTTTCTCAACCAAGCTTTCGCAATTATTTTATTGCTTCTTCAGGGTTTCTACAATATAAAATACAAAGATCAATTTAATATAAAAACATTTCTCTTTTACAATTACCGAAAGTGAGGTTAAACGTTTCACTGACTTCAACAACACATAACATAATTCGACTACAAGTAGTACAGACAGAACTTATTTTTCGTTTTTTCGTCATGTATATCTAGTTTTTATTTAGTCAATTTCAATTTATTTGTCCAAATTTCTTTTATAACTCTCACTCTATTACGTCGCATTTAACATTTGTCAATTCCAATGTCACGATCACAGAATACACAAACTACAATTTCTTGTCAAACAGTTCTTCTTCATCATCCAACGTCTGCTTCCCGGCTCCTGTTCAGTCTCATTTCCAGTAAATAGCTGTACATATTGCTCAAATTATTAGTGTCACTTTTTTTATTCATTGTATTTCCATTTTTTCTTATTTTTATCATCTCATGTATTAGTCGTTTTTGATAATTATTTTCCGTTTTCAAAATTTTTACATTTTCGATATCTGCTTTGTGATTTAGATTTTGGGTATGTATTGCCAGAGCACATCTATCTTTTCCAGTTCTTATGTCTGACTTATGTAAAGATAATCTACTTTTCATCCACTGCGAAGTCTGGCCGATATACACCTTGTCACAATCCAGGCAACCTATCTGATATATCACATTGCTCTTCACCATCATTGGAATCGGATCCCTTAGTCTACTATACAATCGTCCAACTGTTTTTCGATTATAAGCTGCTATTTGGACATTTTCATCTTTGAAAATATTGTTAACTTTCTTTGTTAAATCCTTTATGTTTGGTAAGGATGCAAATTTTATATCTGCTTTTTGCTCTTGTTGTTCATTTACGTTTATTGTCGTATTTGATGCATATAAAAGTTTTTTTATCATGCCAGGTGGATACGAGTTTTGTACCAATATTTCATATAACTGCCTCAATCCTTTTTTTTCGAATGTGCTATGACAGATTTTACTTACTCTATTTTTCATTTGTTTTATGAAATTTATTTTTATGTTTATGTTATGGTCTGAAAAATAGTTTATTAATTTATTTGCACATGTGTATTGAGCAATATGTACAGCTATTTACTGGAAATGAGACTGAACAGGAGCCGGGAAGCAGACGTTGGATGATGAAGAAGAACTGTTTGACAAGAAATTGTAGTTTGTGTATTCTGTGATCGTGACATTGGAATTGACAAATGTTAAATGCGACGTAATAGAGTGAGAGTTATAAAAGAAATTTGGACAAATAAATTGAAATTGACTAAATAAAAACTAGATATACATGACGAAAAAACGAAAAATAAGTTCTGTCTGTACTACTTGTAGTCGAATTATGTTATGTGTTGTTGAAGTCAGTGAAACGTTTAACCTCACTTTCGGTAATTGTAAAAGAGAAATGTTTTTATATTAAATTGATCTTTGTATTTTATATTGTAGAAACCCTGAAGAAGCAATAAAATAATTGCGAAAGCTTGGTTGAGAAAAAAGAGTATTTCCATTCCACAAAAGAGTCGTTAAACCCTTAAAATTACTCGTATTATTTATAGTATAGACTCTGATAGTACATAAACTATATATATATATATATATATATATATATATATATATATATATATATATATATATATATATATATATATATATATATATATATATATATATATATATATATATATATATATATATATATATATATATATATATTATACCATGCACTCATGGAATCCCGCCTCTAGTATGGTATTCGGGCTTGGGGAGGCTTATACGATATACATCTGAAGAACTTGCAAGTAATACAGAATTACTTTCTGAGAATTATATTACGTAAAGAGAGATTGTACTCGACGTGTAAACTTTTTTTGGAAGCAAAGATTTTAGACATGAGAGAAATATACTACCACACTCTACTCTTGCATTGCTTCAGACACAAGAATTCGTTAACATACCTCAATCACAAATATATAACTCGTGGAATAGAAGAGCAGAGTTCGGACACACAGAACAAAAAAGGCTATCGGACAGCGTACATATACCTACATCATACCACGCATTTTCAAACTGCTGACGGATGAACTGAGATCTAAGTTCTATTCGTTAAACCCCTACAGACTATTCAGCAAGTATGTTAAAAACTATTTGAGAGAAACTGATAGAGCTAAAATTGCAAATATAATCAACCAGAGATAAACGGTGTCCAACATCTGTATGCCTGAAGTCGTGCTTTACATTTAATAGTGTGCGTAGCTTGGTGGTTAGAGCGTCGGCTCGGTAAATTGCAACCGCAAGGTATTGAGTTCGATCCCGGGCTAGGGAAGAAATTTTCTAGTCAATACGGGTATGGGCCACCATTCACTGTTCAAATTAACAGTGCTGTGCCTAAGGTGGCGTAAGGACACAGTAACAAAGCCTACACAGAACACAACTGGTTCTCCGAACTCGCACAAGCTCACGGAGCTTCTGAGGGGTACTTCGGTACCTACGGAGAATCAGGATAATATAATATAGTATAGTAATAATAATATAGTATAGTATAGTATAGTATAGTACATATGAGGCTGCCTCAAGACTTTACTCACAGAACTAGTGCGCTAATTGTAGGGAATATACCCTCGGTGCAACCATTGGTTTTTGGGGGAAGCTATGTTTATTCAGCAACAAGATTTTTTTTTGCATCGCCATTTGAGTGACGCTTATTGCTATACACGGACATTTTTATTTTCTTTTGTGTTGTTTTAGCATAACTATATTAAATGTAATTTTTCATCTGTAAACTGTAGAGATTGTTAATGAATAAACATTATTATTATGACTTTTGCCTTGCGGCTTTCACACTTCTCTCCAGAGGAAAATTCACTTATCCCAGATATCTCAGATATCAAAAGGATTAAGCTCTGTTGGAGCCCTTTCCAGGTTTTCGGGCTCGAGGTGGTGGTCGGGTCCGGGTAGCTCCTCGCCTCCCTGCTGTAGGCTGGATTCCTGCTCCACCCGTACTTCCTGTCGGCGCAGACGGTGTTCCTCTGCATTCCCCATGTACTTGCGTACAGTTCTCGCCGTTCCGAGCAGTAACGCCTTCTGCATGACTCTATAAATATTTTCGTCCAGCTGAAGTTTCCTCAAGTTCTCCAGTAGTTTCTTCGGTATCAGGCCTGTAGATGAAATTACAATAGGGATGGTCTTGATATCTTTCAGCTTCCAATGTCTTCTGGTTTGTTCCTCGAGATTTCCGTATTTTGAAATTTTTTCAGTGTGCCTATCTAGAAGATTGTTATCATTTGGAATCGCCACATCGATGAATAGTGCTCTGTCCTCATCCTTATTGAGCAATATGAGGTCTGGTCTATTGTGGGTTATTTTTCGCTCTGTCAGAACCGTGCGATCCCAGTAGAGCTTGTGATGTTCATTTTCCAACACAGAATCCGGATGGTAATTGTAATAAGGAACCTTTTTCGAACTTAGGAATTGGTGTTTTAGTGCCAATTCTTGGTGAAGAATCTTGGCAACAACATCATGTCTATTTTTGTACTCCGTGCCCGCGAACTTCTGACATCCCCCGGTGATGTGCTGGATAGTTTCATGTGTCGCACAGTCATAACGACAGCTATCGTCCGCCACTGAGGCATTCTTGGCGATATATTTCATATAATTTCTTGTTGGAATCACCTGATCCTGAATGGCAAGCATGAAGCCCTCTGTCTCAGGAAACAACCTTCCGGAAGTCAACCAGTAGTTCGACGCAGATATGTCGACGTAATCATGGTTGACCTCGCTCTGGTGCCTTCCATGTAAAGGTTTGCCAATCAGTTTTTGCATTTTACTTTCTGCAGAGTGTTCGACGGTTTCCAAGTGATCCTGTTGTAGCTTTAACGGTGTAGAACTATCAGCAACACAAACTACTCGATGGAGTTCTGACGAAGCAGCCTTGCTCAGGAAATATTTTCGAAGTCCTTCAATTTCCTGAGACATACGGTTGGACAAATCAACAATTCCTCTACCTCCAAGATGAAGTGGCAGCTCTGTCCTTTCTATTGAGCTTTTGGGGTGATGTTTATTGTGTTTAGTCAGCATCGTCTCTATTTTTCTCTGTAAGGCTGCTAAATCGGTGGTCGTCCAAGAGATGATACCAAATGAATAGCTCAGCGCCGAGCAAGCGTAGGTGTTAATCGCTTTTATGAGATTCTTGCTGTTAAGACCAGTTCTCATTATCCTTCTCAATCTTCGGGTGAACTCCTCCGTTAATTCTTTCTTCATCTGGGTCTGATTGATTTTTCTTGCCTGTTTTATGATTAGATACTTGTATGTGTCTCCTTCCTTCAATGCTTCAATTTCTGCACCTTCCTTGAGTTTGAACGTACCATCTTCTATTTTCCCTCTCGTTATGTTCAGCAGTCGACATTTTTCTAATCCAAACTTCATTTTGATGTCTTCCGAAAATCCTTCCACCATTTTCAGCATCTGTTGCATTTGTTTTTTGGTAGATGCGAAGAGTTTCAAATCATCCATGTAAAGTAGATGATTCAGTTTCATCATAGTTCTACTGCCGCTCTTGATGGAAAATCCGTAGTCCGTAGAATTCAATCTATGAGACAAGGGATTCAGGGCCATGCAGAACCACAGAGGGCTCAGCGAGTCTCCTTGGAAAATTCCGCGTCTTATTGGAATAGGTCCTGTTGTAATGGAGCAATCTGCTGCTTTCATTTGAAGACTAGTACGCCAGGTTGACATGGCGTTTTTCAGGAACTTAACAATATTGGGATCCACCTTGTAAATCTTCAAGATCGTCAAGAGCCATTCGTGGGGTATAGAATCGAATGCTTTTTTGTAGTCTATGTACGCAGCGTAAAGATTCCTCCGCTTGGAGAACGCTTGATTGCAGATAACTGAATCAATTATTAGCTGTTCTTTGCACCCTCGGCTGTCTTTGGTGCATCCTTTCTGTTGCATGGCGATGATGTTATTCCTTTCGCAATGGTTGTGAATTCGATTTGAAATACACGATGTGATTAATTTGTACATCGTTGGAAGACATGTGATTGGTCGGTATTTGGATGGGTCTTCTGTATTCCTTTGGTCTTTAGGTAACAGGTACGTTTGGCCATGTGTAAGGAATATTGGCATTCTTTCAGGATTTTCAATGACATCATTTATTGCGGAGGTCAATTTGTCATGCATGATCCAAAGTTTCTTGATCCAGAAGTTCTGTAATCCATCAGGTCCAGGTGCTTTATATTATTATTATTATTATAGGAGAAGAGCCATGAAGCTCTACAACGATGGGAGTTGTGGTAAATTCCGGTGCACCAAAAATAGATGCGGAAAATCTTTATCTGGTGCTACCGGATCCTTTTTTGCCGAGTGCAAATTGGAGATGCACGTTGTGTTTGCGTAAGTTTTTACTTTTTTCGTTCTTTCGATATTGGTTGATTGAAATTATATCATTACAGCTTGATGTATTTCTTCACGGAAGATATGCCTTATGAAAGGGTGATGCATCACTTTGGAGTTCTGAAAAATTCTTCTGACCCCAATGAGAAGATAAATTCTAGCACCATAGCGGCATGGTATGATTCTGCAATAATAAATTAATTTTATTGTAAATTTTTTAACCCTGTATTAGTGTAATGTATATATTGATAAGGGGTATGACGAGGAGATGTTCAGTGAAAGGCTAGATTTCACTCTCTTTTTTTTATTCTTCGTCTACGTTTCGGCCGCAGTCGCAGGCCTTCTTCAGGACTCTGCGTCAGCCTTGTGAACAAAAGTTTTCAATGCATAAGAGCAATAATCTGTGTAATAATGTGTTGTCTGAAATTGAGGTGAATGAAGAAGGCGTAGCGAGAGCTCTTTGTCAACTGGATGAAAGCAAGGGGGCGGGTCCTGATGGAATTCCTTCAGTTTTTATCAGGAGATGTTCAAAAAATCTATGCGTTCCACTATGCTCCCTGTTCAATTCATCTCTAAAGGAGTGCATATTTCCTGATCAATGGAAAGTTTCTTATGTGGTCCCTATTCCTAAACTGGGAGATCGAAGTAAAGTAGAAAATTATCGACCCATTTGTGAGTTGAATATTTTCGGTAAAATTCTGGAGAAAATAGTGAACGATGTATTGATCGGGTTCCTTAAGTCTTTCATAATTGACCAACAACATGGCTTTTTTCCCAAAAGATCTACTGAGTCAAACCTTGTTCTTTATGCCGAGTATATACTATCTGCTATGGATGAGCGTGTCCAGGTCGACTCCGTGAACACCGACTTCAGCAAAGCATTTGATGAAGTAGATCACAATATATTAATGTTGAAGCTGTCAGAGGCCGGTGTGCACGGGGATCTGCTTCGGTGGCTGTCCTCCTACATCAGCGGTAGGGTTTTGATCACTTATGTGATCTTAATAACCTTAAGAAAATACAATCACTAAATCAAAATTGTCTTGACAGAGCCAGAGCCCAGCCTCAATGGTTCAAAAATATTAGCGACATCAGTATTCCCAATCGAGTAGAACGTTTTCTTGCTTTAGGCCCTAAATTCTGCAGAGATTCCAAAAAAAGAAGTATCTATTCAGAAACTGCTAGCGAACATCGAACAACTAATTACACTCAAAAAAACCAATAGTCACGAAGCTGATAATACCCTCAGATCATTGTCCACGAATATAGTTACCAACTACTTATTCAATAACATGAGCATTAATAATGCATTTCAGGCGGAGTATTATTATTGCAAGAATTTCCTCAAAAACCAGTCGAACCTGTTAATCTTACAATCCGATAAAGGGAATGTAACAGTGGCGATGAACAGGGAACATTACCATTCCTTAGTGCTGGAGATATTGTCAGATGAAAGATATTACAGAAAACTCAGCAGGGACCCAACATCATCCTTCCAAACTAAGGCTAACGACATGATAAAGCACTTCATCCGAAAGGAATACATAAGCGAGTAGCAGGGTAAAATAATGTTTAATTATAATGCAGTCCCAGCCAGATTTTATGGCCTTCCAAAAGTACATAAACCAGTATTGTCCTGCGGCCAATCATTTCTAGTATCAACACCCCCATCACTAAATTATCCGCTCTGACGTCACAGATCCTTTCTGACAGCATGGATGACAACAACAGGTACTATGTCAAAGACTCTTTCGCTTTTGTAGAATTCATCAATGACTTTCAACTGCCCCCAAACTACATCATTATTAGCTTGGATGTAGTATCACTTTACAGCAATATATCAATAGACCTTGCCTTGAGGGCGGTAGAACATAACTGGAACAACATATCACAAGTAACATCTATATCTAAAGAAGACTTCTTTATCATGTTAAGATTTTTATTTTCCTCCAATTGCTTCATTTACAACAACGAGTTTTACGTACAAACCTTTGGCTCTCCCATGGGAGCAGAGCATAGCGCTGCCATTGCAAGAATTGTGATGGACTACCTGTTGGACAGCATCTTACCGACCCTCCCTTTCAATTTCCCTTTTATTAAAAAATATGTGGACGACATTGTGGCCGCCATTCCTGAGGACATGGCCGAATTAACCCTAGAACGTTTTAATAGCTTTGACGAACATATCAAGTTTACCATTGAGAATGAAACAGATAATTCAGTACCGTTTCTTGATACAGGACTTGTAAGAACACCGGATAATAAAATCATAACAAACTGATACACCAAGCCGATTAGTTCAGGCAGATATATCAATTTTGCATCAAATCACCCAATAAATTTAGTCGGACCTACCGGTGTTGTTGTCCCACAGTCCTGTGACTGTGTGAGAGGTATCGCTGGTAACTGTCGCAGTAATGCTCTACTTGTCTGTCTTGTCTCATTCATGACCTCTTCTAATGTTGAATTCCTCACAGGTGTGCCAGTATGTGAGACATTGGCTACTACAGGAGGATCGACATCATCTCCCAAGTCGATAAGCGATGGCTCTCGGAGCCCTGAAATCCGTTCCGGTTGGATCGGTGACACACCAGGTGAACTGGGCACCTCCACATCTTAAAGAGACTTCTGATCCCGGTTGGATGTCTGCAGCTGTTCACGATTGCTCTTTTTACGTAGCTCCTCCAGTGTTTCCAACGCCTTAGCTGTAGTTGCCTTCATTTGTCCAACTAGTTGTAACTGTGTTGTGTCTGCAGTAACAATAAAGTCCAGCCTTCCTTGCATGTGTATTAATCGGGTGTAAATTCGCGAAAATTCATTAGCTGCATTCTCATGATTGAAGTTCTGAAGGGATTCCACCAAATCGGTGCGTTTATTTTGGCAAATCTCAATCTCCGAGGCGGGATTCAATGATGTTGGGGGTAGTAAAGGTTCATTAGACTGAAGTACTTGTCGTAGCAGACTCCGTTTAGTCATCACAGTACCCGGTATCGATTGTCCTCTCAGTTGTAATTCGTATGTAAGTTCATCACTGAGTAACCGGTTCACATCCATGTTCGACATATTATATTCAACTTAGTCCGATTCAGAACGCACCGATCTTTCACACTCGGTATGTCTTTCACAATCTGTTTAAGTTCTAAGTCTAACCCGGTAGGTTAATCGTTAGCCAACCTATTCACTTAAGTTCGAAGTGGGTATCGGTGTAACCCCAAGTCTAGGTCCCGGTGTATCAGAAAAAAATCTAAGTTCAAGTCCCGGCGCACCAAAATAATCTAAGTCCCGATGTATCACACTAAAAATTTTACAAGTCCGACGTTACTCGAAAAAAAAATTGTCAATCAGTCCCACTAAAGTTCGAAAATATTCGCGAAATACCGCACACAATCGCAAGTCGTTTCGTATAGTCCGGAAAATGTCTCGAAATTCGAATCGCACCAGAACGCACAGGTTAAATTCCAAACAGTTTTTCAAGTTCAATAGTCAGAAAATAAATCACAATAATCGAATTTCAGTTTTCAGAAAAATCAGAAATAATTGGTAAGTTTCAACAGTACAGGTCAAAAGAAAATACAAAGCAGGTAGACAAGTTATCAACAGGGTAATAGGTGATTCACTATTAAACTGATAGGTAACTCAAACCTATTAAATTTTACCAACTGTGACAATAAATTTTCAATGTCCGGAAATTCACTCACCTTCAATACGAAATTAAAACAGTTCAATTCAATAAATCAGAAATAATAAGAAATCGGAAATAATTTTCACTGATATAACAGTTCAGTTTTCAACAAATCAATACAGTAATCGGCAAAAAAGAATAATCACAGATTATTTTCAATGGGTTTCAACAATAGGAAAATTTTCGAAATATAGTCCAATTCAATTCACAGTACAACAGTTCAATATAGAGTGGCAGGGAATAAAACACAGATCAAGTTTATTTTTCACAGTTCTCGGTTCAAGAAATAGTTACTCACTGTTCTTAGGTTTTACTCACTGTTTCGGGAATTCACTCACTGTCCGGTTAATGTTTCTCACCTCTGTTGTTCCCTACTAGATTTTGCACAGTCCCTGCTGTTTCCTACTAGATTTTGCACGGTCCCTGCTCGGGCGCCATTTTTGTAACGCGGTTAACTCGGAGGAAACTTAATCTCGAGCGCCAGCTATTCTTTTCAATAGGAAGAATAGCAAACCCACCAGAGTAGCTGCTTGCCGGAGACAGAGCTCGCTGTTGTCTAGGGTGGTAGCGACAACGAAGAAGTCAAAATCGAATTATGTAAAAGTTTATTCACACCTTCGGAAACTAATTATATGTACAAGGGAGATATGTGTAGGTATGAAATATGAGTGATTCTATAAGCGAACATACATTCGGGAAATTCTATCCGGTCTCGAGCACTTTATGAAATTTATACCGGGTGCAGTGAAAAATTGAAAGTTCAATAAAAATGCGCCAACCAGAACTGACGGAACGAATGCTTAGGACTTTCTATACGGTATCGGTATGTAGTTGTATTTCTCCGGAAATGAAACACAATAAGGGCGGATCTGTTCGAGACTTTTATTCGCTGCCCCAAGGGCTATAACGCACCATGACTGACAGCGAAGAAAATGTCTATTTTTAGCGCAACTACGGGATTTCACTGACTACGAGCGGTATCTCTTATTCTCTGCCCCAAGGGCTATAACGCGCCATGACTGACAGAAAAGAAGAGATTTCGGATTCAACACTTATGACGCGGAACGCGGACAGGGGGTTTACGGAACTTTCCCTTCAGTACCCCAAGGGCTTACGCGCCATGACTGATAGCGAAGGGAAAAGTCAGACTCGCGAAACAGGGTAAAGAACGATAAAATACAACAGAAACGATACAGTACAGCAGTGTCAAAGTTAAAGAAGTAACGGCGTAGGTCTAACAAAGAAACTGAACGGTACAGACGGGGACCTACCTCCTTTGTTTCAAGCACTCGGAAACTCAAAGGATTTAAAAGAAAAACTAAAAAATTAACTCTAAGTAGCACTGATGCAAACACAAAATGATTATTCTTCAACGGCGAAAGAAATACGGAAAATTAACTGAATTTAAAACAGAAGTCACCACGTTGAAAGAAAGCGAAAAATCGAAATACTGAAGCGAAGTGAAAGAACTGAAGTAAAAGTCAAAAGTGACCGTCGCGGGGGGAAAATTTGCTTTTATAGGTATATCCCCTCTCACGGTAAAAATCTGAAAATTCCAGAATGCGACAAGAATGAAAAACGTCGTCAGCTCCGGTTTATCGCATATCAACAGATGAAAAACGTCGAAATCTTCAGCGGCATGTAAGAAAAACAACGTGGAATACAGATAAGCGGTTTTTTACATTAATTCTGCCCATCGGAATGAACGTACGGAATATTCGAGAATTAAAATATTTTCCAAAGACGGAAATTCAAAACGAAAGAAATGCACTAAAATGAATTCCAATTTTCCTCAGAAAACTGGACTTCATTACAATTTTTTCTTTAGTATCTAAATATTCTCCTTTCGCTTAAAATTCTGGAAATATACAGCTAATGCTTGCACCTGTGTCAATTGAAAAATTCAATTCATTCTTGTCATATTTCACTGAAACATAATTCAAAGCATTTGAATTGTAACTAACATGACTGTTGGTCACGAAAAAACTTATCTGCTTCGGTATTTTGTTCTGCACAAGAGTTTGTACCATTATCGGCAAAATATGCTCTCTGCTGTTTCAAGTACCCTTTGTTATTGTTTTTCGGATGATTGGTGAACTTGCGACCGCGACCTTGTCCGTAATTATTTTTCGCTGAATTGAAATTATGCTTGTTAGGATTCTCATTGCACTCACGACCTCGATGTGAATGGTCAGAATTTCCTTTCCGATTAAAATCATCACGATTTCGATTGAAATTTTTCATATGGAAAACTTTCTGTCTGGATGTTTGAGATGAAATTTTTAAAAGTTCTTCTTCCTTAGCTGATGCTCTACAGCATCTGTGAGGTTGTTAAAATTTCTTGCCTTTATGATAGTTCTGATTTCTGTATTTACTAATCCATTGGAGAATGCGCCTAGAGCAATTTTTTCATTCACTTTGGCTAAAACAGTTAATGCTTCTGGTGCATTATCTGCTTGAGCGATCGTTAAATCGAGAGACAACTGTTCAACTAGTTTAGCAAAATCTCCTATTGTCTTATTCTCTTGTTTCAGATTGTGGAGTTGAGTTGATAAAGCTGGTGGTGACTTTTTAGTTATGAGGTTTTTTTTTTCATATCTAGCACCAAATCTTCAACTTTCTGTTAGTCTTTTCGTAACCTTAATTTAGCATTTGCAGTCAATTTGATTTTTAGAACATTCTTACGGTTTATTTTTCCTTTACACTAAATCTTGGTGGCTTCTCCTGACTTCGAGTTGTAAATTCTTTTCAATAGCTTTCTTGACTTTTCAATACAAATATAGGATGGCTCCAATACATACTAGAATGAAAGCGACTATCCCTAGGATTTCCGGTGTTGAAAGGGTCTTGGACTCAATTGATGAAGTGGCTGCACTATTTCCAATTAGTGCAATGATTACCTCTTCTTGTTTGGATTGTCCCGATCCCATCTTGGCTTGGCGGTAGAACTCAGTCAAAACCATATGGACCTCTAACTGCATAGGACTGGCAGGATCGCTATGTGATGTACCCAGCTAGGGAAGGTTCGGCCAATCGTATATGCAGTGGAGGGATGACGAATAATATTCGGCAGACTCATCGAAGGGTGTTTATTCCTTAAGACATGTTGAACGGATCACAGACTATTACTCAGATTCAGATCGAATCGACAATTGTATGATGTAATTCAATAATGAATGAATACACACACTGAATGGAATCCCTTAGCCAAATGCTATATATTATTTATACATTGTTTACGTGTGGTGTTTATAATACATCATGAATTGATAAATATGAATGACAATGGTTACAAACATACAGATACAGATTATCTCAGGATCAGTTCTATCTATCTGAGGCACGTTTCTAATAATGATGTAAGATTTTACAGGCCTTGCCGTCTCACGTATGAAAATATACAGGTTGTTTAAACTGATACATACTACACCTTCCCTCTATGTGAGAATTTTTTTTTCTATACAAATATAAAAAAAATTATTTTTTTGACCTATCTATAACTTGATTTCTATATAAACATAATACATATCACATTCTCAATGGGTCTTAAATCTAAAAAGTTAAATACGTTAATTTCCTAATCTAATTTATAGGGTGTAGGGGTTGTGTAGGAGAGGTAGTAACTTTTGTCTGAGACGGTCACTCCAAGCGTCATAGACGAGCGGAGGCCTCAGATAACTGGTCCTCACGAGACACCCAACTCTCACTTATGGTGAAACCGCAGCATCTGACCCAGAGTGGGCGGCTGCAAACAGCGTCTGTTCTCCATGTAGGAGCGGCTGAAAACATAGTCAGGAAAGCAACGTCAGGAAAGCATGCCTTACATATATTCCCCAAGACGTCACAATAGATACAAAAAATCAAGCAATGGCCCTCAGTCCCGGGCACCCCTTAAATGGGGAGAGGGTGCTAAGAATCCCCCGGTCTTCCAATGATGTCTTCAAGATACACAAAGAAAAGAAAATTGGCACGAGGAACGTGCAGAGTATGTACCAACCCGGAAAGGCGGCCAATAGAGTGAAAGAGATGAAACGACTCCAGATCGACATACTAGGATGCAGCGAAACAAGATGGCCGGACTCCGGACACTGCATAATAGACGAACATCACATACACTTCTCTGGAGACAATACCACTAGAAACATAAATGGAGTGGCAATAATACTTAATAACCAAACCAATAAAGCCGTACAGGGGTTCATTCCGATTTCGAATAGAGTCGCGCTAAACAAGATCAAGGCTAAACCATTCGACCTCAACATCATACAGTCATATGCACCGACATCCGAAAGCGACGATCAAGAAATAGAGAATTTCTATAAACAACTTAGAACTGGTCTTGAACATACAAAGAAGGAAGAATTTAACATAATAATGGGCGACATGAACGCTAAGATCGGACAGGGAAAGGTGGAGAATGTGGTTGGTGGTTTTGGACTGGGAGTAAGAAATGAGAGAGGAGAACGACTAATTGAATTCTGTCAAGAAGTGGACATCACAATCATGAACACATTTTTTAAACTACCCCCCCGAAGACTATACACTTGGAGATCCCCAGCCGACAACAACCATAGAATTGTGAGGAATCAAATCGACTTTATTATGATAAACAGAAGATATCGCAATGCGGTTATCTCTTGTAAAACGTATCCTCGCGCGGACACACCATCAGATCACAACCTGTTACTAGCTCGCACGAAATTAAGACTGAAGAAGGTAGTTAGAAAGAAAACTCCAAGGACTTCTTGCATGCAGAAACTCAAACAAGACAACGTATTACGTTGGACAAAGGAGAGGTTAAACGAAGAATTCAAAAATATATCTGAGAACAACAACCATGAAATAGAAATAGAAGACCTATGGAATAAAATAAAAGTATCTATAACCTCTGTTACAGAAGAAGAACTAAGACCAGACAGATTGGTAAAGAGACAACAATGGATGACAGACTCTATCTTAGAACTTATGGAAGAAAGAAGACAACACAGAAACAGGGACAATGTAAAATATAAGGAGCTACACAAGAAAGTCATAAGAGCAATTAAAGAAGCTAAAGAAGAACGGTGGCTACAGGAAAAATGTGTCGAAATCGAGATCTTGCAAAAGAAATACGACAACTTTAATCTTCATAAGAAAATAAAGGAAGCAACGGGAGGATATCAATGACGGGGTCCAGGAATAATCTTAGACTCGAATGACAACATCATAACCGAGACGGACAAAAAACTTGCAAGATGGAAAGAATACATGGAGGAGCTTTTCGGAGACGAGAATATCGATAATGGATTCCCGGTGGTCGGTGACGAAGGACCTACCATTACACAAGAGGAAGTGGAATCAGCTATCAACCGACTAAGGAACAACAAAGCTCCTGGACTAGACCAGATTCATGGGGAAGTCCTCAAACTGCTGGATCCAGAACAGATAAAACTGCTTACCAACCTCTTTAACAAAGTATACACAAGCGGTCAATTGCCAAATGACTGGCTGCTGTCGACATTCATTCCAATACCCAAAAAGATGAACGCAAATAAATGTTCTGACCACAGAATAATAAGCTTGATGAGTCACATCCTAAAAGCTTTCCTTAATATTATACAGGCACGCGTATATAGAAGACTCGATGAGAGAATAAGCGACACACAGTTTGGCTTCAGGAAGGGACTAGGTACCCGAGAGGCCTTATTCTCAATACAGGTCCTGATTCAATGTTGACGGGACGTTAACACAGACGTCTTTATGTGCTTCAAAGGCTTTGAAAAGGCCTTTGATAGAGTCAAACATGATATACTCATCTCAATCCTACGTGAATCCGGAATCGATGACAGAGACGCAAATATAATATCAAAGCTATATTTACAACAAAAAGCCATTGTTCGAGTCGAAAACGAAACATCAGAGGAGTTTAGCATAAGGAGAGGAGTACGCCAAGGTTGTATAATGTCACCACTTCTGTTTAACGTCTACTCAGAACATCTGTTTAAAGAAGCATTAGACAGCATAGAAGATGGAGTTGTAATAAACGGTGAAATAATAAATAACCTCAGATACGCTGACGACACCGTCCTTATAGCGGACACTGCCGAAGGGCTCCAGAGACTTATAGACCGTGTAGGGACTGCATGCACTAAATATGGTATGAAGATAAACTGTAAGAAGACACACACACACTTATTATCAGTAAAAACCCTATCGACAACATACAGTTTACTGCTGGCAATATAGCCCTCACAATGGCCGAAACAGTTACATATCCATCAGTCACATATACATCAGTCCAGATTCCGGCGGGTGCGGTTGTTCTTGGGAGTGTTTTCACACTGTTCAATTTATACTTTCGCTTTATTCATGTGCATTAGTGAATAGGAGTCAGTCTCACGTAAGAAATATTGTACCATCACACCTAATGTCTGTATTTTGAGACTTTCTGCTGGGGTATATTTGTTTATGTTTACCTAATTTGGGATCAATTTCGCTTGCTGAGCGGAATCAGGCGCTTAGGTTGAATTGTATGTTGCGCCTGCCTTTGTTTCCGTACGCGTATCAACATAACATTCTTTGTCTTAATCCATCCGGTCCTGTGTGCGTATTACCGAACTACTTGCACTATTGTTCTCGGTGAAATATCGTCTGTCCCTGAGACTTTTTGATCCACTTTCCTTTCTTCCTGTTGTTCGTGGCCTTCCTGTTGTGTGAAGTCTTCTGTACAGGCCCACAGGAATGAAGCGTGTAATACCTATACCTTTTTCTTAGTAAAAATACATATTTCATTCGAATCATTCCTACTCAATGCGCTATTTGCGATGGAACTGTCTTGGATACTGATCAGCCGCAATGTGCTGGTTGTCGCAAAGTTTTTCATCTTGAATGTGTTAACATATCTGTTGAAGATTTGAAGTTTATTAGGGAACTAATGCCAAATGGAATTGCGGAGGCTGTGATTCTCGTAAGAGATCTTTGCGCAGTAAATCCCAGTCATCAAGTAGTGAGCATATTACTATGGAACATTTCAACTTGTTGATGAGTAAGATCTCCTGCATAGCTGTTGATCTTAAATCAATTAAAAACGATCAGTCAACTATTGTTGCGGAGCTGAGTAAATGTCGTGAAACACTTGAGGTTCACACCCAAATACTTGGTGGCCACTCCAATTCCATAGCTGCTTGTGAGGAGAAGATAAATAAGTTGGAGACATCTCAGGCCACACTCGTTTCAGATCTTGCAGAAACTTCATACTCACCGACGATAAAACCCCCGAACAACTCAAACTATTGGATACGACCCGCGCATTATTGAAAAGAAGAGAAGCATCAGGTGAAAAAAATCTCACTATTAAGTATATTCGGGGGGAACCAGTCATTGTACCCACACACAACGCTACCAGTTCAAAAAACTGACCAACTTCAACGAATGGTGTCTGGTGTATTCTAACGTCCAATCCCTCTGCTCTAAGTATCGTGAGCTTCTAACCTTTGTGCAGGTATCCAATCCCAGTATTATTCTTCTTTCTGAAACGTGGCTTCACCCGGGAATTCTTGACTCGGTTGTGCATATTCCTAATTATGTCCTGTATCGTAGTGACAGTGTAACCACCCTTGGCTACGGAGGTGTCTGTATTTATGTGAAGAAAAGTATCGTTTGCGCATCCACCATTTCTACTTCATCTATTGCAACACTCGGAATCGATAATTTATTCATGGAAATTGGGTTTAATGCTTTTAAGCTCACTATTGAATATGTCTACAGACCAAGAGCATGTATTCATGATGCTATTCTCATAAGTCATCTACAACAACTATCTGATAGAGAAAACACATTCATTGCGGGCGATTTTAACTTGCCGGACATTTCTTGGCCGCTGTTGCACTTGCCACCATCTGGTTCACCCTCTTTACCTTTTGCACGAATGTTTTTGGATTCCAGTCTCTTGCAACTTATTGATAAACTCACAAGATATCGTCCTAATCAGACGCCCTCTTTGCTCGATCTCTTTCTAACAAACGATCCTGACCTCTCTGCTGAAATTGTGTATCTGCCGCCATTTGGTAGGTCGGATCACATCACTTTGAAATCAAAGATTCAGTTTTATACAACCTCTAGGTCCACTATTCTTAGAAAGAAAATAGATGTGGTGAATTATGCTAAAGTGAATGAAAGTATTCCAGTATTCGGTGGGCGTATCATTTTGAAAACCATAACGTGGAGGAAATGTGGAAATTTTTGGTTGATGTTATCGAGACGGCAATCAGGGAGAACAAAACATCTAAATTTATTGAGATCAACCCGATTAAACCTTGGATAGATGACAACCTGCGTGGTATGATACGACACAAGCGCAGACTGTGGCGGAGTTATACCAGGCGCAGACGGGTCGAGGATTTCGCTAAACACCGCAATTTTTCCAACCGTTTATCAACAGCAATTGATAATGCAAAGAAAGAGTTTGAGACTAATGTAGTTTTCTCTAACAACAAGAAATTTTTTTTTAAATATGTGCGATCCTTTCTTAAGTCGGGGACGTCAATTCCGATGGTTAGAGGAAGCTCAGGCGCGATCTGTAATAACTTCAGACAGTCAGCTGAGTGTTTGGCCGAATCATTTGCTTCATCATTCACTGCTGAGCCTGCTGGACCACTACCAACAGTTAAATATGATCGCTGTCAAGTCGAGGTAAATGGGGTGCAGTTTTCACCCGAATTGGTAATGAAGCAACTCGAAGCATTAAAAACTGACTCCTCACCTGGTGCTGATGGAGTGTCCACTAGAGTTCTGAAATACTGTGCCAACTCATTGTGTGTCCCGTTAGCTATGATATTCTCTGAGTCTTTCCGATGGCACACTTTGCCCTCTTCGTGGGTTCAGGCATCAGTGACACCTGTCTTCAAAAGAGGAGATAAGCTGTGTCCTGACAACTATCGCCCCATATATCGTTTGAAAACATCGTTCACACGTATGTTTTATCGTTCCTCGCTGATTCGATTTTTCGTGGTCAAATAGGCGATTTTTAAATTTGAAATTTCACAGAGTTCATATGTGCACAACATTCTAGTGATATACAAATTTTTCGCGAAAATTTTGAGATAGTTCAGGTAATTGATGCAATTCTTTTTTCTAACGAGATCGATTTCCATCATTACAATAAGATAAATTGCCAGCTGATTATCACTCAGATAAGAGGAAATTATTATTTGTTATCTAAAGCGACACACACACCTGCATACCATGTCGTCGGCAAATAAAGGAGATCAGAGTTGCCAAATCTGTGAAGACAACTTCATCGTAAATAATAAGTTCATTAAATGTGAATTATGCTCGTCTCAATTGCATGTGCAATGTTTGCGTTTTAAAGATCCTGTGATAAAAGCATTGTCAGAGGCGAGAAATCTGAGGTTTTACTGCGATTCTTGTGTTCCAATTGTTGATTCCAAGTTATCAGAGCCGCAACGGGATCTCGACAATCAAGCCCTCATTGCGGATTTGGGAAAATTAATTTCAAAGGCATCAGAATCGATAGTACAAAAAATGGTAAATGAAATATCCGAGCTGCGGACCGAGGTCCGTGTTTTGAAGGAAAGTAACGTCGACATGGTTCGGTTATTATCTTCTGAAGGTGAACATAGAACAATGGTAGTAGAAAAAGTTCCAGTAGAAAAAGCTTCATTAGCCAATCGTGTCGAAGGAGAAATGCGACCAACAAAACCCAAAAAGAAAATTCCAAAGGTTGAACACGTATCGAAGAATGGAATGAAGACTACATCGAGCGAGCAGGGGATGTCTCTGGAGGATCCTCATAAAAGCTCAAAGTTTCAAAGGAAAAATGTTGAAACGACCAGAAGAGGTACCTCTCAACCCAGTTCATTAATCCAACCGGCACCAAAGGGAAGAAATTGGATATGGGTGGGAGGCCTTAATGATACTACTACTGCTCAGAACATAATCTCATATGCTAACGAGAGATGGCCGGAGAGGGACATTCTGTGTTTTGATCTCAAATCAAAACGTGCCAAGAAATCTTTCAAGTTGGGAAGTAGAGATTTCGACCTTGAGGTATTGCTGGGAGCTGAACATTGGCCGGAGGGAACGCTTATACGGCCATTTCACACGGAACGAAGAGGAGCTGGCCCATAGATCATCTATTCATAAGGTTCAAGTAGGTAGTTTTAAGATCCATTGCTATTACCAGAATGTGAGAGGCTTAAGAACAAAAATTGTTAAATTTGCTAAGTCAGTATCAAATGTTAATTTCGATGTAATATTGCTCACGGAGACGTGGTTAAATTCAAGTTTTAATAACGCCGAACTTGGTTTAGACGAGTACTGTATATATAGAAAAGATAGAGACGAAACTAATAGTGAAAAACAGAGAGGTGGTGGGGTCTTGATTGCCGTAAAGAGACATATTTGTTCTCGACAAATATTTCTTGGCCGCTCTAATATTGAGCAGGTATTTGTTATGATTAGTATTGCATCGAAATGTTTTTTGTTTTCTAATGTATATATCCCACCGAGTTCAGCAGCATCTCAATATGCTACACATTGCGAGGATCTTGAGGGTATTTTAGAGCAGTATCCTTCTTGCCAATTTATCTGCTGTGGGGACTATAACATGCCTGGGGCTACTTGGGACTTCGATATGTTAGGGGTTGGTAGGGGATCTTCCAACCAGGGAATCCTTAGTTCAACTATGTCCTCTTTGGGTCTATTTCAGATGAATCACATAAAAAACTCTAACGATATTTCTTTGGATCTTATATTTGCACCTCAATCAGCTATTAAAATAGAAGAGTCAAACGATATTATTTTACCTTGCGATTTACATCATCCCGCACTATATTTTTCTCTTTTTAGTGAAACAGGTTTTAAAATCAGTTCACACCTTTTATGATTTCAAAAATGGCGATTATGAGAGTTTAATATCATATTTGGATGAAGTTGACTGGTCAGTCTTACGGGCATACAAGGATATCGAGAGTTGTACCGAGGGATTCTACGAAATCATTATCAACGCTATCAAGTTATATATCCCCGAAAAAGTTAAAAAAGTTTTTACTTTCCCATGTTGGTTTTCCACCGAGCTGAAAAAATTGATTTCTGAAAAAAAACACCTTCATAAAAGATATAAACAAACTAGAAGTTTAGACGATTATTTTTTGTTCACAAGACTGAGAGGCCAGTGTAAGGTGGAAACTGATAGATGTTATAGAAAATATGTTGAATCGGTTGAACTTGAAATTTCCACTAATCCCAGATATTTCTGGAAATTTATTAATGATAGGAAAACACAGAAGGGATTTCCCAAATCTATGTATTTGCGACATGAGGTGGCGAACGATGATGTGAGCATTGCAGATCTTTTTAGAAAATACTTTTCTGAAATATATAAAATGTCAAAACCTGATATGTCACGGGTTGTATGTTTCGATAACACAGTCGACGTTAGGGTTGGTAATTTCTGTGAAACGGAAGTTCTTGATATTCTCAGCACACTTCCAGAGAAAAATGATGCTGGACCAGATAAGATTTCCGCACTGTTTCTTAAAAAGTGCAGATATGTTTTGTCGGTTCCCCTGGTTTTTTTATTCAATTTGTCAGTTGAATCAGGAAAATATCCAAGCCTCTGGAAATTAAGTTATATCACTCCAGTATTCAAGTCAGGTGATTCTGGTGATGTGGGGAACTATAGACCAGTAACAAAAAGCTCCTATATTCCGAAAATTTTAGATACGTTAATAACTAATAAAATGACACCAATACTCAAACATATTTTTATTGAAGAGCAACACGGATTTATTGCCGGTAGATCGGTTACAACAAATTTGCTATGTTTCATAGACTTGATACAGTCAGCATTCGTCGAGAAGGCACAAGTTGA
This sequence comes from Coccinella septempunctata, assembly GCF_907165205.1. Classification (NCBI taxonomy): domain Eukaryota; kingdom Metazoa; phylum Arthropoda; class Insecta; order Coleoptera; family Coccinellidae; genus Coccinella; species Coccinella septempunctata. The sequence goes on from NC_058189.1 coordinate 22,398,482, forward strand.
TGTAGTCTACACCGACTTTGCCAAGGCTTTTGATAGGGTACCTCATTGGCTTCTCATTGCCAAGCTCAGAGCTTTGGGCTTCAGGTCACCCCTAATCGAGTGGATTTCAGATCGTTTAATTGGGTTGACACAGTTCGTAAAGATTTCTGATGTTTTTTCGGAAGGTATTGAAGTAATTTCAGGCGTCCCGCAAGGATCACCTTTGTCGCCTCTTTTATTCTTGTGCTTCATCAATGACATAAAATCGGTCATAAAATTTTGTCACTTTCTTCTGTTTGCGGATGACATGAAACTGTTTCGGCTTATAAGATCAATAACTGATTGCCTGTTACTTCAGAGAGATGTCGAAAACGTTTTGGAATGGTGCGTACAAAATGAGTTAGAAATTAATGTGGAGAAGTGTCAGACTATGCGATTTTCCCGGTCTAATTCGGTGGTCTTGTTTGATTATTCAGTAAATGCGTGTATATTAAAGTCGGTTAACACAGTGAGGGATCTTGGGGTATTGCTAGATACAAATTTGAGTTTTATAGAGCACATAAATTACGTATCATCAAAAGCTTTAAGAATGCTAGGCTTCATTAAAAGACATATGCAGGACTTTAATGTCTCTTCTATTAAGACAATGTACATAGCTCATGTGAGAAGCATTGTTGAATATTCATGTGTGATATGGTCACCTCACTATGCAGTGCATATACAAGCCATTGAAAGGGTCCAGAATAAATTTTTGAAATGGATAGGATACAAATGGGGATTAACCATTGATACTATTCATTATGAGGACATTCGAGATAAATTATCCCTTACATCCCTTGAAACGAGACGTCATAACTTTGAAATAATGCTGGTTTACAAGATTTTGCACAATTACATCGATTGCCCATATCTACTACAGAGGATACATTTAAACGTTCCTCAGAGAAGTCTCAGAACTTGGGAACAATTTAACATAAAGTTTTGCCGAACCAATTATTTGATGAATAATCCTCTTGATAGAGCATTGCGGGCTGCTGGTTCGGTGGAGATAGATCTTTTCATGTTTCAATTTTTCAACTGAAGAATTATTTTAGGAATCTTGAGAGTTTTCACTGATTTTTGTACATTTCTTCTGGTTGATATTGTTGTAGGTTCATTGTAAATATGTAAAATGGCTAGTCCGTATATAATTAAATAAATAAATAAATAAATTAGTCTGACATCAATTGCTTCTAAAGTTTGTGAACGCATTATATTGGAAGAAATGACCAAGTTCCTACTTTCAAATACAATAATCCCTTCGAACCAGCATGGATTTTTGCCCGGTCGCTCAGTTCTCACAAACCTTCTGGAGTGTATTAACGATTGGACGAAGGCCTTCGATATGGACATTCCTGTTGATGTCATTTACCTAGACTATTCGAGAGCATTCGACCGTGTTCCCCACCGTCGCCTTCTCTCCAAGCTGGAGCATTTCGGAGTGAGAGGGGATCTTCTGCTTTGGATTGAGGCCTTCTTAAAAAATAGGCAATTTTCTGTTTGGGTATCAAATGTCACATCAACACCAAGACCCGTCACTAGTGGTATCCCTCAGGGGTCTGTTTTGGGACCCTTGCTCTTTTTGATTTATACAGCTGATCTGCCCCGCATATTGCGTTCGTCATGCTCTCAGTTCGCTGATGATAATAAAATATATAATAATGCAATCTCTAATTCAGCATTGCTTCAATCAGATCTCGATTCGCTGTCTGATTGGTCTAATGATTGGTTGATTCCGCTGAATCTAGAGAAGTGTTGCGTTCTTCACATTGGAAAGAAAAATCCAGGACATCCATATTTCCTGTGTGGCCATCGACTCAGTCCGACAGATTGTCATGAAGATCTTGGACTGACCGTTAATTCGGATTTGAGTTGGTCAAAGCACGTGAAAAAGATTACGGCCAGGGCAAGAAGTCTCATATTCACGATTTCCAAATCTTTTCGTGGTTGTTCACCTGCTGTTTGTTCTAAGATTTATACAACTTATATACGCCCTATTCTTGAGTTCGCCGGACCAGCTTGGTGTCCCAATCTCAAGTCTGATATTGAACAATTGGAGGGAGTTCAGAGATGGGCGACTCGTATACCGTATGGTACACTGCGCCACAGTTACGAGGAGAGAATGAAAATTTTTGGAGTAACATCCTTCCAGGATCGTCGTCTGAGGGGTGACCTCATCGTGACCTTCATAATACTGAATAAGACCTTCGGCACCGATTTATCAGCCTTCTTCGTTTACAATAGAAATAACTTGGGGGGCCACGCGTATAAGTTGAGTAAGGAGAACTTCAAAACAACCCCTCGGCAGCATTTTTTATCAAATCGAGTATTCTCCATCTGGAACAACTTACCCGCTGATGTTGTGAAGGCAGCAAATGTGAATGCGTTCAAGAACAGACTAGACCGACATAGAAGCCATTCGACAGTAACCTGACGGATCTTTATTTTTGTTTTTTTTTTGTCTGAATCACTAATTATTTTCCATTGTTCAATTCTTGTTTACGTTTTGTTTCGCATACTATTGATTTTTCTTTTTGTATTTTGAGCTTATACAGGCTCTGCCTCAGCTCTAAACATTATTGTAATAATAATAATAATAATATCTGGGCTGCACCTTGAATAAGGATTGGGATCATTCTCGGGAAATGAAATGTCGAATCGAAAAAGCAAGAAGTACATTCAACAAGATGCGTAAAGTACTATGCAACCTGTCCCTCAACATTCATACTAGAATAAGAATTCTAAAATGCTATGTGCTCTCAACACTTCTGTACGGAGCAGAAGCGTGGACCCTTACTGATGCCTCATGTAAGCGCATAGATGCATTTGAGATGTGGTGTTATCGCCGCATGCTCAGAATCCCATGGGTACACCACGTGTCAAACGATACGGTATTGCAACGCATTGACGGACAATTAGAATACCTACAATGTGTCAAATGCAGGAAATTGGAATACTTCGGACATATCATGCGAAATGGAAAATACCACCTTCTTCAGCTCATCCTGCAGGGAAAAATAGAGGGCCGAAGGTCAGCAGGGCGAAGACGAATATCCTGGCTGCGAAACTTAAGAACATGGACTGAAATGACATCGACAGCTCTATTCAGAGCGGCAGTGAATAAATGTGATAGCCAACATCCATAGAGGATAGGCACTTCGAGAAGAAGAAGAATTTTCATATCAGTCTCTTAATTCTAATCACTGATTACTTGTTATGAGAAATACGGTTTCACTCTGTTCTTCGGCACTTCTTTGAGTTTGTTCTTGGCCGTTTCCACAATAATGTTCGGGTTTCGCACTATTTCGTAGGGACCGTTAAATAACGGGTCAAGTTTATTGTCAATGTTCTTATTATTCAAGAGCCCCTTATCTCCTACTTTATAGTTTATTTCGTTACATTTCCTGTCGAAACTCTTTTTTTCTCTTCAATTTTGTCTTTATCAAGATTCCTCTAGCATCTTTCCATGCTGTTTGCAACCTATATTTTAGTTCAAGAGGATAGTTGTCAAAATTGTAGATTGGATCTACTTGGCTTTTAAAATTTTGTGGAAATCTACTAGGTTTTCCGAAAACTAATGCGTACGGAGTATAGCGAGTTGAAGAATTCACGGTATTGTTATATGAAGCACCAATACGGAACCCAATTACTCCAGTTGTTACTTTTCTTAGCTGCGTGCATACGAAGGAAAGCTCCTAATTGTTTATGCGAATTTTCAAGCGCACCTAGTGTTTCGTGGTGATAAGCTATTGAATTGAATTGCTTAGTTTTGAGCAAATCACACGATTCACTAAATATTCTTGATAAGAATTCTGTGCCTTGGTCTGTAACAACTTCAGAAGGTATACCATATCTTAAAACAAAGTTTTGAATAAAAGATTTCGAAACTGTTTCTGCTTCTTTGTTTGGTAGTGGGTAATACTCTACAAATTTGGTTAAGTCGCATAGAATTGTGAGTATATATTTGTTATTTTGGATATCTGTAGGTAATGGACCTACGAGATCTAGAAAAATTTTCTGAAAGGCAGACGAAGCTGTGGTAGTGATTGTCAAAGGTTCTTTCCTAGGTAAAGAATGCCTATGACGTTGACAATCATCACACTTCTTTGAAAATTTTTAAACATCAGATCTTAAGCCATTCCAGAAATACCCTCTTTTGATATTGTTGAACATGCGTTCGATACCTGCATGTCCACCGGTTGGAAGCATGTGAAAATGGTTCAGAATTATTTTCCTCAATTCTCTGTCTTCGATTCGCGTTACATCTCTTATTATATTAATCTTTAAGGATGTTCCTGGAATTTCATTCTTATAATTTGTCAACATATTCAAAAATTTTATATTACTAGCTAGCTTTATGAGGTAGAATTCTAATATATTAATTTCTGCGCATAATTTTTCCAGTTTCCTCAACGATTTACCTAAGTCGTACGCTGATCGGATATCCTGTTTAATGAAAATAATTTGTGAATTCACATTATATATTAAATTCTCATTGTAATCCTTCAAATGTTGATTTTTCAAATTACAAAATTCTCTTTCTGAAGTTGGTCTCAATCCAACACTTTTTGCTGGACGTTTTAAAACTTCGACAACAACAGGGTGTTCAATCCTTTTGCCATCGGAGGCATTTGTCTCATGTTGTTTCGAACCTACTTCATTTTTAGTTCGAGATCTCGTCATGACGCATATGTTTCCAACTATACCGTTCGTCATTTCATTGAGTTCTGCTGAATCTATTTTAATACGCGATAAGGCATCTGCTGTTACATTTTCTGAACCTTTTACATAATGAACCGTGAAGTCATATTCTTCTAAAATCGGAAAAACGGAATTTGGTTAATCGACTAGATGGATTGGTCATATTGAACAAATAAATCAGTGGTTGGTGATCTGTGAGGATTTTAAATTTCCGTCCATACAAATAAGGTCTGAAATGTTTGACTGACCAAACTATTGCTAAGAGCTCTTTTTCAATTGTACAATAGTTCTTTTCTGCTGGATTCAAACTCCGTGAAGCAAAGGCTATTGGATGGTCATTAGAATTCTATAAAACTGAACCTAATGCAAATCCACTAGCATCCGTTTTTAGAATGAATTCGTTATTCTCTGAAAATTCTGGATATTGAAGAAGAGGTGCTGTCCGAAGGACTTGCCTTAGGGTTTTGAATTCTTTTTCGCAATCTTCCGTCCATTGAAAAATTTTTCCTTTACGTGATAAGTTGTTCAGAGGTTGAGCGATTGCTGCAAAATTTTTAATGAATTTCCTATAATAATTAGCAAATACAACAAAACGTTCTACGTCCTCAGAGCTTGTAGGTACAGGATATCGTGAAATAGCATCAATTTTTTCTGGATCTGGCGAAATGCCCTTATCCGAAATGATATGACCTAGATAAAACATTTCCTTCTTCAAGAATTCACATTTACTAGGATTCAATTTCAAATGAACCTCGCTCAGTCGTTGTAATACTTTCACTAAATTTTGATTATGATTTTGCAACGAATGTCCAAAGATTAAATCATTCAAATAAATAAAACATGAATCGTAATTTGAACCTGACATAGCTATTGTCATAAGTCTTGAAAATGAGCTGCGGCTTGTTTTTAAACCCATTCCTAGTCTTTCCATTTGATATTGACCTCTTTCAGTTGTGAAAGCCGTATATGGTCTGCTATCGGGAGGTAATTTTCTTATTAATGGTAACATCCTTGCGCTAAATTTAGATGAGAAAAGTAAGTTGCTCCTGACAAGGAATCTAGTATTTCAGTAATGTTTGGTAATGGAAATTTATCACCTTTAATTTGCTTGTTCAGTAATCTATAATCTAATACTACTCGAAATTTCTTAGCTCCATTGTGATCTGGTTTCTTTGGTACTATTAGTAACGGTGAGGACAATTCAGATCTGGGTTCCTTGTAATGAAGTCCAGTTTTCTGAGGAAAATTGGAATTCATTTTAGTGCATTTCTTTCGTTTTAAATTTCCGTCTTTGAAAATATTTTAATTCTCGAATATTCAGTACGTTCATTCCGATAGGCAGAGTAAATGTAAAAAACCGCTTATCTGTGTTTCACGTTGTTTTTCTTACATGCCGCTGAAGATTTCGACGTTTTTCATCTGTTGATATGCGATAAACCGGAGCTGACGATGTTTTTCATTCTTGTCGCATTCTGGAATTTTCAGATTTTTACCGTGAGAGGGGATTTGCCTATAAAAGCAAATTTTCCCCCGCGACGGTCACTTTTACTTCAGTTCTTCGACTTACTTTTTGACTTTGCTCGGTTACTTCAGTATTTCAGTATTTCGATTTTTCGCTTTTAACGCGGTGACTTCTGTTTTAATTCAGTTCTCTTACTTCAGCTAGTTTTCCGTTTTTTCGCCGTTGAAGAATAATTTTTTTTTGGTGTTGCATCAGTGCTATTTAGAATCAATTTTTTTAGTTTTCTTTTCTTTCCTTTGAGTTTCCGCGAGTGCTTGAAACAAAGGAGGTAGGTCCCCGTCTGTACCGTTCAGTTTCTTTGTTAGACCTACGCCGTTACTTCTTTAACTTTGACACTGCTGTACTGTATCGTTTTCTGTTGTATTTAATCGTTCTTTACCCTGTTTCGCGAGTCTGACTTTTCCCTTCGCTATCAGTCATGGCGCGTAAGCCCTTGGGGTACTGAAGGGAAAGTCCCGTCAACCCCCCTGTCCGCGTTCCGCGTCATAAGTGTTGAATCCGAAATCTCTTCTTTTCTGTCAGTCATGGCGCGTTATAGCCCTTGGGGCAGAGAATAAGAGATACCGCTCGTAGTCAGTGAAATCCCGTAGTTGCGCTTAAAATAGACCTTTTCTTCGCTATCAGTCATGGTGCGTTATAGCCCTTGGGATAGCGAATAAAAGTCTCGAACAGATCCGCCCTTGTTGTGTTTCATTTCCGGAGAAATACAACTACATACCGATGCCGTATAGCAAGTCCTTAGCATTCGTTCCGTCAGTTCTGGTCGGCGCATTTTATTAAACCTTTGATTTTTCACTGCACCCGGTATAAACATTATAAATTGCTCGTAACCGGATAGGATTTCCCGAATGTATGTTCGCTTATAGAATCACTCATATTTTATATCCCACATATCTCCCTTGTACATATAATTAGTTTCCGAAGGTGTGAATAAACTTTTACATAATTCGATTTTGACTTCTAGACAACAGCGAGCTCTGTCTCCGGCTAGCAGCTACTCTGGTAGGTTTGCTATTCTCCCTATTGAAAAGAATAGCTGGCGCTCGAGATAAGTTTTCTCCGAGTAACCCACGTTACAAAAATGGCGCCCGAGCAGGGACCGTGCTAAATCTAGTAGGAAACAACAGAGGTGAGAAACATTAACCGGACAGTGAGTGAATTCCCGAAACAGTGAGTAAAACCTCCGAACATTGAGTAACTATTTCTTGAACGGAAAACTGTGAAAAATAAACTTGATCTGTGTTTTATTACCTGCCACTCTGTATTTAACTGTTATACTGTGGTTTGAATTGGACTCTATTTTGGAAATTTTCCTATTGTTGAAACCCATTGGAAATAATTTGTGATTATTCTTTTTGCCGATTACTTTACTGAGTTATTGAAAACTGAACTGTTATTGCGCCGTTATATCAGTGAAAATTATTTCCGATTTCTTATTATTTCTGATTTATTGAATTGAACTGTTTTAATTTCGTATTGAAGGTGAGTGAATTTCCGGGAATTGAAAATTTATTGTCACAATTTGTAAAATTTACCTGTTTTATATTTTCTTTTGACCAGTACTGTTGAAACTTACCAATCATTTCTGATTTTTCTGAAAACTGAAATTCGATTATTGCGCTTTATTTTCTGGATATTGAACTTGAAAAACTATTTGGAATTTAACCTGTGCGTTCTGGTGCGATTCGAATTTCGGGAAATTTTCCGGACTATACGAGACGACTTGCGATTGTGTGCGGTATTTTTCGAATATTTTCGGACTTTAGTGGGACTGATTGAAATTTTTTTCGAGTAACGTTGGACTTGTAAAATGTTTAGTGTGAAACATCGGAACTTAGATTGCTTTTGGTGCGCCGGGACTTAGATTTTTTTTTTCTGATACGCCGGGACTTAGACTTAGACTTGTGGTACACCGATACCCACTTCGAACTTAAGTGAATAGGTTGGCTAACAATTAACCTACCGGGTTGGACTTAGAACTTAAACGGATTGTGAAAGACTTACCGAGTGTGAAATATTGGTGCGTTATGAATCGGACTTAGGTGAATATAATATGTCGAACATGGATGTGAACCGGTTACTCAGTGATGAACATACATACGAATCACAACTGCGAGGACAATCGATACCGGGTACTGTGATGACTAAACGGAGTCTGTTACGACAAGTACTTCAGTCTAATGAACCTCTACTACCCCCAACATCATTGAATCCCGCCTCGGAGATTGAGATTTGCCAAAATAAACTCACCGATTTGGTGGAATCCCTTCAGAACTTCAATCATGAGAATGCGGCTAACGAATTTTCGCGAATTTACACCCGATTAATACACATTCAAGGAAGGCTGGACTTTATTGTCACTGCAGACACAACACAGTTACAACTAGTTGGACAAATGAAGGCAACTACAGCTAAGGCGCTGGAAACACTAGAGGAGCTACGTAAGAAGAGTAATCGTGAACAGCCGCAGCCATCTAACCGACATCAGAAGTCTCTCTTAGATGTGGAGGTGCCCAGTTCACCTGGTGTGTCACCGATCCGACCGGAGCGGATTTCAGGGCTCCGAGAGCCATCGCTTGTCGACTTTGGAGATGGTGTCGATCCTCCTGTAGCGGTCGATGTCTCACATACTGGAACACCTGTAAGGAATCCAACATTAGAAGAGGTCATGAATGAGACACGACAGACATGTAGAGCATTACTGCGACAGTTACCAGCAATACCTCTCACACAGTCACAGGACTGTGGGACAGCAACCCCTGAGGGTCCGACACAGGGTAGATGGATTAATTCTACACGAAGGGTGTCTTTCTCACACTTACCTGCACCTTGGATAAGTCCTGACCGACCAGTTATCACAACACCTGAAAGATCAGAGCCGGAGTCCCGAGCAACAATACCAGCTATCCCAGTGCACAAGTGGAACATTTCCTTTGATGGCGCTGGAGGTGTGACCGGATTTCTTGAAGAAGTGGAGAGGCTGGCTGAATCCCGTAGAGTATCCCTGGAACAAGTTTTTGAATCAGTTTATGAATTACTACGAAAAGAAGCAAGGGATTGGTTTATTCCTAGGAGAGGTGCTTTCGAGGACTGGGAGGATTTTAGCAACCAACTGAAAGAAGCATTTCTGCCTGTCAACTACGAGGAGAATCTGTTGGAGGAAATGAAGAGACTAACACAGGGACCTGAAGAAAAGCTGCCTCTGTATGTTACCCGGATGCAGAACTTATTCCAGAAACTCACCTATACCAAACCATCCCAAGTGGAACAGATCCGACTTATCCGACAGAGGTTGATCCCGCCCTTACAGCAGGCCTTGGCCTTCCAGGAGACGAAGACGTATGATGAACTTCTCCGTAAGGGAAAAGTTTTTGAACTCGTCCAATGGCAGATGAACCAGTACACCCGGCCACCCTCAAAACCGGGTTTCGTGGAGGAACCTCACCTAACGTACACTCCCCGTCAACTGAATCGATATCAGGGAAGTTTTTCTGCGGATACCGTAGAACAGGTTCACCAAACAACCGGTCACAGAGAACCAGTACCGCCGACGCAAGCCAACCAGACACGACTTTCTCCGCCGGGGGAAAGCCGTCCAAAGCCACCCAGATCCAGAGAATCAATAGTCCGGCAACAGAAATCACACCGTCCAACTTCTGGAGACAGGTCCGAAGGTCGATCCGGAACTTCAACACCGCCACCCCGCCGTCGAGCCGAAAATAGCCACGCTGACCGGACCCAATCATCATCAGGGAGGAGAGTGTCCTTCCAGACACAGTGTTTCCGATGTGGTGGATATGGATTCGAAAACGCTGAAGTTAATGTCAAAGAAATACCAACCTCTGAGAACATTCTACGGCGATATGTGGTAACAGCTCCTTTCAACAAAAAGGACGATATGTACGCATCAGATTTTTGGCCTGATGGAGTCGGAATAAAGCGCTTTGACTTCCTTAAACACAAGGACTTCTTAGATCAACAAGGAGGCGATTTTTTATAAGAAACAAAAGATCAGCACACCCAGTAAGCCTCATATTGCAGAATATGCAGTCCATAGGAAACAGTATAAATGAACTGAACACCTTACTCGAGGGACATCCAGATTGCCATTTCCTCACATTATCTGAGCACTGGAAGACTGAAGCACAGCTTCCATCATACAAAGTACAGAACTTCACCCTGGCTACCCACTACTGTCGACAGGAGAGAAGGCATGGAGGAGCTGCTGTTTACATCAAGAACGGTACCAAATATAGAGTCCACCAACGAATAAATAACTTAGCTGAGCATCGAGTGTTTGAGTGTGCTGCAGTGGAGTGTTTTATGGGCAATCAAAGTGTCGTTGTTATCAGTGTTTATCGGTCACCCAAGAGCTCACTAGAATTATTTTACGAAAAACTAGAAGATGTCTTGGAAGTATTTGTCTTGGACAGAAAATTAACTTTTATATCAGGTGATTTTAATATTGATTTGAAAGATGATCACAATAATATTGTCAGAATGAACCTCCTACTCAGTTCATATTCATTCAGTTCTGCTTTCAATGAATACACTAGAATAACTCCTACATCTAGATCAGGTATAGATAATGTTCTCACTAACTGTGAATATATCTGTTCAACCGATGTACTGTATACGGCTGTCTCAGATCACTTAGGGCTTAAACTCTCATTCACATTGAACTTTGCTATTAAACCTAGCACGTACTACAAAAGAACTTATACGTCCGAAAGTATAGAAATTTTTTCCAAAAAACTGACAGAACAAGATTGGCAACAGGTATATAACGCGGGAGAGAGTCAAGTAAATTCACAATGGAATTGTTTCATGAATCTCTTTCTGAGACTGTTCCATGAATGCTTTCCACTCAAACTAGTTGTCCCACAACGGTGCAAGCCCAAAACCTTCGACCCAGAGATAGAGGAATGGAAAAACAAACTCAGTGCATTACAGTTAATCTCGCACTATCACCCTGAAATGAAACAAACATACAATCGGTTCAAGAAGGAGTATAACAACTTACTAATTAAAAGTCGTTCGAACAACTATCACAGAAAAATTTCTCTATCAGATAATAAAACAAAAACAATGTGGGCCATATACAACGATGTGGTTGGTAAAGACAAGCATTCCAATTCCAATAGTCACTTCAAGGAAACTCCAGCTGAAACAGCTAATCACTATAATAGCTTCTTGCTAGAAGTAATACCTAATCTGATGCAGAACAGTACAAGATCTACTTTCAGCTGTAACATCCTTCCAAACCAACTGTCTTTCTTCTTGAACCCCGTTACAGAAAATGAGATCCTATCATTGGGTAAAAGACTCAAGAATAAATTTACCAGTGGAGATGACGAAATACCAATAATTATCATCAAGCAATGTTTGAGTAGTATAACAGAAGTTCTGAGTTATATGGTTAATAATTCTTTTGTATATGGAATTTTCCCTGAACAACTAAAATTAGCTTCAGTAATTCCTGTCTATAAGAAAGGGGATCGCAGTTTGTTTGAAAGTTATAGGCCCATTAGCATATTGCCATCGTTCTCTAAAATATTTGAGATGGCTGCGTGCAACAGGTTGGTGAGCTTTCTTAGCAAATGTAGCATACTGAACAAAAACCAGCACGGTTACATTAGAGGAAAGTCTGTAACAAGTGCCATACTGCAGTTTACAGAAAAAATTGTTGAAGCATTTGAAAAAAATGAAATCCTATTGGGCATATTTTTGGATCTATCTAAGGCATTTGATTGTCTCAGCCATGAATACATCTTGATGAAACTTGAAAAATATGGTGTGAGAGGCATTGCATTAGATTGGTTCAAGTCGTACTTAGGAAACAGAATACAAAGAACAGTCATAAAACAAGATGGCAACATCTCCAAATCGGAAATCCAAGAGAACCCCTCAGGTGTTGGACAGGGAAGCCTATTAGGCCCCATTATATTTGTTCTCTTTATTAACGACGTATCTACTATCCTTGAGGATACTTGGGACGAGAATGCTACAGTAGAAGAGGTTCTAGGCGGCGCAGTTGGAATTGCTGAAGAATTACGAGAGTTTTTGAATGACATGAGCAAGATTAATACATCAGGGGAAGAAAATGAAAGCAGATACTCGGATGAAATGCCCACGGAAAACAATCTAACTGATTGTCTTCTCACAAACTATGCAGATGACACGAGTATGCTAGTACCAGGTTCGGATTATCCTCAGCTACTCAGGACCAGTTCTTTGCTGTTCAATAGAATTGAGGAATGGTTCAAGAAGAATGGATTATTTCTCAACGCTGATAAAACGAATGTTATACTCTTCAGAACATCACAACAGAGGATACAGACACCAACTACTATCAAATTGGAAAACCTAGTAACAAAACCTAAAACCACAACAAAATTCTTAGGAGTCCATTTAGACGAAAACCTCAAATGGGAAGCCCATATTATCAGTCTGGGAAAGAAATTAAACTCTGTTGTTCATAACTTGAGAATAACCAGCCAATACTTAAATGCTGATTCGCTAAGAATATTTTATTTTGCCAACTTTGAGAGCTTACTGAGATTCGGTTTGATTTTCTATGGGGCATGTTCTGGATTACAAGAGATTTTCCGCATCCAGAAAAGAATCATCAGAATCATCTTTGGGCTGGGTTACAGGGAATCATGCAGGGGAGTTTTCAAAGAGAACAAAATATTAACCGTATATTCTCTTTATATTTATGAATTGTTGATCTATATGTTTAGGAACCTAGGTGAATATAAACTATGTAGTTCAATGCATACCTATCACACTCGGAATTTTGATATTTGTTACCCCAAACATAGACTTTCTATCACTGAGAAACACCCAACTTATGCCTGTATCAGAATGTTCAATAGACCTCCTGATGAATTGAAAAATTGTAAAAGTATTTATGTCTTCAAAAAGAATTTGAAAGAGATGCTCATCACACTAGAACCCTATTCCATTGGAGATTACCTAGACAGATAGGGTGTAAGGTTTTTGACGTTGTTTCATTTAATGTGCATTTACCATGTACTTGTGACATTCTTTGAAATAAACATTATTATTTTATTATTATTATTATATTATTATGGCCACATGCGTCGAGAATGTCGCAGGCCACCGAAAATTTTCTGTTCTCGATGCCAGAGGGAGAACATTCTCTCACGAGATTGTCCCTGCCGTCCGGAAAACTAGACGGAGATATGGAGAAGGAGTCGACCATATCTCCCGACACACTGACTCCCATGACATCGACTGCCTGGAATGACAACCGACCGCTTGTCGAAGTTAAGATAGCCGGAGAGCACTACAAAGCATTAATTGACACGGGAGCCACGAAGAGTTTCGTAAGTCGGAAAGTGGCAGAACAATGTGAAAGCAAGGGAATCACCGGACAACATGTTGAGAATGGTTTCGTGGTGGTTGCAAATGGTCAACCCACGACAACACCCAAACTCTACACTACCGCCGTTCACCTAGCTGAGTATTCCTTGACCGACGTAAATTTTTTGTTGGTGCCTGATTTACCAATTGACCTCATTTTAGGAATGGACGTATTAGGAAGGTTCAATTTTTCCATTAACCTCAGTACCGCGGACTGTTACCTGGAGGGCCGACTGATTGCCAAACCAACACCGAAAATTCAAGAAGCTGTTGAAGTACAGGGCCGGAGAAAATCCCTGAATACACCTGCGGACAACCCGTCACCTAAACCGTTACCGTCCGTAGATTCCGTATACCTGGCCGAAATAGAAACAACCCACTGCAAATGGTACAAGAAGAAGTTACAGGAGCAAATTTTCCTGACTACGCCGTTGAAAATGGAAAACTGTTACGACATTTCTGGGACTCTGTAACGTGGTTTACTCGGAGAAAACTAATCTCGAGCGCCAGCTATTCTTTTCACTAAGGGAGAATAGCAAACCTACCAGAGTAGCTGCTAGCCGGAGACAGAGCTCGCTGTTATCTAGGGTGGTAGCGATAACGAAGAAGTCAAAATCGAATTATGTAAAAGTTTATTCACACCTTCGGAAACTAATTATATGTACAAGGGAGATATGTGTAGTTATGAAATATGAGTGGTTCTATAAGCGAACATACATTCGGGAAATCCTATCCGGTCACGAGCACTTTATGAAATTCATACCGGGTGTAGTGAAAAATTAAAGGTTCAATAAAAAATGCGCCAACCAGAACTGACGGAACGAATGCTAAGGACTTGCTATACGGTATCGGTATGTAGTTGTATTTCTCCGGAAATGAAACACAACAAGGGCGGATCTGTTCGAGACTTTTATTCGCTACCCCAAGGGCTATAACGCACCATGACTGATAGCGAAGAAAAGGTCTATTTTAAGCGCAACTACGGGATTTCACTGACTACGAGCGGTATCTCTTATTCTCTGCCCCAAGGGCTATAACGCGCCATGACCGACAGAAAAGAAGAGATTTCGGATTCAACACTTATGACGCGGAACGCGGACAAGGGGTTGACGGGACTTTCCCTTCAGTACCCCAAGGGCTTACACGCCATGACTGATAGCGAAGGAAAAAGTCAGACTCGCGAAACAGTGTAAAGAACGATAAAATACAACAGGAAGCGATACAGTACAGCAGTGTCAAAGTTAAAGAAGTAACGGCGTAGGTCTAACAAAGAAACTGAACGGTACAGACGGGGACCTACCTCCTTTGTTTCAAGCACTCGCGGGAACTCAAAGGAAAGAAAAGAAAACTAAAAAAAATTAATTCTAAGTAGCATTGATGCAAAAACAAAATAAATTATTCTTCAACGGCGAAAATACGGAAAATTAACTGAATTAAAAGAACTGAATTTAAAACAGAAGTCCACGGTAAAAGCGAGAAATCGAAATACTGAAATACTGAAGTAAAGTCGAAGAGTAAGTCGAAGAACTGAAGTAAAGTGACCGTCGCGGGGGAAAATTTGCTTTTATAGGCAAATCCCCTAACACGGTAAAAATCTGAAAATTCCAGAATGCGACAAGAATGAAAAACGTCGTCAGCTCCGGTTTATCGCATATCAACAGATGAAAAACGTCGAAATCTTCAGCGGCATTTAAGAAAAACAACGTGAAACACAGATAAGCCGTTTTTTACATTTACTCTGCCTATCGGAATGAACGTACTGAATATTCGAGAATTAAAATATTTTCAAAGACGGAAATTTAAAACGAAAGAAATGCATTAAAATGAATTTCAATTTTCTTCAGAAAACTGGGGTTCATTACAACTCATCCGACTTCACAGAAGATGGAATCGGCCAACCCTGGAAACTCTGTGTACCGACCGAACAGCGAACCGAAGTACTGAAGGAAAACCACGACTCAGAACTAGCAACTGAATATAGCCAGAAACTATTACTGGCCAGGGATGTTTAGAGACATTGCGAAATACGTGAGGAACTGCACATCGTGCCAAAAGTACAAAGTTTCGCAACAGAAAAACCCTGGTAAGATGCAACCACACCGAATGGCGGATGCGCCGTTCAAAGAAGTATCCACGGACATAGTTGGACCATTGCCACGGTCAAAAAAGGGGAACTCCTACATCGTGGTAATGCAAGACCGGTTCACAAAGTGGGTGGAGGGTCGTCCGTTGCGGAAAGCCACCGCCAAAACTGTTTATTCGGCCCTCCACGAACAAGTCATACCGAAATACGGTTGCCCAAAACTAGTAATATCCGACAACGGAGTACAATTCGACAGCAGGCTATTCAAGAACAGTCTCCGAGAGCTGAACATTGCTCACCGTTTCACACCACCGTATACTCCTCAGTGCAACCCTGTAGAAAGAGCTAACCGTACCCTAAAGACAATGATAGCACAGTTTTGTGAAACCGATCAACGAACCTGGGATGAAAAAATAGGAGAGTTAACGTTTGCTATCAACACCGCTAAGCAGGAGTCTACTGGATTTGAATTATGGAAGGGAACTAGAAGTCCCGAGGGCGATTTATTCGACAAACCCTCACAATGAAGAAATGAACGGAGAATCCAACCGTACAGAAGAAGAAAACGGAGACATGACTTACCGTACTCAACAGATCAGACATCTCCAAGAGGCTTGTGAGTTCGTCCGTACTGGACTGTACCGTGCCTTCCAACAACAGGCTCACCACTGCAATCTTCGACGAAGAGAGGTCCGATACCATGTGGGAGATGAAGTTCTACGCCGGGACCGTCCTTTATCATCGGCTGTTGACAGTTTCGCCGCCAAGTTGGCTCCGAAGTTTTCCGGACCGTTTACCGTTGTTAAAGTTGTTTCACCTGTCGTCTACGACCTGAAAGATACAGAAAAATCACTAACATACACATTAAAGATGTGATAGAAAATAAAAAAAAAAAATTTAGGGGTGGACTACCCCTGACATTTAGGGGGATGAAAAATAGATGTTGGCCGATTCTCATAGATACCGGATAAGCACAAAAAATTTCATCAAAATCGGTCAAGCCGTTTCGGAGGAGTATGGCAACGAAAACTGTGACACGGGAATTTTATATATTAGATAAGTAATTCATTGACTTGTGAATCCGGTCATGGCATTTATAGGTGGCTCGCGCGAAAGTAAGGTCATTATTTCTAGGGGTAGATAGAGTCGTGAAATTAAGCTCACTATTTCATCGTACGTTAATTTCTTCCGAACTAGGGAGAGTGTAATGAAGTCCAGTTTTCTGAGGAAAATTGGAATTCATTTTAGTGCATTTCTTTCGTTTTAAATTTCCGTCTTTGAAAATATTTTAATTCTCGAATTTTCAGTACGTTCATTCCGATAGGCAGAGTAAATGTTAAAAACCGCTTATTTGTGTTTCACGTTGTTTTTCTTACATGCTGCTGAAGATTTCGACGTTTTTCATCTGTTGATATGCGATAAACCGGAGCTGACGACGTTTTTCATTCTTGTCGCATTCTGGAATTTTCAGATTTTTACCGTGAGAGGGGATTTGCCTATAAAAGCAAATTTTCCCCCGCGACGGTCACTTTTACTTCAGTTCTTCGACTTACTTTTTGACTTTGCTCGGTTACTTCTGTATTTCAGTATTTAGATTTTTCGCTTTTAACGCGGTGACTTCTGTTTTAATTCAGTTCTCTTACTTCAGCTAGTTTCCCGTAAAATTGAGAGTGTCGAGGAAGAATAATTGGATGCTTGCTATCTGGGTCGAGCTGAGAATGGGAAATTCGTCCGCCTACACGAATTACACCATTGTTGTCGAGGAATGCAGTGTGTTAAAAATTGAACGAAGCCCCCCTCCGACCTCTCTCTAGCCTACGCTCCTGACCAGCTCCGGTGGCCACGTATGGTACCACGATTCTGCGGTGCGCTGGTTGAACGACGCAGCGGCCCCACTCTCAGTGTTTTTCCGAAGTGAAAAACCACACATTCACACATATTTTTCTTAAGATTCTCTTTGTTAGCTCTGTAGAAGTAACGTCTCTTAGCTTTCATAGTGCTTTTCTAACCTCTCATTTTCACGCTCGCCTCTTCTAATTGTTAATTTTCAAGTCATCTCGCATCAATCCTGGTGCTAAATTGTTCATCTCACAAGGTAAAGTACTCTCAGACTGCTCAACATCATACATTACACCATTTTCATGATAATTTCATTGTACTGAAATTAGTCCACGTGCAAGAGATTCGGAATCTAGAAATAGATTCCCAATCCTTGCGAGCACTGCTCAATTGAAATGTCTTCTCAACTCAAATCGAACGATTGTCTTCTCAAAACTATATATTTTATCATATTTCATAATTTATATAGATTTTCAGACTTCTCTAGATCATCTCACATGAAAATGGGTATGTAGCACCAGGATTGAAACTTCTCAAGTTCATCTCTATAAAATTGATAACTGATTTCTTGTCTTCTCGTAACACTCTTTATTATTAGAATCAGTTTTATCATTTTATAACAACTCGTATGATCACCTCTTATACATATGACTAATTCATGGTGTTGAGTTTCAGATGAATGAATCCTCATATTCTCAGGGGTGGACCCTGGATGTAGCTGTTTTCCTCAGAACAGGATATGAACACCTCAACGTTAGTTAAACGATCATTGACATTGCTCGATACACCTCGACCTAGGCTCCACCCTGGAAAGTCAGCTCGAACACTCATGTCTACTCACTTGGTATGGTCTACTCTTTATAATATGTACTCTCATTGTTTCTCTTCTATATTCATTCATCGGACTCAACATGCATGTTAGTTTTCTCAGCCTTAAGCACATCTCAAAATCTACGATTAGAGATTTATTCAACTCAGTACTCTCATGACTTCTCTTAATTTATCAATTGTTTCTTCTATTTTTCTGATGAACGTTCTAATCGTGCTTACTTGTAAGCAGTTCGTCTCTGTAAATGCTGAATTCATTGATAAATTTTTGCACTCTTCAAGATCATCTCAATGTATATGAATTATACTTTGTTCTTCTCATATTAATTATGATTGTGCTTTTCATTTAATGAATTATTATCGAACTTCTCATTTAATTAGAATTTATTGCCCTTTTCATATTATTTTTTTAATATTCTAGTGCTTCTCAAATTCATTAATTCTGTGCTTCTCATTTAACTTGTGCTACTCTTGTTCTGCTCATACTTACATTAACATTATTGATCAACTCAAATTTAATGTATCGATTTCTCGTTGATGATCAGACTTAGACATTGCAGTTTCACCTCGGGCCTATTTCTCTGTACTCTCGCGTCTTCTCTTTAAAATTCAGTATTCTAACCTTCGCGTTTTCTGATAGAAAAAGGAGGCTCTCGCAATCAATTTTCAATTGATTGCCCTATCACTGTGTAACCGTTGTGTTGATATTGAATTTATTGAACTCCTCAACGTCTAAGTCTGACATCAAGTGACTTCTCATTTGAACTGCTCTGGACCATCTCTTGTTTTTAATTGGATATTGTCTCTCTGAGTTTATAGATGTGGTTAATATTAGTTGCTTTTTACTGTATTAGCTTCATGCAGGTGACATATTCATTTTATGGTTGTGAATGATACTTAATAAATGTTTTTATACCATCTCCAACTCAATTATCTTTTCATACAGTCCACTACTCTTTAATTAAAAATCATAACACCCTCGATTTTTTAACACAGTGAGTCTACTGAATACATGTGAAGAGTGAAGTGGAGTCTGTGATTGAAGAGCCTTGAGTTCATGTGGAAAGTAGACTTTTTGAGTTGCCTTTATCCAGAAAATTCGAGATGCTTCCAAGTCAGTTGAAGTCAGGTGTGTGAGGTGTGCTGGATCCAGCTTACGTTGGAGTCGTGCGAGAACCTTTGAACAAATAGAGGTAATTCTCAACAATTTATTCAAACTGGGATACCTGTAGATGATATCCCATGAGTAGTCTGACGTAGTGGAGGTGAGTATGGAGATGGCTGGTCGTGCTTCTGATTCATGGTCGGTTGTCGGTGCCGGCTGACGATTTGGCCATGAATCTTCTGACTTGGAAAGCCATGGTTGTCCCGTCCACCATAGCGAGTGGTTGCGAAGTTGAGATGAAGTTAACCCTCGTGATGCACAGTCGGCAGGGTTGTCTTTGCCGGAAATATACCTCCAATGGGCCCTTGGAGTTAGATCTTGGATTGTTACAACTCTGTTCCGTACAAAGTCCTTCCAACGTGAAGGGTGAGTGTTGATTCAAGCTAGAGTGATTGAGGAGTCCGTCCATAGAGTAGTTGAGTGAATATTGAGATCTAAAACATTATGCGCATAATTAAAGAGTCGAGAGAGGAGAAGAGCAGCTGATAATTCGAGTCTCGGGATTGTGAGTGGTTTTAAAGGCGATACTTTGGTTTTGGAGCAAAGCATTGTAACTTTGCATATCTTGGACGGAGTTCGAACGAGAAGGTAGAGAACGGCTGAAATGGCGAGTTGAGATGCATCAGAGAAGCCGTGGAGTTGGATTAAAGAACCCTCTTGAGTGTTAATCCATCTTGGAATTGTGATGCTGGCCAGCTTGGAGAGATCTTCACTGATGTCGTACCATTTCTGTTCTAGTAGTTGAGGTAGAGGTTCGTCCCATGATAACTTGCACTGTTGTGCGAGAGCGAGAGGATTCTTGAGATGACTGTCTCTGATTGGACTCAGTCCATTCTAGAGCTCTGGAGCGAGATTGGAGGAACTCCATCAACTGAGCGAAGGAGGGAAATTCGGTATTAGAGGAGATGAGAGTTTCCCAATGAGTTCGAGAGGCGTGATCCATACGATTGATGATATGGAACACCAAAAGATTGTTGTTCTGCTCTAGATCTTCACCTAGAGCTTTCAAACTTTGGAGAGGATTGACGATGCTGTCAATAAATTGACGAAGAGATGAGGCGGTAGAATTTTTCTGATTCGCCAATGAGAAGGAGAGAAGTTTTGTGTATTGAGAAGAGAGGAGCAGCCTTTTATTCTCATATTTGTCCATAAGCTTCTTCCAAGCTATGGGGAACGAGACTTCCGTTAAGGGAAGACTAGAGATGGTGTCGAGAGGTTCGTGAGAGAGACATGTCCGAAGGTAATGTATCCTTTCAATGTCAGAAATTGAGGTGCTGTTGATGACGAGGGATTGAAAAAGGTCTCGGAATGCAGGCCATTTTGAGAAGTCGCCTGAGAAGGTGGGAATTGAGATGTCAGGCAATCGTGGACGAGTTTGAGAAGACTGAGGGGCTTGAGCAGAAGTGGATGGCTGTGAATCCACAGGATTGAGTGACATATTGAGTTGTATTAATTTCGAGATGGCTGATTGGAAGAGAGAGTATTCCTCGAAGAAGACTGAGGATGCGAAGTATTCGTGGTCGAGACAAGACTCAGGCCACGCTGACTCAAAATATGAGTGTGTCTTTGAGAAGTTCTTGTGAAGGTCTTGCAGTTGTTCTTGAGTGTGTGACAGGTCTTGTACAGTCCATGTTGAGACGTTGGACAGCTTGGAGAAGATGTCCTTCATGAGTTGCAGTCTACTCATTTGAGTAGCGACTTTTAATTTGAGGTTGGTGGGAAGACCAGCCGAGCGAGTTTGAGGTCCCACATCAGGCTGCGAAGATGTGGAAGATCTGGATGACCGAGTAGGTGGGACCTGGAGTTGAGTGTCATCCTCTTTTGGAGTTGGAGAAGATCTTCCCGACTTTTGAGACATGACCCTTTTGAGTAGAATGTGATATGAATGAATGATTATTCCAACTCTACCATCCGGCCCGAAGGACCAAATGTTCAAAAATCTGAGTTTTGAGATTTTTGGCAATTACTTAAAAGTGGACTGTTACCAAATGATTGAGTTGGAGATGGTAAAATGAAATCTTTATTGTATATCAAACACGTCACATAATAAATAGACACTCGCATGAAGTAAAATTATATACAACATCTAAACAGAGTGAACCTATTTACAAGTATTGAGAAGTTATTGAGAGAATTTGAGAGTAATGTTTCAATGAGAAAATCAACGTTGTATTTGCTTGAGAGAAAGAGCAGGTTGAGTGAATTTCATGTATCGAGTAACAAGATCAATTATTATGTGTGTGATAAGAATTGAGATATATTTACATCAAAACGTGTTTATGTATTTTGAGTTGCATAATAATTGAGCTTGATAGTTGATGAATTGATGTGAGTGTTATCATGCAAGCACAACGTTCACAGTGATAGAGTTTACGATTTCATAAACTGTCTCGCTATCAGAAAAACAGAAGGTTGCAGTGACAACTTGAGAAGTTAGAGATATGTAATGTAGTGAGACAGGTGTAATGAGACAGAATGAGAGAGATGATTACCAACGCTTACAGGAATAGCAAATCTATTAGAAAAGCAGAAGGTGTTTTATGAGAGTACATAAATTGAGGTGAGTTGTGTTACAAATGTAATGTAGAGAAATGAAATATTGTAAACGTAGAAAGAATTTATGAATAGTATTCATAATTGAGATGAAACAAGAAGAGCAGTTCATAACGTTAGAGAAAAGAAATAAGGCATCATAATTTTCAGGTAATAGAGTCATGAGAAAGTTTATAGTAAATTATACTTATTGAGTTGAAATCAGGTTGGACCTCCTCGAGCGTTATCACAAACCAGTCTGTCCAAGAGAGTTGATTGAGTGTATTCATTTATTCAGAGTTCTGAGTGTATTGAGATGGATCTCGATCTGGTCTATGAGAAGCCTTCGAAGTGTCCAACTTGAGCGTAGAGGAACCTGAAACTTAAGAGGCCTGAGAAGTCTGATCGTAAGAGGTGACATGTATACAAAATGAGAGTGAATACAAGTATATAAGCTTCTAATAGAGTGGTGTGAAATGTGAACTTGGTGCTAAAATTAGAGAAATTAAAATGTGAGTGATTATCGAGGTGATGTGATTCACAGTGAATGAAATATCGATGCATTTTGAGGAGGTTGAAGCAGCTAGATACATTGAGCACGTGGTTGATTGAGAGATTTGGAGAAAATTGAGAAAATATACATGCAAATATGATAGAGAGATGCAGAGCAGAATATTGCAAATGTAATTGTGAGAAAATGCATAGCGATGGAGTGAATGTTGATAGGAAAATTATGTAGAATGATATTCTTACGTGACACATGCAAAAAAATGATTACATTTTTTGTTGAGTGAAAAAGTACTGTACCTTTTTGAGATGTTGATCGATTGATAATTATAATATAAAATAATATTATTAGATTTGAGCTGACTGAAAAAGTTGAGAGTGCACTAAAAAATCACGTTAAGAATTTAGACCAAGTTCCAATTCACTTGAACGAACGAAGAATCTAGAGAGAATGAATGAATTGAGCAGATTCAACAGGTTCCACCGGTTTTTTCGAACAGCTGATTGACAGCGATTTAAAGGTTACGTTCACAGAAGCATGTAACGATAAACGTAGTCACTGAGTTGATAGAGATGTGCACCGAGCTGATAGAGTTGGGTTAAAAATTACTCCAATTTTTAACAACTTCAGATGGTGGACGGAATAAAAAGTGAGTTTTATAATTTTTTCATATCCTGAGATTTTATGCTTTTCTTCAGTTCACCCTCAGAATAGAATGAATTTTGTGTTTCTTTTTACGACTAGTTGTTGTGCGAGTTGCTGTCAAAATAGAATCTGCACTAAAATTGTTCCCGTGATGAGAATTTTTTTAGGGCTCTTGTTGTTTTGTAAATAATGACTTCACTATATAGAGTGTGAGAGTCTAACTTCAAACAAATTCTGTGAAAAAGGGCAGTGTTTTTGTTGTAAATATACTAGCACAGGTTGATTAGTATTTTTAAATGGCGTTTCCTTAAGTTTAGGAATATGATACTGTAATTTGATACATTATCGAAATTTTTTCAATTTTTCCCGAGGGGGTAACCACTTTCGAAATAGATGTACTTTTGAAGACCGAAATCATCATCCGAAATCACGAAATCATCATTCGAAATCCCGAAATCATCGTCGAAATCATCTTGATTTCCGAAATCAATGTACATTTTTCACGTAGTGGTTATCCTCTCGATTTTTTAAGTCCATTTCTGAATGTTTTATCAAGTAACACTTAAGTATGTACCAAATATCAAAGTCTTATTGTTTGTCGTTGAAAAGATATTCAACAAACATCGACTAATTCGAAAACGAGGGAATCTGATTTACCTCGAAGAAATAACTCGGTTATTTCAAAAATTGAATGTCACGAGGTTCTTGATAATCGTTTTCTGTCAAATAAAAAGTTGAATAAAACTAATTAATGAGAGTAGCAGCGAAGATTAACGAGGATATTCATTATTGTGTCGTTCTGTGGGTCACAACGTGTGTTGAAAGATCGAACAAAAGAATATGAAATAAAAACTTAATATTTGGATGCGTATGTGTAACTTAAGAGTAGTCATAAAAAAATTATCACTGACGTCATGTCTGAAATTAAGGTCACGCTCTACAACATTTTTCTGAATAAAAAAAAGCGAAACTTAAACTACCGATCGCTCTGTCCGGGCATATTTACAACAAAAAAATTGCCTTCGATTTACTGAATTTGTTCAACGTTAGAGCCTTGCACTATATAATCTTCTGTTAGCATCTATTTGTTCTAATAGCAAAAATCAGGAATTTGACAAATTGAAGAAAACATATTTCAGTAAAGTGTATCTTTTCAGTATTATAAATATTCCATACCACCCATGTAGTATCATCTAGTACAGACAGGTTCCTCATAAATAATGTTTACACCAGTTGACGTCAATTTCGAAATTCTATGATGTTATTCAGTTCAAAACCCTCTAGTAAGGAGCATCATTTGAAGCCAAAGCAACAATCTTTAATAAAGACCCCGTATTTACTGCGGCTCAATTAATTTTCTGAAAAGTACATATTAATTACTTTTCCTCCAATTTTGCGATAATTACCACAATTCTTCATCGAAGAACTTTCATGACCCCAAATTGACAAAATATGAATCTTTCTGTTTCTGAAAAATCATAAAAATATATTTATTCCAGGAATGCCAGTAGCCAACGACAATTTCCGTTTCAATTATCTGCAGATCCTGATGACGAAGATAAAGGTTTCGTGTATATTGATACATATTTTAATGTAGTTAATGGAAACTGAATAAATTTTTTTAACTGATTTTGATCTATTCAATACAAATATAACCTTGTTATACTATTTCAGGAAAACCTTATACATATAAATATAATGTTCCTCAAAAAATATCCTGCGAGATCTTTGAACAATATTTAGCAAGGGACTTTATGAAATACAAATCCTCAAAAATTTGATACTACTTTGAAGATATATGTTCAAAGTATTGCTCAATTCTTCAGGAACATGTATTTTATGAAGTTATTCAGCTACCCTGGCGAAATGTTGTTCAGAGACTCCGCAAGATATTTTTTTGCATATTATTGCAGAATAACGCTTAATATAATTCAAAACATTTCCTAAATTTTTATGGAAATATTTCCTATTATTGCATATAAATCTTCCAAAAATATTTCTAGAAAGATTCCAGCAACTTTACACAAACATCGCAGAAATATATTTCGTAACATTTCAGACCCCCTCGTTGGAAGATTTCGAAAACCTCTTCTGAAGATTTCAGGAAACATTTTCTCCAATTAGAAGAAATCTTCTAGGAAGGTCCCCGTCTTTACCGTTCAGTTTCGTTGTTAGACCTACACCGGTTGCTTCTTTGACTTTGACACTGCTGTACTGTATCGCTTTCTGTTATATTTTATCGTTCTTTACCCTGGTTCGCGAGTCTGACTTTTCCCTTCGCTATCAGTCATGGTGCGTCAACCCTCGTGTCCGCGTCATAAGTGTTGAATCCGAAATCTCTTCTTTTGCATCAGTCATGGCGTGTTATAGCCCTTGGGGTAGAGAATAAGAGATATCGCTCGTCGTCAGTGAAATCCCGTAGTTGCGCTAAAAATAGACCTTTTCTTCGCTATCAGTAGATAGAATAGAAGTCTCGAATAGACCCGCCCTGGTTGTGTTTCATTTCTGGAGAAATACAATTACATCCCGATACCGTATAGCAAGTCCTTAGTATTCATTTCGTCAGTTCTGGTTGGCGCATTTTATTGAACCTTGATTTTTCACTGCACCCGGTATAAACTTCATAAAGTGCTCGTGACCGGATAGAATTTCCCGAATGTATGTTCGCTTATAGATTCGCTCATATTTCATACCTACACATATCTCCCTTGTACATTTAATCAGTTTCCGAAGGTGTGAATAAAATTCTACAAAATTTGATTTTGACTACTTCGTTATCGCTACCACTCTAGATAACAGCGAACTCTGTCTCCGACTAGCAGCTACTCTGGTAGGTTTGCTATTCTTCCTAGTGAAAAAAAAGAGCTGGCGCTAGAGATTAGTTTTCTCCGAGGTAACCACATTACAACATATATGCAGGCTGGTTATATTCAATAGATTTCTCAACGATCTGTCTCATAACAAATACTGCATCATTACATGATCTCCCTGATCTGCCTTGTTGCTCATCGGATAGGAAAATAATATTGTTGATCTTGTTGGTGATAATTTTAGTTATTAATTTTAATGTTGTACTGAGTAGATTTATACCCCTGTAGTTCTCTGTTTTTTTCTTGTCTCCCTTTTCAAACATGAGGATGGCGATACTTGTTCGCCATTGGCCTGGTATTCTGTGGTGGTAGAAGATGGCCTTAGTCAGCAAGGTCAACTGTTTAACCAGATTCTGCCCCCCATACTTGAGCAATTCATTTGGGATGCCGTCTAGTCCGGGGCTTTTTCTATTCCTCAGCTGTCGAAGTGCCAGTTCAACGTCTGCAGTCTCTACTTCTATATTTTCATTGGTAAATATTGCTGGTGCGTTGTTGCGTTCCATGGTGTCTTCTTCTTTTTTATAGAGTGTTTCCAGATATTCGGTCCACGTCTCCCTTGATATGTGCTTAGGCTCAATTAATTCATTTATTTCCTTTCTCTGGGATCTTATCAATCGCCACATCTGTTTTTGCAGTCCATAAAAGTCGCTCTCCATTCTTTTGGAGAACTTTTCCCAGTGGCTGGTTTTAGCTGATCTTATGAGCGAATTTGTTTCGTTACGGATTGTTTTGTACTGTTCATATGATTCTGGGTTTCTCTGTGCTCGATATTTCAGATACGCTTGCTTTTTTTCACTGCACTTCTTTTTTATTTCGTTGGTAAACCAGGGGGTCCTATTAATTCCCTTGTCCATATTTATCATGCGCTTGCCAAGTACCTCGTTCGCTTCTTGCCGTTGGTCTTCAACTTTTGCCAGCAAACATCGACATCGTCCCTCGAATCTATTGTTTGTTTCTATTTTTTCCTGTAGTCTTCGCTGGTATAAATCTTTTGTGGAGTCGTGCCATAGGGATTCTACGTTCAGTTTTTGTTCTTTTCTGTTCGTTTTGTAGTTTAATTATTCCCATCAGTAGCCTGTGATCACTATTGGCTGCTGAATTTAAAGTTCTCACGTCTCGTACTTGAGCAGGATGTATATGCCTGTTGCTCAATGGTCAATGGTCGATCTTTGCCCTTTCCTGGAGTTAATTATTCATTTCGTCATTGTGCTGGCTTCGTTGAAAAGACAAGTATATATTGCTTTGTATCTGGAGTGAATTTTGAAATACGATTTTTCGGATAATAACTGAAATTATTATTAGATTTATATATATATATATATATATATATATATATATATATATATATATATATATATATATATATATATATATATATATATATATATATATATATATATATATATATATATATATATATATATATATATATATATATATATATATATATATATATGAACCCGTAGTTCGTTGTTACCTCCGTTAAGTTCATTGGGCGACCTGACCTCCGGGTGAAGGAGTTTTTTAATTGGAATAATTTTTGCTTATATATGTAGAGGGGAAGGTAAATAACAGGGGTACCTAAAGAGGGGAAAAGATTTTCATTGAAAAATTTTTCTTTAAACGAATCAGACCTTACTACCTCCGCATATATTTCTTATTAGTAGTGCGCTCTCACCTCCCGCAACGTTGTCAGATTTCAGGAGGACAGAAAGTAGGGCAGCTTGAATTCTACTCATATACAGCTGCTCTTCCGATTCATTCACACATACTGAAATCTGTAAATAGTTCGAGAACGATACTGATATTAATAAACTTCATACGCTAATAATTGATTGATAAGGATTCGGAGTAAATTAATTTGGACAGAAATTATTATCTTTTCTTCATGAATATCAACAGTTTTGAATAAGTATGCTATGTCTACGATACTTCGTCCGATAGGGGAGTTTAATACCGTATAGGTCCTAAAATGAATGATACATGACAATGAAATTTTTCGTTACATATGAGATTAATTCCAAAGACAATTTTACCGAATTTGTTCTGGTATGAAATAGTTATCTAAATTTTGGGCATTATATTTACGACATGAGGAACTCCATTGAAATGTTTTTCCCGAATGAATCAACAAAGATATACGTTTTACTTTCAGCTTCTATACTTCATTCACTTTCATTTTAGCACAGGATTGGCCATGGAAATTGAATACCTTTCACTCTGTATGGTACGAAAATGTTGGGTTAAGACGCTTGTCAAAACATTTTTGAGTTTTAAATAAATGCTACGTAGTCCGTTCTACGTGAGACTCTCAGTAATTACGTATTTCATCACAATGTCAAATCACTTCGGAAAATATTGCGTCGAAAATATGTAACGAACATAATTGACATTTATACAAACTGATTGAAGACATACCAAATCTATTTATTTACATGGAAAATAGAAGTAATCAGTAGCTTGAGGAGAGTTACTGTTGTTTATTTTCTTTGGCTGAAGGCTGAAGATTTTACATCAGTTGTAGAATTCAAAAAAATCAACCCGAGGATGAAATGCATTTGATGCAGTGTTAGCATTGAATTGAATACTCATAGGTGGTAGGGAATGGGTATCTCTTGAAGAAATGAACGGATAATTACGAGAATGTTGAATTCCTCAACAAAAATCATCTTGCGTGAATGGTAGTCAAAATAATTGAAAGAAGTTTGAAGCAACAGGAGCTTCACCTTCAAACAAAACAACTGCCTAGTATTCATGTCTGTTTATTTTCAGTACATTGATATAATAATAATAATTATACAGGGTGTGGCGTAATGAATGGATAATATGGAGCCTGCGGGTAGAGTACTCTATGGGGGTTCAAATAAATATATTTTACGTTTGGCAAAAGTGCCTTGGTTTTCGAGATATTGGGGATTTTCGATGAATCACCCCAAATAATAATAATAACTGGATATTGACATTTTTCATCATAGCGGTTCAAAAGAAACTCCTTGATTTAATGGCATTTCTTAATTGCTCGAGGAGTCTTTTGAAATTTTTCAGTACACAGGGTGTTTCACAAGTAAACGGACAAACGAAAACCGTGAATAGAGGGCATTGAGCTCAGTTCAAAAACACCTCATATGTGTGTCTTAGGCATTCCGTTTCCGATATAGAGAGGAGTTTATTCAAATTTCCCTAATTTTTGTTCGGCCATAACACCAAATATTTTAGTTGGATTCGGCTAAAAATTCATTATCCGCTTAAACTTCTAAGTTTCAATAAAACAGAACATTAAAAGTTGACGAACACAGGACCGGACTCATTGAGGATATATTCAAATTTAAACTCATGCAAAACACTCTGTTTGTAGTTTTTCTCGTCATAATTTTGAATTTTTCAGGTATCTTCATTGATTTTCTCAAAATCAATGAAACTTTGGTATGCCTTTTCAGATTATTTCTAATGAATAATTGTTTGATCGTGAAATGTCTGGAAAAAACAGCGCTGCATATTGACTTTTACTTCACATTAATTAATGGGATGAATATGATCGCCAATCAACTGAGGAAATCTAAAACTGGAATTGGAAATGTTCAACTGAATTTTTTTGTTCTCAATATATGTCTTGCATTTGTTTTTGATATTTATAGCATATCTGGTTATTCAGATAAGTGATTAACAGTGATAATAAGCTTTATTATTGATAATAAACAAAAATAGAAAAAACTACCCTATCATGATCATGAAAATAATAATTATAATTCGATATCTTCCGAATGGATCGCTTTTTATGGACAACGTGGAACTGAAGTAATTTTCCGAACTGATTTTCACCTCATTTGGTCTTTTAGTGAAGGTAATGATTGGCACTTCGAATAAGTGTGATAAATGGACTTTCGAATTCTTTACTGATTCCGTTATAGTCATTATTGGATCTATGGAAATCTATGGATTGTTCTGGTCTTATTACAATTTGTTATTGAAACATTGATGATATTCATGCACCAGCAAAAGTATTTATCAGTATTTCAGGTCATTTTATTAGAAGGGTAGGACCACAATATTGGACTGCTAGATCTCCAGATCTGACACCCCGCGATTTCTTTCTTTGTTTTTATTCACACAACTAGTTGTCCATAGAAAAAAAGATTCATTCTGAAGATCAAGTTTTAATTTTTAGTTTCAAGATAGCGTAGTTTTTCGATCCATATTTGGGTATCATCAATTTTGAAACATTTTATCCTTGTGAAAGAGTATTTTGAAGACCGAATATGGTATAATTGTTGAACACATTCAACAGAATATTCTTCGAAAAAAAATCAATTAAGGATTTCTAAATACATTTTCATGAAGTGCTCTATTCCTTAGAGGCGTCTGACCAAAACAATTATTTCTAGAACATGATCAACAGGTGGGGCAACCCAAAAATCAATTCAATTTGAGACAATAATAATGCAGATAACAAAAAAGTTGAAATTATGATTAAAAAACTACATACACGGTGTTTTTATGAGTTTGAAGTTAAGTAAAGCCTCACTGAGCCCAGTCCAGATTTTTGTCGAATTTTAATGCTCTGTTTCAATGAAATTAACAACTCAAAGCTAATTATAAATTTTCAGTCGACTTGATCAGAATTTCAGGAGTTATAGCCAAACGGAAATTCAAGAAATTTCAAAAAACCCCGAAGAAACCTATATATAGGGTGCCCCAAAACTATTGAATCAAACGTCACACCACGATAGAGTAGATCAAATACTATCGAATGACACCAACATTAGTTGAGCGAAAATGTACCGTTTCTAAAAAAACCTAACCTAAAGTTGCCGATTTTCGAACTATTTTTTCAGTCACAAGGCCAATTTGTTATTAAGGATAGCGTTTTTCTCCCATATTATCACCCCTGTTTATTCTGAGTATTAAAAATCATGTAGAAAAAACAATTGTTTTAATTTACATTTACTTAGGTTATGGTTATCGATTAACTACTTAAAATAATTTCAATTAGGGGAGATGAAACAATAATATTACTTCAATATAATTTAAAATCGATATCCTTTTTCACAAACTGGCCCTGTTATTAAGAAAAATAGTTCGAAAATCGGCAACTTTATGTATTTTAATAAAATTCTGATTATTTTGGAAACGGTACATTTTCGTCGAACTAATGTTGGTGTCATTCGATAATATTTGGTTTACTCTATCGTGGTGTGACGTTTGATTCACTAGTTTTGGAACACCTTGTATATGGTATGATTCTGAACTCAGCTCAATGCCCTCTATTCACGGTTTTCATTTGTCTGTTTACTCGTGAAACACCCTGTATACTCCTTGTACTCTGAAAATTTTAAAACGAATGCCCTCACCGTCATATGAAAATTCAAATTCTTCTTGTTGTAAGAACCGTTCATCCTTTCACCCAACGCCGACCCTAGTTACATGGCCCGTTGAAAACGAAATCGGCATCTGTTTACTGCAAAACAACGTGTTCGCTGATATGAAGGGTTCAAAATTTTCTACCTGATTCGGGCTTTTTAGGAACGAATTGCTCAAGATGCCGAGTTCGAATAACATTTCGTTTTGCGTGTTATATTGGATAAAATTGAATTTATTGCATGGATGATTCGAGAATTATTGATGTCCAGAATGCTCCAGAATGATGAAAATTTTCAGATTTCATTGAAATTCTTGCGAAAATTATCTCGTATATTTTCAAGTTTAGATTTTAATTCATTCAGAACTTTGAATTTCGGCAAATAATGATGTAAATGATATAGATAACAGTCAATCACATTTCCTTCAGCGCAGTTGTTGTTTTGAAGAAAAAGCAGTAGATTCTCGCAAAATCCGAAACTCTACATGTATAGCAGTTGTTCAGTTCGGGATTAAAGTTTATCCTAGATTGATTTTGACATTTCAGTTCAGTTCTGTCAGATTATCTAGGATCATCTTAAATCTCTGCCTCATCCTGAACTGAACAACCGGGCCTTATAGTAATAGCAACGTAGCATTCATTAAGTCGGTATATTATTGGAATAATACTAATTTTTTATAGCGGAGAATAGTGGTTTTCAGCCTCGGTAGGTATTCACGAAATTCATTTTATTATGTTTTTTTAAGGTGAATCGGCCCGAAATCTTGGATCCCCCGACCTGCTAGTTTCGTATACTTCTATGACAATAGCATAATAACTCAAATTTCAACATTTTCACAGAAATTTTTGAATTTAAGGGAGAGACACATTGAAAAAATCGATAGCAATTTACCGCCTAAACTACGAGCTTGCCGAAGTTGAAACTGGTAACAATCTACTCAGTGCTTCATAATATGTATAGTTTTATGACTCAGTGTTTTTTAGAACCTGTTAAAAAAATTAAAAACTGTAAACTCGTCATCGCCTTCCAAAGGCTGTATCTTGGAAGGTCTGTCGATTTGAAAAATTTACAGGAAATACCCCCGCTTATTTTCATTAAGGAATCATCTCCCTTATTCCTTCGCATTTGTTTACAGATATCCTGTATGTAGCTATATTTTATCTATGTACCTTTTTATTTTAGATAGTAGAAGTTAATCAATCATCTGTATCTCAATCATATGTATCCGAGTATGTATCTATATTATTAACTTCATTTTGAAGATTCATTATATCTTGACAAAAATATGGTTGCAATTTCAAAATATGTTGACTCGAGGCCTTCCAAAGACTTCAATATTGTTTATTTTTTCCCTTACACCCTGTATGATCTATCGAAAAATGCAAATCTGTTTTGGCGAATTCTTCATAAAATCTTACTTGTTTCGATATAATTGGTAATTTTCTTTATGATACATCACTGAAATATTTAAACCAGAGAGATGCTACAAGCTCTTAAAATTTTTGGGAAAATCCAATATTCAAACATAATCGATAATAAAAGAGATGTTTCTGAGCAAAGGATTCCTCAAAATCTTTGAGAAATCTGATTCAAGAAAAATATAAAGAGCGTTCCATTTGAAATAACACAATGTCAAACATTCGGTTTAGCCGACGTTGTTCATTTCTGTGATATTGTGAAATTTGTAGCATTTTTTTCTCCTGATTCTGAAATAAAAATTTTCGGATTTGCTCATTGTCCTTGAATATTCATCACCATTAACATCTGAATTTTCTTATCCAAAAAATGTTTCTCTCTGAACAGGTTATTTTATTATATGCAATGATACAATACTGATTGTTCGTTATACTAATAGGTAGTATTATCTATATGGATCATTTCCATAGAGAGAAGAAATATCATTATGGACAAGACTCAAATCGATTCGTTTTCAGATAGGTAATGAAATAGTTCGCCAAATTCAGAATTATAGTGTAAGCTTGAGATGAAAGAAGTTCTACGGATGCATAGATATACGCACGATGAAATATAAACAGTCATAATCCCATTCGAGAGAGCCAAGATTGGTTCTCTTTCACGTGATTCCTTCCCCTACAAAGGAATGCGATAAAAAATCGTTGAGATATGCCGCCTGGCTTGCAATAATGGAGGAGAAAACGCGCTGCGCCTCTCATTACTTAATTCCTCCGTATACTGATATTCCGCCTGTCTACATCTGCTTGCACAGTACAACGTTGCCATTTTCGGAGGTGCAAACGAGCA
Organism: Coccinella septempunctata; assembly: GCF_907165205.1. Taxonomy (NCBI): domain Eukaryota; kingdom Metazoa; phylum Arthropoda; class Insecta; order Coleoptera; family Coccinellidae; genus Coccinella; species Coccinella septempunctata. The sequence goes on from NC_058189.1 coordinate 22,432,201, forward strand.
AAGAGTCTTTCAGAGTAATTCTCCGATATACAGCTCAGCACACTAGCGCCAGTGATATACACTCGAACTAAAAGATTGTTCAGTACATAAAGGGGGTGCGTTGTGACCTCAAAACGATTTTTTGATATGTTGGTCCCTGAAGCCTCCTGAATCTAACAAGCTAAAAAACAAGGCAAAACGTTTTCACCTCCGATTTCGGAGGTGACATCGATATATATGAGGTGAGAGCGTTAAACGAGTTACTATTTTGGAGGTGGTATTAACACTTTATAACTATATATATATATATATATATATATATATATATATATATATATATATATATATATATATATATATATATATATATATATATATATATATATATATATATATATATATATATATATATATATATATATATATATATATATATATATATATATATATATATATATATATATATATTTACATCTGGCATACTTTATTGCGTCCTTTCAAAAAGCAACCTTATTGCGTCTCCCAGAAATACGCTATCTAGGTGGAATCTGATCGAAGTATATTAATCTACGCAAAAAATTACGTAGTTTGGTCGTTTCAGATCTCAAATATCTTTATTAATAAAGAAGTTGATATACGCACATTATTGCGTCCTTTCATGGTCCTACCATTAGTGCGTCCGGCGTATATTTTGTTTTCATATGTAGCACAATGCTGCGTCCGAATTTTATTCAATCTTTCACCATTAGCATGTTGTTGCGTCCAGCGTAGTTGCCACATATGTTTGAGAATCTGGTACAGTAGGATTATTCTAACTCGATGACGTGATCGTATTATAACATTGGCTCCAGTTATTACAACTTTCATCCTTCAAAACACCTCTCTATTTATGATGGTTCTCATCCTTAGTTTATGGACTGCTCACTTGGGGAATCGTATTTCAGAATGTTTCAAACACTCTTTAAGTGTCTTTTTGTCAAGAAGAGCTTTAGTGATTATGTAATAATTTTAAAAACGTTATATATTTCATTTTCGTTTTTTTTTAAATAACAAATGAATGTGAGAGAGTGGTGCTCTGGAGATAACTTAAATTAGGAATGCATTAACGGCACAGTTGTTAGTTTATCCTACGAACAATTTGGCAGTCTGGAGAGTCAACTACTCTCTCAAGGTAGTTAAATGGACGGCGAATGAAATTCTCGAGTCAGGTTGGTTCTAGGGGAACTCATGAACTACTCCTCCTCTGTTATCACCTCTTCCCTTTGGAAGATGGTAGAAGTTTAGCTCTTTGAGCTTGTTTGTGTGCCACAATAGACCGCTTTGGTCGCGGTAGCAGGTCTGGGGGATTCGACAGATGCGCCGAACAAACTGTAACTGTAACTCTTCGATACAAAGGATATACTTTCCTCGAATGCAGGAAGACAGGGGTTTCAAAGTTTGCAATACCAACATTATACACAAATATTGGAAATAGAATAAGATTATTGAGAGGTCAAGACCCACTCAAGGGAAAAGTAGCTCATCATAAAATCAAAGTCAAAGAGCTGGTGTGCTTTGGAGAAGCTAATATCCGACTTATGAATCGATCTTAAGCTAGTAGAAAAATCTATCACGCAAGCAGATCAAAAGATATTAGAAAGCCAGATTAGACAAGCAAAACTGAAGTTTTCATTCGAATATCATATGAGTAAACATATACTTTATATATTTCAAGAGATTGAAAGACCATGACTTGCTGCTTTTCTGGAGTCGGCTGAGCTGATGTCGGAAACGAAGGATTTGTTCATCAAGATGGAGTGATACTAGATACTAGAATACTAGGTAGTATAAGAAGAATAATAGAATATAATGCAAGTGCTCACCTCAACATCTTGCAGGGCTAGCCGTGATCGACGAAAACTCTTATGCACATCTTGTCCGCTTGCAGAATTCATACTTTATCGGGGTATACAGAGAGACACAATGCGAATTCCTTACTTCCATCTGAGAGAAGTTTATGGCATAGACAAATAACCAAAGCTCTCATTTGTACAAAGCTGGATAAAGTTCTGCCAGAAAAAGAGCTCAAAGAATTTCTTGTGTCGTATTCCCTTCGCTGCCAAAAATAATGTGAAAAATACAAAGGATCAATGTTCGAACAGGGGGCTTCATACCCAGGGTATAAAGTTTGAATGGTAATTCTGATTGCAGAATTTTTAGATCTGAGAACTAATAACGTTACTGAACTGGAGATTATTCTGGCCTGCAGAACTCTGGCAGAATGAAGAACTATCTCAAGAACGTGGGGACAACACCTGGTTCTGTCACTAGGGCAAGAAAAGGGGTTCTGGACATGACAATGGTCAACACAGCTTCCAGAAGAAGTGTTAAAGCTTGGGAAATGGTGACCAAACCATCAATCTCTGACCATAGGATAATCGAATATAAAATAACAGAAGAGGAACTGATCCACCATTAAGATCCATCTGAAGCAAAACTTACAACAGTTCGAAACTAATTGGCCAAACCACTCGCATTACGATCTGGAACAAAAAGTCGATCACGGAATTTTAGAGGCCTTCCACTCCAGTTATCCACTCCCGGAAGTTTGAACAAGTGATGATACATCTAATTAATCCTATTCGTGCATGGGCTCATACCGACGATTTTAAAATCTTTGGTGATATAGGCTCTATTGAAGACTGCGTTTCCTGCAGCGTGCTTTGTGGACTCATTCTTGATTTGGTGTGGCAGAAATCAACTACCATTGAGCATTTTTGAGTGCAATGTCGCCACGTACACCAGGAAAAAGAACTATTTCTGTATAGTTATAGTCTTGATGGCAGCGTCCTGAGCAAAAAAACGGAGATAAAAGATCTTGACGTTGTTTTGATGAAAGTTTTACATTTGTTCCTCATGTTAATCATTTACTTGGTACGAGGACAAGAATGTATGAATTCATCGTGCGTAATAGCAGATATTTTCTGATCCGGAAACCATGATTTTGCTGTTCAATACATTTACGACGAGCAAACTAGAGTTTGGATGCATTGCTTGGAACCCAATATACGATTGCCGTACACATCACAATGACATATATTCCGAGAGCTGGTGACGAAAATCGGCAAAAGATTTGTAATGGATCATAATTAAATATGAGTTAGTTTTGATAGTGTATATGAATCAGCACCCACGCTAAAAGGTCAGGAAGTGGAACATCTGACGGCGACGCTCTTTGATTTATATAAAATTACAATATTAATATCCTTACCTTGGGGTGACTGCTGACTGCTTCTATTGATATGTGGTCTGAATATTTTATTCACAAATAATATATGATATTTGAGCAGTAAATGCAGTTTCAACCAATACAATTCTTTTGAAACAACATCGTCAAGGCAGCAACTTATGTGGTGTACTGACAAACCGCTTTTCACTAAAATGAGATCTGACCACTTTTTCAAGTTTTCTGTTCTATGAAATAGTGACAATTTTCAATCATTACAAAATACTTGTAGAGTGTGTTGTAATTTCATATACCTACATCAAAGCGCGTCGCCGCTACGTGTTCCACTACCTGACCTTGAGAGTGGGTGCTGACTTATGTACACCCTTAATACTAACCCAGGTGACCATATCTCATAACAGTTATGAAGCAGAAATGTATCTCACGCTCCTTGTTTTATAACAGATATATCACACTAAGGCCCGGTACTTTCACCTTCGAATAAATTTTATTCAACGAATAATGACGTACCGACATTCGATCTATGACAAATAAACTCTTCTAATTAAGTTTCAATGACAGATTTATTCGATGAATAACACTATCTGAAAGTGAAAAGACTGCATTTTTACTAATCTTACGAATAAGACTTAATAAATGCGAATAAATTTATTTATTCGCACGTGAAAGTACCGGGCCTAAGAGTACAAATACAGAGCGCTTATGTAGCAGCTATGCTCCTATGTCCGCCTCAAACAAGGAACACATCTCCTTTCTAAAAGGAGCATAAATAGTTCAAACATGGATCATGCAAATATTTGTTCCATGGGAGATCTATATATATTACGTTCATGTGCTCTGTTTATTATGTTCCATTTGTTATTGAAAACGCTTTCAACAAAAAGATGAAAAATTATGGAAATTAATATAAACTACTGCAATAATATTGAACTCGTATTTTGATTGTTCAAATAATGTGTGTTTATCAATCATTTCTGAAAATAAAATTCAAAAACATCTCACATCAGTTCGGCGAGGTATGTGAACGAATGAACTAATGTTCAAAAACAATATATTTTCATAAATTTCAGATTACAAAATTAGTGCACACGTTAATAAAACTAGAAAGAATAAATTACATCATGCAAACTGCAGGAATCATGATTATTGTTCTCCAAGAAAGATTAGGGCATGTCTTTCTGGTCTTTGCACTTTCCTGCATTCCATAAAAAGAATAATCAACAGTTTATTAATCTTTTGGCTTAGGTCAATAAGTTTTTAGAAGAATTGTGTCCATGTTATGCGTTGTGAGAATGAAAAGAATACTTTATGCATATTTCATATCTTTCTGAAGAAAATTTTTAATATAAGTATATGATTTATTCATTTATTTCTACATATGAGGTACATGCAACACGTGAGGAAATAACCTATATCGAAATTTAGGTATATCAAACAGGATATTATTTATTCAAATATAATTTTTATATGCTGGATATAATAAAAACATAGCCTATTATTTTTCATAGGACTGCTATGAAAATACGAGAAATGATTTATTGACCTACAGTTCGATATCCATAGCACTTTCTTTTCAGTAATTCACCATTTCACTGGAAAATCACTATGATACACAAATAACTTATCAAACGTTCAATATCTGCACTTCACTTTCAGTAATCCACTATTTAACTGACAAAACGTCTAAATGATAATAAAAACATATCGAAACGACAGCAGTATCAATAGCATTTCTCACAATCCTCCATATTTGTTTACGTTTTACAGCGCCCTCGACGGTAGTTAAAACGCTTATGGTGTCATGCTCTGTTCATGATCTCAAAATGATACATGGCAAATAAAGAACAATGTTACAAATATGTTACGTGGATATCATGGAGCGGGAACATGAAATTTACAACATTTGGATATAATTTCGATACAGCACAGGTACATCCCAAATATCGTATCAGACACGTAATGGTTACAGAAAAATATCACATAACAAAGTTCCCCATTCGATCTCCCAAGAAAACATAACAGATATGTAACTGGTCACCTGGGAAATCATATTAAATTATGCGCCAGTACAAAACTATTGTCGAATTTCGTTGCCAGCTCTCGGACTAATGGAGGCTGTTCAGAGAAGTTTTTTCGAGTAAGATCATGCTGTTTTGTTGAATAAATTCGGTGCAGTTAAGCTTGATGTCAGAAAGGGCGTTGTTTGTTTGAGGTTCCTCCATGGACCCTTGAATAGCACATCTACTGGCTAGAGTAGGATTTCATAGGACGCCCAAGTTCTAGACCCGTACGCTTGTTCAACCTTACTACGCCCAGAACAAATATATTGTTTCAGTCATCTGTGTACAATATGATTTGTTCTAAATTCAATCAGATCTCGCATCTCTGTGATATACACTTTGACAGACAGTCCTTATTAATTAATATATTACAAGGACACTACATATATACAAGAGTTTACATAATTTGTAAAACTTTTTAATTTTTGTGGTAATGTCACTTCTAATCCCACATCACTCAGAATACAAAAGGTCATGGCAAAAGGATTAACCAACCCCACAATATCGCTCAATAAGCCAGACGGATAATTCACCGAAGGAGAACAGGAACGATCTTTCAGTTTTCCCAAAACAACTTTCACAGGTAGTAAACCCATAACTAGAATCGATACAGCAATATAGAACAAGAATCCTCGTTAGGAAGATTGGGATATTTAAAAGACGTTGTTTGGAGTGGGCAATGAACACCTTCAATCTATATAGATCACCAGAAGTGTAAAGAAAAATCCTTGAAGAGATTCGTCTTCATCTTCTGAAGATAACCAGAAGCTGCTTAGAATGAGTCATATACACAGAAAATGGAGAAGGACAACAGTTCCCTTCACACCAAAATGAGGACCCACAATCTTCAACGATTAATTCAACATCGTTTCTATTGAAGACGATGAATAAAGTAGTAGATAACAACATAAGAACATAGAATCTGGAGAATACACCAATTCACAAATGCCAGATGGCCTACAGGACGACCGATCAACAAAAACTGCTCTGTATGACCGTATAGCTAGGTTCCTGGTCCCTCGGGAACTAAAGGAAATGAAGAGGCAAATATACTTGCCTCTAGCAACAAGGGAAGTTGACGTTTATTCATCCAGTGGAATAAAAAAATTTCAATTCACAAGTGAAATGAGATGATATAAGCATAAGCGGATAAAGCGATACCTTTCATGTCAATTTATTAATCCGATAATTCTCTGGAAAGTGTTATCGTTTGATTTCTAATTGAAGTGGAATAAAATTCACGTTATAATTTTTTTTCATTCGAAAAAATAATAATGACAATATTAGTTAAAAGAACACCATAAGGGCACTTCAATCGGACCTGCTATTGCTCTAGAGACAGAATCCAATTCTTCACCTAACAGACTTTTGGGATGACCTTGGAGCCTAGGAAGCTAAATCATTTCAGTTGTGCAAATACAACTTGGTTTACTTGTATACACAGTTGCCAGATTTAGGACGCAACATTATGCGTCGTGTGAAAGATGTATATTGACTGTATATCAGTTTTCATCATTTGAAGCGCCCCCGAAGCGGAATTTGCGTGAACTAAAAATATACTTTAGGTTTCATGAGAAGCACTTTACTGCGTCTGGAGATATGTTTTTCAACATAGAATAACTCTTCTATCCAAAGATGAATGAAATCTATAGTTGTTCCAAAGATAGCTCTCGACGTCCTTCACGATTTGCGACCACCCCTGTCGTTGAATCCCTCGAAATACCAGAGAAAACTTTGAAAAACAATGCTGCGTCCGGTATACGGACGCAGTATTATTCAGGACGCGATAGTGTATGGCCCAAAGACAATGTATGGACGCAACATAGTATGCTGGATAAATATATATATATATATATATATATATATATAGATTGAAGTTATAGGATACTAGTCGTTTGTGAAATTATTGATTTGAATTATATATATATATATATATATGAACCCGTAGTTCGTTGTTACCTCCGTTAAGTTCATTGGGCGACCTGACCTCCGGATGAAGGAGTTTTTTAATTGGAATAATTTTTGCTTATATATGTAGAGGGGAAGGTAAATAACAGGGGTACCTAAAGAGGGGAAAAGATTTTCATTGAAAAATTTTTCTTTAAACGAATCAGACCTTACTACCTCCGCATATATTTCTTATTAGTAGTGCGCTCTCACCTCCCGCAACGTTGCCAGATTTCAGGAGGACAGAAAGTAGGGCAGCTTGAATTCTACTCATATACAGAATACAGCTGCTCTTCCGATTCATTCACACATACTGAAACCTGTAAATAGTTTGAGAACGATACTGATATTAATAAACTTCATACGCTAATAATTGATTGATAAGGATTCGGAGTAAATGAATTTGGACAGAAATTATTATCTTTTCTTCATGAATATCAACAGTTTTGAATAAGTATGCTATGTCTACGATACTTCGTCCGATAGGGGAGTTTAATACCGTATAGGTCCTAAAATGAATGATACATGACAATGAAATTTTTCGTTACATATAAGATTAATTACAAAGACAATTTTACCGAATTTGTTCTGGTATGAAATAGTTACCTAAATTTTGGGCATTATATTCACGACATGAGGAACTCCATTGAAATGTTTTTCCCGAATGAATCAACAAAGATATACGTTTTACTTTCAGCTTCTATACTTCATTCACTTTCATTTTAGCACAGGATTGGCCATGGAAATTGAATACCTTTCACTCTGTATGGTACGAAAATGTTAGGTTAAGACGCTGGTCAAAACATTTTTGAGTTTTAAATCAGTGCTACGTAGTCCGTTCTACGTGAGACTCTCAGTAATAACGTACTTCATCACAATGTCAAATCACTTCGGAAAATATTGCGTCGAAAATATGTAACGAACATAATTGACATTTATACAAACTGATTGAAGACATACCAAATCTATTTATTTACATGGAAAATAGAAGTAATCAGTAGCTTGAGGAGAGTTACTGTTGTTTATTTTCTTTGGCTGAAGACGTTACATCAGTTGTAGAATTCAAAAAAAGCAACCCGAAGATGAAATGCATTTGATGCAGTGTTAGCATTGAATTGAATACTCATAGGTGGTAGGGAATGGGTATCTCTTGAAGAAATGAACGGATAATTACGAGAATGTTGAATTCCTCAACAAAAATCATCTTGCGTCAAAATAATTAAAAGAAGTTTGAAGCAACAGGAGCTTCACCTTCAAACAAAACAACTGCCTAGTATTCATGTCTGTTTATTTTCAATACATTGATATAATAATAATAATTATACAGGGTGTGGCGTAATGAGTGGATAATATGGAGCCTGCGGGTAGAGTACTCTATGGCGGTTCAAATAAATATATTTTACGTTTGGCAAAAGTGCCTTGGTTTTCGAGATATTGGGGATTTTCGATGAATCACCCCAAATAATAATAATAACTGGATATTGACATTTTTCATCATAGCGGTTCAAAAGGAACTCCTTGATTTAATGGCATTTCTTAATTGCTCGAGGAGTCTTTTGAAATTTTTCAGTACACAGGGTGTTTCACAAGTAAACGGACAAACGAAAACCGTGAATAGAGGGCATTGAGCTGAGTTCAAAAACACCTCATATGTGTGTCTTAGGCATTCCGTTTCCGATATAGAGAGGAGTTTATTCAAATTTCCCTAATTTTTGTTCGGCTATAACTCCAAATATTTTAGTTGGATTCGGCTAAAAATTCATTATCCGCTTAAACTTCTAAATTTCAATAAAACAGAACAATAAAAGTTGACGAACACAGGACCGAACTCATTGAGGATATATTCAAATTTAAACTCATGCAAAACACTCTGTTTGTAGTTTTTCTCGTCATAATTTTGAATTTTTCAGGCATCTCCATTGATTTTCTCAAAATCAATGAAACTTTGGTATGCCTTTTCAGATTATTTTTAATGAATAATTGTTTGATCGTGAAATGTCTGGAAAAAACAGCGCTGCATATTGACTTTTACTTTACATTAATTAATGGGATGAATATGATCGCCAATCAACTGAGGAAATCTAAAAATGGAATTTGAAATGTTCAACTGAATTTTTTCGTTCTCAATATATGTCTTGCATTTGTTTTTGATATTTATAGCATATCTGGTCATTCAGATAAGTCATTAACAGTGATAATAAGCTTTGTTATTGATAATGAACAAAAATAGAAATAAAAAACTACGCTATCATGATCATGAAAATAATAATTATAATTCGATGTCTTATGAATGAATCGCTTTTTATGGACAACGTGGAACTGAAGTAATTTTCCGAACTGGGTTTCACCTCATTTGGTCATTTAGTGAAGGTAATGATTGGCACTTCGGATAAGTATGATAAATGCACTTTCTTCCGTTATAGTCATTATTGGATCTATGGAAATCTATGGATTGTTCTGGTCTTATTACAATTTGTTATTGAAACATTGATGATATTCATGCACCAGCAAAAGTATTTATCAGTATTTCAGGTCATTTTATTAGAAGGGTAGGACCCCAATATTGGACTGCTAGATCTCCAGATCTGACACCCCGCGATTTCTTTCTTTGTTTTTATTCACACAACTAGTTGTCCATAGAAAAATAGATTCATTCTGAATATCAAGTTTTAAATTAGCGTAGTTTTTCCACCCATATTTGGATTTATCAATTTTGAAACATTTTATCCTTGTGAAAGAGTATTTTGAAGACCGAATATGGTATAATTGTTGAACACATTCAACAGAATATTCTTTGAAAAAAAATCAATTATGGATTTCTAAATACATTTTCATGAAGTGCTCTATTCCTTAGAGGCGTCTGACCAAAACAATTATTTCTAGAACATAATCAACAGGTGGGGCAACCCAAAAATCAATTCATTTTGAGACAATAATAATGCAGATAAAAAAGTTGAAATTATGATTAAAAAACTACATACATGGTGTTTTTATGAGTTTGAAGTTAAGTAAAGCCTCACTGAGCCCGGTCCAGATTTTTGTCGAATTTTAATGCTCTGTTTCAATGAAATTAACAACTCAAGGCTAAATATAAATTTTCATTCGACTTGATCAGAATTTCAGGAGTTATAGTAAAACGGAAATTCGAGAAATTTCAAAAAACCTCGAAGAAACCTATATATAGGTTGCCCCAAAACTATTGAATCAAACGCCACACCACGATAGACTAGATCAAATACTATCGAATGACACCAACATTAGTTGAGCGAAAATGCACCGTTTCTAAAAAAACCTAACCTAAAGTTGCCGATTTTCGAACTATTTTTTCAGTCACAAGGCCAATTTGTTATTGAGGATAGCGTTTTTCTCCCATATTATCACCCCTGTTTATTCTGAGTATTAAAAATCATGTAGAAAAAACAATTGTTTTAATTTACATTTACTTAGGTTATGGTTATCGATTAACTACTTAAAATAATTTCAATTAGGGGAGATGAAACAATAATATTACTTCAATATAATTTAAAATCGATATCCTCTTTCACAAACTGGCCCTGTTATTAAGAAAAATAGTTCGAAAATCGGCAACTTTATGTATTTTAATAAAATTCTGATTATTTTGGAAACGGTACATTTTCGTCGAACTAATGTTGGTGTCATTCGATAATATTTGGTTTACTCTATCGCGGTGTAACGTTTGATTCACTAGTTTTGGAACACCCTGTATATGGTATGATTCTGAACTCAGCACAATGCCCTCTTTTCACGGTTTTCATTTGTCTGTTTACTCGTGAAACACCCTGTATACTTCTTGTACTCTGAAAATTTTAAAACAAATGCCCTCACCGTCATATGAAAATTCAAATTCTTCTTGTTGTAAGAACCGTTCATCCTTTCACCCAACGCCGACCCTAGTTACATGGCCCGTTGAAAACGAAATCGGCATCTGTTTACTGCAAAACACGTGTTAACGCTGATATGAAGGGTTCAAAATTTTCTACCTGATTCCGGCTTTTTAGGAACGAATTGCTCAAGATGCCGAGTTCGAATAACATTTCGATTTGCGTGTTATATTGGATAAAATTGAATTTATTCCATGGATGATTCGAGAATTATTGATGTCCAGAATGCTCCAGAATGATGAAAATTTTCAGAATTCATTGAAATTCTTGCGAAAATTATCTCGTATATTTTCAAGTTTAGATTTTAATTCATTCAGAACTTTGAAGTTCGTCAAATAATGATGTAAATGATATAGATAACAGTCAATCACATTTCCTTCAGCGCAGTTGTTGTTTTGAAGAAAAAGCAGTAGATTCTCGCAAAATCCGAAACTCTACATGAATAGGCCCAGTTGTTCAGTTCGGGATTAAAGTTTATCCTAAATTGATTTTGACACTTCAGTTCAGTTCTGTCAGGTTAATCTAGGATCATCTTAAATCTCGGCCTTATCCTGAACTGAACAACCGGGCCTTATAGTAATAGCAACGTAGCATTAATTAACTCGGTATATTATTGGAATAATATTAAATTTTCATAGCGGAGAATAGTAGTTTTCAGCCTCGGTATTCACGAAATTCATTTTATTATGTTTTTTTTTCATGTGAATCGGCCCGAAATCTTGGATCCCCCGACCTGATAGTTTTGTATACTTCTATGACAATAGCATAGTAACTCAAATTTCAACATTTTCACAGAAATTTTTGAATTTAAGGGAGAGACACATTAAAAAAATCGATAGCAAGTTACCGCCTAAACTGCGAGCTTGCCGAAGTTGAAACTGGCACCAATCTACTCAGTGCTTCGTATAATATGTATAGTTTTATGACTCAGTGTTTTTCAGAACCTGTAAAAAAAATTAAAAACTGTAGACTCGTCATCGCCTTCCAAAGCTGCATCTTGGAAGAGCTGTCTATTCGGAAAAAAATTTATAGGAACTAGCCCCGCTTATTTTCATTAAGGAATCATCTCCCTTAGTCCTTCGCATTTGTTTACAGATATCCTGTATATAGATACATTTTATCTATGTACCTATTCATTTTGGATAGTAGAAGTTTGATCAATATGTGTTATTTTCGAAGACCAAAACAAAAATTTTAATTGCACCTGATTTGTTAATTATAAGAATCATCATTTATTTTGAATAATAAAACTTCATGCGAAAATACTTAAATTAAATTTTGTCTTTCTCCTTTCATCATGCGTCCCTCATAGTGTCCGCTGTTCATCATAGCTTTTGGGAATTACCAATCAATCATATGTATCCGAGTATGTATCTATATTATTACCTTCATTTTGTAGATTCATCATGTCTTGACAAAAATATGGTTGCAATTTCAAAATATGTTGACTCGAGGCCTTCAAAAGACTTCAATTTTGTTTATTTTTTCCCTTACAAATCTGTTTTGGATAATTCTTCATGAATTCTTACTTGTTTCGATATAATTTGTAATTTTCTTTATGATACATCACTAAAAAATTTAAATAAATAAATAAATAAATAAATAAATAATGTGCTTTATATCAGGTAAAGTGTACACATGACATTAAACACTTGAAGTGAAACAGGGTCATTTTCTGCTTTATAGTCTGTGTTCCATAAAGTCTTCCACACTGTAGGGTTCGATTTCAAGTAGGAGTTTGAAGATGAATTTCTTGAACTGTTGTAGAGTCCATTCTCCTCTTAGTTTGTGAGCTATCTTATTGTAATAACGAATATATCTATATTCAGGTCCCTTTTCAGTGAGGCTTAATCTGTGTCTTGGATATTTTAGTGCAGTTGTCCTCGTATTGTAATTACTTACAGTGTTCTCTTCGAAGTAGTGCTAGTTCTTGAATGTAAATATCAGGCTTTCTTGGATGTGTACAGCAGGAGCAGTCAAAAGACCATTCCTTCTGAAGACTCCCCTGCATGATTCCGTCCTCCTCATCCTCCAGATCATTCTGAAGGCTCTCTTCTTCATTTTCAGCACTCTATGTAGGTTGTATGAACTACCATAGAACATGATGCCATACCTAAACACTGTCTGGTATATTGTTCTTAGTGAGGTTATGTCCAGATATTTATTGAGGACTCCCAAAGTGTAGCAGATGGTACCCAGTTGATTGCAAAGGTTGGAAATGTGCTCTCCCCAATCAAGGGTTACCTCAATAGAGAGGCCTAGGAAGCGACAAGATTTAGTCAGTTCTAATGTGGAGTTAGACAGTGAAATGCTGGTAGGCACTTGGGGACCGGAATGAGCTGTCCTGAATAGGATGGCACTTGTTTTTTCAGAATTCATGCACAAACCGTTTGCTTCAAACCACTGGCTAGCACGATTTAGAGTTAGAGTTGAGTGTAAAATGGTAAACTCAACTCTAAATCGTGCTTGGCCAATACAGTGAAGTTTGTGTCATCTGCATAATTCACTGTCCTAACCATGGTTTCATCGAATATGGTACTTAGGTCATTTAGAAAAATGATAAAAATGATAGGGCCCAATATGCTACCCTGCGGAACTCTGTGAGTTCTTCTTCCGAAACTGTTGTTTTTCCGTTCTGAGAGATCACCACTCTCTGCCTGCGGTTTGCTAAATATGATTGATACCAGTCAAGCTTGTTTATGCCATATGCAGAAAGTTTATGGAGAATAAGGTCGTGGGACAGAGTATCGAATGGCTTTGATAGATCCAGCATTAGACCCACTGTTATATTAGAATCCTCCAAGGCATTAAGGATTCCTGAAATGAACTCAAACACTGCTGTCTGAGTTGATCTACCTCTTACATAACCATGTTGTGTGGGTAAAAGGATCTTTTCTTTTAGAAGGTATTCTACTAGTTGAGTGCAGATTGTTAGTTCCAGTATTTTAAACCAGAGAGATGGTACAAGCTATTCAAATTTTCGGGAAAATCCAATAATTAAACATAATCGATAATAAAACAGATGTTTCTGAGCAAAGGATTCCTCAAAATCATTGAGCAATCCGATTTAAGAAAAATATATAGAGCGTTCCATTTGAAATAACACAACAATGTCCAACATTCGGTTTAGCCGACGTTGTTCATTTCTGTGATATTGTAAAATTTGTAGCATTTTTTCTCTTGATTCTGAAATGAAAATTTTCGGAATGGCTCATTGTCCTTGAATATTCATCACCATTTACATCTGAATATTTAGCTTGAGATGAAAGAAGTTCAACGGATGCATAGATACACACGATGGAATATAAACAGTCATAATTCCATTCGAGAGAGCCAAGATTGGTTTTCTTTCACGTGATTCTTTCCCCTACAGATAAATGCGATAAAAAATCGTTGAGATATGCCGCCTGGATTGCAATTATGGAGGAGATAGCGCGCTGCGCCTCTCTACAGTTAATTCATCCGTATACTTATATTCCGCCTGTCTACATCTGCTTTGAAAATACAACGTTGCCATTTTCGGAGGTGCTAACGAGCAGAGAGTCCCCCACAGCAATTCTTCGATATACAGCTCAGCACACTAGCGCCAGTGATATACACTCGAACTAAAAGATTGTTCAGTACATAAACGGGGTGCGTTGTGACCTCAAAACGATTTTTTGATATGTTGATCCCTGAAGCCTCCTGAATCTAACAAGCTAAAAAACAAGGCAAAACGTTGTCACCTCCGATTTCGGAGGTGACAGCGATATATATGAGGTGAGAGCGTTAAACGAGTTACTATTTCGGAGGTGGTATTAACACTTTATAACTATATATATATATATGCATATATATAATATGCAGGGGTGGCTTTGTGCCTTCGGGGAGTGACGACCCCGCATTTCCCGAGTCTTCCAGGCCCTAGGTTAGCAGCCTGGGTGTCTGAAGTATTTGAAGTGCTGCTGTAACCAGAAGCCAAAATCAGGGCGGTAGGAGGCAGCGGACTGGCCACCTTCGGAGCCGTCAGGAGGAAGAGTCTGTTGGGGGAAACTGTGGGGCAAGCGGCGCAGCCCCCCGAGATGGCACCGTAAGCTCAGATCAAGTCTCAGGAGGAAGAGGAGGTGACAGTTTGAACGAAGCTCAGGCTAGTTCCACGGTTATCTTTGGGAGACGAGATGGGAGAACGCGATGGTCTGAGGAAGAAAACATTCTTTTAATGCGCGTTCACTTTATTGCTTTGGAGATGCAAGAAATTACAGGACGAACTTACCGACAAATTTTAACTGAGACTTGGAATGAAATCTACCCAGAGAGACGATCTTATCCCAATTTGTTAGCGAATAGAGTCAGATGGATTCTCCGGAATAACAAATTTTCGTCGATGGAGCTCGATTCTATAATGCAGAGTGTTTCACCACTTGGAGCGGAAGTACAGGAAGAAGTGGAGTCAACTGGAAATGGTACGCAGATGGAGAATAGAGTGAGCTTTAGACAAACCGGAATAGAGCGACGTTTCGCCAGAAATTTGCAATTGTTCTCGGGAATGGGACCTGAAAGAAGACCAAAATTGCCAAGGATGAAGGGCTCCGTCAGGTTGCTACAGACTGTTCGGAAAATTGATGACGTATTGAACACCTGTATGCGGAACTCAAATGATCTTAAAGAGATACTGGACATGGTCTATGCGGGTGCGGTGACTGTCTGCGAGGAGGTTGGCCTTCACTTAGAAAACAATCAACCCACGCACCGCAAAGATCAAACCCCTCCATGGAAAATACGCCTAGAAAAGAAGATAGTTGAGAACAGAAAGAAGATTGGGGTGCTTCACACTTACCTGCATACGGAGAACCCATCAAGGAAGCTTCTGAAGAAAACACTAAGAGTTGCGTCGGAGTACCGGGTGAGGAGGCGTAGTTGGCAGCTGAGAGAGGAGCTGGTGACAATCTGCGATAGGCTGAAACAAAAGGTTAAAGCTTTAGGCAATCGCTTAAAGCGTTATAACGAGAGAGTTAAGAGGTACAGGAACAACCAACTGTATTACAAAAACCCACAGCAATTTTTTCGGTCGCTTGAAGAGGGAGTAGAGGCTACAGGGGGAGAATCGCCATCAGTGACGGAAATGTATAGAGAATGGAATAAAATCTGGGGGGATGCGAGGACGCATGACGACGGGGCTTATTGGATAAAAGAAGCTGAGAGGAAAGCTGAAACGTATGACATGGAAGAGCTTGAAATAAAGGAGGAAGATATACGTATGGTGCTGAGAAGGGCAAAAAATTGGTCTGCCCCGGGCTCTGATAGACTGCACAATTACTGGTGGAAGAACTTCCAATCAACGCATAAACATCTGGCTAGAATGTTCCAGGAAGCCCTGCACAACCCTTCGGTGATACCGGAATCTCTCACGCTTGGTGTAACCCACATGATACCAAAGGGAGATAAAACCAGTGACCCAAAAAACTACCGACCCATCACTTGCCTGCCCTCAATATACAAGATACTTACAGGTGTGCTCACGACGGCCATTTGGAGGCATGTGGACAACTATGGAATAATGGCCCCAGAGCAGAATGGGTGCAGGAAAAATATAAGGGGATGTAAGGAGGCTCTCATTATTGATCACCTGGTGACGAAACAGGCCAGGAAAAAGATGAGGAATATATCTGTGGCATGGATCGACTATAAGAAGGCCTTCGACTCCATGCCGCACTCTTGGCTGCTGAAAACCTTGCGCCTTTATGGAGTATCTGAGTCTGTAGTGAAGCTTCTAGAACATCTGATGAAATCGTGGCGTACGCAATTACTGGTCGTACGCAAGGAAAAACTACCGCAACGCCTGAAATAAAAATCAGAAGAGGGATATTTCAAGGTGATAAGCTCAGCCCGCTATGGTTCTGTCTGGCACTGAATTTCTTGAGTAAACTGCTGAGAGATGACAAATATGGCTACATAATTGAAAGACGAAGGAACACGAAGATTAACCATCAGCTGTACATAGATGATCTGAAGCTTTATGCATCCAGTGAGGAGGAAATGAAGAGAATGCTCAAGATTGTAGCATCCTTCTCGGAGACGGTAAGGATGGATATGGGGCTGAGTAAGTGTGCGGTGATGCATGTACGGAGAGGAAAACTGGTGGAGGGGGATGAAATGCAGGTGCAGGATAGCATATCTATCAGAAGAATGGGATTGGACGAAACATATAAGTACCTGGGAGTTCAACAGGGGCTGGAAATAAATCTTTTCGAATCTAAGGCAACATTTAAGGGAAAGTTCTTTGGGAGGCTCAAAAAGGTCCTGGCAAGCAAACTGAACTCAAGATCTATGTTCACTGCCATTAACACCTGGGCTGTTCCGTGCATAGCTTACTCATTTGGAGTTGTAAGATGGTCGACCACGGAGCTCCAGTCAATGGATACAAGGGTGAGGGTTCTCCTGACAAAATATGGGATTCATCACCCACATGCCTCGGTAAGTAGACTATATGTACCCAGGAAGGAGGGAGGTAGAGGGCTACAGAGTCTGGAAATCATCCATAATAAAGTCGTGAAGGATCTGAGAGAGTACTTTCAGACAAAAAACTCACCATTGTTCAAGATTATATGTCAGGAAGACGAGAACATAACAGCGCTCAATCTAGCAGACCGAAGAACTCTCACCGAGGCAACGACCATCGGAACGCTGACGGAACGGTGGCATGGAATGACGCTACATGGCAGGTACCCAGAAGCCCTGAAAAATAATAATGTCAACAAGGAACAGTCACTTAAATATATAACAGCGGGTTACTTGTATCCTGAGACTGAGGGAAGACTGGTGGCAATCCAAGATCAGGTGGTTCCGACTAGAGCATATATTAAGAACATAACAAAAAGATACTTACCATCAGACAGGTGCCGAAAATGCTCTCGGGGTCTGGAAACAATACAGCATGTCACGTCGTCTTGCTCCATCTTGGCACCTATAGAGTATACAGACCGCCATAACGCAATGGCTAAGGTTTACCACCAAGCGATAGCTATAAGAACTGGATTGATACTCACCTCAAGGAAGCCGTACGAATATATGCCAAAAGCTGTCATGGAAAATGAGGAATACAGGCTCTATTGGGACACCCTGATGGAGACGGATAGGCCGGTTGCACACAACAGACCGGATATTGTTATCTTCGACAAAGTTAAAAAGGAGGCAAATATTATCGACGTCACTGTGCCTGCAGATGATAACATCTCTAGAGCATACACCGAAAAACTCACAAAATACGAAGATCTCGCTTTCGAGCTGAAAGAGATTTATAATCTCAGAAAGGTGTATATTACCCCGCTCATAATCACGACGATCGGCCTGGTGGAGACACATTTGGGAGAGAACACAGCTCTATTGGGATTGGATCAGGACATCATAAGCACGTCACAGAAGGAGGTAGTCCTGTGGACGACAAGAATAGTCCGGAAATTTCTTGTCAATGACTGAAGTTGTCTTGATCAGGTTTGATCCGACATCCTTGGCCGAGCCAGACCCCTACGAGGTGAAAAAAAAAAAAAAAAAAAAAAAAAGTTATTGATTTAAATTAAGGGTGTTTCGACTATTTTTCAGGGCAAAATTCCAATGAGAGTCAAATTATATTAAAGCTCTATATTTCGTCAACTATCGTTGACTTCTTCAGGAGCAACTGATATGGTGATGTCAACGCTTATAAAATCATCTTTAGAGAGACTTTCTTTTACTCCATCATTTATATATCAGTATGTTGATGATCTAATTTTATCTATACCTGAAGATAGAGAAGAGGAGATACTAATCGTTTTCAACAGTTTCGATGATCACATTAAATTTACAATAGAAAGGAAGAATAACAAATCTGTACCTTTTCTAGACACGAAGCTATATAGGACTGAGAATAACACGATTATTTTAGATTGGTACAGAAAACCCAGTAGTTCTGGGAGATATATAAATATAGATTCTTACCATGATATCAAAATAAAAACAAATATAATTTTGGGATTAAAAAGAAGAATAGAGGATATCACTCATCATACTCTAAGACAAGCAGCACTGAGAAGGCTATTTAGGCTGATGAGGGATAATGGATATTCAAACATATTTCTTAAAAAATTAATATACAATGCTCCAAGACTACCAGAACCAACCGAAGCTTTAAATGAAGTGAATAATGAAGAAAACCGAGTCTGTTTTGCAAAACTGCCCTACATTAAGGAAGTCACATTCGAATTAACGAAGCTTTTTAAGAAATTTATCAACATAAAAATCAGTAGATATAACATGGTTGTTGCTAGGTCCCTTTATAAAAGCACAAAGGATAAATTGAATATTTCAAAAATAAAAAATGTTATTTATAAGATAAATTGCAAACACTGCCCTCTATTTTATATAGGACAAACATCACAAGGTCTTGATAGGAGAATGGCGTTACACAAAAGTGATTCTGTTCTGAGACCTGAAAGATGTGCTTTAGCTTCACATATTAATAACACAGGACATGCTGTAGATTACGATAATATACAAGTCTTAGATCACGAACAAGAATACCAAAAAAGAACTTTTTTAGAAATGTGTTATATAAATGAAAATAAAAATTCAACGATGAATAAGAAAACGGATACGAATAATCTTAGTAACATCTATAGTTTCTTACTGACCTGTGATAAAAAAAAATAGGTATTCTCCTAATATCTCCTAATTTGTAACCTTATTTGCAGGTACTTATAAATAAGAGACATTTCTAATCCAAATTGTATAAAATAAGAAAAGATTTTCTCAATTTTTTTTGCCCTTCTGTGAACATCATGGCACATTTGTTTGTCCATGCCAATTTATAGAATTTTCTGAAATCTGTCATTTGTAAAACCAATTTTTTCCTGAATAATTCAACTGAAATTGACGTACTTTTTTGATTACCCTCTACATGGTCTTGTTTTTTCTGAAGCTACCATATTTATTGTCATGGTATTGTAAGTTTTAGCCTAAGAGAATTTGAACTTTTGTTATGAGATCTTTGTATTTTCCAGTTGCTCCTGAAGAAGTCAACGATAGTTGACGAAATATAGAGCTTTAATATAATTTGACTCTCATTGGAATTTTGCCCTGAAAAATAGTCGAAACACCCTTAATTTAAATCAATAATTTCACAAACGACTAGTATCCTATAACTTCTATATATATATATATATATATATATATATATATATATATATATATATATATATATATATATATATATATATATATATATATATATATATATATATATATATATATATATGAACCCGTAGTGCGTTGTTACCTTCGTTAAGTTCATTGGGCGACCTGACCTCCGGGTGAAGGAGTTATATAATTGGAATAATTTTTGTTTATATATGTAGAGCGGAAGGTAAATAACAGGGGTACCTGAAGAGGGGAAAAGATTTTTATCGAAAAATTTTTCTTCAAACGAATCAGACCTTACTACCTCCGCATATATTTCTTATTAGTAGTGCGCTCTCACCTCCCGCAACGTTGCCACATTTTAGGAGGACAGAAAGTAAGACAGCTCGAATTCTACTCATATATAGAATACAGCTGCTCTTCCAATTCATTCACACATATTGAAACCTGTAAATAGTTCGAGAACGATACTAATATTAATAAATTTCATACGCTGATAAGTGATTGATAAGGTTCGTGATCTCGGTGTAAATGAATTTGGACAGTTTTGAATAAATATGCTTATGTCTACGATACTTCGTCCGATAGGGGAGTTTAATACCATATAGGTCCCAAAATAAATGATGCATGAAAATGAAATTTTTCGTGACATATAAGATTAATTCAAAAGACAATTTTACCGAATTTGTTCTGGTATGAAATAGTAGTCTAATTTTTGGGCATTATATTCACGACATTAGGAACTCCATATAAATGTTTTTCCTGAATGAATCAATAAAGATATCTATACGTTTTACTTTCAGCTTCTATACTTCATTCCCTTTCATTTTAGCACTGGATTGGCCAAGGAAATTGGATACCTTTCACTCTGTATGTTACGAAAATGTTGGGTTAAGACGCTTGTCAAAACATTCTTGAGTTTTAAATCAGTGCTACGTAGTCCGTTCTACGTGAGACTCTCAGTAATTACGTATTTCATCACAATGTCAAATCACTTCGGAAAATATTAAGTCGAAAATATGTAACGAACATAATTGACGTTTATACAAACTGATTGAAGACATACCAAATCTATTTATTTATATGGAAAATACAAGTGATCAGTAGCTTGAGGAGAGTTACTGTTGTTTATCTTCTTTGGCTGGAGGTTGAAGACGTTACATCAGTTGTAGAATTCAAAAAAAATCAACCCGAAGATGAAATGCATTTGATGCAGTGTTAGCATTGAGTTGAATACTCAAAGTTGGTACGGAATGGGTATCTCTTGAAGAAATGAACGGATAATTACAAGAATGTTGAATTCTTCAACAAAAATCATCTTACGTGAATGGTAGTCAAAATAATTAAAAGAAGTTTGAAGCAAGAGGAGCTTCACCTCACAAAACAACTGGCTCGTATTCATGTCTGTTTATTTTCAATACATTGATATAATGATAATAATTATACAGGGTGTGGCGTAATGAATGGATAATATGGATCCTGCGGGTAGAGGACTCTATGGCGGTTCAGATAAATATATTTTACGTTTGGTAAAAGTGCCTTGGTTTTCGTGATATTATTATATAAATAATAATAATAACTGGATATTGACATTTTTCATCATAGCGGATCAAAAGAAACTCCTTGATTTAATGGCATTTCTTAATTGCTCGAGGAGTCTTTTGCGATTTTTCAGTACACAGGGTGTTTCACAAGTAAACGGACAAACGAAAACCGTGAATAGAGGGCATTGAGCTGAGTTCAAAAACACCTCATATGTGTGTCTTGAGCATTCCGTTTCCGATATACAGAGGAATTTATTCAAATTTCCCGAATTTTCGTTCAGCTATAACTCCAAATAATTTAGTTGTATTCGGCTAAAAACTCATTATCCGCTTAAGCTTGTAAGTTTCAATAAAACAGAACACTAAAAGTTGACGAACACAGGACCGGACTCATTGAGGCTATATTCAAACTTAAACTCATGCAAAACACTCTGTTTGTAGTTTTTTTCGTCATAATTTTGAATTTTTCAGGTATCTGCATAGATTTTCTCAAAATCAATGAAATTTTGGTATGCTTTATCAGTGGATGATTTTTAATGAATAATTGTTTGGTGGTGAAATGCTTCGAGAAAAAACAGCGCTGCATATTGACTTTTACTTCACAATAATTAATGGTATGAATATGATCGCCAATCAGATGTGGAAATCTAAAAATGGAATTGGAAATGTTCAACTGAATTTTTTCGTTTTTGATATTTTAGCATATCTGGTTATTCAGATAAATCATTCACAGTGATAATAAGCTTTATTATTGATAATGAACAGAAATAGCAATAAAAAACTACGCTATCATGAAAATAATAATTATAACTTGATATTTTCCGAATGAATCGCTTTTTATGGACAACGTGGACCTGAAGTAATTTTCCGAATTGATTTTCACCTCATTTGGTCTTTTAGTGAAGGTAATATGATTGGCACTTCGAATAAGTATGATAAATGCACTTTCGAATTCTTCACTTATTCCGTTATATTCATTATGGGATCTATGGAAATCTATGGATTGGTCTGGTCTTATTAAAATTTGTTATTGAAACATTGATGATATTCATGCACCAGCAAAAGTATTTATCAGTATTTCAGGTCATTTCATTAGAAGGGTAGGACCCCAACATTGGACTGCTATATCTTCAGATCTGACACCCCGCGATTTCTTTCTTTGTTTTCATTCACACAACTAGTTGTCCATAGAAAAATAGATTAATTCTGAAGATCAAGTTTTAATATTTAGTTTCAAGATAGCGTAGTTTTTTCATCCATATTTGTGCATTATCAATTTTGAAACATTTTATCATTGTGAATGACTATTTTGAAGACCGAATATGGTATAATTGTTGAACACATTCATTTCATTTCTTTGAAAAAAAATCAATTAAGAATTTCTATTTTTCATGAAGTGCTCTATTCCTTAGAGGCGTCTGACCAAAACAATTACTTCTAGAACATGATCAACAGGTGGGGCAACCCAAAAATCAATTCATTTTGAGACAATAATAATGCAGATAACAAAAACGTTTAAATTATGATTAAAAAACTACATACATGGTGTTTTTATAAGTTTGAAGTTAAGTAAAGCCTCACTGAGCCCGGTCCTGATTTTTGTCGAATTTAAATGCTCTGTTTCAATGAAATTAACAACTCAAGGCTAAATATAAATTTTGAGTCGACTTGATAGAGAATTTCAGGAGTTATAGCCGAACGGAAATTCGAGAAATTTCAAAAAACACTGAAGAAACCTATATATAGGGTGCCCCAAAACTATTGAAACAAACGTCACACCACGATAGAGCAGATCAAATACTATCGAATGACACCAACATTAGTTGAGCGAAAATGTACGGTTTCTGAGAAATCCTAACCTAAAGTTGCCGATTTTCGAACTATTTTTTTAATCACAAGGCAAATTTGTGATTAAGGATAGCATTTTTCTCCCATATTATCACTCCTGTTTAATCTGAGTATTAAAAATCATGTAGAAAAAACAATTGTTTCAATTAACATCAACTTAGGTCGAGACTCAGGTTATGGTTATCGATTAACTACTTGAAATAATTTCAATTAGGGGAGATGAAACAATAATCTTTGTTCAATATAATTTAAAATCGATATCCTTCTTCACAAACTGGCCCTGTTATTAAGAAAAATAGTTCGAAAATCGGGAACTTTAGGTATTTTAATGAAATTCTGATTATTTTGGAAACGGTACGTTTTCGTTGAACTAATGTTGGTGTCATTCGATAATATTTGGTTTACGCTATCGTGATGTGACGTTTGATTCACTAGTTTTGGGACACCCTGTATATGAGGTGATTTTGAACTCAGCGCAATGCCCTCTATTCATGGTTTTCATTTGTGTGTTTACTCGTGCAACACCCTGTATACTCCTTTTACTCTGAAAATTTTGAAACAAATGCCCTCACCCTCATATGAAAATTCAAATTCTTCTTGTTGTGAGAAAGAAACTCTGGTTCATCCCCCCGACCCTGGTTACATTGCCCGTTGAAAATGAAATCGGCATTTGTTTACTGCAAAACACGTGTTAATACTGTTAATGCTGATACGAAGGGTTCAAACTTTTCTACCTGATTCGAGCTTTTTAGGAACGAATTGCTCAAGATGCCGAGTTCGAGTAACATTTCGTTTTGCGTGTTATATTGGATAAAATTGAATTTATGCCATGGATGATTCGAGAATTATTGATGTCCAGAATGCTCCAGAATGATGAAAATTTTCAGATTTCATTGAAACTCTTGCGAAAACTGTCTCGTATATTGTCAAGTTTAGATTTTAATTCATTCAGAACTTTGAAGTTCGACAAATAATGATGTAAATAATTCAATATTATATTTGCCTCAAGACTCGAAACTTTTCGAGAAACGATTTATTTAATGATTTGATGACGAATAAATCAAAAAATTATTTGTGTTGATATTATACTTTCATTCATTGAAGAATATTTAGAATAATGAAGTTCAACAAATGATACGAACAAGATACTTATTCAATTAGCCTCATGATCCGAAACATTTTAGAATTTATTTCGTGTTTAGATAATCCGCTGCATAACGTTTTTCACAATACGAGTGTCAATTTAGGATCAATTATAGAACGATTTAATTAATAGATCAATAGCTTTCGAAAATGTTGGTCAGTCTATAAACTGACAACTGATTTTGTCAAATGACGGATTTCAGTATCAGACTGCTGCATAGTATAATGAGAGTTCAAAAAAATTTGTATAGACTACGGAATTTAGATGGTTGATATTATGTGTCGCTAACAGTCAATCACATTTCCTTCAGCGCAATTGTTGTTTTGAAGAAAAAGTAGTAGATTATCGCAAAATCCGAAACCCTACATGAATAGGCCCAGTTGTTCGGTTCGGGATTAAAGTTTATCCTAGATTGATTTTGACATTTCAGTTCAGTTCTATCAGATCAATCTAGGATCATCTTAAATCTCGGCCTCATCCTGAACTGAACAACCGGGCCTTATAGTAATAGCAACTACTAATTTTTTACAGCGGAGAATAGTGGTTTTCAGCCTCGGTAGGTATTCACGAAATTCATTTTATTATGTTTTTTTAAGGTGAATCGGCCCGAAATCTTGGATCCCCCGACCTGCTAGTTTCGTATACTTCTATGACAATAGCATAATCTCAACTCAAATTTCAACATTTTCACAGAAATTTTTGAATTTAAGGGAGAGACACATTGAAAAAATCGATAGCAATTTACCGCCTATACTACGAGCTTGCCAAAGTTGAAACTGGTAACAATCTACTCAGTGCTTCATAATATGTATAGTTTTATGACTCAGTGTTTTTTAGAACCTGTAAAAAAAATTAAAAACTGTAAATTTCGTCATCGCCTTCCAAAGGCTGTATCTTGGAAGGGCTGTCGATTTGGAAAAAAATTTATAGGAACTACCCCCGCTTATTTTCATTAAGGAATCATCTCCCTTAGTCCTTCGCATTTGTTTACAGATATCCTGTATATAGATATATTTTATCCATGTACCTATTTATTTTGGATAGTAGAAGTTTAATTTCGAAGACCAAAACAAAAATGTCAATTGCACCTGATTTGTTGATTATAAGAATCATTTATTTTGAATAATAAAACAGCATGCGAAAATACCTAAATTAACTTTTGTCCTTCTCCTTTCATCATGCGTCCATCATAGTGTCCGCTGTTCATCATAGCTGTTGGGAATTTACCAACCAATCATCTGTATATCAATCATATGTATCCGAGTATGTATCTATATTTTTAACTTCATTTTGTAGATTCATCATGTCTTGACAAAAACATGGTTGCAATTTCAAAATATGTTGACTCGAGGCCTTCTAAAGACTTCAATTTTGTTTAATTTTTCCCTTACATCCTGTATGATCTATCGAAAAATGCAAATCTGTTTTCAATAATTCTTCATAAAATCTTACTTGTTTCGATATAATTGGTAATTTTTTTATGATACATCACTAAAGAATTTAAACCAGAGGGATGGTACAAGCTCTTTAAATTTTCGGGAAAATCCAATATTTAAACATAATCGATAATAAAATAGATGCTTCTGAGCAAAGGATTCCTCAAAATCATTTAGCATTCCGAATTAAGAAAAATATATAGAGCGTTCCATTTGAAATAACACAATGGTCCAACATTCGGTTTAGCCGACGTTGTTCATTTCTGTGATATTGTAAAATTTGTAGCATTTTTCCCTTGATTCTGAAATGAAAATTTTCGGAATGGCTCATTGTCCTTGAATATTCATCACCATTTACATCTGAATATTCTTTTCCAAAAATTTTTTTTTCTCTGAACAGCTCATTTTATTATATGCAATGTAACAATACTGATTATTCGTTATTCTAATAGGTAGAATTATCTATATAGATCATTTCCATAGAGAGAAGCAATATTATTATGGACAAGACTCAAATCGATTTGTTTTCAGATAGGTAATGAAATAGTTCGCCAAATTCAGAATTATAGTGTTAGCTCGAGATGAAAAAAGTTCAACGGTTGCATAGATACACACGATGAAATATAAACAGTCATAATCCCATTCGAGAGAGCCAAGATTGGTTTTCTTTCACGTGATTCTTTCCCCTACAGAAGAATACGATAAAAAATCTTCGAGATATGCCGCCTGGATTGCAATAATGGAGGAGATAACGCGCTGCGCCTCTCTTCAGTTAATTCCTCCGTATACTGATATTCCGCCTGTCTACATCTGCTTGGACAATACAGCGTTGCCATTTTCGGAGGTGCTAACGAGCAAAGAGTCTTCCAGAGCAATTCTTCGATATACAGTTCAGCACACTAGCGCCAGTGATATACACTCGAACTAAAAGATTGTTCAGTACATAAACGGAGTGCGTTGTGACCTCAAAACGATTTTTTGATATGTTGGTCCCTGAAGCCTCCTGAATCTAACAAGCTAAAAAACAAGGCAAAACGTTGTCACCTCCGATTTCGGAGGTGACAGCGATATATATGAGGTGAGAGCGTTAAACGAGTTACTATTTTGGAGGTGGTATTAACACTTTATAACTATATATATATATATATATATATATATATATATATATATATATATATATGAAGAAAAAAAAAAATATATATATATATATATATATATATATATATATATATATTTATATATATCGTACAATTAGAATAAGGGAGTTAAATTACTTTGAGTATATTTATATATATATATATATATATATCAATAACGGGTTATTGGATGAGAAAGGACTGCAATTATGTGAAACTCATTTATTCATCGTCGACGTTTCGGCTCATGTCTGAGCCTTCTTCAGGACTCTACAAGGTAATAATAATATGTTATAATACAATGTATAACACATGAGACTTACTGAATAGTCGAGAATATATATATATATATTTATATAACAACGTGTTTGACTTTATTTGTTGGGTGTCTAGGTTATAGTTGAAAAACGTGAAATAATTTATTCGTACAAACGTTTCGGCGCATCCGCCTTCTTCAGTGTAAAAAACATCATAATGGACTTAAAACATCTAAAAATTATGTATATTAATTAAATAAAATAAAGGTTTTATGCGAACATCTCACTTATTGTCATCTTGGTTGATTGGTGTTGTTGAGCCCGTATTGTCAATTTCATGTCACTGTGTGTTCTTTATGATTGTTATTATTCTTCTTTAATTTTGTGGTCGCTTCAGTAGGGGCATATAAATACGACTGAGATTTTTTGTGTCTAACTTGTCGTTTACTGTATTTTCGTTCCTCATTTGGATGTGTATCATCTCCAATATTTCTCTACTTTTCTGTTGATGTTCAACTGCTAAGATTTTTGTGTCCTCATAATTAAAGTCGTGTTTTTTCGTTTTCTTATGTTTGTTCAGTGCTGTGGTTGCATTTTTGGTGTATTTATGTGCATTTAATCGTTCTTGGAGTCTCTGTGAAGTCTGACCTATATATTCTTTGTCACAATCTTTGCATGGGACACTGTACACCACATGTGACTTTTTCATTTTTGGTGTTGGAGCCTTTATTTTGCTGAAAATTTTTCCTATCTGATTTTGTGGCTTGTGAACAACTTCTCGGTTGTATGGTTTTACTATATTATTAATTTTTTGTGACAGACCTTGAATGAAGGGTAGTGATATACGTTTGCTGTTGTCCGTGTTTGCCTTCGTAACCCGTTGTGTGTTGTAAAGTCTGTGTGTCCTTTGTTTTATGAGTCGGTAAACCATGTTTTCAGGGTAATTATTACTGAACAAAAGCTCCTTCACATCTGTTAATATCTGCTCACGTAGTATCGGTGACGTTAGTTCTAATGCTCTGTCGATAAATCCGATGGCAGTGCTCTTCTTTTGGGACTGGTGGTGATTAGAGTGGAAGTCTAAAATGTGAATGGAATTTTGTTCTTTTCTGTACCACTGCGTTAATAATTTTTCATTTTCTCTCACGAATGTCATATCTAGGAAGTTTAATCTGTTGTTAATTTCCTCTTCTAGTGTGAACTCTAATGAGTCATGGATGTTGTTAAAATGGTGGAGGATCTCATTCATTTCGGATGGTGTTGTTATTAAAAAGGAGTCATCTACATATCTTTTGTAGAATGATGTTTGATACTGTCTCATGATTTTTTCTTCGATGAATTCCATGACTAACTGGGCTATAGGGCTTGATAGTGGGTTACCCATGGCCACTCCTTTAGTCTGTTTATAGAAGTTGTTTTTATATTGGAAATAGCTGTTGTTCATGATGAATTGGATTGTTTCGATAAATTTCTCTTTGGGTATTTTTGTGTGTTGTGATATTATCTCCCACTTATTTTCAATTGCCTGTATTGCCAAGTCAATGGGGATGTTCGTGTAGAGTGACTTTACATCTAATGAGTATATATATATATATATATATATATATATATATATATATATATATATATATATATATATATATATATATATATATATATATATATATATATATATATATATATATATATATATATATATATATATATATATATATATATATATATATATATATAAACCAAACAAGATATTCCATCCGACCTCTGCAGAAGGTGCTCGCAGGCCCGTGAGTCTATACAGCACATAACTTCCTCTTGTTCTATACTGGCGCCAAAAGACTACTTGGACAGGCACAATGCCGTTGGTAAAATTTATCATCAACAAATAGCTCTCAAACTGGGGTTGATCCGGAAGGAGGTCCAGCAGCATCTGTACCAGCCAAAGCCAATCCTGCAAAATCAGCGCTTCAAACTCTATTGGGACACAACAATCATCACGGATAGAGGGTCAGCCCACAATAGGCCTGATATCACGCTGTTCGACGCAGAAAGAGAAACATGTCTGCTGCTGGACTTCACCATACCAGCTGACGAGAACTTGGCCAGGGCTTACTCCGAGAAGATATCCAAGTACGGTGATCTGGCCTACCAGATCCGCGAAATGTACCGACTGAAGTCCATCAGCATCCTTCCCATGATTATTTCTGTTAATGGACTGGTTGAAAACCACCTATTAGAAAACACTGAAAGATTGCAGTTGGGTCGCGATATCATATCCAGTGCCCAAAAACAGGTTATCCTTGGAACTGTGAGGATAGTGAGAAAGGTTCTGCAAGGACCATAGCTGCAGCGCTTGCCTTGACAGGTTTTGTCCGGCAAGCGTCTGAGCTCATACCCTTGAAAAGGTGAAGAAAAAAAAAAAAAAAAAAAAAAAAAAAAAAAATATATATATATGAACCCGTAGTTCGTTGTTACCTCCGTTAAGTTCATTGGGCGACCTGACCTCCGGGTGAAGGAGTTTTTTAATTGGAATAATTTCTGCTTATATATGTACAGGGGAAGGTAAATAACTGGGGTACCTAAAGAGGGGAAAAGATTTTCATTGAAAAATTTTTCTTTAAACGAATCAGACCTTACTACCTCCGCATATATTTCTTATTAGTAGTACGCTCTCACCTCCCGAAACGTTGCCAGATTTCAGGAGGACAGAAAGTAGGGCAGCTTGAATTCTACTCATATACAGAATACAGCTGCTCTTCCGATTCATTCACACATACTGAAACCTGTAAATAGTTCGAGAACGATACTGATATTAATAAACTTTATACGCTAATAATTGATTGATAAGGATTCGGAGTAAATGAATTTGGACAGAAATTATTATCTTTTCTTCATGAATATCAACAGTTTTGAATAAGTATGCTATGTCTACGATACTTCGTCCGATAGGGGAGTTTAATACCGTATAGGTCCTAAAATGAATGATACATGACAATGAAATTTTTCGTGACATATAAGATTAATTCAAAAGACAATTTTAACGAATTTGTTCTGGTATGAAATAGTAGTCTAATTTTTGGGCATTATATTCACGACATTAGGAACTCCATATAAATGTTTTTCCCGAATGAATCAACAAAGATATACGTTTCACTTTCAGCTTCTATACTTCATTCACTTTCATTTTAGCACAGGATTGGCCATGGAAATTGAATACCTTCCACTCTGTATGGTACGAAAATGTTGGGTTGAGACGGTTGTCTAATTTTTGAGTTTTAAATCAGTGCTACTTAGTCCGTTCTACGTGAGACTCTCAGTGATTACGTATTTAATCACAATGTCAAATCACTTCGGAAAATATTGAGTCGAAAATATGTAACGAACATAATTGACGTTTATACAAACTGATTGAAGACATACCAAATCTATTTATTTACATGGAAAATACAAGTGATCAGTAGTTTGAGGAGAGTTACTGTTGTTTATCTTCTTAGAATTCAAAAAAATCAACCCGAAGATGAAATGCATTTGATGCAGTGTTGAGTTGAATTCTCAAAGGTGGTAGGGAATGGATATCTCTTGAAGAAATGAACGGATAATTACAAGAATATTGAATTTTCAACAAAAATCATCTTGCGTGAATGGTAGTCAAAATAATTGAAAGAAGTTTGACGCAAGAGGAGCTTCACCTTCAAACAAAACAACTGGCTTGTATTCATGTCTGCTCATATTCAATACATAGAGGACTCTATGACGGTTCAGATAAATATATTTTACGTTTGGTAAAAGTGCCTTGGTTTTCGAGATATTGGGCATTTTCGATTAATCACCCCAAATAATATTAACAGCTGGATATTGACATTTTTCATCATAGCGGATCAAAAGAAACTCCTTGATTTAATGGCATTTTTTAATTGCTCGAGGAGTCTTTTGCGATTTTTCAGTACACAGGGTGTTTCACAAGTTAACGGACAAACGAAAACCGTGAATAGAGGGCATTGAGCTGAGTTCAAAAACACCTCATATGTATGTCTTAGCCATTCCGTCTCCGATATACAGAGGAGTTTATTCAAATGTCCCGAATTTTCGTTCGGCTATAACTCCAAATATTTTAGTTGGATTCGGCTAAAAATTCTTTATCCGATTAAACTTGTAAGTTTCAATAAAAC
Source organism: Coccinella septempunctata (assembly GCF_907165205.1). Taxonomy (NCBI): domain Eukaryota; kingdom Metazoa; phylum Arthropoda; class Insecta; order Coleoptera; family Coccinellidae; genus Coccinella; species Coccinella septempunctata. The sequence continues at coordinate 22,463,996 of NC_058189.1, forward strand.
AGAACATTAAAAGTTGACGAACACAGGCCTCAATGAGTCATTGAGGCTATATTCAAATTTAAACTCATGAAAAACACTCTGTTTGTAGTTTTTTTCGTCATAATTTTGAATTTTTCAAATCTGTTATCCATCCTGTTCATTGGAGTTTGATAGATAATTAAAAAGACGAAATTTTCGTGTCTGCTCCAAATTCTTTATCAACATTTGCTACATATGTTTCGGCCCTTACAAAATTAGGGCCATCTTCAGGCATCTGCAGACAAGTACAAAGATGTATGAAAACAGTAATAAAATAAAAGACAGCAACAGAAAAGTACATGGAAAGAGAAAACAACAGGTATCTGCATTGATTTTCACAAAATCAATGAAACTTTGGTATGTCTTGTCAGTGGATTATTTTTAATGAATAACTGTTTGGTGGTGAAATGCCTCTGGAAAAAACAGCGCTGCATATTGACTTTTACTTCACATTAATTAATGGGATGAATATGATCGCCAATCAAATGTCGAAATCTAAAAATGGAATTGAAAATGTTTTCTTTGTTCTTTTTTTCTTTCTATGTTTTCATTCACACAACTAGTTGTCCATAGAAAAAAAGATTCTTTCTGAAGATCAAGTTTTAATTTTTAGTTTCAAGATAGCGTTGTTTTTCCATCCATATTTGGATATTATCAATTTTGAAACATTTTATCATTGTGAATGACTATTTCGTAGAACGAATATAGTATAATTGTTGAACACATTCAACAGAATATTCTTTGAAAAAAAAAATCAATTAAGAATTTTTAAATATATTTTCATGAAGTGCTCTCTTCCTCAGAGGCGTCTGACCAAAACAATTATTTCTAGAACATGATCAACAGGTGGGGCAACCCAAAAATCAATTCATTTTGAGACAATAATAATGTAGATAACAAAAAAGTTAAAATTATGATTAAAAAACTACATACACGGTGTTTGTATGAGTTTGACGTTAAGTAAAGCCTCACTGAGCCCGGTCCAGAGTTTTGTCGAATTTTAATGCTCTGTTTCAATGAAGTTAACAACTCAAGGCTAAATATAAATTTTCAGTCGACTTGATCGAGAATTTCAGGAGTTATAGCCAAACGGAAATTCGAGAAATTTCAAAAAACCCCGAAGAAACCTATATATAGGTTGCCCCAAAACTATTGAATCAAACGTTACACCACGATAGAGTATAGATCAAATACTATCGAATGACACCAAGATTAGTTGAGCGAAAATGTACCGTTTCTGAGAAAACCTAACTATTTTTTCAATCACATGGCCAATTTGTGATTGAGGATAGCGTTTTTCTCCCATATTATCACCCCTGTTTATTTTGAGTATTAAAAATCATGTAGAAAAACAATTGTTTTAATTTACATTTACTTAGGTTATGGTTATCGATTAACTACTTGAAATAATTTCAATTAGGGGAGATAAAACAATAATCTTTGTTCAATATAATTTAAAATCGATATCCTTTTTCACAAACTGGACCTGTGTGAAGAAAAATAGTTCGAAAATCGGCAACTTCAGTATTTTAATAAAATTCTGATTATTTTGGAAACGGTACATTTTCTTCGAACTAATGTTGGTGTCATTCGATAATATTTGGTTTACTCTATCGTGGTGTGACGTTTGATTCACTAGTTTTGGGACATCCTGTACATGGGGTGATTTTGAACTTAGCGCAATGCCCTCTATTCACGGTTTTCATTTGTCTGTTAACTCGTGAAACACCCTGTATACTCCTTGTACTCTGAAAATTTTGAAACAAATGAAAATTCAAATTCTTCTTGTTTTGAGAAACGTTCATCCAGAGACACTGGTTCATCTCTTTACCCAACGTCGACCCTGGTTACATTGCCCGAAATGAAATCGGCATCTGTTTACTGCAAAACACGTGTTAATGCGATATGAAGGGTTCAAACTTTTCTACCTGATTCGACCTTTTTAGGAACGAATTGCTCAAGATGTCGAGTTCAAGTAACATTTTGTTTTGCGTGTTATATTGGATGAAATTGAATTTATTCCATGGATGATTCGAGAATTATTGATGTCCAGAATGCTCCAGAATGATGAAAATTTTCAGATTTCATTGAAACTCTTGCGAAAATTATCTCGTATATTGTCAAGTTTAGATTTTAATTCATTCAGAACTTTGAAGTTCGGCAAATAATGATGTGAATAATTGAATATTCTATTCGCCTCAAGACTCGAAACTTTTCGAAAAATGATATATTTAATGATTTGATGACGAATAAATCAAAAAATTATGTGTGTTGATATTATATTATCATTCATTGAAGAATATTTAGAATAATGAAGTTCAACAAATGTGACGAACAAGATACTTATTCAATTAGCCTCATGATCCGAAACATTTCAGAATTTATTTCGTGTTTAGATAATCCGCTGCATATCGTTGTTCACAATACGACTGTCAATTTAGGACCCATTATAGAACGATTCAATTAATAGATCAATAGCTTTGGAAAATGTTGGTCAGTCTATCAACTGACAATTCATTTTGTCAAATGATGGATTTCAGTATCAGACTGCTACATAGTATAAAGAGAGTTCAAAAAAATTTGTATAGACTACAGAATTTGGATGGTTGATATTATGTGTCGCTAACAGTCAATCACATTTCCTTCAGCGCAGTTGTTGTTTTGAAGAAAAAGTAGTAGATTCTCGCAAAATCCGAAACTCTACATGAATAGGCCGAGTTGTTCAGTTCGGGATTAAAGTTTATCCTAGATTGATTTTGACATTTCAGTTCAGTTCTGTCAGGTTAATCTAGGATCATCTTAAATTTCGGCCTAATCCTGAACTGAACAACCGGGCCTTATAGTAATAGCAACGTAGCATTCATGAAGTCGGTATATTATGGGAATAATACTAATTTTTATAGCGGATGATAGTGGTTTTTAGCATCGGTATTCACGAAATTCATTTTATTATGTTTTTTTAAGGTAAATCAGCCCAAAATCTAGGAGGCCCCGACCTGCTAGTTTCGTAAACTTCTATGATAATAGCATAATAACTCAAATTTCAACATTTTAACAGAAATTTTTGAATTTAAGGGAGAGACACATTAAAAAAATCGATAGCAACTTAGCGCCTAAACTACAAGCTTGCCGAAGTTGAAACTGGTACCAATCTATTCAGTGCTTCATATAATATATATTGCTTCATGACTCCGTGTTTTTTAGAACAAAAAATTAAAAACTGTAAACTCGTCATCGCCTTCCAAAGGCTATATCTTGGAAGGGCTGTCGATTTGGAAAAAAATTTATATGAACTACCCCCGCTTATTTTTATTAAGGAATCATCTCCCTTAGTCCTTCGCATTTGTTTACAGATATCCTGTATATAGATATATTTTATCTATGTACTTATTTATTTTGGATAGTGGGAGTTTAATCAATATGTGTTATTTTCGAAGACCAAAACAAAAATTTCAATTGCACCTGATTAGTTAACTATAAGAATCATCATTTATTTTGAATAATAAAACTTCATGCGAAAATACTTGAATTAACTTTTGTCTTTCTCCTTTCATCATGCGTCCATCATAGTGTCCGATGTTCATCATAGCTTTTGGGAATTTACCAATCAATCATCTGTATATCAATCATATGTATCCGAGTACGTATCTATATTATTAACTTCATTTTGTAGGTTCATCATGTCTTGACAAAAATATGGTTGCAATTTCAAAATATGTTGACTCGAGGCCTTCAAAAGACTTCAATTTTGTTTATTTTTTCCCTTACATCCTGTATGATCTATCGCAAAATGCAAATCTGTTTTGGATAATTCTTCATGAAATCTTACGGGTTTCGATATAATTTGTAATTTTCTTTATGATACATCACTAAAAAATTTAAACCAGAGAAATGGTACAAGCTCTTTAAGTTTTCGAGAAAATCCAATATTTAACATTATCGATAATAAAAGAGATGTTTCTGAGCAAAGGATTCCTCAAAATCATTGAGCAATCCGATTTAAGAAAAATATATAGAGCGTTCCATTTGAAATAACATAACAATGTCCAACATTCGGTTTAGCCGACGTTGTTCATTTCAGTGATATTGTAAAATTTGTAGCATTTTTTTCTCTTGATTATGAACTGAAAATTTTCGGAATGGCTCATTGGCCTTGAATATTCATCACCATTCACATCTGAATATTCTTTTCCAACAAATTTTTTTTTCGCTGAACAGCTCATTTTATTAATTGCAAAGTAACAATACTGATTATTCGTTATTCTAATAGGCAGTATTATCTATATAGATCATTTCCATAGAGAGAAGCAATATTATTATGGACAAGACTCAAATCGATTTGTTTTCAGATAGGTAATGAAATAGTTCGCCAAATTCAGAATTATATTGTTAGCTTGAGATGAAAGAAGTTCAACGGATGCATAGATACACACGATGAAATATAAACAGTCATAATCCCATTCGAGAGAGCCAAGATTGGTTTTCTTTCACGTGATTCTTTCCCCTACAGAAGAATGCGATACAAAATCGTTGAGATATGCCGCCTGGATTGCAATTATGGAGGAGATAGCGCGCTGCGCCTCTCTACAGTTAATTCCTCCGTATACTTATATTCCGCCTGTCTACATCTGCTTTGAAAATACAACCTTGCCATTTTCGGAGGTGCTAACGAGCAAAGAGTCGCCCACAGCAATTCTTCGATATACAGCTCAGCACACTAGCGCCAGTGATATACACTCGAACTAAAAGATTGTTCAGTACATAAAGGGGGTGCGTTGTGACCTCAAAACGATTTTTTGATATGTTGATCCCTGAAGCCCCCTGAATCTAACAAGCTAAAAAACAAGGCAAAACGTTGTCACCTCCGATTTCGGAGGTGACAGCGATATATATGAGGTGAGAGCGTTAAACGAGTTACTATTTTGGAGGTGGTATTAACACTTTATAACTATATATATATATATATATATAGATTGAAGTTATAGGATACTAGTCGTTTGTGAAATTATTGATTTGAATTAAGGGTGTTTCGACTATTTTTCAGGGCAAAATTCCAATATATATATATATATATATATGAACCCGTAGTTCGTTGTTACCTCCGTTAAGTTCATTGGGCGACCTGACCTCCGGGTGAAGGAGTTTTATAATTGGAATAATTTTTGCTTATATATGTAGAGGGGAAGGTAAATAACAGGGGTACCTAAAGAGGGGAAAAGATTTTCATCGAAAAATTTTTCTTCAAACGAATCAGACCTTACTACCTCCGCATATATTTCCTATTAGTAGTGCGCTCTCACCTCCCGCAACGTTGCCAGATTTCTGGAGGACAGAAAGTAAGGCAGCTTGAATTCTACTCATATACAGAATACAGCTGCTCTTCCGATTCATTCACACATACTGAAACCTGTAAATAGTTCGAGAACGATACTGATAAACTTCATACGCTAATAATTGATTAATAAGGTTCGTGATCTCGGAGTAAATGAATTCGAACAGAAATTATTATCTTTTCTTCATGAATATCAACAGTTTTGAATAAATATGCTTATGTCTACGATACTTCGTCCGATAGGGGAGTTTAATACCATATAGATCCCAAAATGAATGATACATGACAATGAAATTTTTCGTGACATATAAGATTAATTCCAAAGACAATTTTACCGAATTTGTTCTGGTATGAAATAGTAATCTAATTTTTGGGCATTATATCTACGACATTAGGAACTCCATTGAAATGTTTTTCAACAAAGATATACGTTTTACTTTCAGCTTCTATACTTCATTCGCTTTTATTTTAGCACTGCATTGGACATGGAAATTGGATACCTTTCACTCTGTATGGTACGAAAATGTTTGGTTGAGATGCTTGTCAAAACATTTTTGAGTTTTAAATCAGTGCTACTTAGTCCGTTCTACGTGAGACTCTCAGTAATTACGTATTTAATCACAATGTCAAATCACTTCGGAAAATATTGAGTCGAAAATATGTAACGAACATAACTGACGTTTATACAAACCGATTGAAGACATACCAAATCTATTTATTTACATGGAAAATACAAGTGATCAGTAGTTTGAGGAGAGTTACTGTTGTTTATCTTCTTAGAATTCAAAAAAATCAACCCGAAGATGAAATGCATTTGATGCAGTGTTGAGTTGACTCAAAGGTGGTAGGGAATGGATATCTCTTGAAGAAATGAACGGATAATTACAAGAATATTGAATTCTTCAACAAAAATCATCTTGCGTGAATGGTAGTCAAAATAATTGAAAGAAGTTTGAAGCAAGAGGAGCTTCAACTTCAAACAAAACAACTGGCTTGTATTCATGTCTGTTTATATTCAATACATAGAGGACTCTATGACGGTTCAGATAAATATAATTTACGTTTGGTAAAAGTGCCTTGGTTTTCGAGATATTGGGGATTTTCGATTAATCACCCCAAATAATAATAACAGCTGGATATTGACATTTTTCATCATAGCGGATCAAAAGAAACTCCTTGATTTAATGGCATTTTTTAATTGCTCGAGGAGTCTTTTGCGATTTTTCTGTACACAGGGTGTTTCACAAGTTAACGGACAAACGAAAACCGTGAATAGAGGGCAAAAACACCTCATATGTCTTAGCCATTCCGTCTTCGATATACAGAGGAGTTTATTCAAATTTCCCGAATTTTCGTTCGGCTATAACTCCAAATATTTTAGTTGGATTCGGCTAAAAATTCATTATCCGCTTAAACTTGTAAGTTTCAATAAAACAGAACATTAAAAGTTGACGAACACAGGCCTCAATGAGTCATTGAGGCTATATTCAAATTTAAACTAATGAAAAACACTCTGTTTGTAGTTTTTTTCGTCATAATTTCGAATTTTTCAGGTATCTGCATTGATTTTCTCAAAATCAATGAAACTTTGGTATGTCTTGTCAGTGGATTATTTTTAATGAATAATTGTTTGGTGGTGAAATGCCTCTGGAAAAAACAGCGCTGCGTATTGACTTTTACTTCACATTAATTAATGGGATGAATATGATCGCCAATCAAATGTCGAAATCTAAAAATGGAATTGAAAATGTTTTCTTTGTTCTTTTTGTCTTTCTTTGTTTTCATTCACACAACTAGTTGTCCATAGAAAAATAGATTCTTTCTGAAGATCAAGTTTTAATTTTTAGTTTCAAGATGGCGTTATTTTTCCATCCATATTTGGATATTATCAATTTTGAAACATTCTATCATTGTGAATGACTATTTCGTAGAACGAATATAGTATAATTGTTGAACACATTCAACAGAATATTCCTTGAAAAACAAAATCAATTAAGAATTTTTAAATATATTTTCATGAAGTGCTCTATTCCTTAGAGGCGTCTGACCAAAACAATTATTTCTAGAACATGATCAACAGGTGTTGCAACCCATAGGCGTAGCCAGGGTTGAGTTTCGGGGGGGGTTTGAAATGAAATTTTTCTGATTTTGACATATAAATTGAGACTCTCTGAAACTAATCTTATGTACCTATATTATTTCGGGGGGGTTTGAACCCCCAAAACCCCTCCCTGGCTACGCCCGTGGAAAACCCAAAAATCAATTCATTTTGAGACAATAATAATGTAGATAACAAAAAAGTTAAAATTATGATTAAAAAACTACATACACGGTGTTTTTATGAGTTTGAAGTTAAGTAAAGCCTCACTGAGCCCGGTCCAGAGTTTTGTCGAATTTTAATGCTCTGTTTCAATGAAGTTAACAACTCAAGGCTAAATATAAATTTTCAGTCGACTTGATCGAGAATTTCAGGAGTTATAGCCAAACGGAAATTCGAGAAATTTCAAAAAACCCCGAAGAAACCTATATATAGGTTGCCCCAAAACTATTGAATCAAACGTCACACCACGATAGAGTATAGATCAAATACTATCGAATGACACCAACATTAGTTGAGCGAATATGTACCGTTTCTGAGAAAACCTAACCTAAAGTTGCCGATTTTCGAACTATTTTTTCAATCACATGGCAAATTTCTGATTGAGGATAGCGTTTTTCTCCCATATTATCACCCCTGTTTATTCTGAGTATTAAAAATCATGTAGAAAAACAATTGTTTTAATTTACATTTACTTAGGTTATGGTTATCGATTAACTACTTAAAATAATTTCAATTAGGGGAGATAAAACAATAATCTTAGTTCAATATAATTTAAAATCGATATCCTTTCTCACAAACTGGTCCTGTGATTAAGAAAAATAGTTCGAAAATCGGCAACTTTAGTATTTTAATAAAATTCTGATTATTTTGGAAACGGTACATTTTCTTCGAACTAATGTTGGTGTCATTCGATAATATTTGGTTTACTCTATCGTGGTGTGACGTTTGATTCACTAGTTTTGGGTCATCCTGTATATGGGGTGATTTAGCGCAATGCCCTCTATTCACGGTTTTCATTTGTCTGTTAACTCGTGAAACACCCTGTATACTCCTTGTACTCTGAAAATTTTGAAATAAATGAAAATTCAAATTCTTCTTGTTTTGAGAAACGTTCATCCAGAGACTCTGGTTCATCCGTTTACCCAACGACGACCCTGGTTACATTGCCCGAAATCCGAAATGAAATCGGCATCTGTTTACTGCAAAACACGTGTTAATTCTGATATGAAGGGTTCAAACTTTTGTACCTGATTCGGGCTTTTTAGGAACGAATTGCTCAAGATGTCGAGTTCAAGTAACATTTTGTTTTGCGTGTTATATTGGATGAAACTGAATTTATTCCATGGATGATTCGAGAATTATTGATGTCCAGAATTCTCCAGAATGATGAAAGTTTTCTGATTTCATTGAAACTCTTGCAAAAATTATCTCGTATATTGTCAAGTTTAGATTTTAATTCATTCAGAACTTTGAAGTTCGGCAAATAATGATGTAAATAATTCAATATTCTATTCGCCTCAAGACTCGAAACTTTTCGAGAAATGATATATTTAATGATTTGATGACGAATAAATAAAAAAATTATGTGTGTTGATATTATATTTTCATTCATTGAAGAATATTTAGAATCATGAAGTTCAACAAATGATACGAACAAGATACTTATTCAATTAGCCTCAGGATCCGAAACATTTCAGAATTTATTTCGTGTTTAGATAATCCGCTGCATATCGTTGTTCACAATACGACTGTCAATTTAGGACCAATTATAGAACGATTTAATTAATAGATCAATAGCTTTGGAAAATGTTGGTCAGTCTATAAACTGACAACTCATTTTGTCAAATGACGGATTTCAGTATCAGACTGCTACATAGTATAAAGAGAATTCAAAAAAATTTGTATAGACTACAGAATTTAGATGGTTGATATTATGTGTCGCTAACAGTCAATCACATTTTCTTCAGCGCAGTTGTTGTTTTGAAGAAAAATTAGTAGATTCTCGCAAAATCCGAAACTCTACATGAATAGGCCGAGTTGTTCAGTTCGGGATTAAAGTTTATCCTAGATTGATTTTGACATTTCAGTTCAGTTCTGTCAGGTTAATCTAGGATCATCTTAAATTTCGGCTTAATCCTGAACTGAACAACCGGGCCTTATAGTAATAGCAACGTAGCATTCATTAAGTCGGTATATTATGGAAATAATACTAATTTTTTATAGCGGATGATAGTGGTTTTTAGCCTCGGTATTCACGAAATTCATTTTATTATGTTTTTTTTTGAGGTGAATCGGCCCGAAATCTAGGATGCCCCGACCTGCTAGTTTCGTAAACTTCTATGATAATAGCGTAATAACTCAAATTTCAACATTTTAACTGAAATTTTTGAATTTAAGGGAGAGACACATTAAAAAAATCGATAGCAACTTAGCGCCTAAACTACAAGCTTGCCGAAGTTGAAACTGGTACCAATCTATTCAGTGTTTCATATAATGAATATATTAACGGCATGCAGACAATTCAATATTCATTGATATTTAATTCCAGACATTAATTCCATTACTCATATTTTTCATATGTTTCATATAATATATATTTTTTCATGACTCAGTGTTTTTTAAAACCTGTAACAAAAAATTAAAAACTGTAAACTCGTCATCGCCTTCCAAAGGCTGTATCTTGGAAGGGCTGTCGATTCGGAAAATAATTTATAGGAACTCCCCCCGCTTATTTTCATTGAGGAATCATCTCCCTTAGTCCTTCGCATTTGTTTACAGATATCCTGTATATAGATATATTTTATCTATGTACCTATTTATTTTGGATAGTGGGAGTTTAATCAATATGTGTTATTTTCGAAGACCAAAACAAAAATTTCAATTGCACCTGATTTGGTTATTATAAGAATCATCATTTATTTTGAATAATAAAACTTCATGCGAAAATACTTAAATTAACTTTTGTCTTTCTCCTTTCATCATGCGTCCATCATAGTGTCCGATGTTCATCATAGCTTTTGGGAATTTACCAATCAATCATCTGTATATCAATCATATGTATCCGGGTACGTATCTATATTATTAACTTCATTTTGTAGATTCATCATGTCTTGACAAAAATATGGTTGCAATTTCGAAATATGTTGACTCGAGGCCTTCAAAAGACTTCAATTTTGTTTATTTTTTCCCTTACATCCTGTATGATCTATCGCAAAATGCAAATCTGTTTTGGATAATTCTTCATGAAAACTTACTGGTTTCGATATAATTTGCAATTTTCTTTATGATACATCACTAAAAAATTCAAACCAGAGAGATGGTACAAGCTCTTAAAGTTTTCGGGAAAATCCAATATTTAAACATGATCGATAATAAAAGAGATGTTTCTGAGCAAAGGATTCCTCAAAATCATTGAGCAATCCGATTTAAGAAAAATATATAGAGCGTTCCATTTGAAATAACATAACAATGTCCAACATTCGGTTTAGCCGACGTTGTTCATTTCTATGATATTGTAAAATTTGTAGCATTTTTCTCTTGATTCTGAAATGAAAATTTTCTCATTGTGCTTGAATATTCATCATCATTCACATCTGAATATTCTTTTCCGAAATATTTTTTTTTCGCTGAAGAGCTCATTTTATTATATGCAATGTAACAATACTGATTATTCGTTATTCTAATAGGTATTATCTATATAGATCATTTCCATAGAGAGAAGCAATATTATTATGGACAAGACTCAAATCGATTTGTTTTCAGATAGGTAATGAAATAGTTCGCCAAATTCAGAATTATTATGTTAGCTTGAGATGAAAGAAGTTCAACGGATGCATAGATACACACGATGAAATATAAACAGTCATAATCTCATTCGAGAGGGCCAAGATTGGTTTGCTTTCACGTGATTCTTTCCCCTACAGAAGAATGCGATACAAAATCGTTGAGATATGCCGCCTGGATTGCAATAATGGAGGACATAACGCGCTGCGCCTCTCTTCACTTAATTCCTCCGTATACTGATATTCCGCCTGTCTACATCTGCTTTCACAGTACAACGTTGCCATTTTCGGAGGTACTAACGAGCAAAGAGTCTTCCAGAGTAATTCTTCGATATACAGCTCAGCACACTAGCGCCAGTGATATACACTCGAACTAAAAGATTGTTCAGTACATAAACGGGGTGCGTTGTGACCTCAAAACGATTTTTTGATATGTTGGTCCCTGAAGCCTCCTGAATCTAACAAGCTAAAAAACAAGGCAAAACGTTGTCACCTCCGATTTCGGAGGTGACAGCGATATATATGAGGTGAGAGCGTTAAACGAGTTACTATTTTGGAGGTGGTATTAACACTTTATAACTATATATATATATATATATATATATATATATATATATATATATATATATATATATATATATTTTTTTTTTTTTGTGTTCCTTGTTCATTGCCAGGTGAGAGAAAGTTTAAAAGCAGTGTGTCGACCCTGTCAATCTTTAGATGCAATTTTAATTTTCTACAGACTCCAGAAGGATTGTTATACGTTGGTTCAAGTAGCCCTATGTCGACACCACCAAGAAAATTGATTGTGGGAAAATAGTATCTCGAGGATTTGAGGATCTTGTCATACGCCGACGCCATTTTGCATCCATATCTTGATGTCTTTCGGGAATACCTTCCCGCACATGATTTTAATTCAATTAATCATTTGTTTTAATTGTTCGTATCTGTTAGGTAAGGAATAAAATTGTGAATGGTGGAAATTCTTTAATTTCTTTGGGAAAATCATAGTGTAACGTGGTTACCTCGGGGAAAACTAATCTCGAGCGCCAGCTATTCTTTTCACTAGGAAGAATAGCAAACCCACCAGAGCAGCTGCCAGTCGGAGACAGAGCTCGCTGTTATCTAGGGTGGTAGCGATAACGACTTAGTCAAAATCAAATTGTGCAAAAGTTTATTCACACTTTCGGAAACTGATTATATGTGCACGGGAGATGTGTGTGATATAAAATATGAGCGAATCTATAAGCGAACATACATTCGGGAAACTCCATCCAGTCACGAGCACTTTATGAAGTTTATACAGGGTGCAGTGAAAAATCAAAGGTTCAATAAAATGCGCCAACCAGAACTGACGGAACGAATACTAAGGACTTGCTATACGGTATCGGGATGTAATTGCACTTCTCCAGAAATGGAAAACAACCAGGGCGGATCTATTCGAGACTTTTATTCGTTACCCCAAGGGCTATAACGCACCATGACTGATAGCGAAGAAAAAGTCCATTTTTAGCGCAACAACGGAATTTCACCAACGACGGGCGGTACCTCTCATTCTCCACCCCAAGGGCTATAACGTGCCATGACTGATAGAAAAGAAGAGATTGCGGATTCAACACTTATGACGCGGAACGCGGACAGGGGCGTTGACGGGACTCTCCCTTCAGTACCCCAAGGGCTTGCGCACCATGACTGATAGCGAAGGGAATCAGACTCGCGAAACAGGGTAAAGAACAACAAAACACAGCAGAAAGCGATACAGTACAGCAGTGTCAAAGTCAAAGAAGCAACCGGTGTAGGTCCAACAAAGAAACTGAACGGTACAGACGGGGACCTACCTCCTTTGTTCCAGGCACTCGCGGAAAATCAAAGGAGAAAAAAAAACTAAAAATTAATTCTTAATAGCACTGATGCAACACAAAATCATTCTTTAACGGCGAAACTCAGAAAATACGGAGCATAAACTAGCTGAAGTAAAAGAACCGAATCAAAAGCAGAAGTCACCACGTTAAAGACTGAAATCAAAGAGCGAAAAGTCAAAAGTGGAAGTACTGAAGTAAACGAGCAAAAGTGACCGTCGCGGGGGAAAATTTGCTTTTATAGGCAAATCCCCCCTCACGGTAAAAATCTGAGAATTCCAGAATGCGACAAGAATGAAAAACGTCGTCAGCTCCGGTTTATCGCATATCAACATCGAAAAAACGCCGAAATCTTCAACGACATGCAAGAAAAACAACGTTAAACACAGATAAACGGTTTTTTACATTTACTCTGCCTATCGGAATGAATGCACTGAATATCGGAGAATTCAAATATTTTCAAAGACGGAAATATGAAAACGAAAGGAATGCACTAAAATGAACTTCAATTTTCCTCAGAAAACTGGGGTTCATTACACCCCCCGTAGTTCGGAAGAAATTGACTTACGATGAAATAGTGAGTTTAATTTCACGACTCTATCTACCCCTAGAAATAATGACCTTACTTTCGCGCGCGCCGCCTATATGTGCACGTGACCAGACTTACAACCTTGTCAATGAAGTACCTATTCCTCTCTATGGTTGGCAGTGATAGTTCTAATGCGCACGCAGAAACGTCAGCGTCACTCATTTCGGCGCAGGTCTCCGCCATTTTGTCAAAGAATTTTGTTCAGCGTTCCGTGGATACATGGTGTACGGGTATAATTGTGGAAAATCTTCTTTCTCTATGTGGAAATCCATCTTCATCGCCGGTCGGAAACGTACCATGTTCCATCTCTCCGGTGAGTACCCAATTTAATTGTGTTTGGCGGATGTTGGAATTCCATCATGGTTTTGTAGGTTAACCAGGATTCTTGGAAACTGCAACAGGTGGAAAGCCTCCGACAACTCGACGTGGGGGCTCCATGGACTGGTCTGCCCCTTCCGACCTGGTTACACGGACGTTGGGACTCTCGGAGCCGGCACGAGACTTGCAGGTGGGTAATTTCTAACAATAAATTCTCCAACCTTCATCGTTCCTCCTCGTTTTCTTCAGGTAGACAGTGTTACATTGACGGTACAATAATTTCGGTTCGGTTCAGAGTAGAAATTGATTAGATCCATTGAATTAATAGACGGATAGACTCAGTTGAAATAGCCGAGAAAACTAAGATGATGGTGTACAAGACAGTTATTAGACCAGTGCTAACATATGGATGCGAAACCTGGACAACAACCCTGAGAGAGAAGAGTCGATTGCAGGCTATGGAGATGAAAATTTTGAGAGGAATAAAGGGGGTGACCAGGAGAGACAGGTGGAGGAATGAAGAAGTCAGAAGTCAGTTGAGGGTGGAATCACTGAATGATTATATCGGGGAGAGACAGTTGGGTTGGTGGGGACATTTACAACGGATGAGAACAAATAGACAAGTAAGACGCATTTGGGAGGCAAAAGTGGAGACGAAACCTAGAAGAGGAAGACCACATCTAACATGGGTGGATAGCGTTAAAAAAAAGGTGAACCGGAGAAGAAAAAGTGTGGAAGAGGCCAAAGTGCTAACAGTAGATAGAAAACAATGGAAGGATTTTATTAAGAGTGTTTATTCAATCAATAATTGAAAAATTGTATTACATATACCGATTGTGAAATTGTAATGCAAGGATAACCCATACACCGCAAGGTAATTTGGGATAATGATTATATATATATATAGACTCAGTTGAAATATGAAACAGTTTCCTTTATTATTATTCCTTACATAAATAGCAGATTTGGTAGCAGATTTTTCAGACAATTTTAACAGGTTCGATTCATATTAAATTGCATGCTGAACGGATGGAAATCTGTAGATACAATATTTCGGTCAACGGTGGTGCATGTACGGAATTCGAATGGAATTGTAACGGTGTAGTCGGTTACAACTATGTTTAATAACGGGCATCATATTAACGAGATTTCTCCTTGCAGGTAGCCTCGGCTTCTTGGACAGGCACGGAGGGCTAATTCCCTACTGGTTGACATGCAGAACTTGTTCAACTTTTTTCGGGGTGGTTCTACCCGCTGATTCTTGGAGACAGATTGTCTGGATGTACTGGTTCTGGTTGGTCGAGCAACTACAGTTATCCAGATAAACAGGTGAACGGAAAATAATAATATAATCGGTAACAGAAAAAAATATATATATTCGGTAACGAAAAAAAAAACAACGGATTTCCTCCTTTCAGAGGTTATTTCTATAGAACGGTTAACGGATCATGACAATAATATATATTATGCATGAAATGGTTTTGACCCCCTGTATCTTTCAGGTTGTAGACGACAGGTGAAACAACTTTAACGACGGTAAACGGTCCGGAAAACTTCGGAGCCAACTTGGCGGCGAAACTGCCAACGGCCGAGGATAAAGGACGGTCCCGGCGTAGAACTTTATCTCCCACATGGTATCGGACTTCTCTTCGTCGAAGATTGTAGTGGTGAGCCTGTTGTTGGAAGGCACGGTATAATTTAGTACGGACGAAATCATAACCCTCCTGGAGATGTCTAATCTGTTGAGTACGGTGAGTCATGTCTCTGTTTTCTTCTCCTGTACGGTTGGATTCTCCGTTCATTTCATTATTGTGGGGGTTTGTCGAATAAATCGCCATCGGGACTTCTAATTCCCTTCCATAATTCAAAAATGCCGGTGTGAATCCAGTAGACTCCTGCTTAGCGGTGTTGATGGCAAACGTTAACTCTCCTATCTTTTCATCCCAGATTCGTTGATCGGCTTCACAAAACTGTGCTATCATTGTCTTTAGGGTAGGGTTAGCTCTTTCCACAGGGTTGCACTGAGGAGTATACGGCGGTATGAAACGGTGAGCGATGTTCAGCTCTCGGAGACTGTTCTTGAATAGCCTGCTGTCAAATTGTACTCCGTTGTCGGATATAACCAGTTTTGGGCAACCGTAATTCAGGATGACTTGTTCGTAGAGGGCCGAATAAACAGTTTTGGCGGTGGCTTTCCGCAACGGACGACACTCTACCCACTTTATGAACCGGTCTTGTATTACCACGATGTGGGAGTTTCCTTTTTTTGATCGTGGCAATGGTCCTACCATGTCCGTGGATACTTCTTTGAACGGCGCATCCGCCATTCGGTGTGGTTGCATCTTACCAGGGGTTTTCTGTTGCGAAACTCTGTACTTTTGGCACGATGTGCAGTTTTTCACGTATTTCGCAATGTCTCTAAACATCCCTGGCCAGTAGTAGTTTCTGGCTATCCGTGCAATCGTCTTGGCAATCCCTATGTGCCCTGCTAGTTCTGAGTCGTGGTTTTCCTTCAGTACTTCGGTTCGCTGTTCGGTCGGTACACAGAGTTTCCAAGGTTGGCCGGTTCCATCTTCTGTGAAGTCGGATGAGTCCCAGAAATGTCGTAACAGTTTTTCATTTTCAACGGCGTAGTCAGGAAAATTTGCTGGGTCTTTTTCCACCTCCTGTAACTTCTTGTTGTACCATTTGCATTGGGTTGTTGCTATCTCGGACAAACATACGGGTTTCGTGACAGTCTGTCGGGTACTTTGTTCATCGATCCTTTACGGTACTGGAATTCAAAGTCGAATTGCTGAAGGAAAACGGCCCATCGAGCAATTCTTCCGGACGGTGACTCGATGGAGTTAAGCCATTTCAGACTCATGTGATCGGAAATTACTGTGAAATGGAATCTTTTTAGGTACGGTCGCAGTTTCTCTATTGAAAATACTATGGCGAGACATTCCTTTTCTGAGACGGAGTAATTTTTCTCTGCGGGGTTTAGCGTTCGGCTCACTTAGGCGATTACTCTCTCCTCTCCATCGATCACTTGTGTTAGGGCACCTTCAAGGCCCATGTCACTGGCGTCGGTTTGCAGAACGAACCGTTGGGTGAAGTCTGGACAGGCCAGTATTGGAGATTCAGTGAGTTTTTGTTTCAGAAGCTCGAAGGCCTTCTGCTGGTCTTCTCCCCATTTCCAACGGTGTTTCTTCTGCAGCAACCGAGTCAACGGAGAGACTACATCGGAGAAGTCCTCTATGAAACGACGGTACCAGCTGGCAACTCCAAGAAATCGACGCAGTTCTCGGACGGTTTTCGGTGTTGGCTTGGCAATCAGTCGACCTTCCAGGTAATAGTCCGCGGTACTGAGGTTAATGGAAAAATTGAACGTTCCTAATACGTCCATTCCTAGAATGAGGTCAACTAGTAAATCAGACACCAACAAAAATTTTATGTCGGTCAAGGAATAATCAGCCTGGTGAACGGCGGTAGTGTAAAATTTGGGTGTTGTCGTGGGTTGACCATTTGCAACCACCACGAAACCATTCTCAACATGTTGTCCGGTGATTTCCTTGATTTCACATTGTTTTGCCACTTTCCGACTTACGAAACTCTTCGTGGTTCCCGTGTCAATTAATGCTTTGTAGTGCTCTCCGGCTATCTTAACTTCGACAAGCGGTCGGTTGTCATTCCAGGCAGTCGATGTCATGGGAGTCAGTGTGTTGGGAGATATGGTCGACTCCTTCTCCATACCTCCGTCTAGTTTTCCGGACGGCAGGGACAATCTCGTGAGAGAATGTTCTCCCTCTGGCATCGAGAACAGAAGATTTTCGATGGCCTGCGACATTCTCGACGCATGTGGCCATATCCACCACATCGGAAACACTGTGTCTGGAAGGACACTCTCCTCCCTGATGGTGGCTCGGTCCGGTCAGCGTGGCTATTTTCGGCTTGACGGCGGGGTGGCGGTGTCGCAGGTCTGGATCGACTTTTGGATCTGTCTCCAGAAGTCGGACGGTGTGATTCCTGTTGTTGGACTATTGATTATCTGGATCTGGGTGGCTTTGGACGGCTTTTCCTCGGCGGAGAAAGTCGTGTCTGGTTGGCTGGTGTCGGCGGGACTGTTTCCCTGTGATCAGTTGTTTGGTGAACCTGTTCTCCGGTATCCACAGAAAAACTTGCCTGATATCGGTTCAGCTGACGGGAAGAGTACGTTAGGTGAGGTTCCTCCACGAAACCTGGTTTTGAGGGTGGCCGGGTGTACTGGCTCATCTGCCTCTGGACCAGTTCAAAAACTTTTCCCTTACGGAGAAGTTCATCATAAGTCTTGGCCTCCTGGAAGGCCAAGGCCTGTTGTAAGGGCGGGATCAACCTCTGTCGGATAAGCCGGATCTGCTCCACCTCGGATGGTTTTGTATAGGTGAGTTTCTGGAATAAGTTCTGCATCCAGGTAACATACAGAAGCAACTTTTCTTCAGGTTCTTGTGTTCGTCTTTTTATTTCCTCCAACAGATTCTCCTCGTAGTTGACAGGCAGTAATGCTACTTTCAGTTGGTTGCTAAAATCTTCCTAGACGTTGAAAGTACCTCTCCTGGGAATAAACCAATCCCTAGCATCCTTTCGTAGTAATTCATAAACTGCTTCAAAAACTTGTTTCAGGGATACTCTACGGGATTCAGCCAGCCTCTCCACCTCTTCAAGAAATCCGGTCACACTTCCAGTGCCATCAAAGGAAATGTTCCATTTGTGTACCGGGACAGTCGGTATTGTTGATCGGGACTCTGGTTCTGATCTGGCAGGTGTTGTGATAATTGGTCAGCCAGGACTTATCCAAGGTGCAGGTAAGTTTGGGAAAAACACCCTTCGTGTAGAATTAATCCATCTACCCTGTGTCGGACCCTCAGGTGTTGTTGTCCCACAGTCCTGTGACTGTGTGAGAGGTATCGCTGGTAACTGTCGCAGTAATGCTCTACATGTCTGTCTTGTCTCATTCATGACCTCTTATAATGTTGGATTCCTTACAGGTGTACCAGTACGTGAGACATCTACTACTACAGGAGGATCGACACCATCTCCCAAGTCGATCAGTGATGTTCCAACCCTTGACATCCTCTCCAGCTGGATCGGTGTCACTCCATGTGAACTGGGCACCTCCACATCTAAAAGAGACTTCTGATCTCGGTTGGATGGCTGCGGCTGCTCACGATTACTCTGCCTACGTAGCTCCTCCAGTGCTTCTAATGCCTTAGCTGTAGTTGCCTTCATTTGTCCAACTAGTTGTAACTGTGTTGTGTCTGCAGTGACAATAAAGTCCAGCCTTCCTTGAATGTGTATTAATCTCGTGTAAATTCGCGGAAATTCGTTAGCCGCATTCTCATGATTGAAGTTCTGAAGGGATTCCACCAAATCGGTGACTTTATTTTGGCAAATCTCAATCTCCGAGGCGGGATTCAATGATGTTCGGGGTAGTAGAGGTTCATTAGACTGAAGTACTTGTCGTAGCAGACTCCGTTTAGTCATCACAGTACCCGGTTTTGATTGTCCCCTCAGTTGTAATTCGTAGGTAAGTTCATCACTGAGTAACCGATTCACATCCATGTTCGACATATTATATTCAACTAAGTCTGATTCAGAATGCACCAATATTTCACACTCGGTATGTCTTTCACAATCCGTTTAAGTTCTGAGTTCGACCCGGCAAGTTAATAGTTGGCTAACCTATTCACTTAAGTTCGAAGTAGGTATCGGTGTACCCAAAAAAAAAAAAAAACTATATCCCGGTGTATCAGAGAAAGTCTAAGTCCCGGCGCACCAAAAACAATCTTAAGTCCCGATGTATCACACTAAAAATTTTACAAGTCCAACGTTACTCGAAAAAAATTTTAATCAGTCCCACTAAAGTCCGAAAATTATTCGAGAACTGCCGCACACACTCGCACGTCGTTTCGTATAGTCCGGAAAATGTCCCGAAATTCGAATCGCACCAGAACGCACAGGTTAATTTCCAAATAGTTTTTCAAGTTCAATAGTCAGAAAATAAATCACAATAATCGAATTTCAGTTTTCAGAGAAATCAGAGATAATCGGTAAGTTTCAACAGTACAGGTCAAAAGAAAAAATAAAGCAGGTAGACAAGTTATCAACAGGGTGATAGGTGATTGACTATTAAACTGATTGGTAAATCAAACCTATTAAATTTTACCACTTGCGACAATAATATTTCAATGTTCGGAAATATACTCACCTTCAATACGAAATTAAAACAGTTCAATTCAATAAATCAGAAATAATAAGAAGTCGGAAATAATTTTCCCTGATATAAAGGCGTAACAACAGTTCAGTTTTCAATAACTCAATACAATAATCTTTAAAAAAAATAATCACAAATTATTTCCAATGGGTTTCAACAATAGGAAAATTTCCAAAATATAGTCCAATTCAATTCACAGTATAACAGTTCAATACAGAGTGGCAGGTAATAAAACACAGATCAAGTTTATTTTTCACAGTTTTCCGTTCAAGAAATAGTTACTCACTGTTTGAGGTTTTACTCACTGTTTCGGGAATTCACTCACTGTCCGGTTAATG
Source organism: Coccinella septempunctata (assembly GCF_907165205.1). Lineage (NCBI taxonomy): Eukaryota > Metazoa > Arthropoda > Insecta > Coleoptera > Coccinellidae > Coccinella > Coccinella septempunctata. The sequence goes on from NC_058189.1 coordinate 22,484,565, forward strand.
TTTCTCACCTCTGTTGTTTCCTAGTAGATTCTGAACGGTCCCTGCTCGTTGCGCCATTTTTTGTAACGTGGTTACCTCGGAGAAAACTAATCTCGAGCGCCAGCTATTCTTTTCACTAGGAAGAATAGCAAACCCACCAGAGCAGCTGCCAGTCGGAGACAGAGCTCGCTGTTATCTAGGGTGGTAGCGATAACGAAGTAGTCAAAATCAAATTGTGTAAAAGTTTATTCACACCTTCGGAAACTGATTATATGTACAAGGGAGATGTGTGTGATATAAAATATGAGCGAATCTATAAGCGAACATACATTCGGGAAACTCCATCCGGTCACGAGCACTTTATAAAGTTTCTACCGGGTGCAGTGAAAAATCGAAGGTTCAATAAAATGCGCCAACCAGAACAGACGGAACGAATACTAAGGACTTGCTATACGGTATCGGGATGTAATTGCACTTCTCCAGAAATGAAACACAACCAGGGCGGATCTATTCGAGACTTTTATTCGCTACACCAAGGGCTATAACGCACCATGACTGATAGCGAAGAAAAGGTCCATTTTTAGCGCAACCACGGGATTTCACCAACGACGGGCGGTATCTCTCATTCTCCACCCCAAGGGCTATAACGCGCCATGACTGATAGAAAAGAAGAGATTGCGGGTTTAACACTTATGACGCGGAACGCGGACAGGGGGGTTGACGGGACTCTCCCTTCAGTACCCCAAGTGCTTGCGCACCATGACTGATAGCGAGGGGAATCAGACTCGCGAAACAGGGTGAAGAACAACAAAACACAGCAGAAAGCGATACAGTACAGCAGTGTCAAAGTCAAAGAAGCAACCGGTGTAGGTCTAACAAAGAAACTGAACGGTACAGACGGGGACCTACCTCCTTTGTTCCAGGCACTCGGGGAAAATCAAAGGAAAGAAAAAAAAAATAAAAATTAATTTTTAATAGCACTGATGCAACACAAAATTATTCTTAAACGGCGAAACTCAGAAAATACGGAGCATAAACTAGCTGAAGTATAAGAACCGAATCAAAAGCAGAAGTCACCACGACAACGAAATCCATTGTACTTGTAAGATTACATGAATGACAGAAAAATTTCACAACCAAGTTACTTACTAGATCTACTCAGTATTCAGAAGCTAATGAAATTTCATATCTGTTAGTTAGGTTGGAAGATTATTGTATTGGAAAGGAAGTTCCTCGGGGACGTCGAGATTGGACGGCCAGAATCATTCATTTCATTCTCTCACTGACCATCCTGCGGCAATCCTTCTGGACATTATCATCAAATAAAATTGAGGTGAGACATTTTTTCATTCTGTGTCACAAACTTATTGATTTCCTGAACCATCCCACACTCATTCGGCTAGAACATTTCGATTTTTAGTATTAATTTTGTCAAAAAATGTCGAATTTTGATTTCGAATTATTGGAGCGAGCTTGGATCGTTTATGAGTTAAACATAAGAGGTTTCACAGTATCAAAGGAAAATTAATCAGATCTCGCTAAACACCTTAATGCTTGTATAATTCGTAAAGGTTTGGAAATAGATGAGTTACCTGAAGGACTTATTTCAGATGTCGATACTGAGGTACAAATTTGTAGAGAAATTTTGGGTACCCTATCAAAGAAAATTAAATGCATTTTCACTGAAAAATTGGTTTCATACTTAGAGGTTTCATTCTGGCATTTGCAGGGGAGGTTGAACCGTTTAAAGGCAACTGATGAAAGTGAAATTACTAAAATCGATGAATTGAAAGATAAATCTAGCATAACATCTTCGGAATTCAATGAATTAAGATCCATTTTATTGAATGAATCCTTGTCTAGCGGAAATGATATCGGTAAGAGCGATATCACTTCACCAAAAAATTTAGTCATCAATAATCAGGATTATATTCCAATCACTAAATGGAACATAAAATTCAGGGGTACATATAGAAATAGTTTAGATGTTTTAATGTTTATAAGAAAAGTTAATCAATATTGCAAGTCACATAAAGTAACTGAGCCTAAACTCCTAGAGAATTTTGAATATTTAGTCGAAGATAATGCAGCGGTGTGGTTTAGACATATTGAAAGTAAAGTTTCATCTTGGCAGGAATTGTGTGATCGCTTGAAGGAAGAATTTTTGCCATTAAATTATGAGAAACATATAAAAGAACTGATTAAAAACTGCAAACAGAAAGATTTCGAAGGTATTGGTACCTATATAGCGCGAATTAGCGAACTTATGGACAACCGTACCCAGACCAAAAACGGATTGCTAGAATTCGCGAAAATTTGTTAAAAAAATACCGCGATAAGATAGTCTTAGAAACCATTTCTTCCGAAGAGCAGCTAGTTAAACTAGTTAACAAGATCGATTCTCACTCGAATTATTATAATGAACATGTTACATTCCAAGATGTAGTTTCACCAGTTTTCCAATCGTAGTACACAAAAAATGAAATAGCTCCATCTTCGAGATTAGAGGTGTTTTCAGTTGAGCAAAATAATGACGCTCGTTCACGAAAAGATAGGCATTCCAAACACTCTTATAGTAAACATAGTTCAAGAGATAGTTCTGAAAATAATAGTTATAATAGATTCAAAAATTGTTTTAAAAATGAAGCTAACGTCAATTCTAGAGATTCTTCGGCTTGTCATTCAAGAGGTAATTCTAGTAGGTAATCGCTCGGACTCTTCCAATTTTAGAGATAGTACAAAAAACAATAATGGCAAACATTCGAGTGGTGGTAAACGATGTTTTAAATGCAATTCACTCAAACATATCGCAAGAAACTGTCCTTCCAAGATTATCAAATGCTGCAGATGCAATAGAGTAGGCTATACAAAGAGAACTTGTCCAGATTGCTCATCATCAAAAAACTTCAAAAGAGCTTAAGTCCTGGTCGTGGCTTAGGCAGACATAAATTTGAACCGACCATTTTTCCTAATTCTAACATCAAAAAACCTAGCACAGAAGGTATATCTTTGGTTCTGGATTACATTTTGTCTCAAGTAAATGATGATCAATGTCCCTACATTACTGTCGAAATTTTCGGGCAAAAATTCAAAGCATTGTTAGATAGTGGAGCAAACAATATTTTAATGAATAGTGAGAGAGAGAGAGAGAGAAAACTTTATTGACCAGTCAGTCAAACGGCTATCGACCTAGGTCTTCCAGCCAGTTACATTTGCTTATATTAAACAAAAATAGTATATTATATTAAAAGAGTTATTATAACGATTTCAAATATTCGAAAGCTGGTAGCAGAGGTAATTTAGCTTTAGTTTCTCCATGGTAATGATGTATCAATGGGTCCACAATATATCTGTTCGTATGATTTGAGATGAACTTTTTGCCAAGTTGGTTTATTCTATCCAGTATAGGTTCTATATTCGTTGTGTCATATAAGAGTTGGTTTGACGGATTATGCATGAATAGTGATGGTTGGCAAATCTTAAGTTCGTTAGGTTTGAGATTAGAAGAATCAAAAATCAATAATTGCGTAGTAGCGAACTATGAAAGTGCGGATTGCATCGGTAAAGTTTGTGTGCCAATTTCATTGCAATACGAAACCGTTGTTTTTGACATCTATATCGTTCCTGCATTACGGTATACTTTAGTTCTAGGCACTAATTTTTGGGTTGAAATGGGAATAATTCCCGATCTACGAAAGCAAGAATGGTTTTTTTCAAGAAAGGGTTCTGACGAAGTTGCGAGTTCTATATCAAGTTGTCATTTGCAAACTGCTTCAGACCTACTTCCAGAGAAACGGAAAAAACTCAACTCTATTGTTGATAAATATTTTGATGATATTTCAGATATCAAATTAGGTTGTACGGATGCAATAGAGCACGTAATTGAAGTTAAAATCGATGCAAAACCTGTCAAACAAAGGTATTATCGTGTAAGTCGTGTAATGCAACAAAAGATTAACGAAGAATTAGACCGTATGCTCGAACTTGGCGTGATAGAACCTAGTAAATTAAAATGGTCGTCGTCAATATTAATGGTCAAAAGAAAAGACGGGACATACGGATTTGTAACTGTTTTCCGACAGCTCAATAAAGTATCCAGAAAGCCTAATTACCCATTACCTTTTGTTCATGAAATTTTAGTTTCCTTAGGAGACGCGAAATATCTGTCCTCTCTGGACATCCAAAACGCATTTTGGCAAGTCCCACTAGAGCAAGAATCAAAGCGATATACAGCCTTTACTGTGCCTGGCAGAGGTCATTTTCAGTACAAGCGACTAGCAATGGGCTTACATGGCTCCGCCATGTTTTCGTTTACCTAGATGACCTTATTATAGTGGCACCCGACTTTGAAACACATATTAGAATTTTAGAAGAGGTTTTCAATCGACTAAAACAGCACAACTTGACCCTCAAAAGAGAGAAATGTGTATTTTGCAGAACCGAACTAGAATATTTAGGATTTATTGTGAACAGAAACGGACTTTCTGTTAACCCCGAAAACGTATCCGCCATTTTAGAAATGCCCAAACCGAAATGTCCTAAAGACATGAAGCGGGTCATAGGCATGCTATCTTATTACCATAGATTTGTTCCAGACTTTTCATCCATTGTAGCCCCTCTTACTAGGCTCACGAAAAAAAATGTTGAATGGAATTGGTCAGCGGAATGTGAGGAAGCCTTCAATAAAATCAAAAATACGCTCGCTTCGCCCCCAATACTCTCGTGTTCAAATTGGGAATGTACCTTCATAATTCAAACCGACGCATCGACATTAGGATTAGGATGTGTTCTGTATCAGACTTACGAAGGTAGAGATCATGTAATTTGTTATTTGTCTAGGTCTCTCACCAGAAATGAATCGAAATTCGGTTCGACACAATTGGAGATTCTCGCTGTCATTTGGGCAGTAGAAAAGTTGAGAGGTTATATAGAATTTTTAGAATTGAATGTCCTAACATCTGGGAGATCCATGATAAATCGAAACACTATTCAGATGTTTCGAGCTAATTCAGCTCATCTTCAGGAGTATAAAAATCACATAAGTGAAGCAGGAAAACAACAAGAACTCAGGGAGAAAACGCAAAAATTCTCTACAGTAAAATACAAGGACAAAGTAAAGAAAATTCTAGCAAAAAAAAACATACAAAAACGACAAAAGCAACAAGCTAAAGCGAACAAAGAAAGCTTACAAAAGTCAAAAAACAGCAGTCAAATTATGAAGGTCAATTATATGAAATAAAACAAAGTCAACAGTATAATAAAGTTTTAAAAAAAGGAAATATAAGTTTTTTAAAAACGGTCCTAACTAAAAATAGCGGGTGTAAAAAACCGCCATGAATAAAGCTGAACTAAGAAAGTAGAATGTCATAAATAAAAGAACTCACATAAAATCTTCAGAAAAAATTCAATGAAAGTCATCTGAAATCATGCTAATGGTCTGAAAAAATAGTTCTTTTCAATTACTTTAAGGGGAAGCAGTGGAGTTTAAACACAAAAGTATCCCGTTTTAAAAAATGGGCAATTCCGTAGATCGATCGAAGAATAATCAGAACGTAGATCGATCGAAGAATAATCAGAACAGTTATAACCAAAACGAATGAAGATAAATAATCATATCATACGTATTCTACTTAAATACTACTACCGCCATCCAGTCAAAAAAACAAAAACAAAAGTCACAGAAGACAAAGTAAACTATAATGAATGAATTGACAAAAACAACACTGCCATCCAGCCGACAGAAGACGAAAAGAGTATTATTAGATGAAGTAATCTGCAACAAACAAATCGAAAAAGCCTCAAACGAGATTAAACATCACAGAGTCAACTGTCTGTTCCATACCAGTCCTGTTCAATAAGTTAACATCGGAATTTCTCGAATATTTACTAATGAACATACCCTCTAATATCATTTGTTTCATGCCAAAATCACAACGCTGTAGAATTTTCGAATTTGTGGATCTATCGAATTGGTGACCCGTGTCTCTCAGGTGCACTCCAAATGCCGAGCTATCATTAGAGAAATTAGTTCTACTTCGTAAATGCTCACTTATTCTAGTGGAGAGAGCTCTACCCGTTCTACCTACATAAACAGAATTGCAATCATCCGAACCACATTCCAACATATACACATCAGAACAATCAAGCGAATTTATTTTATCTTTATTCCTCACTAAATGGTATTTCAAGGTGTTGACGCTTTTGAAAGAAAAATTCACATTATCTCTCTTTAGTATATTAACGATGGAGTGGGTAATATTGCCACAGTAGGTAATTGGAATGAAGAGAGTGGTATCAGTCCTATCGGGTGTATTAGTATGTTCAATGGGAACTATAGGTGAAACGACATCTCTGGCAAAGGAAGCATCAGGAATTAATGCATCAGCTGTCAATTGTTCTGCCAACCATTTCTGAGAAAACCTATTGAAAAATCTGTCTACAAAACTAACGGTATAGCCGTTGTTCACTGCTATCTGTTTAATAGTGAGTAGCTCCCTAGTGAAATTCAGTGGTGACAAAGGCACGCTAAATAACCGGTGGAAGGGGAAATGAAAAGATGCCAATATATGTGAGAAATGATGGAAAGAATCCTGCGGAATCACATGATCGGTTTGAGTGGGCTTTCTGAAAATATCAAATTCAAACTTGTCGCCTGATCTTATCAATTTCAAATCTAAAAAATTCAATACTGAATTATTCTCAACTTCAATAGTGAATTTTATGTTGTCATGCAGACAATTAAGCCACGTCAAAAAAGAACACAACTCATCATCATCATCACCAATCCAAACCAAGAATATATCGTCAACATATCTTGCGTAAAATTTTATTTTACTCAAATATAAGTTATCATTCGATCCAAACAATAAAGTTGACTCAAAAAACTTCATGAAAATTTCGGCCAAAAGTGGTGAGAGGGGGTTTCCCATTGGAAGGCCTTCATTGTGTATATAAATTTTATTCTCGAAAGAAAAATAGTTCTGTTCAACACATAATTTAATAAGTGAAAAAAGTGACTCACAAATTTCGTCATTAAGTGACGAAGATAGAAGCAAATCCTTTTATTATTTAGTATGTCAAGCGTCTGCAAAACTGGGATATTAGTGAACAAATTCTGAACATCAAACGAAATCAACCTGCAATTCTCGTCGAGTGAAATTCTACTGATCCTATCTACCAATTCTTTGCTATTTTTAACTGAATAGGGAGACAAATAATCAACATTCCTCACCAGAAAGTCTGAGAGAAACTTAGCTTATTTATGAGAAATACTCCCAATATACGAGACGACTGGTCTGATAGGAACACCAGTTTTATGCAACTTAGGCAAACCGTAAAGTCTCGGGACGTGGTAATTCATTGGCAATAGAATTTTATAGTTTTCTTTCAAAATTGGGGCAAAATTCTCGAAAACTATTTTGAACGAACTATAATTGTTTTAGCGATCCTGTGAATTCAGTGATGCCATTTTCCCTCAGAAAAACGAGTACTTTATCCACGTAAACGGAACGATCAATAGCAACTAGACAGTGACCCTTATCAGCCTTCGTCAAGAAAATGCCACTATCCTTAATTTTTCTCTTTAAATTACCAATAACGTTAATGAAGGGGTGACTGTAATGATCCTTTCTCTTAAATTTTTCGATTAAGTGGTAAACTAGACTTTTAATAACAGTAGAATTTTCGTATCTAATTCTCCCGAGTGCAAGTTCCACATCACAAACAAGAGACCATACTATGGATAGTTTACTAGGTGAAAACGAGAACTTTAGTCCCCTCTTGAGTATGTCTCTTCTGTTGAAAAATCATGAGATGAAGGGTTGATGAATCTATCATGAAAATTATGATCACTGAACTTTTGGCCAAGGTTATTCCTAAAACTCTTCATCCGCGTATGCTTGAGCTTAAGCAACTTACTTAGTAACTTCGTTCTTCTGAACTCCTCAAAACGTTTGAATCTATTATTTGAAGTCTCAACAAAATCACTAAAGTCTCTGGGCGACATTCTACCTTCCATAACATTCAGAACCAATTTCAACTTTAACTCTTTTCATTTCCTCTTCCACCGGTTATTTAGCGTGCCTTTGTCACCACTGAATTTCACTAGGGAGCTACTCACTATTAAACAGATAGCAGTGAACAACGGCTATACCGTTAGTTTTATAGACAGATTTTTCAATAGGTTTTCTCAGAAATGGTTGGCAGAACAATTGACAGCTGATGCATTAATTCCTGATGCTTCCTTTGCCAGAGATGTCGTTTCACCTATAGTTCCCATTGAACATACTAATACACCCGATAGGACTGATGCCACTCTCTTCATTCCAATTACCTACTGTGGCAATATTACCCACTCCATCGTTAATATACTAAAGAGAGATAATGTGACTTTTTCTTTCAAAAGCGTCAACACCTTGAAATACCATTTAGGCCCGGTACTTTCACGTGCGAATAAATAAATTTATTCGCATTTATTAAGTCTTTTTTGTAAGATTAGTAAAAATGCAGTCTTTTCACTTTCAGATAGTGTTATTCATCGAATAAATCTGTCATTGAAACTTAATTAGAAGAGTTTATTTGTCATAGATCGAATGTCGGTACGTCATTATTGGTTGAATAAAATTTATTCGAAGGTGAAAGTACCGGGCCTTAGTGAGGAATAAAGATAAAATAAATTCGCTTGATTGTTCTGGTGTGTATATGTTGGAATGTGGTTCGAATGATTGCAATTCTGTTTATGTAGGTAGAACGGGTAGAGCTCTCTCCACTAGAATAAGTGAGCATTTACGAAGTAGAACTAATTTCTCTAATGATAGCTCGGCATTTGGAGTGCATCTGAGAGACACGGGTCACCAATTCGATAGATCCACAAATTCGAAAATTCTACAGCGTTGTGATTTTGGCATGAAGCAAATGATATTAGAGGGTATGTTCATTAGTAAATATTCGAGAAATTCCGATGTTAACTTATTGAACAGACAGTTGACTCTGTGATGTTTAATTTCATTTGAGGCTTTTTCGATTTGTTTGTTGCAGATTACTTCATCTAATAATACTCTTTTCGTCTTCTGTCGGCTGGATGGCAGTGTTGTTCTTGTCAATTCATTCATTATAGTTTACTTTGTCTTCTGTGACTTTTGTTTTTGTTCTTTTGACTGGATGGCGGTAGTAGTATTTAAGTAGAATACGTATGATATGATTATTTATCTTCATTCGTTTTGGTTATAACTGTTCTGATTATTCTTCGATCGATCTACGAAATTGCCCATTTTTTAAAACGGGATACTTTTGTGTTTGAAGGCCACTGCTTCCTCTTAAAGTAATTGAAAAGAACTATTTTTTCAGACCATTAGCATGACTTCAGATGACTTTCATTGAATTGTTTCTGAAGATTTTATGTAAGTTCTTTCATTTATGACATTCTACCTTTTTAGTTCAGCTTTATTCATGGCGGTTTTTTTACATCCGCTCTTTTTAGTTAGGACCGTTTTAAAAAAACTTATATTTCCTTTTTCTAAAACTTTTTTATACTGTTGACTTTGTTTTATTTTATATAATTGACCTTCATAATTTGACTGCTGTTTTTAGACTTTTGTAAGCTTTTGTTTGCTTTAGCTTGTTGCTTTTGTCGTTTTTGTATGTTTTTTTTGCTCGAATTTTCTTTACTTTGTCCTTGTATTTTACTGTAGAGAATTTTTGCGTTTTCTCCCTGAGTTTTTGTTGTTTTCTAGCTTCACTTATGTGATTTTTATACTCCTGAAGATGAGCTGAATTAGCTCGAAACATGTAGAGTTACAAATCAAAATCACAAAAGTACTTACATCTGAATAGTGTTTCGATTTATCAAGGTTATATAGAAGGCCAAAAATTTACTGTTGTTACGGATAACTTTGCATTAAAGTGGATAAACGATCTAAAAGATCCGAAGGGCCGACCAGGAAGATGGTGTTTGAAATTGCAAGCCTATGATTTCGACATAGTTCATAGAAAAGACTATTGAATGTTGTCCCTGATTGCTTATCAAGAGCACCTGAGAAAACCATCTTTTCACTTAGTTCTGAAAGCTGTGATGACCAATGGTACAACAGTTTATTCAATAATATCCTTGAAAATCCTTTGCGTCATCAGAAATACCGAATAATAGATGATAAAATCTATATTCACATTCCTAATAAATATATACACCTTTCATTAGAGACAGATGAGTGGAAAGAAGTAGTTCCGAAACATAGAAGATCTGCACTTCTAAAGAAATATCATGACAGTATTGACACCGGAGCACATTTAGGTGTTCACAAGACTTATGACCGCCTTAATAGGAAATACTTCTGGCCACATCTTAAAGCTGACGTTTGTAGATATTTGAGAAAATGCGCAACATGCAGTAGTCAGAAACCTTTGCAGAAAGCGCCGGCAGGGGAAATGGGGAAAAGACCAGATATTCAATCGTGTTGGCAAATGATTTCAAGCGACATTTTTGGTCTTTTGCCTTCTAGCGACGGATACAAGTATATTTTAGTTACCACAGACTATTTCAGTAAGTTTAGCATTTTCACTCCTCTGAGAAATGCAACAGCACAAACAGTAATCAAACACATTGAACAACAGGTATTCTTAACATTTGGAGTACCAGAATATATTATTATAGATAATGGTACACAATTTGGAAGAAGTAATGAATTCAAACAATTTTTACACAGATACGGTGTTAAGCCTTTGTTGAATGCTTATGATTATGCGCAAAATAACCCTACAGAGAGAGTTAATAGGGTATTGAAAACACTGATTATTTCCTACATTGATGATCAGCAATCAAATTGGTGTCGCAATCTGCAACATTTAGCATGTGCTTTAAGAACGGCGAAACATAAAACCACAAAATGTTCCCCATATTTCGCAAATTTCGGTCGCGAAATGTTGAAAAAAGGCGGAGAATATTCTGAAATGAGGCGAAAACCAGGTGGGGAGCGTCAGATAAGTTTAGATTGGAAATGTGATATCTTGCGGTCTCTTCATAAAATTATTAAACAAAATATTGAGAAGGCAGCAAAAAGGTCTAAAAACAGATACGATCTTCGCAGGAGACCTATTTCATACAGCGTGGGTGATCTTGTATGGAAAAGAAATTTTTCACTTTCTGATGCGATTCCTAGCGCGTCTTCTTCCATTACGCAATCACAGTCCGAATGGTCAGACATTTTAAAATCTAATTAATAATTACTTTACTACTCAAAGCAATTTGAAATAAAATTTTTCAAGACAAAAAAGAAAAATATATCTCATCAAAAATTCTCTACGCTATGAGAAAAATCAGAAAAAAGATACGAAAAATAAGCTCACCTGATGTTTTCTGCAGTACCAACGAAAAAAAAAATTTTCTGGACACTGAGAATGAACACCAACTTTGAAAATTTTAACGAATTAAAATTCCGATAACAAATATAGAACCTACACAAACTTCAGAGTCGGAATCAAATATTCTGTAGTGTTGTTGTTAGTGGGCACTTTCACCTCGACTTTCTCTTCCGCTTTCTCTTTTATAGCACTAGGAGCACTATAGCATGTCTTCTTTTGTCAAGCGAATAACACTGACTGTCTCTAATGGCATCGATATGTCCCTGCCTGTTAACCCGAGACAATCGACTGTCACAAATGTAAACATTGTCCGCCATTTAAGGTCGAAAACGGTCCAACCAATCAAAAAGCGGACGCCTATTGTCGCCACTGTGGTATACATATGAAGTCACTGTATTTAGTCGCTTCGTTTCCTATATTTCTACTCTATAATCTTTGGATGTGAGGTCTTATATCAGTGTTCTGTGGTCTGAGCTGAATAGATTCCTATGTATCCTTGCCTTGAGATAGATAACGTCAAACCATAATTGTGAAATGCAAACCATATTCTTCTTTTTAATCCGAAAATGATATTTGTTTATATTTTGATATCATGGTAAGAATCGATATTTATATATCTCCCAGAACTACTAGGTTTTCTGTACCAATCTAAATTAATCCTGTTATCCTCAGTCCTATATAATTTAATGTCTAGAAATGGTACACATTTGTTATTCTCTTTCTATTGTGAATTATATGATCATCAAAACTGTTGAAAACGATTAGTATCTCCTCTTCTCTATCTTCAGGTATAGATAAAATTAGATCATCAACATACTGATATATAAATGATGGAGCAAAAGAAAGTCTCTCTAAAGATGATTTTATAAGCGTTGACATCACCATATCTGCTAAAATAGGACTCAAGCAACTGCCCATGGGACATCCAAATGTTTGTTTATAGAAAGACCCATTATATAGGAAATTATTAGAATGAAAAATATATTCAACTATCTGAATGAAATACTCTTTATGAATCTCTGTGTGTGGCATTATCAACTAAATTTTCATCAATAATGTATATTGTTAATTCTAAGGAGATGTTTGTAAATAATGATATTACATCAAGGAACACAACCTCTTGGTCAGGAGGCAGAAGGAATCCATTCATTTTGATAGCAAATTCTTTTGAATTTAGTATCTGAAACTCATTGTATTGGAGAAAAGAGGCTTTAAGTATGATGGCAGATATGGTGGTGTCAACGCTTATAAAATCATCTTTAGAGAGACTTTCTTTTGCTCCATCATTTATATATCAGTGTATATACCTGAAGATAGAGAAGAGGAGATACTAATCGTTTTCAACAGTTTTGATGATCATATTAAATTCACGAATTTCTAGACACTTAATTATATAGGACTATGGCTTGAGCAGGAAATGGCTTTCTGCGTTGCTCAAGTTACGTCTCAGACCTTGTCATCTCAGGATACCTGTGCCACAAGATAATCTAGTCGTAGACGCAACCAAAGTTGCACTGACAGCGTTACCAGTGCAGCTTTTAAACACCTTCTAACGCAGCTCCTACAAAAAGATGGATCAGTCGAACAGGACGAAATTTGTATCCGGAGGTAAAATACCCTCCCATTCGGATCTCCGGGGGAGGGTGCCTGAGCGAGTGAATCATCGTACAAAAACCAATGAAAAGCACATAGCTTTTGCAGCATGGAACATCAGAACCTTGCTAGACAACCCCAAGGCCGACAGACCAGAGAGGCGTACTGCCCTAGTCGATAAGGAACTGCAACGAACATCTATTGCAATAGTTGCCTTAAGCGAGACACGCTTTTCGGACGAAGGTAGCTTGGTAGAACAAGCGTATACTTTTTCTGGAAAGGCTTGCCGGAAGGCTAAATCAGACAACATTTTGTAGTCTTTGCCATTAGAAACGATCTGGCTGCCAAATTAACCAAAAATTCAGTTGGCATCTCAGAACGTATAAAGACCCTACGTTTTCCGTTTTCCTGCAGCAAATAACACGCTTGTGAACATCATTGCAGTTTACGCTCCCACTTTGAACTCCTCTTACAACTTGAAGGACACTTTCTACGAAACACTCGTTGCTACATTAAGTGAAATCCCAAAACGGGAACGAATTATTATTACAAAAACCCTTCTACAGAAAAAAAAAGATTCACAGCTGCCGTCAAAGATAGCCCAACACCACCGGATTATAACTGTTCAAACCGCATTTTCTTTTTGTTTTATATTTGTTATTTTTTTCACAGACTTCATTTTTCATTTCATTTCAATAAATATCACTCATGATTGACCAATCATTTTTCGTATTTTCCCCGTACCTTCAAATCTATCTTTTACGTCTTCGACGCACACATGGATCAACGCAATTAAAAACCGACCAGTCAATTGACATCTACGCATAAGCAAGACGTATCAATAATTTCCACACGATTTTCATCAATTTTCACGATTTCTCCACAACCAACAAAAATTTCTACAATTTCTGGAAAGCGGAACATCAAAGCCGAGAGCCTTTTGGTTAGAATCCGACTTGTGCACCACTTCAACCAAGAATCATTCAAGAGAGACCAGATCAGTGCAACGGAAAAGGTAGGATTTGAAGGCTTTAAGATCGTTGAAAAATTTATATTACAGTCCACTTTAATTCAATCCTACAACATTTGGTCCAATTCGGGCACGGATGGTCAATTTTGAGTGTTTATTCTTTGATTCAGGTAGAAATAAATTGATTTCATTAATTTCAATTTTTTTTCTTATCAGTTTCATATGCGCCTCACCTTTAATACGCTGTGTTGATTTCTGCCGGGGCATACATATTGAGGGGTTATTTCGAAATTATTTGTTCAAAATTTTCATATTTCATTTCGCATTTTCATTCATTTCATTATGTCGGATAAATTGAAAAAGTCTTTCAATCTACGTCAATCTCAATTTAATTCATTGGATGAGATTTATAGAATTGCAACACATGCAGAAACAGACATGAGTTTGTTTTCTTTATTGGAAGTATCAATGGAAGACGTGAATCGGATAAAGGATGATTTTTTCGGTTATCATAGTATGATAATTGGAGTCGCTGACTCCGGTGAAGGAGTAACTTTCGAGGAACAGGATGTTGTTAGGAAACAGTTCAATGAAAAATTTCTGAAAATAAAACAAGTTTTTCATAATTTGAGTTCAATATGTACGAAAAAAGACGAAGAAAATGATCAGGTTTGTAATCTTCAACTGAAACAGATCGAGCTCAGAACATTTTCGGGTGATATTACGGAGTTTCCAACATGGGTTGATATGTACGATGCCGTTGTTCACAATAATAGAAAACTCAGTGACATCGAAAAGTTTAATTATCTTTTAAGTTCGTTTAAGGGTCCAGCCTATTCACTTGTTCAAACGTTGCCCATGACTTCACTCAATTATAAAATCGCATATGACACTTTGAAAGACAGATATAAGAATACTCGTCATTTAGCTGTGGCGTATTGGTCTAAAATTGAAATCAGCCCAAGCATGTCATCAGACAATTCAAATGAATGGCAAGTACTTCTAGAGACTTTTGAGGAAAATAAGCGTGCATTGCTCAATTTGAAAATCGACAATTTTTGGGATTTTGTTACTATGCAAATGTTACTTAATCGATTACATATTTCTGTAGCCTCGCGGTTCGAATTGTTTCATAATTCTTCAGAAATTCCTACCTACCAAAAACTTCACGATTTTCTCTCAAAACAGTGCCATGCGCCATGCCTTAAACAATGTTGATTTAGACACTTCTTCCAAGAACCTACGGAAGAACACACAGATGAAAAGGCCTATTACGAGCAATTCATTCATTTCACAAACATCGGGCAACTCATCTATTTCATGTCATTTGTGTAAATCACATCATTCAGTTTATCGATGTCCTAAGTTAATTGAATTGAGTCCCCAACAACGATTCAAACTAATTCAAGGCGAAAAACTATGCATTAATTGTCTCAATAAACATTCAGTTTCTGTTTGTCAGTCCAAAAACTCATGTTTCAAATGTGGTCAACTACATCATACACTCCTACATTCAGACCCTCCTGCAGTTCGAAAAAATCCAACTGCAGGACACTCGCAAAGCGCACAACAACCTAAACCTCACTCCTCTATGAATGCTGGTTTTTTTCTTCAACCTCAAGTGTTTTACTCGGAACAGCCAAGATAAATGTTTTGGATAGTTTTTACCGTTTTCAATCATGTCGATGCGTTATAGACTCGGGGAGCATGACCTCCTTCATTTCCCAACGTTTTCTTCAGAAGTTAGGTTTTCGTAGTAACGATTTGAGCATTAATCTTAATTAATTAATTAGAATTAGAATCGATGAGCACGGCTTCAAGACTAGGTTGTGTATCACTTTCAATAACTTCATTTTGACACCGACACTATATTCAATATTGAAGCTATCGTTCTGAGGAAAATTTGTGACAACCTCCCTTCTGCTCCTGTTTCATGTAGTTCACCAACCAGGAGCTATAGACATGCTCTTAGGAGCTGATCTTTTCTCCAAAATTCTACTAAACGGACATATCCACGGATCTTGCGGGGAGCCAGATGCTGTTAATACCCATTTGGGATATGTTTTGATGGGTAAAATTGAGTTCGCAACATCAAGTAATTCAATTTCATCTTTTTTGTGCCATTCTTCTATGGAAGACATCGCTCATGACCTCAAAAGGCTGTGGGAAGGTGACGAAATCCCAAGTCAATCTGCTATCACGGAAGATGAACTGCTGTGTGAACAGATATTGTGGTGATAAAAGCGATTCGACACAGTGTACGTGTCGAACCAAGTTTGTCATCCCCAGAAGATACCTGCACATTGTAACAATGGCATTCTTGGACTTGACTGTTGACTGTTGACACCGACGTGATCCGCGTGTAAAAAAAGAGGTTTGCGTTTACGAAATTTCGATACGGAAGTGTGTGTTAAAAATGGCTTCTGATCCTACCGACGAAATCACCAACGTGGAAGCAACCGAAGATTCCATCAGTGCAGTGCGAGACCTCAAAATTCCCCAATTCTGGCCTAATAAAATCGCGCTATGGTTCAAGCTTTTAGAAGCTCAATTCACTTCAGCTCGCGTAACCAACGACGACACGAAGTTTAGCATAACTATCGCGAACCTCGGCGAACAATACATCGAACAAATCGAGGACGTTATCCTGCATCCATCTGTGACGAATCGATACGCGTACTTAAAACAAGAACTGATGAAGAGACTAACCGAATCAGACAGTTCGCGAGAGAAAAAGTTGATCGAGAGTGAGGAAATCGGCGACCGAACGCCCTCGCAGTTTTTCCGAGACTTGAAAAAGCTTGCGACCGCGACAATCCCGGACGATTTCATTCTGACGCTGTGGAAAAGTCTACGGACATTCAGCGAGTTTTGGCCGCGTCTACCGAGACAAGCATTGCAGCTATCATCGAGATGGCTGACCGTATACGCGAAATACGCGAAGAACCGCGACGAATCGCCGCAATGTCCAGCGATCGCGGATGCAGTGAACTTGGTGAATTACGGAAAGAATTAAGACAGTTGCGTTCGCGAATTGAAACTTTGTCGCTAAACAGGCGACGCTCACCTTCACGAAGACGCGGACGAAGTTCAAGCCGTGGTCGATACCAAAAGCAGGATGGTCTCTGTTTTTACCACTCTAGGTTTGGAAATATGGCCAAAAAGTGTAACCCTCCGTGTAACTGGTCGTCGGGAAACGACAAAAGTCGTCCGTAAACGCGGCTCACGATGACGACTCGAAAGCTCGCCGCATTTTCGTTACCGACAGACAGACAAGAGTATCTTTTCTTGTCGATACGGGTGCGGACTTGTGTGTTTACCCGCGAAATCGCCTAAAGGGACCGATGCAAAAACACACGTATGAACTTTCTGCAGCGAACGGCACACGCATCAGTACATACGGCACTATCGCGTTGAAATTGGACCTGTCCCTTCGACGAAGTTTTGGGTGGAAATTTGTAGTGGCGGACGTTAACACACCTATTATCGGTATAGACTTCTTGTCGTATTATGGATTATTAGTGGACGCGAGAAACCGACGGTTGATCGATTCGATAACAAACTTTTCAACGAACGGTAAACCAGTAAAAACAGACGTTTCTTCCGTGAAAGTGGTAAATGGCGAATCAGTGTATCATCGACTTCTAGAAGAATACCTTGAACTTACTCGGCCACCAGTATTCAGGAAGGAAGCAATTAAGCATGGAACCAAACACCATATAAAAACGACACCTGGTCCACCAATCCATTGTAAAGCACGACGACTTGCCCCTGACCGTCTTAAGCAGATCCAGACGGAATTCGAAGTTATGATAGAACAAGGAGTCATCCGCCCATCGAAGAGTCCCTGGTCATCTCCACTTCACAGCGTTCCCAAGAAAGACGGCACTCTCCGTCCATGTGGAGACTATCGAGCCTTAAACGCTAGGACGATACCCGACAGGTACACACCACCTCATATCGAGGATTTCTCCCAGAAATTGTATGGTAAGACAGTATTCTCTAAGATCGACCTAGTGAGAGCCTACCATCAAATTCCTGTCGCGGAAGAAGATATCGAAAAAACCGCGATCATTACCCCGTTCGGTCTTTTCGAGGCCGTTAACACAATGTTTGGATTACGTAATGCTGCACAAACCTGTCAAAGATTTGTCGACGAAATAATTCGTGGTTTAGATTTTGTTTATGCGTACATTGACGATTTTTTAATTGCTTCGGATAACGAGACGCAGCATTACGAACACCTGAACATTTTGTTCAAACGTTTAAATGAGTACGGCGTTGTAATCAATCCGGCGAAATGTGTTTTCGGAGTAAACGAAATAACTTTTCTCGGATATACTGTTAACTCACAAGGCATAAAACCTTTGGCGGAAAGTGTAGATGCTATCGTAAAATTTCCCAAACCAGAAAATATCAAACAACTTCGCAGATTCTTAGGCATGGTAAACTTTTATCGACGGTTCATTTCCAACGCAGCTGAAATCTTGCAACCTTTAACCGACCTATTGAAAGGTAAAATCAAAAGAAACGCGGTGATATCCTGGAATGAAAGCGCACTTAACGCTTTGAACTTGGTAAAGCAAGCTCTAGTTGACGCAACTATGTTAGCGCACCCTATCCCTGGCGCACCAATCAGCATTGTGGTAGATGCCTCCGATTACGCGATAGGAGCAGCTCTACAACAATTGACTAATAATTCGTGGCAACCTTTAGCGTTTTATACAAAATCTCTATCTACAGCTCAAAGTAAATATAGCGCATACGACAGAGAGCTATTAGCAATGTACTACGCTGTAAAACGTTTCAGATACGCCGTGGAAGGTCGAAACTTCGTGATATTCACCGATCACAAACCACTCACATACGCATTCAATCAAAATTTGGATAAATGTTCCCCTCGACAATTTCGGCAACTCGACTATATTGGCCAATTCACTACTGATATACGGTATATCAAAGGCCAGGACAACAGTGTAGCCGATGCATTATCGCGAATCGAAGAAATTTCCGAGGTAGTTGACCATCGTACTCTCGCAGTCGCGCAAGAAATCGACGAGGAATTACTCAAAATCCTCGAATCCGGAAATGAAAACTCCCTCAACATAAAGAAAGTCTATTTTCCCGATTTCAACGTCCAAATTTACTGCGATTTAACCAACGAAAGCGTTAGACCATTTGTGCCAAAACAGTTTCGCCGAAACATTTTCGACTCTTTGCACAACCTTTCGCACCCTGGTATAAAAGCCACAAACAAATTAATAAGTTCGCGTTTCGTGTGGCCATCGATGAATAAAGACTGCCGCGAGTGGACGCGCTGTTGTGTCCCGTGTCAACGAAATAAAATAACTCGCCACGTTTCCACGCCAATCAAACAGTTTGACAGTTTAGCTGGTAGATTCGAACATGTCCACATCGACATTATCACAATGCCATATTCACAAGGCTACCGATATTGCCTTACATGTATTGACCGTTTTTCAAGGTGGCCGGAGGTAGCGCCAATCGAAGATATGGAAGCCTCCACTGTGGCCTCAGCCTTTTTGTCTACTTGGATTTCGCGTTTCGGTGTCCCGCTCCGAATAACATCGGATCAAGGTCGACAGTTCGAATCCAATTTATTTAGGGAACTATGCAAGCTACTCGGTACAAAACACATACGTACAACAGCTTACCACCCTCAAGCTAACGGTATGGTCGAACGGTTTCACCGCCAACTTAAGGCAGCAATAAAGTGCCACGCCACGGACAATTGGTTGAAAACATTACCAATAGTTCTTTTAGGAATTCGATCGTGCATCAAAGAAGATTTGAATGCAACTTCTGCCGAAATGATTTACGGTTCAAGTCTTCGACTACCTGCCGAATTTTTTGCCCCTTCGAATCAGAAAACAAATTCGGATTTCGTAGAAAAATTGAAGGTACGGCTCAACGATGTCAAGCCAAACGCCGTTATTCGGCATGGTTCTAAACCAACCTTCATTTTCAAAGACCTGTCTACTGCTAAGCACGTTTTTGTTCGGCGAGATGCAGTTCGCGCGCCCTTGCAATCTCCGTATGACGGACCATACGAGGTAGTACATCGCCATGATAAATATTTCGTAATCAAAATAGGCGACAAAAAAGTGACCGTCTCATTAGACCGACTAAAACCAGCCTTTCTTTTGACGAAGGACTGCGAACCCGAAAGCGAGTTTAATTCTCAATCCGTAGTTGTACCCGATCAAACTTTCAAACCCGAACATACTGAAGGAAATAGTAATCGCGAACATTGCACTACACGTTCAGGTAGAAGAGTACGTTTCCCGGATAGATTACAAGTCGGATTAGATTAAGCCAATTACATTCACCATTTATATATACATTTTTTTTTTTCAAGCATATCTAATACTAATTTTTTTTTTTTTTTTCTCTCTTTGTCACAATTTTCCATAGTAATAATGTACAAATATAAATTGTTTCATTTTTCATCGTAACGTTATTACTGGTAAGGGGGTATGTGGTGATAAAAGCGATTCGACACAGTGTACGTGTCGAACCAAGTTTGTCATCCCCAGAAGATACCTGCACATTGTAACAATGGCATTCTTGGACTTGACCCTCAACTTTCTCCACCGTCAAGGAAATTCCCGAATTGCAATGAAATCTTCGTTGTCATGTCATATGAGTCACTTCAGGTACAAGGGACTAGAAAGATTTGGGAGGCGCAAGTCCACGGAGCCCATTGGGCAGATATATAAATACCTCAAATATAGGTAAAAGAGGACAGTGGTCACAGAGACTGGTTAGCAGTTATCGACAACGGTCGAAACATTCTTGTAATTAGAACAGATCTCCCGATGAATAAACATATTCCTTCGTTTCCACAAGTGTTTTAATGTTTCCCGTAAACACATACACCTCAATATTTTCAGAAACATGTTATCGAAATTTCGAAGGTCGTTTTACTGTGTACCTTCCTTTCAAACAATTTCCATGTCTACCAGAATTTCCTGGAATTAAAGAGATTGCGCTTCGTCAGTTAAAGTCTCTGGAAAAGAGATTAATACGAGATCCTCTCCTTTATGAGCAATACTGCTCTTTCATGAAAGAGTACTTAGATCTAGGTCACAGTACGCCATGGGAGGATGAGTTTCATTACTATATTCCACATCATCCCGTTTTGCGACCCGATAGTTCCACGACTAAACTTAGGGTGGTCTTCAATGCCTCCGCTCATCTACCACATCAACCTTCACTGAATGAAACTCTTTTGATAGGCCCTAAGCTTCAACGCGATATAGTTTCAATATTGTTGCTTTTTCGTTTACATGCAATTGTATTCACCGCAGATATTCAGATGATGTACAGACAAATTTTGGTTCACCCTAATCACTGTAACTATCAGAAAATTTTCTGGCGATTTTCACCTGATGATCCTTTTCAGGAATATCGACTACTCACGGTCACCTATGGTTTGGCCTCATCCCCATATTTAGCTCTTCGTACTTTGACGAAATTAGCCGAAGTATAAGGAAACAAATTACCTATGGCTGCTAAGGCTGTTCAAACTCACACATATGTGGATGACGTCGTTCATGGTGCCTCTTCTCTGGAGCAAGCTCTACTTTTGCAGACCGAGCTCATAGAGCTTTTACATCTAGGGGGATTTCACTTGAGAAAATGGACCAGTAATTCTACTGAATTACTGATGCATATACTGCCAGCTGATCTCAGCTATACACCTCTTCAGTTTGATGATCGAACGTCCGTCAAGGTTCTGGGGTTGCAATGGGAGCCGAGGTTTGATTCTTTCGAGTTTTTTACGACGTACAGAATACTGACTGCACCAAACGAAACATTTTTTCTCACCTAGCTCGAATTTTTGATCCCCTTGGTATCTTATCACAAATAACTTGTTTTCTGAAATATTTAATTCAAATGATTTGGATTTCCAAGATTGATTGGGATGACACCCCCCCTTCGAAGGTAATCAATTTATGGAATCTTTATTTGCTGGATTACAGTCCACTTTAATTCAATCCTACAACAATAACGATGACATTGAGAGTCATTGGCTCCGCTTCAAGTCATCTCTTACGAATACAGCGAAAGAAATACTGGGCACAGAACGCTCCCAAAAATCCCCAGACTAGTTCGCCGACAGCGAAACTCATATGGAACCTCTTTTGGAGGCAAAACACAAAGCGATGAAAACGGCAATTAACAAACCTGGCGATGTTGCAGCCCAAAAGAGTCTTATAAACATAAAACGCGAGGTCCGTCAAGAAATAAGAAAAAACAAGGATAGCTGGTGGAAAGAAAAAGCTAGGGAAATACAAGCTTACGCCGATAACCATGACTACAGGCGTTTTTTTCGAAGCTATTAAAACTGTTTATGGTTCAAGCAGAAAAGCTAACTTTCCTATAAGAGATGGAGCTTTCCTAACTGATAATAAAAAAATCCTCGAAAGATGGAAGGAGCATTACTCACTGGTCTTCACTGGTTATCAAAATAACGACTCGGATTTATCCATTTTAAACCGGCTCCTCACGTATAGTCCGATGACATTGCTTGATTAAGAAATCTCAATGTCGGAAATCATAAGTGCAATAAAAAATATGAAAAATGATATGTCACTTGGTCTAGACGGCATTCCAGCACAGACAGTCAAAGCCCTGGATGAAGAAATTGTCAATAGTCTCCTAACATTATTCCGCAAGATCTGGAAACAAGGAGATGTGCCACAAGACTTCAGAGACGCTTTAGTTATCAACCTCTATAAGAACAAAGGCGATACGTCAAATTGAAAAAATTAGAGGGGCATATCGTTGCTTAGTGTGGCCGGCAAAATTCTCTCGAAGATTATGGCTAATCGTCTGATTCTACTCTTAGAAAGGCTATTACCAGAATCTCAGTGTGGCTTTCGACCAAATCGAGGTACGGTGGACCTAATTTTCACACTGCGACAGCTGCAAGAAAATGCCCGTGAAAAACATTCAAGGATCTATACATCGATTTAAGTAAGGCTTTCGACTCGGTGAATCGGAGAGCGCTATTGAAAATCATGGGACGCCTTGGAGTACCCGAAAAATGCTTAGCAGTGTGTAAAAGCCTTCATACCAACAACACCGCTAGAATACTGCATAATGGCTCTACAACCGACCATTTTTCAACCAACTCTGGAATAAAACAAGGCTGCGTGTTAGCGCCTTTACTGCTCAATATTTTCGCCATAGCTGTCTCGATAATTGCTGACATGAGTATGCCTGTAAGAGGTGTTGGAATAAGATTCAGATTTGATGGAGACCTATTTAACCTGAAGCGCCTCAGAGCAATAACCTGTTCAGAGTTTATCACGGAACTTCAATATGCAGACGACTGCGCTTTTATTGCTAGCAGCCCAGATAATGCTGGACACCTATAAACATATGTACGAAGCTTTAGGCCTTAGACTGAATATCGACAAAGCTAAAATCCTGGTAAGTCCGCCAGGAAGCCTTCAGACACATATCAGCCTGGAGAATAAGACTCTAGAACAGGTCGAGCAGTTCAAATACTTCATAAATGTTAGAGCTAACCTAGACACGTAAATACAAAACCGCATCAATTCGCATATGTACGAAGCTTTAGGCCTTAGACTCAATATCGACAAAGCTAAAATCCTGGTAAGTCCGCCAGGAAGCCTTCAGACACATATCAGCCTGGAGAATAAAACTCTAGAACAGGTCGAGCAGTTCAAATACTTCATAAATGCTAGGGCTAACTTAGACATGTAAATACAAAACCGCATCAATTCGGCATCACGAGCATTCTGGAAGCTGAAGGACAGAGCGTTTCAAAATCTGAAGGCCAAGACAGCTGTTTACAAAGCACTCGTCCTCCCAACACTTCTTTACGGAAGCGAAAGCTGGCCGCCCTACAGGCGAAATATTAAACAGCTTGAACAAACGCAACAACGTTATCTAAGACTGATAATGCATATCAGATGGTTCCACAAAGTTTCGAATGCAGAAGTCTTGCAACGCGCGAGTTGTACTACAATTGAGACTCCACTAACGAGGGCCCGACTCAGATGGAGCGGCCACATTCTGAGGATGCAAGACACAAGACTCCCCAAAATAGCTCTGTATGGCGAATCGACAGAGGGAGCCCGGACACAAGACTGCCCAAAATAGCTCTGTATGGCGAATCGACAGAGGGAGCCCGGAAACCAGGAGGCCAGTATAAGCGGTTTAAGGATACACTACATCAATCCCTAAAATCAATTAATGCCAATCATAACTGGGAACAACTAGCGTTAGACAGATCATAGTGGAGGTCTTTAGTCCACAGTTATAATGGAGACTCGAGAAGGATATTGCGGCGGCCAGAACTGGTTGGTGACTATCCATGCCCGGAGTGTGGAAGGATCTGTAGATCACGGTTGGGTCTATTCAGTCACAAGAGGGCACACAGTCGCAATTAGCCCTAAGAAATTATAAGTCTGTTCTTTTTTTTAATGTCTTTTTGTAGATTTTTTCCCGGTAACGAGATGCAGCAATGAATGAATGATATCCATTCTCACCTCTCCAAAACATTAGCATGTATTGCAGAGCATCGTATGGACGGTGTGTTTCATATATTCGTTGCAATTCTCCAGTATTGCGACGCGTATGTAAAATATCATGCATTTCCAATTTTCACCTACAATTACAATTGCCACTACATCTATTGTAGGGGCGTTGAATTGGCGTTCATGTGCTCCAGCAGGTCGTTCATCTGCTCTAATCACAATCTTGTGATTGTCAAGAACGAGAAGTGTAGGAGAATCGGGAGCGGCACTAGCATGTTTCGCAAAATGTTTTAGCCATGTTACAAATAGTTCTTCGTTTATACATCCTGGTTTGGAGCATTCATATACAGGGTGTTTCATCATAAACTGGACAAACTCATATGACGTGTAGAGAACATCGGGAGAATCATTTTTTTCTTATGAAATATTTCCCGTTTTCGAAGCATAAGGGAGATACACGGTGTTTAATGTCATTTTCGAGCGTTATTATATTGAGTGTGGTCGGTTATGTATAAGACTGGAAGTAATGGTTTCTTGTCATATCGTAGTATTTTTGGATGCTTCATTCAGAAATGGTGTAGAGCACCGAAAAAAAAAATTACAAAATGGCGGAAAACCTGCAATGTTTGTGATTTTTTTTTCGGTTGCCAAATTGATTTTCATTTCCTAAAACACAATTTTTGAAGGATATCTGTGAAAAAATTTTTTCAGAAATCGAACACAACTTTTCTTTTACATGTCTACAGCGAAAAAAAAATTTCACTCGAAATTGATGAAATCTTTCACGATTGTACTTACTTTCATACCTAACACGAATATCAAAACAGAATCGAAAAATATCAAACGGTTTCGTTTTTACAGCCATTCAAATGTCCCGTTCGAATATCTGAAATAATAAAAAAACATGACACAGCTTGTGTTTGTTCTTAGGCCCATAATTTTTGAATTTGTATGTCGAAACATTTCAGATTGCAAAATGAATTTAAAAAAAATCAGTGAAACTTCATTGAGAGTCGAACTCCCTGCTCTGAGTTAAGTATTAATGTGAAATATGAGTCTGTTCTAAGGTTCTGAGTATACATATTAATTTTCGTTGCCGAGCAACAGTAGCTGATAGAATTTTGTGAAAATTTTTTCACAGATATCCTTTAAAAATTGTGTTAATTTAGGAAATGAAAATCAATTTGGCAACCGAAAAAAAAATCACGAACATTGCAGGTTTTCCGCCATTTTGTAATTTTTTTTTCGGTGCCCTACACCATTTCATTTTATTTCATTTTCAGCTATTTCTTTTCCCTTCACGCCAAAAAGATGAAATTTTCAGGAACTGTTACTTAAACCATGTTTAAGATTTTACTACCCTAATATGCAAGAGAAAAAAGTTACAGGTTGTTCCTAAATAGATGGCGAATTTTGATTCGAATTTTTATCGGAAACCTCTTTATTTCAACTAATCGGCCATCGGTTTTCTCTCCACTGATAAATAAATAATTCCTTATGAACCATATGCAAAAACTTACCATGTTTTACATTCTTCTTTTTTAATGATAGATATCATTAATTACATCTGCCAAATTCCTCTTTATTCAGTAGCATTTTGTGTTTACTATTAATTTGGTGATAATTCGTATTAAGTTATAAAATCGATCACTATGCCTAATTTTACCAATGAAGATTATTTAAATCTCATTATATTTCATGGAGAATGTAATAAAGTTGTAGATAGAACGATTCGACTGTTCATTGAGAGGTTTCCTGACCGACTCAGACCAACGAGAGATACCATTAACAGAACCATGACAAACTTGAGAAATGTCGGATCTTTCGTTAAGAAACCTATACACAGAGAAAAAAGTGTAGTAGAAGATGAGAACAACGAAATTACAGTTCTTGCATATTTTCGTGTGAATCCTCAAAATTCTCTCAAAGATGCCGAGATTGATCTGGGATTATCTCAATCGAGTGTTTGGAGAATATGGAAAAAACATAAAATGTACCCATATAAATTCAATAGGGTACAGCATTTGAAGGAAACTGATTTCGTCAGGAGAACAGAGTTTTGCGAAGCTATGATGATTCGATTTCAAGAGAATGAAAACTTTTTGGACTGTATAATTTGGACAGATGAATCTAAATTCACAAAGAATGGTTCTTTCAATAGGCATAACAGTCATTATTGGGATGAAGAGAACAACCACCACTTCAGACAATGGAACTTTCAAGAGACCTGGAGTTTCAATGTTTTTTGCGCCATCAAAAATGATGCAATTCTCGATGTTCACATTTATGATGTGACTTTAACTGGTAAGATAGAACACTACACATGTTTTCATTATTTAAAGAATGTTCTCCCTTAGGAGATAGATATTCTGATATATTGACTCAAATAATTGAGCCGCTAGTACAGAACCATAATGACTTATGGTATCAACAAGATACACAATTCACTCAATGTGTCAAATATCCTCTACAGGCTATTTGAAGATCGATGGTTGGCGAACAATGGTCCACATCTTTGGGGTAGGATAAAAAATATTGTCTACTCAACTCCCCTGACTGATAAAGAGGAGTGCATAGAACGAGTCAGAAATGCATTCAGGTTTGTTTAGATTTTTAGATTCATAGTTCTGAAACTGAATTTGGTTTTTAAACTCTTTTGCAGATCTCTTCCTCCTGATGAAATAAGAAGAGCAACGCACGAAGCATTCCTGAGACGTATAAATAAATGTCTAGAAATTAACGGTCAAAACTTTGAGCATCATCTCTAGTTATAACTGCAAGAGTTTGCCATGGTTCTCCTGATAGTAACCTGAAGTCGGTTCCAAGAAGGGGTGAAAAATCTACAGCATGGTTCAAATAACAGTTCCTGAAAATTTCATCTTTTTGGCGTGAAGGGAAAAGAAATAGCTGAAAATTCAAGACGAAAAACAGTTTTTTGTGAATAACTCAGAAAATATCCATTTTAGGGCAATGGTGTGATGCATTCACTCACATTATTTTTCAACGTAGATTCAATATCTGCCATAAAAAATGCGGTTCTGATTTGAAAAAATTGATTTTTCACGATTTTGTCATCCCTAACTTTGAAAGCGATTTTTTCACCCCCTGTATCATGAATCGCGATTTCGATTTTTAAAGTGGATACATCAATCTTACATCTTGAAAAATCCCAAAAATGAAAATTTTCCATCCAAAAACCTCGAAGTTATTCTTGTTTCAGCGGAGCTCTATTTTCGATTTTTTTTTCGAATTTTCCCGCTCAGAGAGAATTTTCCAACCAAAACTGAAAAATGTTACATCAAAATAACTTGAAATTTTCTAAGGAATCTATTTCTGCAATAAAAAAATGGTGTTCTAATTTGAAAAACGGAAGTTGACGTCATTTCCCGAAAAACCGGAGGTGCTCATGCCTTGAAAATATTTTAGATTTCATCAGCATCGTGAAATACTTATAAGTGCTGAATTTCATGAAAATACGTTCAGTAGTTTCCCGTATAAATATGGGTGAGGTTTCTCGTGAAAGACCCTGTATACGTAGGTACCTACCTATATTGAAAAATTAGAAAAAAATTTTTGGATATATTTAAATCACTATTATGAGTATGTACCATTTGGAATATTATTAATAACAGTACTGAAGGGATTTCAAACGACGACAACAGAAGATTTTTGACGCAGAGATGATATTCTTCACAGGGCAATCGGAGAACAAGTTATAATGTACCTATTATTTTTTCCTCAGTTCTGATGAACTTTTCGAATTAGTTTGATGAAGGCTGTATTATTAACTTTTTCTTTCTGCTCTGGTTTTTTGTTTCAGACATAATTTTGAGGTAGATAGAGAATATAGTAAAGCTAGTGCATAATGAAAAGGAGTATGACAATGTTCTATATTTAGTAAGCATCATTGGATATGCAATGAAGGTATTTTGTGACCGTCGTAAAAAAAAACAGATTTTTATGTCAATGGAAAATAAACCCTTCCGTATTAAAAGCTTATTCTGTGAACAAATCTTCTATCACTACACTATTCCCGTGAATAGTCTCCTCGTGGAGACAGGGTTTTTTACTGAAATTTCTCCCCAAGCTCTTGTATCATACGCCGAATTGTATGGTACACCGTTACACTAACCTCTGTTAAAACTTATACATATGCTTTATTGTTCGATATCTAAAAATATCTTATTTTGGAGTTAACAGAAACAACATCAATAACTGAAAAATGAATGATTTCGTTTAGTCACGGCCAACTAATAACTAAAGGACGGATTATCTTATTGCTGGAACAATAAAGCTGTTCATCAAAATGTTTTGTTTTCAAACAAAGTGCCCCGGCAAATTTAATCATCCATTTTGTTGGTGGTACTGGTCATTGGCTCGCACATATCTAGATATCAATGAAAATTACTCACTTACAAGGTGCACATAAGGTGGCCAAGAAAATTCTATTTCCAATTTTTCCAAACCTATATGAGACTTTTCAGTTTTTTCTTCATCAAATAACTCAGAAATTATTGACTTTAGGAGCATAATCATGTGAGAAAACTATCATTATTTTTGACCGCAGAATCCAACACAATTATAAAAAAATAGGGTTCTAATTTGAAAAACAGAAGTTATGGCCAATTTAAGATCACAATTTTCAACAGAAAATTTGAAACACTCTGTGATGATATTTTTGAAATCCAAAAGATGCATGACCTTTTCACATCCTTCCTCTTCGATGTTGTAAAAACGGTTTACGCTCAGGATATTTAAAATAAGAATAATGAACATATTACTGACTGAACATATTTGACTTTTTTTCCAGTTTTTTTTTTTGGTATTTTGAAAACTATTCGATTTAATACAATGGTTTTAACAGAAATGTATTTACTATTGAATACTCGATCAAACCAGGAATAGAAAACTTGAAAAAGAATTTTTTCGTCGAATTTATTTTCACGCCCTGTATAACCGGAAGTTTTTGGGTTTCGAAAATATTTTAGCTCTGTAGAGAACTTCGAACAATATCATAATCCCAATTTTCAGATTTCAAATATGTCTAGTTCTCCAGGAACGTCTAATAGGCACTCGAACTTGAGACATCCTGTATATAAGTTGGCCCGAAAAATTCAATTCTCAGTTTTATCACGCCCATAAAACATTTTTTAAATTTTTTCCTCAGCATTCGCCAGCATTTCGGTAGCATTTACCATTTTGGAAATATCGATGAAAATTGCTGGGTTTTCCGGGCTTCACATAGGTTGGCCCGTAAAATTCAATTTTCAAATTTTCCAAATCCTCATAAGATTTTTCAGTTTTTTCTTCAGCATTCGCAAACATTTCGCTAGCATTTACTATTTTCGTTAGCACTTTGCTAGCATTTTAATTGAAAAAAATTTTCTTTTCGAAATTTGTTTAGGTATTTTTTAACTTCAATCAACAAGGGAAAGTGTTCAGGTTATACCTACTATGGATAATTGTGATATTCAGAGTTACAGGAAAAAATAAGGTGTCAAATTAGATTATATGTCACAGTATTTTTCACTTAGATTTATTACGTTAGTCAGTTCAAAGAACGTTTGTTCACCAAATACGAAGAATATTGAATAATATATACCCGGTATGAAAATGATATTGAATAATTTGAAGGAAGAATTATGTCATTATATATACTTCATTCAAATTTATTTTAGCAGTCGGTTGGCCATGAAATAATTTTCTCAAGTTTTTGTAACTATAACGAAGTTAGGTTGGCACTCAT
The DNA here is from genome assembly GCF_907165205.1 of Coccinella septempunctata. Classification (NCBI taxonomy): domain Eukaryota; kingdom Metazoa; phylum Arthropoda; class Insecta; order Coleoptera; family Coccinellidae; genus Coccinella; species Coccinella septempunctata. The sequence continues at coordinate 22,514,743 of NC_058189.1, forward strand.
GAAATGTCGGTAATGTCATAACGCCGTTGCCACAACTAATATCAATTTTTATTACGAAAATGCCGAAAGTGATTGAAAAATGAGACAGGGTTTCAGGAAGTGCTATTTAGAATTCAGGTCCGCTCATTCAAATAGTTATACCCTGATATTCTAAAATCCACAATACGTCAGACGGTAGCGAACATATTCGATGTAAGAGAATTGATATAATGTTTCATCTGAATCTAAACGACTTATATTTCAGCTGGATATTTCCTCAATCAGAAAGATTGTGAATGAAAAGGATGACAAAGAATTCCCTTCTATTGGGAGACCCAAAAAAGTGGTGGCATTTGAGAATTTTATGTTCGAGTGAATTAATGCGAAAAGTTTAGTACAGGATTTTCGATTAATGTCATCGTAGATTAAGTTCCCGAAAATTGATTTTTCATTTGACTTGTCCTATACATTGTAAATGTGTTAAGGTACCAATAAATACCTAATTATTATTATTATATCAATGTATTAAGATGAATAGCCACAAATACGCGCAAGTTGCCCTGTTACTTGTTTATTCATGTGAAATTTTCGTTCAAAGGTGGAGTTCATCTTAACTTGAAACTTCCTTCAATTCCTTTCACTTATATTGATGCAAGATGATTTTTGTTGAAGAATTTAACATTCTTGTAATTATCTGTTAATTCCTTCGGGAGATACCCATTCCCAACTACTGCATCATATGCATTTCATCTTCGGGTTAATATTTTTGAAATCTACAAATGATGTAAGCCAAAGAAGATAACGAACATTAACTCTCCTAGTGCATATTATGATATTATACTGATCTCTCGTATTTTCCATGCAAATAACTGGATTCGGTATGCCTTCAATCAGTTTGTATGAACTTCAATAATGTTCGTCACATATTTTCCGAATAGATTCGACATCCCAGCGAGCACAAACATCCCTGGGATGTTTTGGGATGTTTCGAAAATGTTGGCATGAGGATGTTTCTTTGAAACGTAATATGCACTTCCCAAAGAGGTCTCCAAAGGCTATTGGAAATCTTTATTTGTTCTGATCTGTGCCATCTGTGGCATTTCTTCGTCTACCTACTGAGAGGTACTGTCGTGTTGAAAATAATGTAAACGTGTGGATATCTTCTCTTGGCGTCGCATAGTTTGCCTTGGGAGGTTTATTCCAAATAAACAATATACAATTCACCTATTTCATTTTGCCGCCATTTCCACTTTCTTCGTAGTTTGGACTGTGGACTGTTCGGAGTTGAAAGTTGATTGGTGATTTGTATAATATTAACTACTTCTGTGTTGGTTTTGATTGTGAATTTAGGATCGATCTCTTCATAGTAACCAAATACAATTAATAAGTAAGTATTACATGAATTAATATTATATATATAATATTAATGATGTTAAGAATCATCTGCATATGTGTACACAGTTGATTTATTGCTCCTCAATTATTTCTCTGTTTGATGTACTTTGAGACATAGTTAAATTTCGATTTTTATACCAATTTGAAGATAAAATTTTGCTTCATCTGGTGGTGCATTTGTGTGGTGCGAATTGTGTCAAGAATTGATTGTTGAATCTGAAGTATATCTAAATTCTAAAATTCGCTGAAACATCTTCGACGGAACGTGTCACCAGCTGTTATCTAGGTTTTGGGAATTCCCATTCTGATAAGATTAATCAACATGCCAACCAAGTGTAGCAGATGTGGTGAAGACTTGAAGAGTGACGATGTTTATTTTGATTGTGACTCATGTGGGAGACCCGTGCATTCTTCCTGCTCTGAATTGACTGCATCTGAAATTAAATGTATGCAGCTGAAGAAGAGAACCCTACGTTTCCTTTGCGATGGCTGCACTACCGGTCTGCATCAGGTTCCGGTACTTGTGCAGGCTATTGCCGACTTGAGATTGGAGGTGGAAGCTTTGAAGACCAGGAAGAACGAGGATCATCGGGTTTCCGATGGAGTACGGGCTGTCGCAGAGTTGAGGCGGGAGGTCGAGGCTCTGAGGGCCGGAAAGGGAGGGGGTCTCCAGGTTTCTGATGAGAAGAATATCAGCCGTGTGGTCGAGGAGATCTCCGAACGAGAAATGAGAAGGAAGAATGTGATGGTATTCAATCTGCCGGAGGGTGATAAGAACGAGAAGGCGACTGTTGGTGAATTGGTTGAGTTCTTCAACCCTGAAATAAAGCGGGAGCACTATAGGGTTTTTCGCGTCGGTCGTGCTGTCGGCGATTCTACGAGCAAACCACGACCATTAAAGATAATTTTTCAATCTCAGGTTCCCGCTAATGAGATGATTCATCGATCTAAGGAGGTGAGGGAGATTGATAAATTTAAGAATCTATTCATAACATCTGACAAGACGCCTTACCAGATGGAACAGTACCGCCGAATTAGGGCTGAAATCACTGATCGTACTGCTAGGGGTGAAGTAAACCTGAAGATTAAATATATACGAGGTGAGCCTAAAATCGTCCGGGAAAACTAGTTGAGGGGTCTAAACAGGCGGGACACAGTCTCCGTTGCTACTATCAGAATGTTCGAGGACTGAATACAAAAACTCACAACTTTCTTCAGTCTGCCTCAATAGGTGAATATCACATAGTCGCAGTAGCAGAAACATGGGTCCAGCCTAATGTATATAACGCGGAACTTTTTTCCGGCAATTATTCAGTGTATAGATGTGACAGAGACCTAAAGGCCAATTCGGTTTCTCGTGGTGGCGGAGTGCTGGTGGCGATTAGAGATGACTGTGATGCGGTCGAAATTGACTTGGCGGGTTTTCGTGCTGATTTCTATTCCGTTGACGTTGTTGGCTGCAAGATACTTTACAAACATAATGTTTTCTATATATTTGTTGTCTATATACCTCCGAAGGCAAATATGTTGCACATTTTGAATCTGTTTGATATGCTGGAGTCGTTGGAATGTCTATACGGAAGCAAAATTCTAGTTCTCGGGGATTTTAATCAACCAGAGTTTTGCGATGAAAGAAACAGGCATGGTGATGCGTTGTTTAGACTTGATCAATTCGCTGGTTTTTTCAACTTGGAGCAGTTCAATTCCATCCTTAACTGCTCGGGCAGACTTCTAGATCTGGTTTTCTCAAATATAGATTGCAGTGTCCATCGAGGTGAGTTTCCATTTGTCCCTGAAGACGGTTATCATCCTGCTCTGGATATTTCATTGACTTATCGTAAGCCAACTGCTGGTATCACTTTTGATGAGTCAGTAATAAAATTCAATTTTGCAAGGTCCAATTTTCCACTTCTCTACTCCCTGATTTTGGGCACAGACTGGGCATTCTTAGATACCCACAATGATGTCAACTCAGCAGTAGAATCATTCTACAATACCCTTTTCAATATTTTCAACGAGTGTGTTCCCCTCAAGCAAAATTTCAATAGCAAATATCCTGCCTGGTACACCAAAGAAATAATTAACCTCATCAAAGAGAAAAGTAGAGTATTCAAAAAACTGAAAACTTACAACAACGATTCTTTGAAAGCCCGGTTTAAATCACTGAGAAGTTTGGTAAAGAGCAAGGTTGCGGCTGCCTATGAAGATTATAAGCGCAAGTCTGAAAATTCTATAAAAAGTGATCCATCTGCGTTTTGGAGTTATTTCCACAATAAAAAGAGAACCTCGAGAATTCCGGGTATATTGCGTTTGAACGATGTCGAATACAACAATCCTCCTGAGATAGTTAATGCTTTTGCTGATTTTTTTTGTAGAGCATATACTGATCGATCAGCTGGTGATCCTTCCCAACATTCGTATCCTATCTCAGATAACAGTCAAATTATTTCACTGAGGTCCTTCGATGAATATGAGGTCCTGTACTGCCTGAGGGCGCTCAAGCCTAATTTTACCAGTGGCTTTGATGGTATACCAGCTTTTATTCTGAGGGACTGTGCTCATGTGTTTTCCAGGCCTCTGCAGACAATCTATAATTTGGCTTTGAAGAGTAGTTGCTTCCCAGATATATGGAAAACTTCCGTGATATGTCCAGTTTTTAAATCCGGGAAAATAAATGACATCTCGAATTACAGACCTATTACTCTTCTATCCAACTTTGCAAAGATATTCGAGATGTGTATATATAACAGAATCTTTCCCCTTGTCAGGAACCTCATATCGGATAGACAACATGGTTTTATTAACAAAAGATCTACGTCTACTAATTTAGCAATGTTTACACAATTTGTTTGTGAGGCTATGGACAATCAGTTGCAAGTGGATGCTATATACACCGACTTTTCGAAGGCCTTTGACAGAGTAGATCACACAATTCTATTGCAGAAGCTGGAAGGCTTTGGCTTCGACCGTCAGTTGCTCCTGCTGTTTCTTTCTTACCTCACCAATCGTATTTTATATGTGGAATTTAGAGGTCATAAATCTCGTTCCTTCCCTGCACTCAGCGGCGTTCCTCAGGGCAGTAATTTGGCACCCCTACTATTCCTAATTTTTATAAATGATATTGGTGACCAATTGCGCTGTTACTTTTTGTTGTTTGCGGATGACTTCAAGCTTTTCAGGACTATATCATCTTTGAATGACTGTAGGTTACTCCAACAAGATCTGGATGTGCTGGACCAATGGTGCACTGTAAATAAACTACCACTAAATATTAATAAGTGCAAAACCATGAGCTACACTCTAAAGAGCACATTGGTTGAGCATGTCTACACTATAAGCCAGGTAGTATTGGAAAGAGTGCAGCAGATTAGGGATTTGGGAGTTGAGTTTGACCATAAATTAACATTTCTTCACCATTATAACTCTATCACAACAGCTGCAAAGCGAATGCTTGGCCTCATTTTTAGGGCGTGTCGTGATTTTGAGGATCCCAACTGTTTTACTGTCCTCTTCAATTCGTTTGTTCGCTCCAGGCTTGAGTATGGATGTATTGTCTGGGGTCCAATATACAACGTTCACGTCGATCGACTGGAATCTGTTCAGAGGCAATTCTTAAAGTTCTTGGCATTTAGGTTGGATGGAGTTTACCCGCCTCGGGGTTTTGACCATAACACGCTTCTGAATAGGTTCTCGTTCTTGTCTTTAGAGAACAGAAGAATCTACTGCCAATGTCTTGTCCTCTTCAAGCTGCTCAATTTCTATATGGATTGCCCTGATTTGCTGGCCAAGCTAAATTTTCGTATTCCGCGCAATGGTAGTAGACTTCAGCAGGTGATGTACCTTCCTAAACCCAGGACTAATATGATGATTAAATCACCTCTATATGCTATATGTCGACAATTCAATGGTATATGTGCTGATGTTGATGTCTTCAATGATAGTGTGCGTGCCTTTAAGCTAAAACTGAGGGAATTGCTGCATCTTGGGCAGATGCATCATTAGCCTGTAAATTTTTAATTTTTTTTTTTTTGTAAATGTAACTCTGTTGTATTAGTTATATCAACCTTGTACTTGTATGGTCTTTATAATTGGGAGAACTGTTTAGACGAATAAACCTTTTTTTTTTTTTTTTTTTTTTTTTTTTTTTGAATTAAATGTATAGTATAATGTCCAGAAACATACATATAACCTCAAAAGAATCCACGCTGCGTGGTTGATATTATTTGTGTATTTGGGACTAGGTATAAGAGATCATTGTATTTTGGTTGGAATAATCGAATGGTATATGGAAGGTTATTATAATTATTCAAGAAATAACTTTATAAAGTTTAAAGCCATATCATCGAGGATTTCAACATATTTCGATAATCTATCTCTGCCGTTGATAATTCCCAGAATATTTTGTAAGATAACTCTTCCGACGATGATAATAATCATTCATCACTTGTGAATCACAAAATAATTCAAATTGTCCCAGAAAAGTTCTTGTTTTTGAAAACTCCTTTAAATTGTTGTATTGTATCTTCAAATACCAGTACAAATAATTAAATAAATAAAATCGTTTCGCAAATCAACCTGGTCAGGAGCTATACAACTCAAATCTTCCAGATCCTTTCATGCAGCTATTTTCTCTGTTATTTTGATTGGAAAAAATCATCTTAACCTTCATATATTTTGTGAATTAATTGTTTGAATTGTTTTTATTTTGTAGATGTGATCCATAAAAAATTCCAAATCACTAGGAAAGTATTCGAACTCTATGCCAAAGATTGGTTAAGGCATATTAGGCAGAGGAGGAGGGACGATAAAATGAAGGGAAAATAATTTTTTTTTCATTTTCCCTTTCGGTACATCTAAAATTATAATCAGTTTGTTTTCTATTATTTCTGTTTTTTTATGTTAAATGTGATATTTCTTCTTGGTTATTCATGTTTGTTTTATTGAATGTGATATATTTTTTTGTTTATTCTCCCTTTCTGTAGTATAATATTTATCAATTGTTTTTTGTTGTTCAATTCTTTATGTGAAATGTGATTTCTTTTCCTTTTGTACCTGTTGAAGTATCATTAAAATATTTTTATTCTTTTATAGTATTCTGTATTTCATTTAAAAACTTTGTAGTTCATTTAAAATTGAATGTGTTATCCTCAAACATTCAAATGAAAGAAAAAAGGCCTCACAAAAGAATTTCATATAAAGTCTTACAAACAGCGATTTCGTGTGCGCAAAGCGCTTTAGAAATGTTCTATTGTGTACATGAAAAGGCTATCAAAAAAACTTCTGAGTAGTTCTTTTTGTTACATCCCAGGGACATCCATATAATAGCCGCCTGCGGCGGACATTGGCTGTTCTATAAAAGTTCTATTCATGTATAAACAGAACATCGCAGTGGATGTTCAATGTCTCGAAATCTCTTACTTTTAACATCTCTGAGATGTTTTTGTGCTCGCTGGGATTGTGATGAAATACGTAATAACAGAAACTTTTACGTAGAACGGGCAACATAGCGTTGATTTAAAACCCAAAAATGTTTTGACAAGCTTCATAACCCCACATTTTCGTACTATAAAGCGTGAAGTGTGTCAAATTTCCATGGCCAACCGACTGCTAAAATAAAAGTGAATGAAGTTTACTTCTATGTGCAAGACATCTCGGAAATTACTGAGCAAAGGTGAATATTCAATTCGTTTTTTAACTGCAGCTGTAACTGAAGCAAATTTAGAAACCGAACTCAAAGAAAACCTTCTGGAATTATCTACCATTGGAGTGTTACACTTGGAATTTCAGTCAGTTAGATTATATACTTTTTGGTTGAAAAAAACAGAATACCTGGAATTAACAACTGCGGCCTTGAAATGTTTGATTCCATTTGCCACCACGTATTTTATTATCCGGATAATATGATATAATTTGTCCAAATTGAAATTTTGATCGATGGCACAAATAAAAAGTAAGCAGATAGATCAATTGAATTGGAGAACGAATTGATTCTCAATGTAGCAAAAACTTACCCACGTTGACAGAAATTGATCAACCGAAAACAAACCCAACCTTCGCATTAAAATGAACGAAAAGAAATATTCATGATATTTTATTTTTTATCGATTTCTCTGTTTTCACAATATAGACATATAAATTTTCACAAATATATGCTTTTTGTTGATATTTTTGTATACATAAATGTTTTTGAACTACATTGATTTTATTATGAGGTAGTACTCTCGACCTCTCGCGATCCCACTACGAAATCTTAGCGACCCCCTAGGGGGTCGGGACCCACAAATTGAAAATCACTGCTCTAGAGTATAACGTTTTCTGCAATTATACAGGGTGTCCTGGGTAAGATGGGAAACATTTCAATGTGAGATGAAGACCACCTAGAAGATCACAAAAACATTTTAGATTAATACATTGGAGTACTTGCTCTAAGTATGGCATTTATCATGTCACTCTTCATTTGGATTATTCATCCGCTGGAGGAATTGCACGTATTTCGAAAAATAACTTGATTCATGCTTCGGTCGAATATTTCTGTGAGGATCAGAGGATGAACGAACCTACCATTGAGCCACATTTGTAATGCAGATAAGGGGTCAGCAAACGCCCCTATAAGTTGTTTACAGATAGTCTTCCCTGCATGATTTGTGCGACCGCTAACGTTATAGGTGAAGCTTTCCGGTCGGACCCTTCAGTTTTCCTGACCTCATTTCGCACACCAATGCCGGTCTTGACTGCCGAAAGTCTAGCTATGGCATTCTCGATGAATATTATTATTTATAATGTTCCTAAATTATTCGTCGGGTAGTTAAAACTGCTTGAGTTCTAGAAGGAATGAAATGATAGTATGAAGTTTCGGTAATTTTATAGAAGGTGGAAGCCTGAATTTGGCTGAAAATTTTATTCATCTGTCAAATTTGACACATCAACAATGTTTCGACTATTTTTTTATTGTTGTTTCAGCCAATAAGCATACAATTAGGCGATAATTTTGCACTAGTGCAAATTATCGATAATTTGCACTAGTGCAAGTTATCAGGTCTTTTAAAATAAATGCAGACGTAATTATAAACGTTTTTTCTTTATTAAAGTAACATGAAAACTGTTGAAGCTAGTTATTGAAATTTTTACAATTAATAACGCAATTATTGAAATGTATGACTGAAACAGTCGAAGATTTGTGTTGGTCAGAAAGAACATTACTTGAAGCAGAAGTTCCAACTGAAAAAACACTAAACTCGTTGTTTCACATGTTCTTTATTATTTCTTCGTCAAACTTTTTATCGAGTGGTAAATACGGTTTTATTGAATTGACATTTGAATGTATCCTTAGCTTTCTTCATTAGATGGTTATCGTTTACTCCAACCTTGGCTAGATGGCTTACGGCAGTTGCTCGGTGAGAATGGTTTGTGAATTTGAACTTTTCGCTATCGACACTTGCTTTTTGGACAGACATCTTTGTTCATTTTGCGATCTCATCTATGCCGACTGGGATGCTCTTAAACCATATACCATTATTTTGTCGTTATCGATTCGGTGCAAGAAACACTAAGAACACTAACGTGGTTCGTCTTCACTAAGGTGAAGACGTCTGATCGTCGTTTTGACAAAAGTTTTTCGTATAATCTTAAAGAAAGAAAGGTTTGATAAGAAGAATTTAATGAAAGACGGTTAATTTGACCTACCTAACAGGGCAAATGTCTTCATTAGTAGGGTTTCTGCTCGGTTTCTGATAAGCCATTTACTGTCTGTCAATCTGCGGCCACCTCCTTGGCAGGTTTTTGAAAAGACTAAATTATATTATAATCTATTCGTGCTTGCTCCATCATTAAACTTTTCTCCTTGAAAGAAATTCGTCGAACAGTTGGCTGCCTCACTTTTTCGAAATGCTAGCTCATAAGATATGCGATGAATATTTTTTTTCTGCAGTCCGGCTTGTTTTCATCGTGAAGCTTCGAAATTTGCAGCAATTCTTTGTAAGTAAAAGCCGATGAGCTTTTTTTCTCTTTTAATAATAATATAATTGGTGAAAACAACAAAATATTGTTCGAAAATTATTGGATGATACAAATCTGAACATCCAAAAGATGTACAATCATGGATAATTCACGTTAATCCAAAAATATTGCTGAATTACCATGCTGATTGTAGAAATAAGATACGGTCCTGTACATCCTACGAATGTTGAGAAATGAATAATTATGGATACTCTAAAATGATACATCCAGTTGTAGTACAAAAAAGTACAATTTCTGGAAGCTGTTATTCAGATCCTGATCCGAACTTCCACAATCATTTACAATCATGAATAATTTACGTTGATCCAAAAATGTATGTTTAATGGACGTACACTAACGTGCAATTTACGATAGTACAATAAAGATCCAGATTTGTGTATCCAGAAGATGTCCAATAAGAAACGCATATAGATATTTGTCCAACATCCCTTATTTAAAGTACAATGGACATCTATAAAACGTCCATTTATGAAAGTACAGTAAAGGTCCCGAAATGTACATCTATGTAAGGTCTGTGCATGTTTGTACTTCATTTGGATTAAAATGGACGTCCATTGGACGTCATGTGCTGTATGGAAAGCTTGTTGGAAAGGACATTTAATTTTGTGTAAATTTTGGAGATAATTGTGCTTTTCGAAAATTTGATGTACAGCGTGTTTTACAAGATGTGAAATAAAAAAACTCTCGGTACGGACCCGCGCTATCAAAAAATCATTATAATTGAATCATCGTCATTTTCCAATGCTTATTTGTTGACATTTCCATGAAAATCTATAAAGGTGTTCAAGAGTTATGGCCACTAAAAATTTTTGATGACATACTTACAAAAAACATCTCTCGAATGAATATACTCAGGACATATTTCGAAAACAGACTTCCCAAAATGTCCTGCATCTGCACTGAAAGCTTGTGCAATTATCCGTAAACCACCCTGTTTCCCTTCTACTTTCTTCGTTAGGTTCAGGTATATCAACCCATTTATGCATGAGAGAGATGGTTTTTGAACATATAAAGTGTTTAATTCCCAGGACATTCGTGCAGCTGCAGTTGTAACATTAAGGAGTTGTATATTATGTGTCAAAGTAAGAATGAATATCCGATGCGAGTGAATCATCAGAGTATCGAATTTCTATGCTAACCGAGATACATATTAATATACTTTCCACGCCACGCTAAATATTGAATCATTCAATTGAAAAATGAATATAACATTTCGAATACTCCAATGAATATGATAGATCAACAAAGATTTTATTCTCTATGTTGAAGCTTTCTATGGAGCGAAGAAAATTACATGAAGAAGGCACTCTCACATTTGAGATATTTGAGTTTATGTAGTCACATGATGTTAGCAGATTCTTTCATCGCGAGACTCATCGATAACGATATTTTAGCAGGCCATGATCAATTTTGTTCGACGTTCATGTCATAAACATTGTTGTAGTTAATTTCTCGTGTGGTTTTTCTGCTTACTTTTTGCTATTTTCAACTGGGATTTTAAGAAATGGGAGGTTATTCGTTCTCTGAACAAACTGATATGCTTTTGATGCTTCGCGAGTGCTTCGGAAATGCAAATGCTGCTGTAAGTTTTACGCAGAGATGCTTATATCATCGACAAAATTCAGAACAGAATTGTTCATGGCCTGCTAAAATATCGTCATCGATGAATCTTTCGATGAATGAATCTGCTGACATCATGTGACTACAAGAACTCAAATATCTCGAAAACGGTTCGATTTTTTGTATTTGGAGAAGATAGGGTGACCAGACGTCCGTCATTGTGACGGACAGTCCGCCAATAGTCCAAGAAGTCCGTCATTGGAAAACGTCCGTCAAAATGTCCGTCAAAATCTTGAATTTAATCTTTGTCTTAATAATCAATGATTTAATTCACTATTTTTCGTACCCTAGCCGGAGTGTAAACGTCGCTAGATAAATCTCATAGTGGACGTCTTGGCTTTAATAAGTAGATACTGTGGGAATTTGAACTTTATTGTAGTCTTCTCATTAATATTTAAGATCGATAATAAAAAAAGTGCAAATTTGCGGAAGATCTTTCAAAAGAATTTCCATTCCTTAAAACAACAAAACTTGATACTGCAGTCTAATGAACGAAGTGTACGGGGCAATTCAGCATTACATTTTAGAGGAAGAAGAGATATCATACGGTATATTTTAAGTGACGAATAGAAAAGAAATGGTTAATGCAGCAGTGTCTTCATCCCTGACCAAATATTTCAAAATTCAAATTTTGGGGATGTAGAAGGTCCTCTAGCAACGAATGAAGCTCTGCTCTCATTCCCCTGTGAGATGCACAACCATTGTAATTATAATATTTTCGTTTTTATGTTGTGAAAAGCTTTTACCATTTCTCTGTTTTCAATAAATTAAATTTTTCCTTAAAATCACCATAGGGCGTAGTAAACTGGAGCATATACAGGGTGAGTCTTCGACTCGTACAAATATTTTAGTAGTAGATTTTCGGGGTCAAAAGACACACATTCTACACCTTTCCATTTTTTTTTCGAATCGGCTCGGTTCAAAAGATACAGCGTGTTGAAAAACCATAAAAAAAAATTCTGTTCTATTGAAGCGTTTTATCGAATGAAATGAATTTCATTTATTTGATTAATCTTTTTCAAACACAAGATATCACCCACGGCTTCCAGTTTTCTCATTATGACCATTACGTAATATACAAATACCAAAAATTAAAAAAACCCAACTCTTTGAACTGGGTACTTCGACCGAATGCAACTCTTTTTAAAAGATCCACAGATGTGTAGTGTCACAGATTTAGCTAATTATTCTGAGAGTAATTTTGTTGTTCAAAGGGTGGCACAGCTTATTATGAAAACTTAAAATAGGCCGAATCGAAAAAAATTGTACAGGAAAGAAGTGTTTCTTTTGACCTCATGAAATCACTGTTGAAATATTTTTACGATTCAAAGAGTCACCCTGTATATATAAATAAAAAACATTCACCAGGTCCGTCCGTCATCGAACTGGGCATAATCTGGTCAGCCTAGGAGAAGAGTACCCTTTTCATGTTTCATGCTTCTATTTTTTTCAACAAAACGAATACAACGAAAGAAGTCCCAAAAAAATCATGACTCACCCTCTAAGAACACCCTTTCTAACAATATTAGACAGAGGTGTAGAAGTGTAATAAAAAAATGTATTTCAACAACATACATTTACGCACGAAATTTCAACCGTTCAACAGTTATGCGGAAAAATTAGTTTTATCAACTTTGGAAGGATATAGGTATCTACCTCAATATGAATTTTGGGCCAGGAATTTAATTATCAGACTATACTTATTTTTCAATGTACTATCACCCCCAGAAAGGTCGGTACACATTTTTGACTCACCCTGTATATACCAAAACTGAGCGAGTTGTGAAAATAAAATATTCAGATCGTCATTGGGAAATGACGATGGAGTTGTGAAAATGTAAAACGCCATCTCATGGCGCGTCCATCTACGATTTGGTCTTTTCGTGGCTCACTAAATTTTACAATCCGAGTTCTTTCATTTGATACCTTAATTGAGGCAGTCACGAGAAAAGACTGATCAAGTCACCATATACTGTGTTCAACTAACCGAGTCTTTCCATTACACGAAGATAATTGTACGTACTTACAGAGCATGTGTGATAGAGGCTCGTTTTGAAAATTATGTATAATGATATAGAGGGTGTTGTTTCGACACGGAGCCTACATAATTATTTTTTTGAAGCCGGACATGCGATGAGTAATTTTTGGAATTCGTTATCTCGGAAACTAATTGACTCGAAATAAGATAAGCTCAAATCTAAGCTATATTATAGCTTTATATAGCTAACTTATATATACATATATATTTTTTCTTTTTCTCTTTTTTTTCACCTTTCAGGGTTAGGCTGTTTGATGGTGCCGGATCAACTCTGATCAAGACACTTCTCTCAGCAACTTGTTAAGAACCTTCTCACTATTCTGGTGGTCCACAAGATGACCTCCTTTTGTGCCTCTCCGATTAGCTTTTCATCTAGTTCCAGCTTAATGGTGTTTTCGAAAAGATGTGCCTCCACTAATCCGTTTGTGGTTATGACGAGGGGTAGGATTGATGTAGAGGTAAGTCTGTATATTTCTTTTAGTTCGAAAGCCAGATCGTGGTATTTTATCTTTTTTTCATTATAGGCTCGCTCAGCATTGTCATCTGCTGGAATCGTGATGTCTATTATAATTAATTCTTTCTTTTTCTTTTTCAGTATCACAATATCCGGCCGGTTGTGCGCAATGGGTCTGTCAGTGACGAGTGGATGGTCCCAATACAGTTTCATCTCCTCATTTTCCAGTATTTCTTTAGGTAAGTATTCAAAGATTTTCTTTTGATGTTTTATTAACCCATTTTTTAGGGCGATGGCTTGGTGGTATGCCTTTGCCATGGCATTGTGGCGGTCCGTGTATTCCCTTGGAGCGAGGATGGGGCAGGATGACGTGATGTGTTGGATTGTTTCAGTCGCCTGGGAGCATTTGCGGCATTTGTCATTAGGTAAGTTCTTATTCATTATCTGTTTTTGATATGCTTTTGTAGGTATCACCTGATCCTGAATTGCCGCCAGTCTGCCCTCCGTTTCTGGAAACAGGTATCCTGCCTTGAGGTAATTGACAGATCTTACTTTGTCTATTTTGTTCCATTTCAGGGCGGTGGGGTATCTTCCATGGAGAGCTTTGCCGTGCCATATTTCGGATAGTTCTTCGATGCTTTTAGGTTCAATGGGATGGTTGCTTGATGCCAGATTTAATGCTGTGATGTTGTTGTCTTCATCAGATATGGCTTTGAAAAAAGGTGAGTTTTTTGATCTGAAGTATTCTCTCATCTCGCGTACTACTCGGTGGTGTGTGGATTCAATGTTTTGCAGTCCCCTTCCTCCATCTTGTCTGGGCACGTATAATCTGCTCACAGAAGCGTGGGGGTGGTGCATGCCATATTTTGTCAGTGATACTCTTATTTGTGTGTCGATGGTCCTGAGGTCTGTGACGGACCATTTTATTATTCCGAACGAGTAAGATAAGCAAGGAATAGCCCATGTGCTGATAGCTGTAAATGTTGATTTAGCATTTAATTTGCTTTTCAGTATCATTTTCAGCCTTTCCATGAACTTGTTTCTGAAAGTTGTTTTGGCTTCAGTATTCCTTATTTCTAGCCCTTGTTGGATGCCTAGGTATTTATAGGATTCATCTGGCCCTAGTCTTTGAATTCTTAGTTCGTCTTCTACAAGCATCGCTTCTCCAGTTATGAGTTTTCCCCTTTTAATATGCAGCACTGCGCATTTATCAAGTCCCATTTGCATCTTGATTGTTTCTGTGAAAGATTTTACTATCCTTAGTTGCCTTAATAGCTGATCTTCGTTCGCTGCGTAGAGTTTGAGATCGTCAATATACAATTGGTGGTTTATTTTGATGTTGTTTCTTTTTTCTATTAAGTACCCGTATCTCGTTTTGTTGAGTAATTTACTAAGGAAATTTATTGCTAAACAGAACCATAATGTGCTTAACTTATCACCCTGAAACAGTCCCCTCTTGATCTTAATTTCGGCTGTTGTGTAAGTTCCATTGTTGGTGTTGACCCGTAGATTTGTTCTCCATGTTGCCATGAGATGATTTAGTAGATTGATTAAGCACTCCGACACTCCATATAGCCTTAAGGTTTTTAGCAGCCATGTGTGTGGTATCGAGTCGAAGGCCTTTTTGTAGTCAATCCACCCCATGGAGAGATTTCTCAATTTCTTTTTAGCCTGCTTCGTGACGAGTGCATCAACAATAAGCAGTTCCTTGCACCCTCTTGCGTCTCTTCGGCATCCGTTCTGTTCACGGGCTAGTATTTTATTTTTTGCCACATGTTTCCAGATATGGTGTGTTAGTGTTCCGGTAAGTATTTTGTAGATTGCCGGTAGACATGTTATTGGCCTATAGTTCGTAGGGTCTCCGTTTTTTGTTCCCTTAGGGATCATGTGAGTTATTCCAAGTGTGCAGAATTCAGGTATTTGTGACGGGTCCGTTAGCGCCTTCTGGAATAATTTCGATAGTTGTTCATGTGTGGAGTCAAAGTTTTTCCACCAATAATTATGGATTCCATCTGGTCCCGGTGCAGTCCAGTTGTTTGACTTTTTCAATACGGCTTTTATGTCGTCTTCCGTTATGGTGATTTCTTCCATGGCATATTTCTCCGCTTCCGTCTCCGCTTCCCTGATCCAAGAGGCTTCATCATCATGTTCCACTTCGTGACCCCATATTTCCTTCCATGTCGCATGCATGTCTTGCGGTGTCGGAAATTCTTCCTCGGTTGTTGTTGTTCCTTCAAGTTGTCTGTAAAATTGTTTTTGGTTCTTATAAAACAGCTGGTTGTTTTTGTACCGCGTGGATCTTTCATTATACCTTCTGATTCTATTACCTAATGCTTTAACTTTTTGTTTCAGGGTGTCACATAATTTGGTGAGATCTTGTTTGAACCGTTCCCCGATGCTTTTGATGCGGAATTCGGATGCTATGCGTGCGACCTTTTTGGATGTTTTTCTGCTTGGTGAGTTCGTGTTCAGGTAAGTATGAAGCTTTCCAATTTGTTTTCTAATAGTATTTATCTTTTTTTCCAGGCGTTGTTTCCATGGTGGTTCCTTGTCTTCTTTTGGTTTTGGCTGTCTACTGGTGATATGTATTTTATTTTCTTGACAAACTGTAACAGCTCCAGCAAATACACAGTCTACCACTTCTTCGAGGGTGGAGTTTCTTTTTAGGGTTGATTTTATTATTTTATTTACCTCCTTTACACTCTCATGGATGTTGCGTGACCCCTTCAGTCTTGGAATTTTTGGTCTATTTTGTGGGGAAATTTTTGTGTAGAGTTGCATATTCTTCTTGAAGAGGTTTTCCAGTTGGGTTGTTTCCTGGTTTTCGATCTCAGGCTGTTCTACTTCCGTATAGTTGGTCTCGTCGGATGGAGGTGGAGCAAAAGGTCTTATGCTTCGTTTTATGGCTTCAAGCTCAACACTTGAAAATTTCTCATGTTCCATAATCCATCTGACTCTATTCGCCAGTAAGTTTGGATATGAGTGTCTCTCTGGGTTTATCTCGTTCCAGGTACTCGTTAGGAGATCTCTGTAGGTTCTTCCGGATGTTGCTTGCAGTTCGATTGCTATGTAGTGGACACGCATTATGAGGGTATTTTCCTCTATCGTCCATCGTGTCCGTCCATCTCGTGTGATAGGAACATCCGCGGAACGGGTTCTAATTCCGTCCAAGCTGATGCTTCTTCGTACACTTCTTACGTTCGAGCTTTGGCTTACGGTGCCATCTCGGGGGGCTGCGCCGCTTGCCCCACAGCTGACCCCATCAGGCTCTACCTCTGGACGGCTCCGAAGAGGGCCAGCCCGCTGCCCTCTACCGCCCTGATTCATACTTCTGGTGACAGGAGCAAGAATTTCTTCAGATCTTCAGGTTGCTAACCTGAAGACCAGGGTGACTCAGGTACGCGGGGTCGTCACTCCCCGAAAGCTTACGCCTCCCTGCGTATCTATATATCTATATATATATATATATATATATATATATATATATATATATATATATATATATATATATATATATATATATATATATATATATATATATATATATATATATATAGTTATAAAGTGTTAATACCACCTCCAAAATAGTAACTCGTTTAACGCTCTCACCTCATATATATCGATGTCACCTCCGAAATCGGAGGTGACAACGTTTTGCCTTGTTTTTTAGCTTGTTAGATTCAGGAGGCTTCAGGGACCAACATATCAAAAAATCGTTTTGAGGTCACAACGCACCCCCTTTATGTACTGAACAATCTTTTAGTTCGAGTGTATATCACTGGCGCTAGTGTGCTGAGCTGTATATCGGAGAATTACTCTGAAAGACTCTTTGCTCGTTTGCACCTCCGAAAATGGCAACGTTGTACTGTGCAAGCAGATGTAGACAGGCGGAATATCAGTATACGGAGGAATTAAGTAATGAGAGGCGCAGCGCGTTTTCTCCTCCATTATTGCAAGCCAGGTGGCATATCTCAACGATTTTTTATCGCATTCCTTTGTAGGGGAAAGAATCACGTGAAAGAGAACCAATCTTGGCTCTCTCGAATGGGATTATGACTGTTTATATTTCATCGTGCGTATATCTATGCATCCGTTGAACTTCTTTCATCTCAAGCATACACTATAATTCTGAATTTGGCGAACTATTTCATTACCTATCTGAAAACGAATCGATTTGAGTCTTGTCCATAATGATATTTCTTCTCTCTATGGAAATGATCCATATAGATAATACTACCTATTAGTATAACGAATAATCAGTATTGTATCATTGCATATAATAAAATAACCTGTTCAGAGAGAAACATTTTTTGGATAAGAAAATTCAGATGTTAATGGTGATGAATATTCAAGGACAATGAGCCAATCCGAAAATTTTTATTTCAGAATCAGGAGAAAAAAATGCTACAAATTTCACAATATCACAGAAATGAACAACGTCGGCTAAACCGAATGTTTGACATTGTGTTATTTCAAATGGAACGCTCTTTATATTTTTCTTGAATCAGATTTCTCAAAGATTTTGAGGAATCCTCTGCTCAGAAACATCTCTTTTATTATCGATTATGTTTAAATATTGGATTTTCCCAAAAATTTTAAGAGCTTGTAGCATCTCTCTGGTTTAAATATTTCAGTGATGTATCATAAAGAAAATTACCAATTATATCGAAACAAGTAAGATTTTATGAAGAATTCGCCAAAACAGATTTGCATTTTTCGATAGATCATACAGGGTGTAAGGGAAAAAATAAACAATATTGAAGTCTTTGGAAGGCCTCGAGTCAACATATTTTGAAATTGCAACCATATTTTTGTCAAGATATAATGAATCTTCAAAATGAAGTTAATAATATAGATACATACTCGGATACATATGATTGAGATACAGATGATTGATTAACTTCTACTATCTAAAATAAAAAGGTACATAGATAAAATATAGCTATATACAGGATATCTGTAAACAAATGCGAAGGAATAAGGGAGATGATTCCTTAATGAAAATAAGCGGGGGTATTTCCTGTAAATTTTCCAAATCGACAGACCTTCCAAGATACAGCCTTTGGAAGGCGATGACGAATTTACAGTTTTTAATTTTTTTAACAGGTTCTAAAAAACACTGAGTCATAAAACTATACATATTATGAAGCACTGAGTAGATTGTTACCAGTTTCAACTTCGGCAAGCTCGTAGTTTAGGCGGTAAATTGCTATCGATTTTTTCAATGTGTCTCTCCCTTAAATTCAAAAATTTCTGTGAAAATGTTGAAATTTGAGTTATTATGCTATTGTCATAGAAGTATACGAAACTAGCAGGTCGGGGGATCCAAGATTTCGGGACGATTCACCTTAAAAAAACATAATAAAATGAATTTCGTGAATACCTACCGAGGCTGAAAACCACTATTCTCCGCTATAAAAAATTAGTATTATTCCAATAATATACCGACTTAATGAATGCTACGTTGCTATTACTATAAGGCCCGGTTGTTCAGTTCAGGATGAGGCAGAGATTTAAGATGATCCTAGATAATCTGACAGAACTGAACTGAAATGTCAAAATCAATCTAGGATAAACTTTAATCCCGAACTGAACAACTGCTATACATGTAGAGTTTCGGATTTTGCGAGAATCTACTGCTTTTTCTTCAAAACAACAACTGCGCTGAAGGAAATGTGATTGACTGTTATCTATATCATTTACATCATTATTTGCCGAAATTCAAAGTTCTGAATGAATTAAAATCTAAACTTGAAAATATACGAGATAATTTTCGCAAGAATTTCAATGAAATCTGAAAATTTTCATCATTCTGGAGCATTCTGGACATCAATAATTCTCGAATCATCCATGGAATAAATTCAATTTTATCCAATATAACACGCAAAACGAAATGTTATTCGAACTCGGCATCTTGAGCAATTCGTTCCTAAAAAGCCCGAATCAGGTAGAAAATTTTGAACCCTTCATATCAGCGAACACGTGTTTTGCAGTAAACAGATGCCGATTTCGTTTTCAACGGGCCATGTAACTAGGGTCGGCGTTGGGTGAAAGGATGAACGGTTCTCACAACAAGAAGAATTTGAATTTTCATATGACGGTGAGGGCATTCGTTTTAAAATTTTCAGAGTACAAGGAGTATACAGGGTGTTTCACGAGTAAACAGACAAATGAAAACCGTGAATAGAGGGCATTGAGCTGAGTTCAGAATCATACCATATACAAGGTGTTCCAAAACTAGTGAATCAAACGTCACACCACGATAGAGTAAACCAAATATTATCGAATGACACCAACATTAGTTCGACGAAAATGTACCGTTTCCAAAATAATCAGAATTTTATTAAAATACATAAAGTTGCCGATTTTCGAACTATTTTTCTTAATAACAGGGCCAGTTTGTGAAAAAGGATATCGATTTTAAATTATATTGAAGTAATATTATTGTTTCATCTCCCCTAATTGAAATTATTTTAAGTAATTAATCGATAACCATAACCTAAGTAAATGTATATTAAAACAATTGTTTTTTCTACATGATTTTTAATACTCAGAATAAACAGGGGTGATAATATGGGAGAAAAACGCTATCCTTAATAACAAATTGGCCTTGTGACTGAAAAAATAGTTCGAAAATCGGCAACTTTAGGTTAGGTTTTTTTAGAAACGGTACATTTTCGCTCAACTAATGTTGGTGTCATTCGATAGTATTTGATCTACTCTATCGTGGTGTGACGTTTGATTCAATAGTTTTGGGGCACCCTATATATAGGTTTCTTCGGGGTTTTTTGAAATTTCTCGAATTTCCGTTTGGCTATAACTGCTGAAATTCTGATCAAGTCGACTGAAAATTTATAATTAGCTTTGAGTTGTTAATTTCATTGAAACAGAGCATTAAAATTCGACAAAAATCTGGACCGGGCTCAGTGAGGCTTTACTTAACTTCAAACTCATAAAAACACCGTGTATGTAGTTTTTTAATCATAATTTCAACTTTTTTGTTATCTGCATTATTATTGTCTCAAATTGAATTGATTTTTGGGTTGCCCCACCTGTTGATCATGTTCTAGAAATAATTGTTTTGGTCAGACGCCTCTAAGGAATAGAGCACTTCATGAAAATGTATTTAGAAATCCTTAATTGATTTTTTTTCGAAGAATATTCTGTTGAATGTGTTCAACAATTATACCATATTCGGTCTTCAAAATACTCTTTCACAAGGATAAAATGTTTCAAAATTGATGATACCCAAATATGGATCGAAAAACTACGCTATCTTGAAACTAAAAATTAAAACTTGATCTTCAGAATGAATCTATTTTTCTATGGACAACTAGTTGTGTGAATAAAAACAAAGAAAGAAATCGCGGGGTGTCAGATCTGGAGATCTAGCAGTCCAATATTGTGGTCCTACCCTTCTAATAAAATGACCTGAAATACTGATTAATACTTTTGCTGGTGCATGAATATCATCAATGTTTCAATAACAAATTGTAATAAGACCAGAACAATCCATAGATTTCCATAGATCCAATAATGACTATAACGGAATCAGTAAAGAATTCGAAAGTGCATTTATCACACTTATTCGAAGTGCCAATCATTACCTTCACTAAAAGACCAAATGAGGTGAAAATCAGTTCGGAAAATTACTTCAGTTCCACGTTGTCCATAAAAAGCGATTCATTCGGAAGATATCGAATTATAATTATTATTTTCATGATCATGATAGGGTAGTTTTTTCTATTTTTGTTTATTATCAATAATAAAGCTTATTATCACTGTTAATCACTTATCTGAATAACCAGATATGCTATAAATATCAAAAACAAATGCAAGACATATATTGAGAACGAAAAAATTCAGTTGAACATTTCCAATTCCATTTTTAGATTTCCTCAGTTGATTGGCGATCATATTCATCCCATTAATTAATGTGAAGTAAAAGTCAATATGCAGCGCTGTTTTTTCCAGACATTTCACGATCAAACAATTATTCATTAGAAATAATCTGAAAAGGCATACCAAAGTTTCATTGATTTTGAGAAAATCAATGAAGATACCTGAAAAATTCAAAATTATGACGAGAAAAACTACAAACAGAGTGTTTTGCATGAGTTTAAATTTGAATATATCCTCAATGAGTCCGGTCCTGTGTTCGTCAACTTTTAATGTTCTGTTTTATTGAAACTTAGAAGTTTAAGCGGATAATGAATTTTTAGCCGAATCCAACTAAAATATTTGGAGATATGGCCGAACAAAAATTAGGGAAATTTGAATAAACTCCTCTCTATATCGGAAACGGAATGCCTAAGACACACATATGAGGTGTTTTTGAACTGAGCTCAATGCCCTCTATTCACGGTTTTCGTTTGTCCGTTTACTTGTGAAACACCCTGTGTAGTGAAAAATTTCAAAAGACTCCTCGAGCAATTAAGAAATGCCATTAAATCAAGGAGTTTCTTTTGAACCGCTATGATGAAAAATGTCAATATCCAGTTATTATTATTATTTGGGGTGATTCATCGAAAATCCCCAATATCTCGAAAACCAAGGCACTTTTGCCAAACGTAAAATATATTTATTTGAACCCCCATAGAGTACTCTACCCGCAGGCTCCATATTATCCATTCATTACGCCACACCCTGTATAATTATTATTATTATATCAATGTACTGAAAATAAACAGACATGAATACTAGGCAGTTGTTTTGTTTGAAGGTGAAGCTCCTGTTGCTTCAAACTTCTTTCAATTATTTTGACTACCATTCACGCAAGATGATTTTTGTTGAGGAATTCAACATTCTCGTAATTATCCGTTCATTTCTTCAAGAGATACCCATTCCCTACCACCTATGAGTATTCAATTCAATGCTAACACTGCATCAAATGCATTTCATCCTCGGGTTGATTTTTTTGAATTCTACAACTGATGTAAAATCTTCAGCCTTCAGCCAAAGAAAATAAACAACAGTAACTCTCCTCAAGCTACTGATTACTTCTATTTTCCATGTAAATAAATAGATTTGGTATGTCTTCAATCAGTTTGTATAAATGTCAATTATGTTCGTTGCCTATTTTCGACGCAATATTTTCCGAAGTGATTTGACATTGTGATGAAATACGTAATTACTGAGAGTCTCACGTAGAACGGACTACGTAGCATTTATTTAAAACTCAAAAATGTTTTGACAAGCGTCTTAACCCAACATTTTCGTACCATACAGAGTGAAAGGTATTCAATTTCCATGGCCAATCCTGTGCTAAAATGAAAGTGAATGAAGTATAGAAGCTGAAAGTAAAACGTATATCTTTGTTGATTCATTCGGGAAAAACATTTCAATGGAGTTCCTCATGTCGTGAATATAATGCCCAAAATTTAGATAACTATTTCATACCAGAACAAATTCGGTAAAATTGTCTTTGGAATTAATCTCATATGTAACGAAAAATTTCATTGTCATGTATCATTCATTTTAGGACCTATACGGTATTAAACTCCCCTATCGGACGAAGTATCGTAGACATAGCATACTTATTCAAAACTGTTGATATTCATGAAGAAAAGATAATAATTTCTGTCCAAATTCATTTACTCCGAATCCTTATCAATCAATTATTAGCGTATGAAGTTTATTAATATCAGTATCGTTCTCGAACTATTTACAGGTTTCAGTATGTGTGAATGAATCGGAAGAGCAGCCGTATATGAGTAGAATTCAAGCTGCCCTACTTTCTGTCCTCCTGAAATCTGACAACGTTGCGGGAGGTGAGAGCGCACTACTAATAAGAAATATATGCGGAGGTAGTAAGGTCTGATTCGTTTAAAGAAAAATTTTTCAATGAAAATCTTTTCCCCTCTTTAGGTACCCCTGTTATTTACCTTCCCCTCTACATATATAAGCAAAAATTATTCCAATTAAAAAACTACTTCACCCGGAGGTCAGGTCGCCCAATGAACTTAACGGAGGTAACAACGAACTATGGGTTCATATATATATATATATATATATATATATATATATATATATATATATATATATATCTATCGCCTGGATCGACTACAAAAAGGCCTTCGATTCGGTGCCCCATTCTTGGCTGTTGAAGGTTTTGCGTCTCTACGGGATCTCAGAAAAAATAATAAATTTACTTAAACACCTAATGAAAACATGGCGAACAACATTACTCATCGAGACGAGGAACGGAGCTAACAGAACGAGGGAGATACCGATCAAATGCGGAATTTTTCAGGGCGATACTCTAAGCCCACTCTGGTTTTGTTTGGCGTTAAATATGCTGAGTGGGTTACTGAACAAATCTGGGTATGGATACGTACTAGATAAGGTCAGGAAATTGAAAGTCAGCCACCAACTCTATATGGACGACCTGAAGCTTTTCGCGGCCACTGAAGACCAGATGAGAAGACTGTTGGAGATAGTATCCTCCTTCAGCAGAACAATAGGAATGGAGATGGGTTTGGCAAAGTGTGCGGTTCTGAATGTGAGAAGGGGCGGGATCATAGAAGGAGACGAGGTAAAACTGTGGGATGGCTCTAGAATAGCATACTTAAAACCACAAGAAGGGTACAAGTACCTGGGAGTGCAGCAGGCCCTCGACTTCAAGACAGCTGAAGTGAAAGAATCATTGAAGACTAAATACTTTGCCAGAATCAGGAGTCTACTGAAGGCTAAATTAAATTCCAAGGCACTCTTCACTTCGATTAATATATGGGCCTTACCTTGTATCAGCTATTCATTCGGAGTTGTGCGCTGGACATCTACGGAGCTGCAGGCGGTGGATGTACAGACAAGAAAGCTGCTGACTAGATTTGGTGTTCATCATCCCCATTCCTCGGTGAGTAGGCTCTATATACCTAGGCAGGACGGAGGCAGGGGACTGCAAAATATACAAATAACACATAACAAGATGGTGTTAGAAATGAGAAAATATTTCAGGTCTAAAAACTTACCTTTTTATGAGACCATATGTCAGGCAGATGAGTCCTCGGCACTGCAGCTCGCGAAACCTACCATAAACCTCAGGGAACAGACACTCGAGCAGCTCTCGGAGGAGTGGCACAGCAAGGCACTGCACGGTAGATACCCTGGGAATTTAAGATCAGACAGTATCCTGAGGTCAGAATCGCTTACTTACCTCAAAGCAGGGTACCTTTTTCCGGAGACGGAAGGAAGAATAGTAGCTATCCAGGATCAAGTCATACCAACACGTGCATATATCAAGAGGATTACTAATCGTAATATTCCTACTGACGTCTGCCGAAAATGCTCCAAATTCCTGGAAACAGTGCAACATGTCACATCCTCTTGCCCAATTTTAGCTCCTAGGGACTATATGGAACGCCATAATGCGATGGCAAAGATTTTTCATAGGGAACTCGCGAAAAGGACAGCTTTGATGCACGAGGAAGGGAACCTTTATACTTACCAACCATGCAGTGTCCTAGAAAATGAAAATTTTAAATTGTACTGGGACACGACTATTGTCACGGATAGAGCAGTACCACACAACCGCCCGGACATTGTGTTGTTTGATAAGGCTGAAAAATCTGTGTCCATAATAGATGTCACAGTGCCCGCAGACGAGAATATCTCCAGAGCTTATACGGAGAAGCTGACTAAGTACCAGGATCTCGCATTCGAACTGAAAGAGATTTACAGGTTAAAGAAAACGTCGATTCTCCCATTAATAATATCCGTGAATGGTTTGGTAGAGAGTCATATCACAGAGAACACGAGACGTCTACAATTAAGTACCTACCTTATCAGCCAGGCACAGAAGGAGGTCATTTTGGCGACCGCGCGAATGGTTCGAAGATTCCTAACCAGTCACTGAGAAGAACCTTGGCTCCGAATGAGCTCGGTCTTCTTGGTAACCAGCCCGCATGTCGGTGATCAAAAAAAAAAAAAAAAAAAAAAATATATATATATATATATATATATATATATATATATATATACATGAAACAACAGGTACAAACAACAAAATGTAGACTCTGCGATAAAGCCGAGGAAACTGTGCAGCACTTGTCATCTGGATGCTCCACAATAGCCGGCACCAAATACCGTGGACGCCATGACAATATGGGGAAGGTCGTGCATCAGTCGCTGTGCCTGAGGGAGCAACTACTCCCACATTTCGTCCCACACCACATATACGCACCGCAGACTGTCCTGGAAAACGAAACCACCAAAGTCTACTGGGATTTAACCATTATCACCGATCGAGGAGTAGAGCACAACAGACCGGATATGGTGGTGTGGTCAAAGAAGGATAAGAAGGCATATATCATAGATTTTGCTGTGCCTCTAGATCAAAACCTTTCCAAGGCATACGGAGAAAAAATCGCAAAATACGAGCCATTAGCGAAAGAGATAAAGAATATGTGGCGCCTGGAAAAGGTGGAAATTAAACCATTGATCATAAGCTGCAATGGGTTGGTGCACAGAAAAACAACAGAACATGTCAAGGA
Organism: Coccinella septempunctata; assembly: GCF_907165205.1. Taxonomy (NCBI): domain Eukaryota; kingdom Metazoa; phylum Arthropoda; class Insecta; order Coleoptera; family Coccinellidae; genus Coccinella; species Coccinella septempunctata. The sequence continues at coordinate 22,540,736 of NC_058189.1, forward strand.
AATACAATTACCAGCCAACACAATTCTTTGGATGCAAAAAGCGGTGATCCTGGGGACGGTTGGGATCATCAGACAAGCAATATATCCCCATTGACGATCAAAGAAGGTTCTTGGCTGCGGCTTGAACTTTCTGGATAGTGAACCACAGTCGTGTGAAATTAAAAAAAAAAAAAAAAAAAAAAAAAAAAAAAAAAAAAAAAATATATATATATATATATATATATATATATGAACCCGTAGTTCGTTGTTACCTCCGTTAAGTTCATTGGGCGACCTGACCTCCGGGTGAAGGAGTTTTTTAATTGGAATAATTTTTGCTTATATATGTAGAGGGGAAGGTAAATAACAGGGGTACCTAAAGAGGGGAAAAGATTTTCATTGAAAAATTTTTCTTTAAACGAATCAGACCTGTTTCTTATTAGTAGTGCGCTCTCACAACGTTGTCAGATTTCAGGAGGACAGAAAGTAGGGCAGCTTGAATTCTACTCATATACAGCTGCTCTTCCGATTCATTCACACATACTGAAACCTGTAAATAGTTCGAGAACGATACTGATATTAATAAACTTCATACGCTAATAATTGATTGATAAGGATTCGGAGTAAATGAATTTGGACAGAAATTATTATCTTTTCTTCATGAATATCAACAGTTTTGAATAAGTATGCTATGTCTACGATACTTCGTCCGATAGGGGAGTTTAATACCGTATAGGTCCTAAAATGAATGATACATGACAATGAAATTTTTCGTTACATATGAGATTAATTCCAAAGACAATTTTACCGAATTTGTTCTGGTATGAAATAGTTATCTAAATTTTGGGCATTATATTCACGACATGAGGAACTCCATTGAAATGTTTTTCCCGAATGAATCAACAAAGATATACGTTTTACTTTCAGCTTCTATACTTCATTAACTTTCATTTTAGCACAGGATTGGCCATGGAAATTGAATACCTTTCACTCTGTATGGTACGAAAATGTTGGGTTAAGACGCTTGTCAAAACATTTTTGAGTTTTAAATAAATGCTACGTAGTCCGTTCTACGTGAGACTCTCAGTAATTACGTATTTCATCACAATGTCAAATCACTTCGGAAAATATTGCGTCGAAAATATGTAACGAACATAATTGACATTTATACAAACTGATTGAAGACATACCAAATCTATTTATTTACATGGTAAATAGAAGTAATCAGTAGCTTGAGGAGAGTTACTGTTGTTTATTTTCTTTGGCTGAAGGCTGAAGAAGTTACATCAGTTGTAGAATTCAAAAAAATCAACCCGAAGATGAAATGCATTTGATGCAGTGTTAGCATTGAATTGAATACTCATAGGTGGTAGGGAATGGATATCTCTTGAAGAAATGAACGGATAATTACGAGAATGTTGAATTCCTCAACAAAAATCATCTTGCGTGAAAGGTAGTCAAAATAATTGAAAGAAGTTTGAAGCAACAGGAGCTTCACCTTCAAACAAAACAACTGCCTAGTATTCATGTCTGTTTATTTTCAATACATTGATATAATAATAATAATTATACAGGGTGTGGCGTAATGAATGGATAATATGGAGCCTGCGGGTAGAGTACTCTATGGCGGTTCAAATAAATATATTTTACGTTTGGCAAAAGTTCCTTGGTTTTCGAGATATTGGGGATTTTCGATGAATCACCCCAAACAATAATAATAACTGGATATTGACATTTTTCATCATAGCGGTTCAAAAGAAACTCCTTGATTTAATGGCATTTCTTAATTGCTCGAGGAGTCTTTTGAAATTTTTCAGTACACAGGGTGTTTCACAAGTAAACGGACAAACGAAAACCGTGAATAGAGGGCATTGAGCTTAGTTCAAAAACACCTCATATGTGTGTCTTAGGCATTCCGTTTCCGATATAGAGAGGAGTTTATTCAAATTTCCCTAATTTTTGTTCGGCCATAACTCCAAATATTTTAGTTGGATTTGGCTAAAAATTCATTATCCGCTTAAACTTCTAAGTTTCAATAAAACAGAACATTAAAAGTTGACGAACACAGGACCGGACTCATTGAGGATATATTCAAATTTAAACTCATGCAAAACACTCTGTTTGTAGTTTTTCTCGTCATAATTTTGAATTTTTCAGGTATCTTCATTGATTTTCTCAAAATCAATGAAACTTTGGTATGCCTTTTCAGATTATTTCTAATGAATAATTGTTTGATCGTGAAATGTCTGGAAAAAACAGCGCTGCATATTGACTTTTACTTCACATTAATTAATGGGATGAATATGATCGCCAATCAACTGAGGAAATCTAAAAATGGAATTGGAAATGTTCAACTGAATTTTTTCGTTCTCAATATATGTCTTGCATCTGTTTTTGATATTTATAGCATATCTGGTTATTCAGATAAGTCATTAACAGTGATAATAAGCTTTATTATTGATAATGAACAAAAATAGAAAAAACTACGCTATCATGATCATGAAAATAATAATTATAATTCGATATCTTCCGAATGAATCGCTTTTTATGGACAACGTGGAACTGAAGTAATTTTCCGAACTGATTTTCACCTCATTTGGTCTTTTAGTGAAGGTAATGATTGGCACTTCGAATAAGTGTGATAAATGCACTTTTGAATTCTTCACTGATTCCGTTATAGTCATTATTGGATCTATGGAAATCTATGGATTGTTCTGGTCTTATTACAATTTGTTATTGAAACATTGATGATATTCATGCACCAGCAAAAGTATTTATCAGTATTTCAGGTCATTGCATTAGAAGGGTAGGACCACAATATTGGACTGCTAGATCTCCAGATCTGACACCCCGCGATTTCTTTCTTTGTTTTTATTCACACAACTAGTTGTCCACAGAAAAATAGATTCATTCTGAAGATCAAGTTTTAATTTTTAGTTTCAAGATAGCGTAGTTTTTCGATCCATATTTAGGTATCATCCATTTTTAAACATTTTATCCTTGTGAAAGAGTATTTTGAAGACCGAATATGGTATAATTGTTGAACACATTCAACAGAATATTCTTCGAAAAAAAATCAATTAAGGATTTCTAAATACATTTTCATGAAGTGCTCTATTCCTTAGAGGCGTCTGACCAAAACAATTATTTCTAGAACATGATCAACAGGTGGGGCAACCCAAAAATCAATTCATTTTGAGACAATAACAATGCAGATAACAAAAAAGTTGAAATTATGATTAAAAAACTACATACACGGTGTTTTTATGAGTTTGAAGTTAAGTAAAGCCTCACTGAGCCCGGTCCAGATTTTTGTCGAATTTAAATGCTCTGTTTCAATGAAATTAATAACTCAAGGCTAATTATAAATTTTCAGTCGACTTGATCAGAATTTCAGGAGTTATAGCCAAACGGAAATTCGAGAAATTTCAAAAACCCCGAAGAAACCTATATATAGGGTGCCCCAAAACTATTGAATCAAACGTCACACCACGATAGAGTAGATCAAATACTATCGAATGACACCAACATTAGTTGAGCGAAAATGTACCGTTTCTAAAAAAACATAACCTAAAGTTGCCGATTTTCGAACTATTTTTTCAGTCACAAGGCCAATTTGTTATTAAGGATAGCGTTTTTCTCCCATATTATCACCCCTGTTTATTCTGAGTATTAAAAATCATGTAGAAAAAACAATTGTTCTAATTTACATTTACTTAGGTTAAGGTTATCGATTAACTACTTAAAATAATTTCAATTAGGGGACATGAAACAATAATATTACTTCAATATAATTTAAAATCGATATCCTTTTTCACAAACTGGCCCTGTTATTAAGAAAAATAGTTCGAAAATCGGCAACTTTATGTATTTTAATAAAATTCTGATTATTTTGGAAACGGTACATTTTCGTCGAACTAATGTTGGTGTCATTCGATAATATTTGGTTTACTCTATCGTGGTGTGACGTTTGATTCACTAGTTTTGGAACACCTTGTATATGGTATGATTCTGAACTCAGCTCAATGCCCTCTATTCACGGTTTTCATTTGTCTGTTTACTCGTGAAACACCCTGTATACTTCTTGTACTCTGAAAATTTTAAAACGAATGCCCTCACCGTCATATGAAAATTCAAATTCTTCTTGTTGTAAGAACCGTTCATCCTTTCACCCAACGCCGACCCTAGTTACATGGCCCGTTGAAAACGAAATCGGCATCTGTTTACTGCAAAACACGTGTTAACGCTGATATGAAGGGTTCAAAATTTTCTACCTGATTCGGGCTTTTTAGGAACGAATTGCTCAAGATGCCGAGTTCGAATAACATTTCGTTTTGCGTGTTATATTGGATAAAATTGAATTTATTGCATGAATGATTCGAGAATTATTGATGTCCAGAATGCTCCAGAATGATGAAAATTTTCAGATTTCATTGAAATTCTTGCGAAAATTATCTCGTATATTTTCAAGTTTAGATTTTAATTCATTCAGAACTTTGAAGTTCGGCAAATAATGATGTAAATGATATAGATAACAGTCAATCACATTTCCTTCAGCGCAGTTGTTGTTTTGAAGAAAAAGCAGTAGATTCTCGCAAAATCCGAAACTCTACATGAATAGGCCCAGTTGTTCAGTTCGGGATTAAAGTTTATCCTAAATTGATTTTGACATTTCAGTTCAGTTCTGTCAGGTTAATCTAGGATCATCTTAAATCTCGGCCTTATCCTGAACTGAACAACCATGCCTTATAGTAATAGAAACGTAGCATTAATTAACTCGGTATATTATTGGAATAATATATTTTTATAGCGGAGAATAGTGGTTTTCAGCCTCGGTATTCACGAAATTCATTTTATTATGTTTTTTTTTTCATGTGAATCGGCCCGAAACCTTGGATCCCCCGACCTGATAGTTTCGTATACTTCTATGACAATAGCATAATAACTCAAATTTTAACATTTTCACAGAAATTTTTGAATTTAAGAGAGACACATTGAAAAAATCGATAGCAAGTTACCGCCCAAACTGCGAGCTTGCCGAAGTTGAAACTGGTACCAATCTACTCAGTGCTTCATAATATGTATAGTTTTATGACTCGTGTTTTTCAGAACCTGTAAAAAAAAATTAAAAACTGTAGACTCGTCATCGCCTTCCAAGGCTGCATCTTGGAAGAGCTGTCTATATGGAAAAAAATTTATAGGAACTAGCCCCGCTTATTTTCATTAAGGAATCATCTCCCTTAGTCCTTCGCATTTGTTTACAGATATCCTGTATATAGATACATTTTATCTATGTACCTATTCATTTTGGATAGTAGAAGTTTAATCAATATGTGTTATTTTCGAAGACCAAAACAAAAATTTTAATTGCACCTGATTTGTTAATTATAAGAATCATCATTTATTTTGAATAATAAAACTTCATGCGAAAATACTTAAATTAACTTTTGTCTTTCTCCTTTCATCATGCGTCCATCATAGTGTCCGCTGTTCATCATAGCTTTTGGGAATTACCAATCAATCATATGTATCCGAGTATGTATCTATATTATTACCTTCATTTTGTAGATTCATCATGTCTTGACAAAAATATGGTTGCAATTTCAAAATCTGTTGACTCGAGGCCTTCAAAAGACTTCAATTTTGTTTATTTTTTCCCTTACATCCTGTTTGATCTATCGGAAAATGCAAATCTGTTTTGGATAATTCTTCATGAAATCTGACTTGTTTCGATATAATTTGTAATTTTCTCTATGATACATCACTAAAAAATTTAAATAAATAAATAAATAAATAAATAAATAATGTGCTTTATTTCAGGTAAAGTGTACACATGACATTGAACACTTGAGGTAAAACAGGGTCATTTTCTGCTTTATAGTCTGTGTTCCATAAAGTCTTCCACACTGTAGGGTTCGATTTCAAGTAGGAGTTTGAAGATGAATTTCTTGAACTGTTGTAGAGTCCATTCTCCTCTTAGTTTGTGAGCTATCTTATTGTAATAACGAATATATCTATATTCAGGTCCCTTTTCAGTGAGGCTTAATCTGTGTCTTGGATATTTTAGTGCAGTTGTCCTCGTATTGTAATTACTTACTGTTTTCTCTTCGAAGTAGTGCTAGTTCTTGAATGTAAATATCAGGCTTTCTTGGATGTGTACAGCAGGAGCAGTCAAAAGACCATTCCTTCTGAAGACTCCCCTGCATGATTCCGTCCTCCTCATCCTCCAGATCATTCTGAAGGCTCTCTTCTTCATTTTCAGCACTCTATGTAGGTTGTATGAACTACCATAGAACATGATGCCATACCTAAACACTGCCTGGTATATTGTTCTCAGTGAGGTTATGTCCAGATATTTATTGAGGACTCCCAAAGTGTAGCAGATGATACCCAGTTGATTGCAAAGGTTGGAAATGTGCTCTCCCCAATCAAGGGTTACCTCAATAGTGAGGCCTAGGAAGCGACAAGATTTAGTCAGTTCTAATGTGGAGTTAGACAGTGAAATGCTGGTAGGCACTTGGGGACCGGAATGAGCTGTCCTGAATAGGATGGCACTTGTTTTTTCAGAATTCATGCACAAACCGTTTGCTTCAAACCACTGGCTAGCACGATTTAGAGTTAGAGTTGAGTGTGAAATGGTAAACTCAACTCTAAATCGTGCTTGGCCAATACAGTGAAGTTTGTGTCATCTGCATAATTCACTGTCCTAACCATGGTTTCATCGAATATGGTACTTAGGTCATTTAGAAAAATGATGAAAATGATAGGGCTCAATATGCTACCCTGCGGAACTCTGTGAGTTCTTCTTCCGAAACTGTTGTTTTTCCGTTCTGAGAGATCACCACTCTCTGCCTGCGGTTTGCTAAATATGATTGAAACCAGTCTAGCTTGTTTATGCCATATGCAGAAAGTTTATGGAGAATAAGGTCGTGAGACAGAGTATCGAATGCCTTTGATAGATCCAGCATTAGACCCACTGTTATATTAGAATCCTCCAAGGCATTAAGGATTCCTGAAATGAACTCAAACACTGCTGTCTGAGTTGATCTACCTCTTACATAACCATGTTGTGTGGGTAAAAGATGGTACAAGCTATTCAAATTTTTGGGAAAATCCAATAATTAAACATAATCGATAATAAAACAGATGTTTCTGAGCAAAGGATTCCTCAAAATCATTGAGCAATCCGATTTAAGAAAAATATATAGAGCGTTCCATTTGAAATAACACAACAATGTCCAACATTCGGTTTAGCCGACGTTATTCATTTCTGTGATATTGTAAAATTTGTAGCATTTTTTCTCTTGATTCTGAAATGAAAATTTTCGGAATGGCTCATTGTCCTTGAATATTCATCACCATTTACATCTGAATATTTAGCTTGAGATGAAAGAAGTTCAACGGATGCATAGATACACACGATGAATTATAAACAGTCATAATTCCATTCGAGAGAGCCAAGATTGGTTTTCTTTCACGTGATTCTTTCCCCTACAGATAAATGCGATAAAAAATCGTTGAGATATGCCGCCTGGATTGCAATTATGGAGGAGATAGCGCGCTGCGCCTCTCTACAGTTAATTCATCCGTATACTTATATTCCGCCTGTCTACATCTGCTTTGAAAATACAACGTTGCCAGTTTCGGAGGTGCTAACGAGCAAAGAGTCCCCCACAGCAATTCTTCGATATACAGCTCAGCACACTAGCGCCAGTGATATACACTCGAACTAAAAGATTGTTCAGTACATAAACGGGGTGCGTTGTGACCTCAAAACGATTTTTTGATATGTTGGTCCCTGAAGCCTCCTGAATCTAACAAGCTAAAAAACAAGGCAAAACGTTGTCACCTCCGATTTCGGAGGTGACAGCGATATATATGAGGTGGGAGCGTTAAACGAGTCACTATTTTGGAGGTGATATTAACACTTTATAACTATATATATATATATATATATATATATATATATATATATATATATATATATATATATATATATATATATATATATATATATATATATATATATATATATATATATATATATATATATATATATATATATATATATATATATATATATATATATATATATATATATATATATATATATAGTTATAAAGTGTTAATACCACCTCCAAAATAGTAACTCGTTTAACGCTCTCACCTCATATATATCGCTGTCACCTCCGAAATCGGAGGTGACAACGTTTTGCCTTGTTTTTTAGCTTGTTAGATTCAGGAGGCTTCAGGGATCAACATATCAAAAAATCGTTTTGAGGTCACAACGCACCCCGTTTATGTACTGAACAATCTTTTAGTTCGAGTGTATATCACTGGCGCTAGTGTGCTGAGCTGTATATCGAAGAATTGCTGTGGGAGACTCTTTGCTCGTTAGCACCTCCGAAAATGGCAACGTTGTATTTTCAAAGCAGATGTAGACAGGCGGAATATAAGTATACGGATGAATTAACTGTAGAGAGGCGCAGCGCGCTATCTCCTCCATAATTGCAATCCAGGCGGCATATCTCAACGATTTTTTATCGCATTTATCTGTAGGGGAAAGAATCACGTGAAAGAAAACCAATCTTGGCTCTCTCGAATGGAATTATGACTGTTTATATTCCATCGTGTGTATCTATGCATCCGTTGAACTTCTTTCATCTCAAGCTAAATATTCAGATGTAAATGGTGATGAATATTCAAGGACAATGAGCCATTCCGAAAATTTTCATTTCAGAATCAAGAGAAAAAATGCTATAAATTTTACAATATCACAGAAATGAACAACGTCGGATAAACCGAATGTTGGACATTGTTGTGTTATTTCAAATGGAACGCTCTATATATTTTTCTTAAATCGGATTGCTCAATGATTTCGAGGAATCCTTTGCTCAGAAACATCTGTTTTATTATCGATTATGTTTAATTATTGGATTTTCCCGAAAATTTGAATAGCTTGTACCATCTCTCTGGTTTAAAATACTGGAACTAACTGCACTCAACTAGTAGAATACCTTCTATTAGAAAAGATCCTTTTACCCACACAACATGGTTATGTAAGAGGTAGATCAACTCAGACAGCAGTGTTTGAGTTCATTTCAGGAATCCTTAATGCCTTGGAGGATTCTAATATTACAGTGGGTCTAATGCTGGATCTATCAAAGGCATTCGATACTCTGTCCCACGACCTTATTCTCCATAAACTTTCTGCATATGGCATAAACAAGCTTGACTGGTTTCAATCATATTTAGCAAACCGCAGGCAGAGAGTGGTGATCTCTCAGAACGGAAAAACAACAGTTTCGGAAGAAGAACTCACAGAGTTCCGCAGGGTAGCATATTGGGCCCTATCATTTTTATCATTTTTCTAAATGACCTAAGTACCATATTCGATGAAACCATGGTTAGGACAGTGAATTATGCAGATGACACAAACTTCACTGTATTGGCCAAGCACGATTTAGAGTTGAGTTTACCATTTTACACTCAACTCTAACTCTAAATCGTGCTAGCCAGTGGTTTGAAGCAAACGGTTTGTGCATGAATTCTGAAAAAACAAGTGCCATCCTATTCAGGACAGCTCATTCCGGTCCCCAAGTGCCTACCAGCATTTCACTGTCTAACTCCACATTAGAACTGACTAAATCTTGTCGCTAGGCCTCACTATTGAGGTAACCCTTGATTGGGGAGAGCACATTTCCAACCTTTGCAATCAACTGGGTACCATCTGCTACACTTTGGGAGTCCTCAATAAATATCTGGACATAACCTCACTAAGAACAATATACCAGGCAGTGTTTAGGTATGGCATCATGTTCTATGGTAGTTCATACAACCTACATAGAGTGCTGAAAATGAAGAAGAGAGCCTTCAGAATGATCTGGAGGATGAGGAGGACGGAATCATGCAGGGGAGTCTTCAGAAGGAATGGTCTTTTGACTGCTCCTGCTGTACACATCCAAGAAAGCCTGATATTTACATTCAAGAACTAGCACTACTTCGAAGAGAAAACAGTAAGTAATTACAATACGAGGACAACTGCACTAAAATATCCAAGACACAGATTAAGCCTCACTGAAAAGGGACCTGAATATAGATATATTCGTTATTACAATAAGATAGCTCACAAACTAAGAGGAGAATGGACTCTACAACAGTTCAAGAAATTCATCTTCAAACTCCTACTTGAAATCGAACCCTACAGTGTGGAAGACTTTATGGAACACAGACTATAAAGCAGAAAATGACCCTGTTTCACTTCAAGTGTTTAATGTCATGTGTACACTTTACCTGATATAAAGCACATTATTTATTTATTTATTTAAATTTTTTAATGATGTATCATAAAGAAAATTACAAATTATATCGAAACAAGTAAGAATTCATGAAGAATTATCCAAAACAGATTTGCATTTTTCGATAGATCATACAGGATGTAAGGGAAAAATAAACAAAATTGAAGTCTTTTGAAGGCCTCGAGTCAACATATTTTGAAATTGCAACCATATTTTTGTCAAGACATGATGAATCTACAAAATGAAGGAAATAATATAGATACATACTCGGATACATATGATTGATTGGTAATTCCCAAAAGCTATGATGAACAGCGGACACTATGATGGACGCATGATGAAAGGAGAAAGACAAAATTTAATTTAAGTATTTTCGCATGAAGTTTTATTATTCAAAATAAATGATGATTCTTATAATTAACAAATCAGGTGCAATTAAAATTTTTGTTTTGGTCTTCGAAAATAACACATATTGATTAAACTTCTACTATCCAAAATGAATAGGTACATAGATAAAATGTATCTATATACAGGATAACTGTAAACAAATGCGAAGGACTAAGGGAGATGATTCCTTAATGAAAATAAGCGGGGCTAGTTCCTATAAATTTTTTTCCAAATAGACAGCTCTTCCAAGATGCAGCCTTGGAAGGCGATGACGAGTCTACAGTTTTTAATTTTTTTTTACAGGTTCTGAAAAACACTGAGTCATAAAACCATACATAATATGAAGCATTGAGTAGATTGGTACCAGTTTCAACTTCGGCAAGCTCGCAGTTTAGGCGGTAACTTGCTAGCGATTTTTTTAATGTGTCTCTCCCTTAAATTCAAAAATTTCTATGAAAATGTTGAAATTTGAGTTATTATGCTATTGTCATAGAAGTATACGAAACTATCAGGTCGGGGGATCCAAGATTTCGGGCCGATTCACATGAAAAAAAAAACATAATAAAATGAATTTCGTGAATACCGAGGCTGAAGACCACTATTCTCCGCTATGAAAATTTAATATTATTCCAATAATATACCGAGTTAATTAATGCTACGTTGCTATTACTATAAGGCCCGGTTGTTCAGTTCAGGATAAGGCCGAGATTTAAGATGATCATAGATTAACCTGACAGAACTGAACTGAAGTGTCAAAATCAATTTAGGATAAACTTTAATCCCGAACTGAACAACTGGGCCTATTCATGTAGAGTTTCGGATTTTGCGAGAATCTGCTGCTTTTTCTTCAAAACAACAACTGCGCTGAAGGAAATGTGATTGACTGTTATCTATATCATTTACATCATTATTTGCCGAACTTCAAAGTTCTGAATGAATTAAAATCTAAACTTGAAAATATACGAGATAATTTTCGCAAGAAATTCAATGAAATCTGAAAATTTTCATCATTTTGGAGCATTCTGGACATCAATAATTCTCGAATCATCCATGGAATAAATTCAATTTTATCCAATATAACACGCAGAACGAAATGTTATTCGAACTCGGCATCTTGAGCAATTCGTTCCTAAAAAGCCCGAATCAGGTAGAAAATTTTGAACCCTTCATATCAGCGTTAACACGTGTTTTGCAGTAAACAGATGCCGATTTCGTTTTCAACGGGCCATGTAACTAGGGTCGGCGTTGGGTGAAAGCAGTGTTACCAGATAACTGAAATGAAATTATGGAACCAGGTTGCCAAAATTATCAGATTTTCCTGAAAATTATGTTACAATAGATGGCAGAAAGGGGATTTATCTCAGATCTGGCAAATACTCTTTCATTAACATGATGAAGTGAAAAATGTTGTTATAGATTTTTATGTGAATGATCAGAGATGTCTCTATCTAGTCCATGAACAATGCAATTTTCTTCAAAGTTCAATAAATGCGCAAGTACACCGAAACTATGTTATTCAAAATTAAACCCTATTACCATGATAAAAAGGACGAAAATAACATACGCCTTAAATTTAATAGAAAAAGTCAAGTGATGTAGAAAGGGCGTACATTATTAGTAGATGGTTTTTATGACACAGCCCACTCGGCGAAACTGTGAAAAATTCCAACTACCTGCTGATGGGTAACACAAAAGATAAATAAATTTCATATTTTCGAAGACTTGACAGCAATAAAGAGAGGAATACAATCTTAAAATAATTTCATAATGATTCCGCAGAATATCGAACAAAATAGGAGATTCCGTAGGTACCGTCTGAATTCCGTAGATCTACTCCAAATTCCGTAGGTGTGGCAGCGCACAGCGCCGAAATAAGTAAACTTGGAGGTTCGATGTTTGACGTTAAGTAATTTAATCAATTCTGGGATTCCCCGGCAATAGAGAATTCCCTTAGATGTAAAATAATTTCAATAGCCGAAGTGACTGATATCTGTTGCCGAAGTTCTGATAAACAGAAAATATGACAAATAGTTTCAATATATTCAACTCTCTCTCTAAATTATGTTACAATTATCGATTATGTTACACTTTATTGGTCAACTCTATTTTTCTGAAAAATTATGTTACAATCTGATAATTATGTTACACCTGGCAACACTGGGTGAAAGGATGAACGGTTCTTACAACAAGAAGAATTTGAATTTTCATATGACGGTGAGGGCATTTGTTTTAAAATTTTCAGAGTACAAGAAGTATACAGGGTGTTTCACGAGTAAACAGACAAATGAAAACCGTGAAAAGAGGGCATTGAGCTGAGTTCAGAATCATACCATATACAGGGTGTTCCAAAACTAGTGAATCAAACGTTACACCACGATAGAGTAAACCAAATATTATCGAATGACACCAACATTAGTTCGACGAAAATGTACCGTTTCCAAAATAATCAGAATTTTATTAAAATACATAAAGTTGCCGATTTTCGAACTATTTCTCTTAATAACAGGGCCAGTTTGTGAAAAAGGATATCGATTTTAAATTATATTGAAGTAATATTATTGTTTCATCTCCCCTAATTGAAATTATTTTAAGTAGTTAATCGATAACCATAACCTAAGTAAATGTAAATTAAAACAATTGTTTTTTCTACATGATTTTTAATACTCAGAATAAACAGGGGTGATAATATGGGAGAAAAACGCTATCCTCAATAACAAATTGGCCTTGTGACTGAAAAAATAGTTCGAAAATCGGCAACTTTAGGTTAGGTTTTTTTAAAAACGGTACATTTTCGCTCAACTAATGTTGGTGTCATTCGATAGTATTTGATCTAGTCTATCGTGGTGTGACGTTTGATTCAATAGTTTTGGGGCACCCTATATATAGGTTTCTTCGAGGTTTTTTGAAATTTCTCTAATTTCCGTTTGGCTATAACTCCTGAAATTCTGATCAAGTCGACTGAAAATTTATATTTAGCCTTGAGTTGTTAATTTCATTGAAACAGAGCATTAAAATTCGACAAAAATCTGGACCGGGCTCAGTGAGGCTTCACTTAACTTCAAACTCATAAAAACACTATGTATGTAGTTTTTTAATCATAATTTCAACTTTTTTATCTGCATTATTATTGTCTCAAAATGAATTGATTTTTGGGTTGCCCCATCTGTTGATCATGTTCTAGAAATAATTGTTTTGGTCAGACGCCTCTAAGGAATAGAGCACTTCATGAAAATGTATTTAGAAATCCATAATTGATTTTTTTTTCAAAGAATATTCTGTTGAATGTGTTCAACAATTATACCATATTCGGTCTTCAAAATACTCTTTCACAAGGATAAAATGTTTCAAAATTGATAATTTCCAAATATGGGTGGAAAAACTACGCTATCTTGAAACTAAAATTTAAAACTTGATATTCAGAATGAATCTATTTTTCTATGGACAACTAGTTGTGTGAATAAAAACAAAGAAAGAAATCGCGGGGTGTCAGATCTGGAGATCTAGCAGTCCAATATTGGGGTCCTACCCTTCTAATAAAATGACCTGAAATACTGATAAATACTTTTGCTGGTGCATGAATATCATCAATGTTTCAATAACAAATTGTAATAAGACCAGAACAATCCATAGATTTCCATAAATCCAATAATGACTATAACGGAAGAAAGTGCATTTATCATACTTATCCGAAGTGCCAATCATTACCTTCACTAAAAGACCAAATGAGGTGAAAATCAGTTCGGAAAATTACTTCAGTTCCACGTTGTCCATAAAAAGCGATTCATTCATAAGACATCGAATTATAATTATTATTTTCATGATCATGATAGCGTAGTTTATTATTTCTATTTTTGTTCATTATCAATAACAAAGCTTATTATCACTGTTAATGACTTATCTGAATGACCAGATATGCTATAAATATCAAAAACAAATGCAAGACATATATTGAGAACGAAAACATTCAGTTGAACATTTCCAATTCCATTTTTAGATTTCCTCAGTTGATTGGCGATCATATTCATCCCATTAATTAATGTGAAGTAAAAGTCAATATGCAGCGCTGTTTTTTCCAGACATTTCAGGATCAAACAATTATTCATTAAAAATAATCTGAAAAGGCATACCAAAGTTTCATTGATTTTGAGAAAATCAATGGAGATACCTGAAAAATTCAAAATTATGACGAGAAAAACTACAAACAGAGTGTTTTGCATGAGTTTAAATTTGAATATATCCTCAATGAGTTCGGTCCTGTGTTCGTCAACTTTTAATGTTCTGTTTTATTAAACTTAAAAGTTTAAGCGGATAATGAATTTTCAGCCGAATCCAACTAAAATATTTGGAGTTATAGCCGAACAAAAATTAGGGAAATTTGAATAAACTCCTCTCTATATCGGAAACGGAATGCCTAAGACACACATATGAGGTGTTTTTGAACTAAGCTCAATGCCCTCTATTCACGGTTTTCGTTTGTCCGTTTACTTGTGAAACACCCTGTGTACTGAAAAATTTCAAAAGACTCCTCGAGCAATTAAGAAATGCCATTAAATCAAGGAGTTTCTTTTGAACCGCTATGATGAAAAATGTCAATATCCAGTTATTATTATTATTTGGGGTGATTCACCGAAAATCCCCAATATCTCGAAAACCAAGGCACTTTTGCCAAACGTAAAATATATTTATTTGAACCGCCATAGAGTACTCTACCCGAAGGCTCCATATTATCCACTCATTACGCCACATCCTGTATAATTATTATTATTATATCAATGTATTGAAAATAAACAGACATGAATACTAGGCAGTTGTTTTGTTTGAAGGTGAAGCTCCTGTTGCTTCAAACTTCTTTTAATTATTTCGACGCAAGATGATTTTTGTTGAGGAATTCAACAATTCAACATTCTCGTAATTATCCGTTCATTTCTTCAAGAGATACCCATTCCCTACCACCTATGAGTATTCAATTCAATGCTAACACTGCATCAAATGCATTTCATATTCGGGTTGATTTTTTTGAATTCTACAACTGATGTAACGTCTTCAGCCAAAGAAAATAAACAACAGTAACTCTCCTCAAGCTACTGATTACTTCTATTTTCCATGTAAATAAATAGATTTGGTATGTCTTCGATCAGTTTGTATGAATGTCAATTATGTTCGTTACATATTTTCGACGCAATATTTTCCGAAGTGATTTGACATTGTGATGAAATACGTAATTACTGAGAGTCTCACGTAGAACGGACTACGTAGCACTGATTTAAAAATCAAAAATGTTTTGACAAGCGTCTTAACCCAACATTTTCGTACCATACAGAGTGAAAGGTATTCAATTTCCATGGCCAATCCTGTGCTAAAATGAAAGTGAATGAAGTATAGAAGCTGAAAGTAAAACGTATATCTTTGTTGATTCATTCGGGAAAAACTTTTCAATGGAGTTCCTCATGTCGTGAATATAATGCCCAAAATTTAGATAACTATTTCATACCAGAACAAATTCGGTAAAATTGTCTTTGGAATTAATCTTATATGTAACGAAAAATTTCATTGTCATGTATCATTCATTTTAGGACCTATACGGTATTAAACTCCCCTATCGGACGAAGTATCGTAGACATAGTATACTTATTCAAAACTGTTGATATTCATGAAGAAAAGATAATAATTTCTGTCCAAATTCATTTACTCCGGATCCTTATCAATCAATTATTAGCGTATGAAGTTTATTAATATCAGTATCGTTCTCGAACTATTTACAGGTTTCAGTATGTGTGAATGAATCGGAAGAGCAGCTGTATTCTGTATATGAGTAGAATTCAAGCTGCCCTACTTTCTGTCCTCCTGAAATCTGGCAACGTTGCGGGAGGTGAGAGCGCACTACTAATAAGAAATATATGCGGAGGTAGTAAGGTCTGATTCGTTTAAAGAAAAATTTTTCAATGAAAATCTTTTCCCCTCTTTAGGTACCCCTGTTATTTACCTTCCCCTCTACATATATAAGCAAAAATTATTCCAATTAAAAAACTCCTTCACCCGGAGGTCAGGTCGCCCAATGAACTTAACGGAGGTAACAACGAACTACGGGTTCATATATATATATATATATATATATATATATATATATATATATGAACTCGTAGTTCGTTGTGACCTCCGTTAAGTTCATTGGGCGACCTGACCTCCGGGTGAAGGAGTTATATAATTGGAATAATTTTTGGTTATATATGTAGAGGGGAAGGTAAATAACAGGGGTACCTAAAGAGGGGAAAAGATTTTTATCGAAAAATTTTTCTTCAAACGAATCAGACCATACTACCTCCGCATATATTTCTTATTAGTAGCGCGCTCTCACCTCCCGCAACGTTGCCAGATTTCAGGAGGACAGAAAGTAAGGCAGCTTGAATTCTACTCATATATAGAATACAGACAGCTGCTCTTCCGATTCATTCACACATATTAAAACCTGTAAATAGTTCGAGAACGATACTGATATTAATAAACTTCATACGGTAATAATTGATTGATAAGGTTCGTGATCTCGGTGTAAATGAATTTGGACAGTTTTGCATAAATATGCTTATGTCTACGATACTTCGTCCGATAGGGGAGTTTCATACCATATAGGTCCCAAAATGAATGATACATGACAATGAAATTTTTCGTGACATATAAGATTAATTCCAAAAACAATTTTACCGAATTTTTTCTGGTATGAAATAGTAATCTAATTTTTGGGCATTATATTCACGACATTAGGAACTCCATTAAAATGCTAAAATGCGAATGAATCAACAAAGATATACGTTTCACTTTCAGCTTCTATACTTCATTCACTTTTATTTTAGGACTGGATTGGCCATGGAAATTGGATATTTTTCACTCTGTATGGTACGAAAATGTTGGGTTAAGACGCTTGTCAAAACATTTTTGAGTTTTAAATCAGTGCTACGTAGTCCGTTCTACGTAAGACTCTCAGTAATTACGTATTTCATCACAATGTCAAATCACTTCGGAAAATATTAAGTCGAAAATATATAACGAACATAATTGACGTTTATACAAACTGATTGAAGACTTACCAAATCTATTTATTTAAATACATGGAAAATACAAGTGATCAGTAGCTTGAGGAAAGTTACTGTTGTTTATCTTCTTTGGCTGAAGGTTGAAGACGTTACATCAGTTGTAGAATTCAAAAAAAATCAACCCGAAGATGAAATGCATTTGATGCAGTGTTAGCATTGAGTTGAATATTCAAAGGTGATAGGGAATGGGTATCTCTTGAAGAAATGAACGGATAATTACAAGAATGTTGAATTCTTCAACAAAAATCATCTTGCATGAATGGTAGTCAAAATAATTAAAAGAAGTTTGAAGCAAGAGGAGCTTCACCTTCAAACAAAACAACAGGCTCGTATTCATGTCTGTTTATTTTCAATACATTGATATAATAATAATAATTATACAGGGTGTGGCGTAATGAATTGATAATATAGAACCTGCGGGTAGAGTACTCTATGGCGGTTCAGATAAATATATTTTACGTTTGGTAAAAGTGCCTTAGTTTTCGAGATATTAGGGATTTTCGATGAATCACCCCAAATAATAATAATAACTGGATATTGACATTTTTCATCATAGCGGATCAAAAGAAACTCCTTGATTTAATGGCATTTCTTAATTTTTCGAGGAGTCTTTTGCGATTTTTCAGTACACAGGATGTTTCACAATAAGTAAACGAAAAAACGGAAACCGTGAATAGAGGGCATTGAGCTGAGTTCAAGAACACCTCATATGTGTGTCTTAGGCATCCCGTTTCCGATATACAGAGGGGTTTATTCGAATTTCCCGAATTTTCGTTCGGCTATAACTCCAACTATTTTAGTTGGATTCGGCTAAAAATTCATTATCTGCTTGAACTTGTATGTTTCAATAAAAGAGAACATTAAAAGTTGACGAACACAGGACCGGGCTCATTGAGGCTATATTCAAATTAGAACTCCTGAAAACACTCTGTTTGTAGTTTTTCGTCATAATTTTGAATTTTTCAGGTATCTGCATTGATTTTCTCAAAATCAATGAAACTTTGTTATGCCTTATCAGTGGATTATTTTTAATGAATAATTGTTTGGTGGTGAAATGCCTCTGGAAAAAACAGCGCTGCATATTGACTTTTACTTCACATTAATTAATGGGATGAATATGATCGCCAATCAAATGTGGAAATCTAAAAGTGGAATTGGAATTGGTCAACTGAATTTTTTCTTTCTCAATATATGTCTTCCATTGGTTTTTGATATTTATAGCATATCTGGTTATGCAGATGAGTCATTTACAGTGATAATAAGCTTTATTATTGATAATGAACAAAAATAGAAATAAAAAACTACGCTATCATGAAAATAATAATTATAACTTGATATCTTCCGAATGAATCGTTTTTTATGGACAACGTGGACCTGAAGTAATTTTCCGAATTGATTTTCACCTCATTTGGTCTTTTAGTGAAGGTAATGATTGGCACTTCGAATAAGTATCATAAATGCACTTTCGAATTCCTCACTGATTCCGTTATAGTCATTATTGGATCTATGGAAATCTATTGATTGGTCTGGTCTTATTGAAACATTGATGATATTCATGCACCAGCAAAAGTATTTATCAGTATTTCAGGTCATTCCATTAGAAGGGTAGGACCCCAACATTGGACTGCTAGATCTCCAGATCTGACACCCCGCGATTTCTTTCTTTGTTTTTATTCACACAACTAGTTGTCCATAGAAAAATAGATTCACTCTGAAGATCAAGTTTTAATTTTTAGTTTCAAGATAGCGTAGTTTTCCCATCCATATTTGGGTATTATCAATTTTGAAACATTTTATCATTGTGAATGACTATTATGAAGACCGAATAAGGTTTACTTGTTGAACACATTCAACAGAATATTCTTTGAAAAAAAAATTCAATTAAGAATTTCTAAATACATTTTCATGAAGTGCTCTATTCCTTAGAGGCGTCTGACCAAAACAATTATTTCTAGAATATGATCAACAGGTGGGACAACCCAAAAATCAATTCATTTTGAGACAATGATAATGCAGATAACAAAAAAGTTAAAATTATGATTAAAAAACTACATACACGGTGTTTATATGAGTTTGAAGTGAAGTAAAGCCTCACTGAGCACAGTCCTGATTTTTTTCGAATTTTAATGCTCTGTTTCAATGAAATTAACAACTCAAGGCTAAATATAAATTTTCAGTCGACTTCGATTCGAAATTCGAGAAATTTAAAGAAACCCCGAAGAAACTTATATATAGGGTGCCCCAAAACTATTAAATCAAACGTCACACCACGATAGAGTAGATCAAATACTATTGAATGACACCAACATTAGTTGAGCGAAAATGTACCGTTTCTGAGAAAACCTAACCTAAAATTGCCGATTTTCGAACTATTTTTTCAATCACAAGGCTAATTTGTGATTGAGGATAGCGTTTTTCTCCCATATTATCACCCCTGTTTATTCTGAGTATCAAAAATCATGTAGTAAAAACAATTGTTTTAATTTACCTTTACTTAGGTTATGGTTATCGATTAACTACTTAAAATAATTTGAATTAGGGGAAATATAACAATAATCTCAGTTCAATATAATTTAATATGGATTTCCTTTTCCACAAACTGGCCCTGTTATTGAGAAAAATAGTTCGAAAATCGCAACTTTAGGTATTTTAATAAAATCCTGATTATTTTGGAAACGGTACATTTTCGTCGAACTAATGTTGGTGTCATTCGATAATATTTGGTTTACTCTATCGTGATGTGAAGTTTGATTCACTAGTTTTGGGACATCCTGTATATGGGGTGATTTTGAACTCAGCTCAATGCCCTCTATTCACGGTTTTCATTTGTCTGTTTACTTGTGAAACACCCTGTACCTTCTTGTACCGTCATATGAAAATTCAAATTCTTCTTGTTGTGAGAAGCGTTCAGCCCAACATCTGTTTACTGCAAAACACGTGTTAACGCTGATATGAAGGGTTCAAAGTTTTCTACCTGATTCGGGCTTTTTAGGAACGAATTGCTCAAGATGCCCAGTTCGAGTATTATTTCGTTTTGCGTGTTATATTGGATAAAATTGAATTTATTTCATGGAAGATTCGAGAATTATTGATGTCCAGAATGCTCCAGAATGATGAAAATTTTCAGATTCCATTGAAACTCTTGCGAAAATTATCTCGTATATTGTCAAGTTTAGATTTTAATTCATTCAGAACTTTGAAGTTCGGCAAATAATGATGTAAATAATTCAATATTCTATTTGCCTCAAGACTCGAAACTTTTCGAGAAACGATTTATTTAATGATTTGATGACGAATGAATCAAAAAATTATGTGTGTTGATATTATATTTTCATTCATTGAAGAATATTTAGAATAATGAAGTTCAACAAATGATACGAACAAGATACTTATTTAATTAGCCTCATGATCCCAAAACATTTCAGAATTTATTTCGTGTTTAGATAATCCGCTGCATATCGTTGTTCACAATACAACTGTTAATTAAGGACCAATTATAGAACGAATTAATAGATCAATAGCTTTCGAAAATGTTGGTCAGTCTATAAACTGACAACTCATTTTGTCAAATGACGGATTTCAGTATCAAACTGCTACATAGTATAATGAGAGTTCGAAAAAATTTGTAGAGTACAAAATTTGGATGGTTGCTATTATGTGTCGCTAACAGTCAATCACATTTCCTTCAGCGCAGTTGTTGTTTTGAAGAAAAACTAGTAGATTCTCGCAAAATCCGAAACTCTACATGAATAGGCCCAGTTGCTCAGTTCGGGATTAAAGTTTATCCTAGATTGATTTTGACATTTCAGTTCAGTTCTGTCAGGTTAATCTAGGATCATCTTAAATCTCGGCCTAATCCTGAACTGAACAACCGGGCCTTATAGTAATAGCAACGTAGCATTAACTAAGTTGGTATATTATTGGAATAATACTAATTTTTTATAGCGGAGAATAGAGGTTTTTAGCCTCGGTATTCATGAAATTCATTTTATTATGTTTTTTTCGGCCCGAAATCTTGGATCCCCCGACGTGCTAGTTTCGTATACTTCTATGACAATAGCATAACAACTCGAATTTCAACATTTTCACAGAAATTTTTGAATTCAAGGCAGAGACACATTAAAAAATCGATAGCAAGTTACCGCCTAAACTACGAGCTCAGTTGAAACGCCGAAGTTGAAACTGGTACCAATCTACTCAGTGCTTCATAATATGTATAGTTTTATGACTCAGTGGTTTTTAGAACCTGTAAAAAAAATTAAAAACTGTTAACTCGTCATCGCCTTCCAAAGGGTGTATCTTGGAAGGGCTGTCGATTTGGAAAAAAATTTATAGGAACTACCCCCGCTTATTTTCATTAAGGAATCATCTCCCTTATTCCTTCGCATTTGTTTACAGATATCCTTTATATAGCTATAATTTATCTATGTATCTTTTTATTTCAGATAATAGAAGTTTAAGCAATATGTGTTATTTTCGAAGACCAAAACAAAAATTTCAATTGCACATGATTTGTTAATTATAAGAATCATCATCTATATTGAATAATAAAACTGCATGCGAAAATACTTAAATTAACTTTTGTCTTCCTCCTTTCATCATGCGTCCATCATAGTGTCCGCTGTTCATCACAGCTTTTGGGAATTTACCAATCAATCATATGTATCCGAGTATGTATCTATATTATTAACTTCATTTTGAAGATTCATCATATCTTGACAAAAATATGGTTGAAATTTCAAAATATGTTGACTCGAGGCCTTCCAAAGACTTCAATATTGTTTATTTTTTCCCTTACATCCTGTATGATCTATCGAAAAATGCAAATCTGTTTTGGCGAATCCTTTATAAAATCTTACTTGTTTCGATATAATTGGTAATTTTCTTTATGATACATCACTAAAATATTTAAACCAGAGAGATGGTACAAGCCCTTCAAATTTTCGGGAAAATCCAATATTTAAACATAATCGATAATAAAAGAGATGTTTCTGAGCAAAGGATTCCTCATTCAGCAATCTGGATTCCTCAAAATCATTGAGCAATCTGATTCAAGAAAAATATAAAGAGCGTTCCATTTGAAATAACACAACAATGTCCAACATTCGGTTTAGCCGACGTTGTTCATTTCTGTGATATTGTAAAATTTGTAGCATTTTTTCTCTTGATTCGGAAATGAAAATTTTCGGAATGGCTCATTGTCCTTGAATATTCATCACCATTACCATCTGAATATTCTTATCCAAAAAAATTTTTTCTCTGAACAGCTTATTTTATTATATGCAATGTACCAATACTGATTATTCGTTATTCTAATAGGTGGTATTATCTATATGGATCATTTCCATAGAGAGAAGCAATATTATTATGGACAAGACTCAAATCGATTTGTTTTCAGATAGGTAATGCAACAGTTCAGAATTATAGTGTTAGCTTGAGATGAAAGAAGTTCAACGGATGCATAGATATACGCACGATGAAATATAAACAGTCATAATCCCATTCGAGAGAGCCAGGATTGGTTTTCTTTCACGTGATTCTTTCCCCTACAGAAGAATGCGATAAAAAATCGTTGAGATATGCCGCCTGGCTTGCAATAATGGAGGAGAAAACGCGCTGCGCCTCTCTTTACTTAATTCCTCCGTATACTGATATTCCGCCTGTCTACATCTGCTTGCACAGTACAACGTTGCCATTTTCGGAGGTGCTAACGAGCAAAGAGTCTTTCAGAGCAATTCGTCGATATACAGCTCAGCACACTAGCGCCAGTGATATACACTCGAACTAAAAGATTGTTCAGTACATAAACGGGGTGCGTTGTGACCTCAAAACGATTTTTTGATATGTTGGTCCCTGAAGCCTCCTGAATCTAACAAGCTAAAAAACAAGGCAAAACGTTGTCACCTCCGATTTCGGAGGTGACAGCGATATATATGAGGTGGGAGCGTTAAACGAGTTACTATTTTGGAGGTGGTATTAACACTTTATAACTATATATATATATATATATATATATATATATCCTCCTATCATTATGGCTTCATGTAACATGCAAGGACCATTCATTGTGGCTTCAGGCGAATTATGACTTCAGTATATGTGAAGCCATAATGTAATTCACGTTTTCCGCTCAATGAAGCTACCGATTTGACTCTGGTTTACGTGATTCGAAGCACTGAGTGATGTGGAAGAACCTTGAATACAGATATCTGCTTAAATTGTAAAGATGACATCACTATTACGAAATGAAAATTTCTTCTCGTGAAGCCCTAATGGTCGGAGAATGGTAAATATTGTATATTTTAGTTTGAGACATTGCCACCGGGGGCGTGACTGTAATATACATGTCCTGTATATTGTAAACTATACCTTGTACTTTATGGACTCAGAGATGTGGCAACATCTCCTTCCCGTTTTTATCTATAGTGAATAGAGAGAATTCTCACCCAGCGGTTGAATTTCGAATATCTCTTGGGGATGCAGAATTTTTATTGCGCGTCAGAGTTAGGTACTCATCTTGTGGTCTTTCAAAGCTTCTATGAAGGAAAACGTCATATATGGATGTTAATATTCTAATCAGGGATGAAAATTCGTGGTTCAATTTTTTATCAGTTAAACGCATATTCTAGTTGAATACTGAAGAATAACTGATATGTTAATTCAGCCCAAATGCTATCTCAAGCCGAAACCATGTGATAGGCCAAAATATAATGGCTTCCAGAAATTTTTTTAGGTGTTCTGATGATTCGAAGAAAATCAGGAACTTCTTTACATTAACTGAAAAAAAAAATGAAATGCTTGAATTGCAAACTTATTTCCAAAATTAATAAAATTGTTTTTCGCTTCATATAAAAAATTTTAATCTGATGGAAAAAACAACTTTCCATGTAAAACAAAATACCTGTTCTTTTCATTTCATAATGAACTTGCAGTTCAAATGTCGTCGAAGTTAGTAACAAGACCTTCGAAATAAAAGAATTTTACCAACGACATAGAGCTCAGGAAGATATTCCTAAAAAATGTTGCACTGAAATGAGTTTAATATAACAAATACCTAGTTGGTATAGTTGGTTTTAGTAAATCACAACTACATAATAATTTTCCCACATTTGATCCCGACCTAGAATGATATAAAATTATTTATTAGCATAGTAGTCAATCAGCATACTGCAAAAGTATTATCATTTGGTGGGTAAATATTGAAAAAAATCCCAAATGAAGATTCAGTTTATTATTTAAACAATAATATGAAGTCAAGGATAACAGAACAAAAGTAGGTTATACATAGTGTTTGTTCATGAAAATTTTGAGTCAGTATAAAAACCAACATATTCTGAACCTTAGGAAGTCTTTATTTACAGCTCATGAGAATAAACGTTGAGATATCGTCACAAACTCGATTATCTGCTAAATTACATCAAAAGTCAACGATTTGAAAATTTTTACAGTCGAATTTCAGTTAAGATTGTATCAATATTCTCTAGAAGCCCTTATTATAATTCGATATTCAATCTTAATCTTACTCTATATCAGTATTATTATTTGGTAATGAAAAATAGTAGGTAAAGCTACGGTTTTTAGCGTATATGGAAAACTCGGTCAACCGTTTTCAACATCTCTTCACTTAATTTGATGAAAAATAGTAAGTTTGATCAATATTGATGATAATTGATAAGAATGAAGGCTTTTAGAATAATGGAAAACTCTGTCATATTGGAATACTTGTGGCGTTTTTTCACTCCTGATGAGAGTCTTCAATTCTCTTTTTTTTTTCGTGTTGAGTAATACTGAATAATGATTCTACTATGGCCTTAAATTTAGAGCCAGCTCGTCCAGCATGGAAGAAAATGACACTAAAAATAAAATATATACTGTGCGAGTTTGGCAAATCAAAAACGGTATGAGATTTTCTAAATTATTATTCTTTAAATGGTGGAAAATTTCATATTCTGCAAAAAAACAGGCTTCTTCAAGGTTGATTCGTGTTTGACTGAGGTAGGAAGAATCACTTCATGATGTGGGAGCGAGACCGATGATGACACTATTATAAAATTCATTTAATATGTTTCATTCAGATAATAAGGTCTATAACAGATGTTCAAATTGTTTTCCTCAGCCGCAATGCAAGTTTGATATCTCCTTAAGAGGGGTCTACACCGTTCTAGGGGTCAGTTCAAAAAGAAAAAATGAATATCTCACGTCAGAAACTGCTAATTTATATGGGGTATTCATTTTAATTCAATTCAATCAGTTCGTCACCTAGAAAATTCAGAAATTTTTTTATTCGTCAAACGGAATTTTTTTTTTTTTATTGAAGAACAAATATTCATTCATGTTATTAACTTTCCGATGTGGAATTATCTCTTCTATGAAATTCCACATGAAAAAATTTCTCCAAAAGTCTCGTCATTGGCTACAATTCGTATCCTGGTGAAATTGAAAAAAGACGTTCGTCTTTTCGACGAAAGTGGAAACTATTGTAATATTATCGTAACTTCTACTGATCGTTTAAATGTTCTGGAAAGACCCCACATTCTGGTAGTCTTTCCCCCTTTACGCCTTATACGGTTGGAATTCCCGTGGTATAAACTCCTCTATAAGATCGTGTTATCAAACGTTTGTTTCTTCCATTGTTAACCAATTCAGCTGCCTCCATTTATCTGTGCAGTAACTCAGATATTTTCGATTGGCTAAATAAATCTTTACTTTCTCCGCTCCCAATAAGATAAATCTTGCAGATTTGAATCTTTTCCAATGTGGACTCATCTGTCCATAAATTTTTCTCTGCGAATCACGGATTTTCCTGATGCTGTTGTTCGACAAAAGCTACACTGGGTTGATGGTTCCGGGACAGCAAACATTTGTACTCGCGCGCGTACTCGAGTCTAATTTAATTGCGTTATTCTCAGTCTCGTTCCCACATCGTAAAATACTTCTTTCTGTTCAACTCAAACTACAATAAATCCCAATGAAGGCCTTGGGCACACAAGAATTATTTTCAAATAACTAAGAAAAATGTCTTGGAAACTATTTTTTGCAAAGAATCAAATCGTCCACCCTTCAAGGAATGATCTAGTATTTTTTCAAGAAGAGTCAGATGGTCGATGAATCGATCTCCCGGTTACAGCTTGCCGTCGACATCTGGGACACCCTGTATATATAGTGCTTACTTTATTGACTATCATTTTTAACAAAAACCGTCCAAAATTGAATAAACAACCCCTTCATGGTGGAAGCTTTGCCAGAATTTGATTTCGTTGAATTTGCTGCCCTCGCAAAACTCTTTAGATACAATCAAACTTCAAATTACAAAAGCAACATGGATCCGAATAAGGAGAAGAAACCACATATAATACCT
Organism: Coccinella septempunctata; assembly: GCF_907165205.1. Taxonomy (NCBI): domain Eukaryota; kingdom Metazoa; phylum Arthropoda; class Insecta; order Coleoptera; family Coccinellidae; genus Coccinella; species Coccinella septempunctata. The sequence goes on from NC_058189.1 coordinate 22,567,846, forward strand.
ACCAACCGCACTAGCATTTGGAGATATCGATAATCGTTTGTGGATGAAAACAGTTAAAACAGATGATTCAAAGAAAAACGCCAGCCTAGCAAACCTTCCCTGACATTCTGATCTACCAAAAATAAATTTTCAGTGTGAAATTTCTGAAGAGAAAAAAAGAGACCTCCAACAAATGCTCATATATCTCGGGAATGAATACTGCTGATTTCATGAGAATCTTCTCACTGTTCCAAGAAACGAAGGGAATAAGCAGTTGATGTTGATATCGCAGGTTGAGAATATGAATAACTATTCATGGTTAGGTACAGTTTTCCCATTCGACTTTCAGAATTTAGTTTACTCATTGAAACTTCTTTCTTATTATTCAGTATATTCTCTTATCGGACTGTTGACTGAGCATATTCTCGTTGTTTAAGTTGACATTGTTTCTCCAGTGACAGATGTCCCAGCAGTTAAAACAAATTTCCGATACTTCTTGTTGTGTTAATATTCATTACACAAATTTTGAGTATTAAGTCAACAGTAGTTTGAATCGTGACAGCATAGTAAACATGGCACGCAAAATTGAAAAATAGTAAATTTTCTTGTGCAGATAAAAATATTCACACGGTGCATGAATTTCTGGGTTCAAGGGTTGAAGCTTGCATAGGTATATTATATTGCCATCACAATGAAAAAATTGATCAGATACGTTTCGGTATATTGAATTCTCACTGAAATAACCTAATGTGATTTGGTTGACAACGAGAGGATATAATTGTTTCGATTCAATTCCATATACAATTCGAGTATTCCAGACATCTCACTTGGTAGACAATTGAATAGAGTAGAAATTGGAAAAAAACTGTCATCAGCAGTACCTACTAGCCACTAAATCTTCATAAACAAAAATGTGGGTTCATCAAGAGATCGAAATTTAAGTTATGCATAAGCGATCTTGAATAAAGAAAGTGTGAAATTTTTACAGAGAATTGTATCGAAAGCATATGAAAATAAACAACAAACAGCAGCGATATCGGCACCAGTGGTTCAAAATTAAATAAATAAACTCAGTAAGTACTCAAAATAAAACATTTCAATATTCAACTCATGATACTGAAAAACAAGGAATCAAAGATAGAACTCACTCACTATCGAAACGAGATAGCTGTTGCGATATATCAAAATCTATAATTGAAAAACAAAACTGTATAAAATTTTGTCAGTATTTTCTCTGAGCGTGCTAAGTAAAGGTATTTTCCACTAAATCTTCAGACGAAACAGTCAAATTCCATGAGCTTTCCTACTAGTTGTAGGAAACTAACGGCCGTTTTCGATAAAACTATTTATCCATCGTTTCACTTACTGACGATTAGTAACCATTGGTAACTATTCTAAAAAATATCTACAGATAGATCATAGAAACGAAATCAGATGTATTGTCTATCTTCAGTAGCTGAAACAATCGATATTCGTTTATTGAAAACGGCCGTCAGAATATCGAGCACAAATACAAAGCACACTTCATATTTAAAAAACTTATGGCTTTGAAAAAATCAGGACGAATTTTGGATGTGGACAAATCGTGAATATCCACAAAGAAATCTCTTTAATCTTAAATCTTTATAAAAACGCACTTTCGAGTTTTTACATACAGTGTTTTTCATATCCGGTACATTCATACATACGACACGAAAACTGTGAAAATGGACTCTTAAGAAAATAAATCAGCAGAAATATGCTTATCTCATACCGAAAATATTCCTACTAATTCAGAACTGAATTTAAACTCAGATTTTGTTTGCTTTTTATCGAAATCATTTATCTAGCAGCTTTTTCCATTTACACTCCAGAATAGTTGAATTATGCAAACTTTATAGGTATTTTAAGTAGATAATTTTTTCATAAAATGATCAGCACCGGCTTTCGAAAAAATATTAGTTGAATATTTCAGGTCGAGTAGGTTTCACAAAATTAATTATTTTGGATAACAAAGTAGAAAAATTTCAAAAATTCGATTCTATATTCCAGTAACCATAGATTATTATACTGAAGTACTAGAGGATTCTTTCTGGTCCATTTTTATAATGGATAAGATCGCGATCCTGACCAGATGGATAACGAACTCAACTAGACACGTGAATATTCAATTCGAACTGGAAACGAAGCTGTAAAATCTACCTCATAATTGTCGGAATAGCAATCTCTCTGGCAACGCTGTGAGGGAATTAAACGCCATTTACATGAGTCCGTAATGTTACCTTCTTGAACAAAAAGCGTATATTTGACGCCACAATGATATGAACTTATACTGAAGCCATAACATACGCCAAATGTTGAAAATTCGTATATTTATTTTTCATCGTACGCTATTCTTCGTAGACAGGGAGTATAATTGGTCGTTTTGGTTGAATATACACGAATCAAAACCGACATAGGTCGTCTCTTTCTAGGTGACGCCATAATGGTTGGTCTATGGTCTGAAGCCATAATGTTCGGAGATGTAAATATATATATATATATATATATATATATATATATATATATATATATATATATATATATATATATATATAATATATATTTACGTCGATGCGTGCATAGCTGGACCGTCGTTTCCATATGTGTATCCGTGCATGGCTGGACGCCATATTTTTATGCCTTAGCGGGAATAGCTGGACCACATCGATGCAACGTTGCCAGATTCAGCCCGTAATCTTGGATATGAGGAAAATGTTTGAATAATCCATAGGTTTGTTCGTAGTGTGGTTCACAACGGTTGTGAACTATACAGAGCAAGCGCAATTCCATTTTAGGGTAGCGAAAATCCATTTGCGCTTGCTCTATATAGTTCACAACCGTTGTGAACCACACTACGAACAGGCCTTATATATTACACTATGGTATGGTAGATAATGATAAGTTGAAAGAGATCTCATTATTGTTTCTTTAAATGCTCAGGGAGACTTATAGATGACGCAAATATGTGGTAGAATTTTTTTGGTTAGAATAATTTACCGACTGCTATAAGTGGATTAAACCTAGAGAAAATAAGAGTAGTGAAGTCAGGATTGTGTTTTCATCATTATCAAAAAAAGATTTACTCAACGATCAGATTCGCCTCAATGACTCACTATTACTGAATGTATTTTGAAAATTTGTGTCCAACTAGTAGTATTTTCGTCACTTTAATCGCGGAAATAAAATAAACAAAAAAACAAAAAAATTCGAAAAATTCAATGTTGAAATTGAAAAAAAAAATAAAAAACCTCGTTGAAATCTAAGGGTAGATAATATTTTTCGATAACATCGAGGAATTAAGATTTTATTATAAATTAATCGAAAGTCAATAGAGAGTTTCATTGTCTATACGATCGATCCTCCGATTGTTACCTACCTGTAAATTGCTCTGAAGTTCCCGGTGATTAGTATAATATTATGAGCTCTAGTCTTATCTGTTTCTGTCCCGAATTGTTTCGAATGTTCCGGAAACTATCATTACCTCCTCCCAATTCTTAGCAATAGAGTCTGATTGCTTGTTTATATATTTTTGTTTCGGTACCAAATATTTTAGTTTACACTTCTGAAGATGCTATTGTGATAGCGAAACAAGTGTCATGGTTTAAAGGTTTAAAAACTCATTTTGTCAAAAACGTATAATCAGTTTCAAGTCCAATTATGGATTTTCATCAAGTATAGGCCACATCAATTCAATATAAAAAGATAATATTTCAATCAACAAGAAATAAAATCTGTTTATTATTATTCGAACTCTAATTATATGAGACATGTTGAGCCTAACCTACATAGGTACCACTCATTATCTCACGTGAAACTATCCCTTATACATCAGTCTGCTTTACATTAGATAATTTTTAGCCATTTGAAGCGATTAAATACATCTTTTATTTTATAAAGCTTGGATGTTGGGATTAAGGAAATTATTTGCATATTGATTCTATATAGGATACTTTTATAATATGGTTTCAATTTCAGTATTGGCAAATTAGGGAGATGAACTAGGCCAACAAAAGGTTGGTTAGGTTAGGTTAGGTTATGTTTTGGTTAGGTTGTGCTACCCTAAATGATCATCTTATAGTAATTAGATGGTTAAAACACTGGGAATTCCGAAAAAATAATTGAGGATGAACACTCCAATAGCTGTGGCAATAGGAGTGGTCTATAAAAAGGAGGTTAGGTTTTTATTGGGTTAGGTTGTGTTAGACTAAATGATCATCCTATGGTGATTAGATGTTAAAAACATTGATAATAAGATGGTGATTTGATGGTAAAGACACTGAGAATTCCAAATTAAAGAGAAAAATTGAAGGAAGAACTACATCAAGAATGAGGTTGATTTATGGTTGGGTTAGGTTGTGTTACCCCCAATTACTGATATTTAATTTAACCATATTATACAATATTTATCATCATGTTTGGGAACCATTAGTCGAATCGGCAGTCATATAGAGATCCAACGAAAACGATCCACAATCCACGACTTATCGTTGCTGCTTTTCTATATTTTTCATTTTACTATTCAGATATTTCGGAACAAAGAGATTCATATATGCGTCAATCACTGGACCGATGTTGTTGTTGAAGGTCTTCCTGTAATTCAATTTTTAACATATACAAGCGTGTTTAGCTGGACGTTAGTTTTCTCCCCACCAAAATCTTAAAATTTACATTGGGGAAACAAGATTTATTATGTGAAACCATTGAGTTGTATACTCAAAGGTAAGACTAAGAGAAACATACTTTCAATACTTTATGGTTTCCGTTGTCAGGCGGGACAATATACAGGGTGTTTCACGAGTAAACGGACAAATGAGAACCGTGAATAGAGAGCATTGAGCTGCGTTTAAAAACACCTCATATGTGTGTACTCTGTTTCCGATATACAGAGGGTTTTCTGATATTTCTCAAATTTTCGTTTCGCTTTATCTTCTGAAATACTCGATATATTCGACTGAAAATTTATATTTGAGCTAAAGTTTTCAGTTTCAATGAAACAGAACATCAAAATCCGACAAAAACCAGTACCGGATATGTCCATTAAGTTTCGAGAAAAATTATGAAATAGGTAAATTTTAATCTCCCAACTTGCCAACATTCGATGGAAATTCTAAAGTTATAACGCCATCGGTGCTAGGAGTGGTGACGTCATCGATGATTTCTGAATACCAAAATGTCATATGTAATACCAAAGAGACAGTTCCTCAACCCCCTAATGCTCTTTCTGTTCTCTATTCATCATATAAACATTAGGAAATTTTTCTATAGAGTCCTATGTATATACAGGAATGTACAATTATAGATCATTCTCGTTGATCAAAAAATGAACACACACCGGACTTACATTAACCTACAATACAATTGCTGATTGTAGAAATAAGATCTGGTCCTGTACATCCTACGAATGTTGAAAAATAAATAATTATGGATGATCGAAAAAGATACATCCATTTGACGTACAGAAAAGTACAATTTCTGAATCATCATTGCTGATTGTAGAAATAAGATCTGGTCCTTTACATCCTACGAATGTTGAGGAATGAAAAATTACATATACTCGAAAATGATACATCCAGTTTTGTTGTACAGAAAGATAAAATTTCTGGAAGCACATATTTAGATCTAGATCGGAACATCCAAAAGATATACAATTGTGAATAATTCACGTTGATCCAAAAATGTACATCAAGTGAACGTACATCAACGTAAAATTTCTGAATCAGCATTGCTGATTGTAGAAATAAGATCTGTACGTCCTACGAATGTTGAGGAATGAATAATTATGCATACTCGAAAATGATACATCCAGTTTTGTTGTACAGAAAAGTACAATTTCTGGAAGCAGATATTTAGATAGAAATTATTTGCATATTGATTCTATATGGGATACTTTTATAATATAGTTTCAATTTCAGTATTGGCAAATTAGGGGGATGAACTAGGCCAACAAAAGGTTGGTTAGGTAAGGTTATGTTTGGGTTACGTTGTGCTAACCTAAATGATCATCTTATAGTAATTAGATGGTTAAAACACTGGGAATTCAGAAAAAATAATTAAGGATGAACACTCCAATAGCTGTGGCAATAGGAGTGGTCTATAAAGGGGAGGTTAGGTTTTGGTTGGGTTAGGTTGTGTTAGACTAAATGATCATCCTATGGTGATTATATGTTAAAAACATTGATAATAAGATGGTTGTTGGATGGTAAAGACACTGAGAATTCCAAATTAAAGAATAAAAGAAAGAACTACACCAATAATGAGGTTGATTTATGGTTGGGTTAGGTTGTGTACCCCCAATTACTGATATTTAATTTAACCAGATTATTCAACATTTATCATCATGTTTGGGAACCATTAGTCGAATCGGCAGTCATATAGAGATCCAACGAAAACGATCCACAATCCACGACTTATCGTTACTGCTTTTCTATATTTTTCATTTTACTATTCAGATATTTCGGAACAAATAAGAGATTCATATATGCGTCAATCGCTGGACCGATGGTGTTGTTGAAGGTCTTCCTGTAATTCAATTTTTAACATATACAAGCGTGTTTAGCTGGACGTTAGTTTTCTCCCCACCAAAATCTTAAAATTTACATTGAGGAAACAAGATTTATTATGTGAAACCATTGAGTTGTATACTCAAAGGTAAGACATACTTTCAATACTTTATGGTTTCCTTTGTCAGACGGGACAATATACAGGGTGTTTCACGAGTAAACGGACAAATGAGAACCGTGAATAGAAAGCATTGAGCTGCGTTTAAAAACACCTCATATGTGTGTAGTCTGTTTCCGATATACAGAGGGTTTTCTGATATTTCTCAAATTTTCGTTTCGCTTTAACTTCCGAAATACTTGATCTATTCGACTAAAAATTTATATTTGAGCTAAAGTTTTCAGTTTCAATGAAACAGAACATTAAAATCCGACAAAAACCAGTACCGGACTGAGTGACGCTTCATTCACTGATTTTACAAAAATCAGTTGAACATTTCCAAATTCACTTTTATGCAGGGCTGGTTTTTTCAAGAGGCGTTTCTCCTCGAAAAAATTATTCATAAAAAATAATTCACGGATGAGGCAGGCATACAACCGAATCATTGAATTCGAAAAATTTTTACGTGTAGATAACTAAATTATTAAAATTTCAATGAAAAACTAGATACAGGGTGTTGTTCATGAGTTTGAAGTTGAATAAAGCGTCACTGAGTCCGGACCTTATTTTGATCGAATTTTAATGTTTTTTTTTTTATTAAAACTAACAACTTCAAGCTGATAATGAATTTTCAGTCTAATGGATCAAAAATATCAGGAGTAATAGTGAAAAAAAAATTCGAGAAATTTTAGAAAACACACTGTATATCGGAAACCCGGAAATAGAGTACCTAAGACGCATATATGAGCTCAATGCTCTCTATTCACGGTTTTCGTTTGTCTGTTTGCTCGTGAAACAACTTGTATTTGTTGAAAAAAAAAACACAATAACCAATTGGAAATACGCAGTTTTTGCAAGAGAATTGAATCAACTGCGAAATGAGATGTGAACGTCCATCGTTGAAGAAACGCTTATAATTTCTCTCAATTACATTTTTGATATGAAAAAATAATATGCCGTGCCCATCTTCTCAATATCGCTTCGTATATTCACAGCGTTTTCATCATTTATAAACTCAATCATCTCATGAAATGTTGGAATACCATAAGTAGATGGCAAGCGGGCCTTAAAATCAACTATGTCACACATATTAGTTCGGAAGCTTGATCTTTCGATCTATTCGTTTTTGTCTGATAGTAGTTCGTAAGACAAACTTACTCCATCAGTGTTTTCATTTAAGTTCTATTCTATTCTATTCGTTACTAAAATCTTGCTTTTCTGACGACGATAGCGCTCTCAGAAAGTTAGGCGTCATAATTCATCCGACCTCATTTCACCTCAGTACACGTTGTTACGACCTAATCATTGCCGGAATGTTTTTTTTTCTGCTTCAGAGATAGAAAAAATTTGCACCAGTTCACATCTAAGTACTGATGACGGCTAAGAAGCCCGAAACCAATCTGCCTGTTACTCTTTTGATTGATATGATTACACACTACAGCATGCTTCGAAATATAGATTAAACTAGTCCATTTCATTCTAATTATTATTATACTATAACCAATTGGTTTGTATTTAAACTTAAAAATTATTTGTAGAGTAGGTACCCGAATTTTTCCGTTTAGCTTCACCACCTCGTATATATACGAACATAGTCCAGCCGTGGACGTATTGATATATGTTGAAGATATTCAGGTACGTGCATGACTGGACCAACTGATATATGGAACCATGGCTCATGGTCCAGCTATCCACGTACCAACATACAGGGTGTCCCAAAACTAGTGAATCAAACGTCACACCACGATAGAGTAGATCAAATACTATCGAATGATACAAACATTTGTTGAGCGAAAATGTACCGTTTCTGAAAAAACCTAACCTAAAGTTGTCGATTTTCGAACTATTTTTTCAATCACAAGGCCAATTTGTTATTAAAGATAGCGTTTTTCTCCCTTATTATCACCCCTATAGAGGGGGTTTATTCTAAGTAATCAAAATCATGTAGAAAAAACAATTGTTTTAATTTACATTTACTTAGGTTATCGATTAACTACTTAAAATAATTTCAATTAGGGGAGTTCTATCTAATCTAAGTTCAATATAATTTGAAATCAATGTACTTTTTCACAAACTGGCCCTGTGATTAAGAAGAATAGTTCGAAAATCGGAAACTTTAGATATTTTAATTAAATTATGATTATTTTCGAAATGGTACATTTGCGTTGAACATTAATGTTGGTGTCATTCGATAATATTTGGTCTACTCTATCGTGGTGGGACGTTTGATTCACTAGTTTTGGGATACCCTGTATATCAAACATATTTCGATACGTGAATGGCTGGACCATGCTCTTTATGGAATATATTTGGCACCGAATAAAACTGAAATAGAAGCGTCCTTCAAGGGCCTGTTCCGATATTACTGGCCCGCAATCGAATAACAATAGAACTCAAACGACTGGGCCAATAGGCATCGTCTCTGAAATACTGACAGTACTGTTCAGGAATATCGGAACAGACAGAAATGAGATAACGATGCAACAGAAAAGAATAGAAGTATAGAATTCCTCTTATTATGACTTCAAATGAAAAATATAGAGATCAGAGAATAAAATGGTGAAACATTAGTTTTGAATTACGCTATAAGCTGAAAGCCTAGCTTTATATAGCTGTTATAGGCTGAAAGCCTATAACAACAGGAAGAAGGAGGAGCTGTGTAATCAATTTATTAACTGAATCAATTAATTCATTGCATGATTAGCCTACTTCATGATTGCTGAAAAAAATATGTAGGTGTATATTTGTACTTTGACTGCAAAAAACAGGAATTTTTTTATTTAGCTTAACCACCTCGTATTTATACGGACGTAGTCCAGCCATGGACGTATTGATATATGATGAGGATATACAGATACGTGCATGGCTGGACCAACTGAGAAATGGAACCATGGTGCATGGTCCAGCTATCCACGTACCAACATATATATAACATATTTCGATCCGTGAATGGCTGGACCATGCTCTTTATGGAATATATTTGGCACCGAACAAAACTGAAATAGAAGCTCTCTTCAAATAAGATAACGAGATAACAGAAAAGAATAGGAAGTATAGAATTCCTCTTATTATGACTTCAAATGAAAAATATAAAGATCAGAGAATATAATGGTGAAACATCACTTTTGAACTACGGAATATTCTGAAAGCCTATAACAACAGGAAGAAGGAGGAGCTGTGGATTCAATTTATGCACTGAATCAATTCATTCACTGCATGTTTAGCCCACTGCATGATTGCAAGAAAAAAATATATACGTGTATTATTATTCAAAAAAGAAATGGTGTTGAGAAATATAACCGGTTTGTCGAGTTACTAACACTGTCAGAATTCAAATCAGCAATATTCTAGAACAATTTCTTAGGTGAAAGTAATCAGTTTAAAAATTCATTTTCCGATATTCTTCCAATTAATTATTATTTTGCATGCATTCTCGGCTCTTTTCTATGTAACAGAGTATAATATATGCTCAAAAAAAATCTTCTGTAATATTTTTTCACGGGCAATCGACATTTTCACCAAAAATACTTCAATAGTCTTATCAAATCAGATACAGAAGAAAACGTAAATATAACATCCAAAATATTTTATTTTTAATTCTGGATCTATACATACATTACAATGGTACAGCTATAGAATGTATAGGTATCAGCCAAATCTCTTGGTAGGAGCAGTTAGGAAAACATTTTGATATTACATTAAAAAGGCTGACTGAATTTGATGCTTGCAGAAATAATTTATCCACAAAATTTGTTTTAAGTTCTACCTAATTTATCAACTGAATCGACAATCTACTGAAATTGTTAAAACACAACCTGACAACACTGCAAAATTTGTGAAACTGGGTGGGAGAAAAGGAAGTCCAGCTAAACATGCATAGACATAAAGAAATCTGATGTGCATAGCTGGACGTCCAGCTATGCACAGAAATGTCCAGCCATCACCGATTGTCAAAATTTTTGGTCCAGCTATGCACGCATTGACATATATATATATATATATATATATATATATATATATATATATATATATATATATATATATATATATTTGTCCAATAGACGTTTCCAGTCCCGATACGTTTCTAAGGCGACCTGAGACCCACATGATCCGAATGTTTTCTTCGAGTATATATGATGAAATAACGTTAATGAGAATTATAACTCCTTAGGCACACTTAGAGGGGAAAAGAATTCCTTCATTTAAAAAAGTAGCATAATCGATAATATTTTCCAAACCCGAGACATTGCACCAACTTTACAATCCCACATATACTCCAGCGGTAAATATGGCCAACGTTCACGATCCCGGCGCTGTTGCCAGTTTGACGGGACTGAAGCCGACAATTTCGATGTATAAAATGACGCAAAAAAGTAGGTGTTACGGTAGATATTCATATATGTGTGACTTTGTTGAGAAAGAAGTATTGTCTCAATTTTCTCATGAAGCTAATTCCTTTTCAACAGATTCTTCTCAAATTTTGATCCATTAATAACATAAGCTTGAGAGGCCTGTATACATAAAACGATTGTAACAAAATACGAAAAATTAATTTTTAGCTTCCTTCTGAAATATACAAGGGGGCTCCTGAAATTCGTGCAAGTACTCCAACTATCATAAAAATAAGACAAAAATCAACCAAATCTATTGAAACACTGTTGACAAAAATTGAGATCTAGAGAGCGAAATATGAATTGTTTTAATATTCCAGAGCTAGACTCATCATACCTAATTCAACGTGTTCAGTTTTATCATTTCATCCTGTATGTCGAATTGAAAATAATTGTTTCACTTTTCAAGAAGCCCATGCCAAGCCCAGAATTCCTCCTAAAATGTATTTTCCAAATTGAAAAGAAAAACAGAAAAATCTAATTCATTCCTATAAATATCGTGAGAATGAATAGTTATGAGATGTGAAATATTCCATAACAAACTTTAAAACGACCAGAATAATCGTAATAGCTTTCCTCGATAGGTACAATTAAGATGTCTAAAACACTGGTGTGTGCACTTGTCACTTTTTGCAAGCATCAACATTTCAGAAAATCGGGGATATGGGATCAGTTTCGTGGCGGCGCCACCATGTCATTTGCTTCGTTTTATCCTTGTTCTATCAAAGGAAGTCCAAGATACTCTCTCGTTTTATTTTGTTTTGCGTTGATATCGAATATCGATCAACGAGTGCAAAATATGAACTGGCCCATTTTGACAGCTGTTAAGGAATATTTGTGATTTACAGTTCAATTTTCGTTGTAAAAACAAATTTGTCAACATTTCAACACTACCGAATAAGGGTTCAAAGGAGTATTTACTGTTCTTCTTCAAGATAATTTCCGTTTGACAACTTGAATTCGTGAGGGGGGTAATTCAATATGATTTTAATAAAACACAATTGATTGGTCAAATATCCAATATATTCAGTTGATGGAAAGGTAATTTTCACTATATCTATTCAGGAAGAACATTTGAAGAACAAACTCGAATAGATTTATCAATTTCTGATTCTCAATACATGTCCACAATCCACACATTACGTATTTCCAATACAGTTTCTTTGAAATATTGCTGAAGTTGCCATAAAACTTAGCTATATCCTTCCCGAATGTTCGTTCATCTGATTTTTTCTGCCTCAAATTCCAACAACACCGAATTATTAGCTGAAGTTCTTGATTGTCCATACAGAAACCTAAACTTACTGAACGACATGTTGAATAAATGAATGTTCTACACCCCTTTCTCGAAATTAATACATTTTCACACACCAATAATCGCTTATAAATACAACATATTCGTTAGTCGTAGGAAAGTATTCAAATTATTTTCAAATATCAATTGACAATGCTCTGTCAAATTCTAAACAGCGCTACCTACAGTGGGAAAAACGAAACTGGTCCGATATCCCCACGAAATTAAGAACAATATCGAATCAGTGAATACACCAGAGTTTTAGACATCTTAGGTACAATCATTCATTAATGCGAAACACTGAAATGAAATAACACAAACCAAAATGAAAAAATTGATTACTGACGTTCAAATTCCGTCAATATTATTTTGAAAGTTTTGCGAAATGAGAACCGTTTGTTTGTACTCATCTGTCACGTTGAATTCTCCGATGAGATAAAGCCTTTCGATCCATTTCGCCATTGTTTCTTTAGATCACAAAAATTCATCATTCAATTGAATGCATCTCGTCGTCTGGATATCCTCCTCATAAACCTCATCAATTTTACCCACAAGGAATTGTATAGAAGGTTGAGATCTGGTAATCTATAAGGTCATGGTTCCCAGTTGGGTCTCCTGGACCAATTCATTTAATTGGATAGGTATTGTCCAGGCCATTCCTTACTTTGAAAATGTGTTTCTCCGATTTTTATGCCTTGTGGCATGCCAAGAGAAATATTTTGTGGAAAGTTATTATTATAGAACAAGGAGAACGACTAAGGGAGATGATTCCTCGATGAAAATAAGCAGGGGTAGTTCCTATGAATTTTTTTCGAAATGGACCTCCCATCCAAGATACAGCCTTTGGAAGGCGATGACGAGTTTATAGTTTTCGATTTTTTTACGAGTTCTAAAAAACACTGAGTCATAAAACTATACATATAATATGAAGCACTAAGTATATATTAATACTCACACAATTTTTTAGATCTCATAACTTCATTATTAAGGGTTGAACATAACAACCCTTTATGATTTTCCTTCAAAAATTGTTTTCGTGGGATAGATATTCAAAAAACAAAAGTCTCTTATGGATTCCTCTTCGATTCGGGAGAAAAAATCGCCTGCAAAGTTTCGATACAGTCGATACTTTCTCGGAAGAAATATAAACTTACAATCAGTTCTGATTACTGTTCATTCCATTTCATCGTAAAAGTGTTCCATAGAATGAATATTCTGAGATATTGTATGTCTATGACGGGAGATAAAGATGTTCTATGAATCTTTCTTAAGGTTCAATTACCAATTTCCGGAAGAAAATTATTTCCCTAATATTTTAATTTAACGAATTGAAATTTCTTTCGATTAATGAGCATAATTGACAACAGTACTTTTCATTTTATTTCAGATACAATAATGCAAAACTATAATAAATGTTCAAAATGACTACCTCTCGCTAATATATATGCATCAACTGTCTGTCTCGTAGACCTTCGTATTCTTTCGAATATCCCGGTAGTATTTCTTATGGTTTCACACGATGATACTATTCGATCTCTGGAGTATTAAACGCATGATCTTCAGTGAACTGAGCATCATCATCACTGCAGATTTTCATATACAAATAAGGTTTGTGATTGGCCATACAATTTGAAAAATTCAAGGTTGAATATTATCTCCAAGTTTCAAACATTCTACATACTGCATGTGGAGAGGAAACTCTTGTATACTGCGCTTTGCAATTGAATACTGTTGAAAAATTAATTTTCGACTGTCAAGGTTGAAATCTAATTGATTTTATTGGTTTATACAGCGTGTCCACTTTTAAAAGGGCCAAACTTCATGATGAGATCATACAAGTGATTTGTAACGAAAAATGTCATATAACACATCATTGAAATGTTATCGGTTATTCTTTAATATAACATTTTTTGATTTCACGAAATATTCCATGTTTTTCTAATGGTATCAATCACACTACAGTTATTTCGTAGCCTAATTAAATTTGACCACATATCTGGAAACAGCAATAAATCTGCTACATGATGAGAATTCGTGTGTACGAAAAAATTTCTTATTGCGGGCTTGGTAAGGGGATGGGATGAATATCACGATTCTGAAGTGAACAAAATTAAGCCTATTTTTCCAATGGTTTTATCAATGAAAAATTATTAATTATGGATATGTTTTCTTTTCAACAAAAAATACCCCATTTAGATTGCTTCCGAATGACATATAAGCCTCTATTCTTGCTGCTAGTCTTCTTCCTAATGGAAGAAGAAATATAATTATTTATTTATTACATTATTGTTTTTAGTAAAGGACAAGCCTATAAACTCGAAGGTTATAGATTGCATACATGCATACATAAACTGTGTGGATAAACGAAAATGAAAGGAAAAATACAAAAATGAAATATCATATACAAAAAAGAAAAAAAATATAGATATTACACCACAGTTCCTCACAGAGAGGACTTCTACCTGTCATAACTGTTTTTGAAACCGTTTACCGAGGTCGATCGCACTACGCATTCAGGGAGAGGGTTCCAGTTGTGAAATATACGGTTAAGGAGAAAGTTTTAACATATGAATGGCTAACAAGATAACAACGAAAAACTCGACACATTCCAAACCTTAATTTGATTTATTTTGAAGCTCCTTATGATTGAATAATAAAATTATTCACATGGACATCATAAATTTATCTACAAAATCAAATAACCCAAATGAATAAACTAAATTTTAATGATATAGATTTTATGGAAACATGTAAAGAAAACAAATTACTACTATTACTTATACTCGTAATAATTGCTCGAAATGCCCAACGCCTTGTTCAATACATTTTATACATCGTTTTTGTAGTGAATCTGCAACCCTGCGAAGTTTCTGACGCATTTCAGCATAACACAATGTTATTCTTTCGATCAGGACCTCTCGAGTCTGAACGCTAATTTAATAAACTTTTTCTTTCAAGGTGTTCCAGACATGAAAATCCAAAGGCGTAAGGTCGGAGCCTCTTTGTGGCCATCTTACGTTGACCCTCAACTCATGTTGAAAATGAGAAACCATGGTCGCATGGGGGTTTTCTCTTTTCCATACATGGGTTGAGGGTCAACGTGTGGTTGGCAGTCATGAGAGGTGGACTTTTCGGACGAGTAATATTTCCCGATCCGATTGATCCAAAGCATCTTGACAGACATATTGGAGAAAATGTCTGGTTTCAAATGAGTGGCTGCCAGCTCATAATAGCCGGAATGTACGGGACTAAATAAATCAATATTTTGGGGTGCAATGGATTGGGAGGTACAGTCCGGTAAGATGGCCAACAAGAAGCTCCGACCTTACGCTTTTGGATTTTTATGTCTGGAACACCTTGAAAGAAAAAGTTATCACAATATTTTGAATAGAATCTGAGTGGTGTTATTGAATTCTTTTCGTATACAAACTAGATTATCACACGTCCGCAAAACTATAAACGTCCGATGAAGTCAGGATCTTCGTCAAAAAAAAAATTAATTTTAACTTTACCCTACTCTACCCTCTGCCGTCAATAGTCAAACGTTCCTCGCAGATTCCTTTTAAATCGTCTCAGTCGCTGAAGGTATTTAATTTTAGTTTATCGCAACAGTTGCGAAATAATTCACTAGTTACTAGAAGCAAAAATTTCAAGACATAGATGAGTTCTAGAAAATGTCAATTTAAATGTCAAAATTTGAAAAATCACTATGGTCTTTTCCAGAATTATTAACATCCCAGTAGGTTTTTAAAGTCCAGAGGTTCATAACAGCGTTTCTGGTGTCGGAACCTGAAGATGTGATGCGATTAGTCATCCCGAAACCGGTAGTTCTTGTAGAATAAATTGGTGAGAGACAGTTTTTAGGTGTTTTGATTTATTTTGGTATATTATATCATCTGTTCATTTCAGCTCAAGCTAATTCAAATATCTATATTAAACTTATATTAGGTATCACATCACTCTGTAAATTAACTTGTACCTATAAGCGAAAACCAATCGTGTAACTGAAAGTCCTCTGAATTGATAATGACTTTTATGTGTATTTTTATAAATGATTATATTGAAAGTTTGACTGAGGAATACCCTTCCACCTCCTGAACTGAAAATTTCCAATTGTTAGTTCAGGATACTCGAGTAATTTCCAATATTTCATCTCTATGATTCAAACAAAAATGAAGTTGCTGAAGAATACTTGTACCAGAGATAGAGTAGAATCTGATGTGTATGAATTGACTGAAAAAAAATGATGACATATGTATAAACTTTTATTCTTGCTGCATTTCTTCTGCCATAATATCATGGCTAACAAGATAACAACGAAAAATTCCCAAACAAATTTGATCTATTTTGAAGCTCTTCATGATTGAATATTATAGTAATTCTCATGGAAATCGTGAATTTATCTGCGGAATCAAATAATCAAAATAACTCAAATGAATAAACTAAAGTCTAATGATATAGATTTTAAGAAAATATGTGAAGAAGAAAACTACTACCTTGAATTATTGCTCGAAATGTCCACCGCCTTGTTCAATACATTTTACACATCGTTATCGTACGTACACATTTTATATTATGAAAATGAAGTTTTTCAAGAATATAAGGACTTCATACTGAAAAAACCTTTTTATCACTGTGGTAGGAGTAAAAAATCTCCATTGCTTTTGTATATTGATCTTCTGAAAAATTTCTGGAAAAGAGCTCCTGTCCAGTCAACCAAATATAACTTCAATGATGTTCAGGAAATTCGTAAACACGACAGAGGGTCAAGTAGGTTGTGGTGAAAATACAATTTTTGTGCATAGGATCCAAAACGTGCCAAAGCTCCTGAAATTAGGTCGACTCACTTAATCGGGCTTGTATAAGTTTCCATACGTGTGCTATTATAGTTCGTATACGCAAAGAATACAATAACACCACTTCAATTCAAAATAATGTCATTGAATATTTCTCATGACGACTGTTCATCATACCGGGATCGTATAAGTTTTCTTATAGTACATTTGAGGTGTATAAATCGAAAAGATGACAAAATAAATTCTCAAGCTCTTCAACTGCAGCGTTGCCAAATTTTCGGACTAGATGCGTCGGTCAACTATGCGGATTATATACATCAAGTTCATGTCGCTCGAAGCGCCCTCGCACTGGCCAAACCCTGAAGTTTTCTGTATATAATAACGAGTATAACCGACTTTTCAGACCCACCTGAAAATTCACCCCCAGCATCCCCTAACCCCCCTTATAACGATTCTATGGTCGAACGTTACCAGACCCGGAGCCGGGTCTGACAACGTCACTTTTGGACTGAAAAGTCGGTCGAGTATACCGTTTTGGGTCTGTATATGCGGTCGAACAAATCTATATATATATATATATATATATATATATATATATATATATGTCAATGCTATGCTATATATATATATATATATATATATATATATATATATATATATATATATATATATATATATATATATATATATATATATATATATATATATTTGTCCAATAGACCTTTCCAGTCCCGATACGTTACTAAGGCGAACTGAGACCCACATGATCCGAATGTTTTCTTCGAGTATATATGATGAAATAACGTTAATGAGAATTATAACTCCTTAGGCACACTTAGAGGGGAAAAGAATTCCTAGGTTATGAAGCACATAACCTAGAGGTTCAACTGTCAGACATGCTGATTTTCATATTTTAATTGTGTGTTTTTTAATATGTGATGATAATTTCTGTTGTTCATGGATCCTCTAAGATCAATGATCTGTTTGAATACCTTGCTCTTGCAGATTTTTTCGAATGTCAACTGAGTTGCTCGTGTCCTGATGAAGAGCCCAACAATAGGCTCGAAATATAGACAATCGAACGACAAATAGTTGTCTCTGTTTACAACCAGCCCCTTGCCGAGTACCCATAGTATTTTAATATATTGTTAGAAATGAAACTCAAGAATTCCAAACTTAATCATTTATTTTCGTAAACACAAGAAATATCGAGCGGCTTGTACATCCGAGCACGAAGGGATCTTCAAATCGAATTGCCTGAGTACCACAGCTTCAAATCTCGGCTGTCGTTTATGTTTACTCAGCGCTTATCCCCTTTGACCGGCAGCGGCTCACCATATTCGTGTATTCGATTTCTTACACGGCCTTCCTGACAACTGCGACGCTCTCGACGCATTTTTCTCCAGAAGACCTATCTGTGAAAAAGAAATATTATTTTTTCTTTCACCTGGCTCAACCACTCACGGGACTGAGACCCAGAGACATACAATTCAGTGATAATCTCGATCATCACTCTGCTCTTATCAAATTATACTCGTAAATACCTCAGCTATCAATCAGCTGTACCACTTGCTGGTCAGAGTCTCACATAATCAAAATTATATCTGTAATGACCTCAGCCATTACCCTGCTCTATCACTTACGTTACAGAGACAGACAAATATCGAAATTACACCTGTAAAGACATCAGTCATTTCTCAGCTCTACCACTAACGGGACAGAGATTGACAAAAATCAAAATTATACCTGTAATGACCTCAGCCATCACTCAGCTCTACCACCAAGGGTACAGAGACTGACAAAAATCAAAATTATACCTGTAATGACCTCAGCCATCACTCAGCTCTACCAATAAGGGTACAGAGACTGACAAAAATCAAGATCATACCTGTAATGACCTCGGCCATCACCCAGCTCTACCACTAAGGGTACAGAGACTGACAAAAATCAAAATTGTACCTGTAATGACCTCGGCCATCACCCAGCTCTACCACTAAGGTTACAGAGACTGACAAAAATCAAAATTGTACCTGTAATCACCTCAGCCATCACTCAGCTCTACCACTAAGGGTTACAGAGACTGACAAAATCAAAATTGTACCTGTAATGACCTCAGCCATCACTCAGCTCTACCACTAAGGGTACAGAGACTGACAAAATCAAAATTGTACCTGTAATGACCTCAGCCATCACTCAGCTCTACCACTAACGGGACAGAGACTGGCAAAATCAAAATTGTACCTGTAATGACCTCAGCCATCACTCAGCTCTACCACTAAGGGTACAGAGACTGACAATGCAATAACAGCATTAATGTTTCTACACTAACCTTCTCTTTCAACTGAGTCACTTTCTGACTCCAGAAAATCCAATACTTCATTCATGTCAACATTCAAAGCCCATTGTATAGGCCACCGTCTGAGCTGCTCCTTGGCTGCTTTCGTCACGATGTTCGTGCCAACCTTCTTAATTTCATAGCGTCCATTATCCAGGCAATTCACCACCTCGTATGGACCCAGAAACTCATAATCGCTTTTACTAATGTGCATCTGAGAATCACGGTGCATCAGCACAAAGTCACCAGGCGAGTACTGAACGTTATCTCTTCTTCTCTTATTAACATCGTTCAGATCACGCGTCGAGGACAATTTTTCTGCTACTCGCTGTCTATCCAAATCTCGGTTTCTTATTGAAGACAGATCCTTTGACACATTTTTCAATAACGCCTGTATCAATGGTGTCGAACTTTGGATTCCCAAGAGTAATTGCAGTGGAGTCGAATTAGTTGATTTCTGCACAGTTGTGTTAAGAACAAGCTGGATTTTCCATAAACCACTCGGCCATTCTGCCTTTACTCGAGTTTCAATTCTCAATAAATTCCTAATGGTTCTCATATAGCGTTCCACCTGTCCATTTCCTCTGTGTATGTCTGGCGTAACATAATGATGCTCGATATTCCAATTTTCCAGATACTTTGGAAAAGTTGTATTCTTGAACGACGTAGCGGCATCCATTATAACTCGTTTAGGGGTTCCAAATAATGATAACACAGTTTCTAATTTTTCGCGAGTTTCTGCGGTGGTCACACTTTTCATTGGCATCAAAATGCAATATTTCATAAAACTATCAACGATATCCAAAATGTGCTTGTAACCGTCAGTAGACACAGGTAATGGTCCTAAACAATCCAAATGAAAGGTGTGAAATGGTTCTTTGGGAATCTCTACTGGATGTACAAAACCTTGTAGTGGTCCTGTTCTTGTCTTTTTTACTGCACATATTACACAATGCCTAACATAACATTTGATGAAGTGTCTCATTCGTGGAAACCAAAAATTTGCAGCTATCGACTGGTAAGTTTTATCATCGCCGATATGACACTGCTCGTCATGGAAGATACGGAGTAACCCTAAGCGACTTTGTCTAGGAACAAACCACTGCAGATTCATTGTTCCATCTGGGTTGTGGTGCTTGTGGTACAACATTCCATCCTTTTCAGTGTATTGGTTAGAGTCGAGATCTCCATTCCTTAGATGTTCCAACATGTTTTGAACTTCCTCGTTTCCCTTCTGTTCAATGTAAGCCCAGTTATTATGCGAAACTCGGCGTATTGTGTTTACAGGATTTCTACTCAGATAATCCACATGTGGAAGATTGCTTCCTTTACGGTACTTTATCTCAAAATCGAAATCTTGAAGGTAAACCCACCAGCGGGCTATTCGAGGAATAAGATCCTTTTTAGTAGCTGTTGCCTTAACGGAATTGCAATCTGTGACTATGGTGAATTTGATCCCAAGCAAATAAGTTCGAAAGTGTTTGAGTGCTTGCACTATTGCCAGAGTTTCTAACTCGTATGAGTGATACTTCGATTCACTGTCTGTTGTCCTTTTACTAAAGTAAGCTACAACCTTTGGCTGGTTTTCATGTTTTTGTATAAGTATGGCACCATATCCAATACTGCTAGCATCGGTGTGCAGCTCTGTGGGTGCTTCTGGATCATAAACAACGAGCAGAGGCCTTGATGTCAGATGATCAATGACATATTTTCTTGCTTCCTCCTGCTCTTCTCCCCATTGAAAGGGAATTCCTTGTTTCGTCAGGCGAGTTATACATGCCGTTTTACTAGCGAATTCTGGGACAAATTTCCTGAAATATCCTGCTAGACCCATAAATTGACGAATTTGCTTGACATTTGTTGGAACTGGCGACTTCATTAGCGCTTCGACCTTGGCTTTCCCTGGTCTTACACCTTCACCTGATATTTCTCTCCCAAGGTATTCTAAGCTTGGTTGCAGGAAGTGGCATTTTTTTATGTTCAGAGAGAAACCAGCAGAACTAAGTGCTTCCAGGACGCGTCTTAAGTTGGTAAGACCTTCTTCCGGGGTGGCACTAGGAATGAGAATATCGTCCACATAAACTAATGCAATAGTATCTTTCAAATTTCCAAGGGCTCGATTGACAGCCTTCTGGAATACAGCCGGTGCATTGGTTAGACCGAAGGGCATACGAAGGTATTCGAAATGACCATCAGGTGTCACAAAAGCAGTCTTCGGAATGGATTCTTCATGTATCGGTATTTGGTGGAAACCGGAAGCCATATCCAAAGATGTGAAATAACATCCTTTTCCTAACCTATCCAACTGATCCTCAATTAATGGCATGGGAAATCGATCTTTAATAGTAATTCGGTTAAGTTCACGATAGTCGACGCACATTCTGAAGGATGTATCCTTTTTTCTCACCAATAGTATTGGACTTGCAAAGGGTGATTCACTAGGACGTATAATGTTGTTCGCCATCAAATCGTTTGTGATTTCACGAACAGCTTCCCTTTCGGTAGCGGATAGTCGATAAGGATTACGAGCAACTACAGTATCTTCTGATAGGCGTATCTGAAGACTCACATTGTTTACCGCGCCTACTTTATTTCCAGTTGTTATCATGCCACTAAAATCTCGAAGAATAATTTGGAGATCATCCAGGTACACAGCAGGTACATCAATCTCAGTTACTTCAGAATCGAAACTCTCAGAAATCCGGTTGATTCCAGGCAACTCACGACGTACTATGCGCGATCCTTCATGATCCGTAATGGTAACAAGACTCTGATCTTCGAAAATATTACGTCCAATCAAAACATCGTAATCAAGACTCTTAGCAGATACAAAAACGTAAGTAACTGGAATATTCACATCAGAGATGTTTGTGAAACCAACGAATTTTTTTGTTGCTTCAATGGTTACATTACTAAGTCCTTTCAGAATTATATTACATCCGGTTACTTTATTTTGGAATAAATGAGTGTACTTGTCTGAAATAAGAGAAAGGTCAGCCCCAGTATCAATTAAGGCCCAAAATTGATGACCATCGATGGAAATCTTTGTTGATCCGGCAGGTTTCCCTGTGGAACACAAGTTGATATTACGACGTTTTTCGATGGCAGCTTTCGTAAAACAATTTGAAATATTGTGACCCTTCTTAGCACAAAAACTACAACTCTCGTGATTTTGAGATGTACTAGGAACACCTTGGTCATTAACAGGGAATCTTTTGTTATCTGATTGAAATTTGTTGTCTTTAACACGACAATTTGCTTGAACATGTCCCATTTTACCACATTGGTAACACTTCTTAGAAATTTTGAAACTGCTTCCTTTCTTGTCGGAAAAAGGATATTTTCTTTTGAGAGATGACTCATAACCAATCATTCGTTGCTGTCCATCGTTATATCGTGAAGGTTTAACGAACGATGACAAGAAAACTAACAACTCGGAAATAGTGCGACAGTTAGCATTCATTGCGGCATTTCGTATCTCAAGCTCTGAAATTCCATAAACAATCAATTCTACTCGATCTCCTTCACTCCAGTTAGCGCGTAAATTATTTAATAAAGCTGACTTCTCATGCACATAAGTTTCATAAGTGTTTACACAAGCACTTGAGAATTTAACTGCCTCTTCCAACATACGGCCAAGATTCCTTTTCGGAGGAAATGCTTCGATGAAATCGATACGGAAAGTAGCCCAATCTCTGTTGTCGGGATTCCAACGTTCAAACCATCTTTTCGATTCATTCAATAAAAATCGACCAATCCTTGCCAAGGTTTGAACATCAGACCACCCTACTTCATGCTTAATAGTCTCAACATAACTCACCCATTTATTCGATTCATTAATTTCGGGTTTGAAATACGGTAAATCTACCTGTTCACCAGATCTCCGCGATTGTAGAACTTTGACTAACTCCGCCAGTAAGCTTTGAGTCGAATCGCCATCCGATGATGCCATTTTTTTTTTCACTTGTCTTGTAAACACACAGTCCAGGATAAAATTTCAGGATACGACGTAATAACCACTCAGTATTAGTAAATGTCCATAAAAGCTCGAAAACAGTCTTAGTAATTATTGTTTTTGTAACAATACAACAACACAAGTCACAAAATAACAGTTCACTATGAACGATAGGCACAATCCCACTTCTGATGTTAGAAATAAAACTCAAGAATTCCAAACTTAATCATTTATTTTCGTAAACACAAGAAATATCGAGCGGCTTGTACATCCGAGCACGAAGGGATCTTCAAATCGAATTGCCTGAGTACCACAGCTTCAAATCTCGGCTGTCGTTTATGTTTACTCAGCGCTTATCCCCTTTGACCGGCAGCGGCTCACCATATTCGTGTATTCGATTTCTTACAATATATATATATATATATATATATATATATATATATATATATATATATATATATATATATATATATATATATATATATTGTTACTGTTATTTACCTTCCCCTCTACATATATAGGCAAAAATCATTCCAATTATAAAACTCCTTCACCCGGAGGTCAGGTCGCCCAATGAACTTAACGGAGGTAACAACGAACTACGGGTTCATATATATATATATATATATATGAACCCGTAGTAACAACGAACTATATATATATGAACCCGTAGTTCGTTGTTACCTCCGTTAAGTTCATTGGGCGACCTGACCTCCGGGTGAAGGAGTTTTATAATTGGAATAATTTTTGCTTATATATGTAGAGGGGAAGGTAAATAACAGGGGTACCTAAAGAGGGGAAAAGATTTTCATCGAAAAATTTTTCTTCAAACGAATCAGACCTTACTACCTCCGCATATATTTCTTATTAGTAGTGCGCTCTCACCTCCCGCAACGTTGCCAGATTTCAGGAGGACAGAAAGTAAGGCAGCTTGAATTCTACTCATATACAGAATACAGCTGCTCTTCCGATTCATTCACACATACTGAAACCTGTAAATAGTTCGAGAACGATACTGATATTAATAAACTTCATACGCTAATAATTGATTGATGAGGTTCGTGATCTCGGAGTAAATGAATTTGGACAGAAATTATTATCTTTTCTTCATGAATATCAACAGTTTTGAATAAATATGCTTATGTCTACGATACTTCGTCCGATAGGGGAGTTCAATACCATATAAGTCCCAAAATGAATGATGCATGAAAATGAAATTTTTCGTGACATATAAGATTAATTCCAAAGACAATTTTACCGAATTTGTTCTGGTATGAAATAGTATTCTAATTTTTGGGCATTATATCCACGACATTAGGAACTCCATTGAAATGTTTTTCCCGAATGAATCAACAAAGATATACGTTTTAATTTCAGCTTCTATACTTCATTCACTTTTATATTAGCACTGGATTGGCCATGGAAATTGGATACCTTTCAATCTGTATGGTACGAAAATGTTTGGTTGAGACGCTTGTCAAAACATTTTTGAGTTTTAAATCAGTGCTACTTAGTCCGTTCTACGTGAGACAATCAGTAATTACGTATTTAATCACAATGTCAAATCACTTCGGAAAATATTGAATCGAAAATATGTAACGAACATAACTGACGTTTATACAAACTGATTGAAGACATACCAAATCTATTTATTTACATGGAAAATACAAGTGATCAGTAGTTTGAGGAGAGTTACTGTTATTATTATTATTATATGACTTTAGCCTTGCGGCTTTCACACTCCTCTCCAGAGGAAAATTCACTTATCCCAGATATCGGAAACTCCTAATTGACTTGGAACCTTACAAAAAAGCAGATTATTTCGGATGCAATTCTTATCTGGGTGTATGAGATCCTATTGCAGTATTTTCATTTTGTCATTTCTTTTTCCTCATGTTTGACCCATTTTCATTTCGTAATTAAATTCGATTATGAAAATAAATATTATTATGACTTTAGCCTTGCGGCTTCCACACTCCTCTCCAGAGGAAAATTCACTTATCCCAGATATCTCAGATATCAAAAGGAATAAGCTCTGTTGGAGCCCTTTCCAGGTTTTCGGGCTCGTGGTGGTGGTGGTCGGGTTCGGGTCGCTCCTCGGCTCCCTGCTGTAGGTTGGATTCCTGCTCCACCCGCACTTCCTGTCGGAGCAGACGGTGTTCCTCTGCATTCCCCATGTACTTGCGTACAGTTCTCGCCGTTCCGAGCAGTACCGCCTTCTGCATGACTTTATAAATATTTTCGTCCAACTGAAGTTTTCTCAAGTTCTCTAGTACTTTCTTCGGTATCAGGCCTGTAGATGAAATGACAATAGGGATGGTCTTTATATCTTTCAGCTTCCACTGTCTTCTGGTTTGTTCCTCGAGATCTCTGTATTTTGAAATTTTTTCAGTGTGTCTATCTAGAAGATTGTTATTATTTGGAATTGCTACGTCGATGAATAGTGCTGTGTTCTCATCCTTATTGAGCAATATGAGGTCTGGTCTATTGTGGGTTATTTTCCGGTCTGTGAGAACAGTGCGATCCCAGTAGAGCTTGTGATGTTCGTTTTCCAGCACAGCATCTGGATGGTAATTGTAATAAGGAACCCTTTTCGAAGTTAGAAGTTGGTGTTTTAGTGCCAATTCTTGGTGAAGAATCTTGGCAACAGCATCATGTCTATTTTTGTACTCTGTGCCCGCGAACTTCTGACATCCCCCGGTGATGTGCTGGATAGTTTCATGTGTCGCACAGCCATAACGACAGCTATCGTCCGCCACTGAGGCATCCTTGGCAATGTATCTCACGTAATTTCTTGTTGGAATCACCTGATCCTGGATGGCGAGCATGAAGCCCTCTGTCTCAGGAAACAACCTTCCGGAAGTCAACCAGTAGTTCGAAGCAGATATGTCGACGTAATCATGGTTGACCTCTTTCTGGTGCCTCCCATGCAAAGATTTGCCAATCAGTTTCTGCATTTTACTTTCTGCGTAGTGTTCGACGGTTTCCAAGTGATCCTGGTGTAGCTTTAACGGTGTAGAAGTATCAGCAACACAAACTACTCGATGGAGTTCTGACGAAGCTGCCTTGCTCAAGAAATAGTTTCGAAGTCCTTCAATTTCCTGGGACATACGGTTGGACAAATCAACAATTCCTCTACCCCCAAGATGTCGTGGCAGCTCTGTCCGTTCTATTGAGCTTTTGGGGTGATGTTTATTGTGTTTAGTCAGCATCGTCCTTATTTTTCTCTGTAAAGCTGCTAAATCGGTGGTCGTCCAAGAGATTATACCAAATGAATAGCTCAGCGCCGAGCAAGCGTAGGTGTTAATCGCTTTTATCAGATTCTTGCTGTTAAGACCAGTTCTCATTATCCTCCTCAATCTTCGGGTGAACTCCTCCGTTAATTCTTTCTTCATCTGAGTCTGATTGATTTTTCTTGCCTGTTTTATGCCTAGATACTTGTATGTGTCTCCTTCCTTTAATGCTTCAATTTCTGCACCTTCCTTGAGTTTGAACGTACCATCTTCTATTTTCCCTCTCGTTATGTTTAGCAGTCGACATTTTTCTAGTCCAAACTTCATTTTGATGTCTTCCGAGAATCCTTCCACCATTTTCAGCATCAGTTGCATTTGTTTTTTGGTAGATGCGAAGAGTTTCAAATCGTCCATGTAAAGGAGATGATTCAGTTTCATCATAGTTCTACTGCCGCTCTTGATGAAAAATCCGTAGTCCGTAGAATTCAATCTATGAGACAAGGGATTCAGGGCCATGCAGAACCACAGAGGGCTCAGCGAGTCTCCTTGGAAAATTCCGCGTCTTATTGGAATAGGTCCTGTTGTAATGGAGCAATCTGCTGCTTTCATTTGAAGACTAGTACGCCAGGTTGACATGGCGTTTTTCAGGAACTTAACAATATTGGGATCCACCTTGTAAATCTTCAAGATCGTCAAGAGCCATTCGTGAGGTATAGAATCGAATGCTTTTTTGTAGTCTATGTACGCAGCGTAAAGATTCCTTCGCTTGGAGAACGCTTGATTGCAGATAACTGAATCTATTATTAGTTGTTCTTTGCACCCTCGGCTGTCTTTGGTGCATCCTTTCTGTTGCATGGCAATGATGTTATTTCTTTCGCAATGGTTGTGAATTCGGTTTGATATGCACGATGTGATTAATTTGTACATCGTTGGAAGACATGTGATCGGTCGGTACTTGGATGGGTCTTCTGTATTCCTTTGGTCTTTAGGTAACAGGTATGTTGTGCCATGTGTAAGGAATACTGGCATTCTTTCAGGATTTACAATGACATCATTTATTGCGGAGGTCAATTTGTCATGCATGATCCAAAGTTTCTTGATCCAGAAGTTCTGTAATCCATCAGGCCCAGGTGCTTTCCAGTTGTGCAGTCCTCTGATAGCTGATTTCACTTCTTCAATTGTGATCATGTCATGCTGCATCGGCTCATATTTTAAAGCTTCAGATTTTTCATCTTCAATCCATCCGGTATCTCCATTGAACTGAGGTTTCGTTGATAATTGTTCGGTCCAGAATTGTTCAATGGCTTCCTTTGGTGGTAATTTTCCATTTTCTCCATCCGACGATGTGAGTGACCGGTAGAAAGATTCTTCCGACTTTTCGAATGAATTATTGTCTCTTTTCCGGCTATAATTGCTTTTATATCTCCTCAGGCGTTCTGCATACAGACTCAATTTTTGCTTCAGAGTGTCGAGGCAATGGTGAGCTGTAGCATTCTCCGTCTCTCGTTCTGTGTGTGTCCTGTTTCTGTCCATGATATCTTTGGCAGCATTCACAACCTTTCTTCCTCGATTCCCGTTCAAGTACTCCGTCAGTCGTCCAATGTCTCTTCTTAGCCTTTCTGTTTTGTGTTGAAGACGTTTCTGCCATGCTGGCGCGTGTAATTTGTGTAATTTTGGACCATCGTTGTTCGTTTGGCGAATTTTTGCCCCTATGGTTTTCGCTGTCGTCAGCGCTGCACAGTGAAAAACTAGATGCAGATATTCCAATGAACTTCCGTTCTGCAGGTATTCAGGTAAAACGTCCTTATTCAAGATGTCGACTATAAGTGACAATTTCTTGGATGTATTGAGTCGTGGAGGTGCTACTCGATGAAGAGGATCTGTTCCTTCCAGTTCGGCAAAGTATTTCCTCATGTCAGAGTCAACTTGTCGGTGGAGCTCTTCCCTATCGTCCTGGTGTTCAGGCTCATTTGCTTTGCAAGAAGGGCTTTCAGTATCAATGTCGTCTGGGTGTTGTTGCCCAGGTATGTGAATTTCATCAGAGGTGTTGGTGTTATTCTCTATTGCTAGCGGATGCTGAAGTTCTCGTTTAATTGCGTCGATTCGGGCCGTTGGTATTAGTTCATTTCTCAGAATTACGCGGTACTGGTCTGCCACTCGTTGTTCAGTGACATTGAGATTTGGGTAGGCAATGCAGAATTCCTCATGGAGCCTTTTCCTATAGTTGTTCGTGTTCTGCCCTTGTCCCGTGATGGAGTTATATATGCGCACAATAGTTTCATTCATGGACGTTGTCCACTTCATGCGCTTTCTCACTAACCCCGCTTGGGTGAGCACTGGCTGAATATCCTGCGCAGCACCTTCAGCGGTTCGAGTCGGCAATTGAATTTAAATATATAATATTAAATATATAATATAATATTAAATATATAATATAATAATATAAATATTATTATTATTATTATTATTACATATAAATGAAGGCTGAGGACTAAGTCCTATATAAGCCTAAAAACTAAAGAAATCAATAAGCCGACTGAGTGCATGCAGAGAAAAAAAAAGAAAAAAAAACAATCAATATATGCATGGAAACAAATTAACCAAATAAGCAACTGTCTATTTTGTTTTTAAAACAATTCACTGAGTAAGCCATTCCATGTCTCGAATATACGGTTGAACAAAAAATATTGTCTCTGGCTCGTGGCAAACTTCTCCTTTTTCAATTTGAAAGTGTGACCTCTCAGCCTCGGATCATTGTTGAAGATGAGAAGTTCTCTAAGATTAGCATAATTGTACTTGGCTATACGGAAAGATATGATAAGGTCCCCACGGAGTCGACGTTGGTCAAAAAGCTATCAGTTGTGCCATCCTCAGTCTTTCGGGATAGGTTGGCCGCACTTCACCAAAAGTCATACGCGTGGCCCGACGCTGAACACTTTCCAACAAGTTTCTGTCGCGCACCAAGACCGTACACCACACTGAACCTGCATACTCCATAATTGGACGAACGTAGGTTTTGTACAGTTTTATCGAACTTGAATATGATAAATGAGAGAACGTTTTGCGGATGAGGTAGATCAGCGTATTGGCGCGCTTGCATATGGATATTATGTGTTCGGACCAAGTTAGGTCAGCGTTAATAGTCACTCCCAAGTCCACATGTGAGGACACTATGCGTAACGGTTGACCGTTTATTGTGTACGTGCGGAGTGGATTGTTCTTTCCTTGGTGAAGTACAACGCATTTGTCGATGTTAAGAGGTATCAGCCATTCCTCACACCACTGACTAATCGAGTCTAGGTCTTCTTGAAGGAATTGATGCTCGACTATGGCATTTCCATACAGTTTAGTATCATCGGCATAAAACGACTTGCGGGACTTTATATGAAGCGCAAGGTCACTCGCATAAACAACGAAGAGGAGTGGGCCAAGAATAGACCCCTGGGGAACCCCACTTGTGACTTGTCTGTCCGAAGAAAAAGAATGACCCACCTTGACAGTGAAAGTCCTGTCTGTTAAGTAATCTTGAATCCATAGGCTTAGTTGGCCCCGGATACCGAACGTTTCGAGTTTATGCATTAGCCTACGCACTGGGACCCTGTCGAAGGCCTTGGCAAAGTCAAGATAAACGATGTCTCTCGGTATTTTTTTATCGTAAGCAATCGTCCAATCGTTCAGGCACTGTAGAAGATTGCTGGTGGTGGACTTACCTTTGACGAAACCATGTTGCTCCGACGGAATGATTGCGTGTTTTGTTAGAAATTTTGACATATCTTCCACAATTATTGATTCCATTACTTTGGAAGGTACGGAAAGAAGACTAATGGGCCTGTAGTTGATTGGATTGAGTTTATCACCTTTTTTGAAAACAGCAGTAACAGAGGCCTTCTTCCAGGCCCGTGGGATTTGCGATTTTGCGAAAGAGACAGACATGATTGTTGACAATGGAGAGCAGAGAGTTTCGGAAAATTTGTTGAGAAAAAAGGAGCTCACTCCATCCAAACCACTAGATGAGTTTGATTTAATATTCGACAAATGATTTTTAATCTTTTCCGAAGTAAACGTCACATGGCTCAAACTATCACGCAGTCGTTCTGCCCTAATCCGCGGCAGTTGACCATCTGAAGGCTCAACTGTAAAGGAGCTTGTGAAAGAGTCAGCCAAAACTTCAGCCGACTCAGTGTCTGTAGAGCACAGGGAACCATCAGGTTTTCGCAGGAGCGGAACGCTTACTTTGGTATTCAGGTTGGATCGTATGAAATTGTATAGTTTTTTACTGTTTTCAGAGTTTGCGATAGATTCCTCAAACTCACGACGTGAGGACTTTAGTGCTGATACCAGATGTTTAGAAAAATTTCGATGAGCTCGATAATCCTCTGGGGCTCTTGATCTTTTGTATCTCTTCCAAAGCCTTTTGTGATGAACCCCAGTTTTCTGAGGAAAGTTGGAGTTCATCTTAGTGCATTTTTTTCGTTTTAAATTTCCGTCTTTGAAAATATTTTAATTCTCGAATATTCCGTACGTTCATTCCGACAGGCAGAGTAAATGTAAAAAACCGCTTATCTGCATTTCACGTTGTTTTTCTTGCATGCCGCTGAAGATTTCGACGTTTTTCATCTGTTGATATGCGATAAACCGGAGCTGACGACGTTTTTCATTCTTGTCGCATTCTGGAATTTTCAGATTTTTGCCGTGAGAGGGGATGTGCCTATAAAGGCGAATTTTCCCCCGCGACGGTCACTTTTGAATTTTACTTCAGTGCTTTCCTTTCGCTTGAGTATTTTCGACATTTCGCTTTCTAACGTGGTTTCTAACTTCTGTTATAAATTCAGTTGATTTTTCCGTATTTCTTTCGCCGTTGAAGATAATCATTTTGTGTTATTTGCATCAGTGCTTAGAGTTAATTTTTTAGTTTTTCTTTTAAATCCTTTGAGTTTCGAGTGCTTGAAATAAAGGAGGTAGGTCCCCGTCTGTACCGTTCAGTTTCTTTGTTAGACCTACGCCGTTACTTCCTTAACTTTGACACGGCTGTACTGTATCGTTTTCTGTTGTATTTTATCGTTCTTTACCCTGTTGCGCGAAATAGACATTTTCTTCGCTGTCAGTCATGGCGTGCTATAACCCTTGGGGCAGCGAATAAAAGTCTCGAACAGATCCGCCCTAGCCCTTGGGGTACTGAAGGGAAAGTTCCGTCAACCCCCCTGTCCGCGTTCCGCGTCATAAGTGTTAAATCCGAAATCTCTTCTTTTCTGTCAGTCATGGCGTGCTATAACCCTTGGGGCAGAGAATAAGAGATACCGCACGTAGTCAGTGAAATCCCGTAGTTGCGTTAAAAATAGACATTTTCTTCGCTGTCAGTCATGGCGTGCTACAACCCTTGGGGCAGCGAATAAAAGTCTCGAACAGACACGCCCTTATTGTGTTTCATTCCCGGAGAAATACAACTACACACCGATACCGTATAGCAAGTCCTTAGCATTCGTCAGTTCTGGTTGGCGCATTTTTATTGAACCGTTAATTTTTCACTACACCTGGTATAAATTTCATAAAGTGCTCGTGACCGGATAAGATTTCCCGAATGTATTTTCACTGATAGAATCACTCATATTTTATATCACACATATCTCCCTTGTACATAGTTTCCGAAGGTGTGAATAAACTTTTACATAATTCGATTTTGACTTCTTCGTTGTCGCTACCGCCCTAGACAACATCGAGCTCTGTCTCCGGCTAGCAGCTACTCTGGTAGGTTTGCTATTCTTCCTATTGAAAAGAATAGCTGGCGCTCGAGATTGAGGCTTCTCCGAGAAACGCACGTTACACTTTTTTTATGATGTATGAGTGACATTATTTCGGTATTTATCCATGGTTTAAGAGGATTTTTTCGGCACAATTTGCTCCGGGAGTTCTTGTCAATAGATGCAGTTACGGCCGAGTAAATTCTGTCCCAGAGGACGTCAACGTCGTCACATGTGTTCAAGAGGGCTGTCCAATCTATGGTGGAAAGTTCCTCAGATAACCGATCAAAGTCGACTATTTTGATAACTTCTCTTTCGCACTTGTTTGGAATGAAACAATTGAGCTGAATAGTTGCGTAGATTACAGCATGGTCTGATATTTCATGATCTGTGACAATGTTTTCATCGTTGGTGAAAATGAGGTCAAGAACAGATGGTTCGTTGTTGTTTCGGAATCTAATTGGTTCGGTGATAAGTTGAAAGAGGTTTGAATCGGCTACAAAATGCATGAAATTACTCATGGCACCATTCGTATCAGGTATGTTATTTATGGGCCAAGCGATATTGGGGTAGTTAAAGTCACCAGCAATGATGAGATTGTCAAGTGTCGACAGTTGGCTCAGGTAATCGATCAACTGAGCATTGGCTTCGGGGGATACATCAGAAGGTCTGTAGACACATACTAAGTTTATATTTATGGTTTCCTTGGTGAGGCTGAGATGCAAGGCCTCCACACCATGCACCACGGCAATGTGCTGCTGAATCTCAAAGTTGGCCACGATCTCATCGCACAAGTATATGCACACTCCACCACCGACACGATTCAATCTGTCCGCTCTGTAAACGCTGTAACCCGCGATGCTAACTAGTGAATCTGGATCAGTTGATTTAAGCCATGTTTCAGTTAGGAATATTATGTTAGGTTTGAGATCAACTATGTTACATATGAGTTCATTGAATTTAGCAAATAACGAGTGTAAATTAGAGTAAAAGAATTTCCAGCTAAGATAGGGCAATTGTTGACCTCCGTTAGAGGCTATCTTGTGTACAAAAGTTAGTAGAGATTATTTTGGGCACACCATGTATATATTTTATGGTGAGGTTAGGCTCTCCGTTTGCCTTCCTCGCATCAAGTTCCCCACGTAGTCTTTTCAGTAGCTGAACCTGAGAGGGAGTTTGGTCACTTATGATAGATAATTTCGAAGTAGAACTTTTCCCAATTAAATTTTTTTTATTCCTTAAAATGGTTCGAGCATCGTGCTCGCTTGGCATCACCAACTTTATCATACGGGGATGCTTGTTTGAAACATTGGGTTTTCCCACTCGAAAAATGGTGATAGGCTTAGCTGGACAGTTTACAGCACTGAGCACCTCCGTCACCACCGATACGTCATGCTCTCTCCCAGCATTCATGCTTCCCGTCAGTTCAGGGACCCCCCTGATAAAAACATTTTTGGCCCGATTCAATCTGTCCAGTACCTCCTGAATAACAACATCAGAGGACTGCGCAGACTTAGAATTTTCGACAGCTGAGCTTTCGACATGTTGTTTATCTTCTTAGAATTCAAAAAAATCAACCCGAAGATGAAATGCATTTGATGCAGTATTGAGTTGAATACTCAAAGGTGGTAGGGAATGGATATCTCTTGAAGAAATGAACGGATAATTACAAGAATATTGAATTTTCCAAAAATCATCTTGCGTGAATGGTAGTCAAAACAATTGAAAGAAGTTTGAAGCAAGAGGAGCTTCACCTTCAAACAAAACAACTGGCTTGTATTCATGTCTGTTTATATTTAATACATAGAGGAATCTATGACTGTTCAGATAAATATATTTTACGTTTGGTAAAAGTGCCTTGGTTTTCGAGATATTGGGGATTTTCGATTAATCACCCCAAATAATAATAACAGCTGGATATTGATTTTTCATCATAGCGGATCAAAATAAACTCCTTGATTTAATGGCATTTTTTAATTGCTAGATGAGTCTCTTGCGATTTTTCAGTACACAGGGTGTTTCACAAGTTAACGGACAAACGAAAATCGTGAATAGAGGGCATTGAGCTGAGTTCAAAAACACCTCATATGTATGTCTTAGCCATTCCGTCTCCGATATACAGAGGAGTTTATTCAAATTTCCCGAATTTTCGTTCGGCTATAACTCCAAATATTTTAGGCCCGGTACTTTCACGTTCAAATAAATTTTATTCAACGAATAATGACGTACCGACATTCGATCTATGACAAATAAACTCTTCTAATTAAGTTTCAATGACAGATTTATTCGATGAATAACACTATCTGAAAGTGAAAAGACTGCATTTTTACTAATCTTACGAATAAGACTTAATAAATGCGAATAAATTTATTTATTCGCACGTGAAAGTACCGGGCCTTAGTTGGATTCGGCTAAAAATTCATTATCCGCTTAAACTTGTAAGTTTCAATAAAACAGAACATTAAAAGTTGACGAACACAGGCCTCAATGAGTCATTGAGGCTGTATTCAAATTTAAACTCATGAAAAACACTCTGTTTGTAGTCTTTTTCGTCATAATTTTGAATTTTTCAGGTATCTGCATTGATTTTCTCAAAATCAATGAAACTTTGGTATGTCTTGTCAGTGGATTATTTTTAATGAATAATTGTTTGGTGGTGAAATGCCTCTGGAAAAAACAGCGCTGCATATTGACTTTTACTTCACATTAATTAATGGGATGAATATGATCGCCAATCAAATGTCGAAATCTAAAAATGGGATTGAAAATGTTTTTTTTGTTCTTTTTTTCTTTCTTTGTTTTCATTCACACAACTAGTTGTCCATAGAAAATAGAATCTTTCTGAAGATCAAGTTTTAATTTTTAGTTTCAAGATAGCGTTGTTTTTCCATCCATATTTGGATATTATCAATTTTGAAACATTTTATCATTGTGAATGACTATTTCGTAGAACGAATATAGTATAATTGTTGAATACATTCAACAGAATATTCTTTGAAATGAAAAATCAATTAAGAATTTTTCAATATATTTTCATGAAGTGCTCTATTCCTTAGAGGCGTCTGACCAAAACAATTATTTCTAGAACATGATCAACAGGTGAGGCAACCCAAAAATCAATTCATTTTGACAC
Organism: Coccinella septempunctata; assembly: GCF_907165205.1. Lineage (NCBI taxonomy): Eukaryota > Metazoa > Arthropoda > Insecta > Coleoptera > Coccinellidae > Coccinella > Coccinella septempunctata. The sequence goes on from NC_058189.1 coordinate 22,603,378, forward strand.
AATAATAATGTAGATAACAAAAAAGTTCAAATTATGATCAAAAAACTACATACACGGTGTTTTTATGAGTTTGAAGTTAAGTAAAGCCTCACTGAGCCCGGTCCAGAGTTTTGTCGAATTTTAATGCTCTGTTTCAATGAAGTTAACAACTCAAGGCTAAATATAAATTTTCAGTCGACTTGATCGAGAATTTCAGGAGTTACAGCCAAACGGAAATTCGAGAAATTTCAAAAAACCCCGAAGAAACCTATATATTGGTTGCCCCAAAACTATTGAATCAAACGTCACACCACGATAGACTGATAGAGTATAGATCAAATACTATCGAATGACAGCAACATTAGTTGAGCGAAAATGTACCGTTTCTGAGAAAACCTAACCTAAAGTTGCCGATTTTCGAACTATTTTTTCAATCACATGGCCAATTTGTGATTGAGGATAGCGTTTTTCTCCCATATTATCACCCCTGTTTATTCTGAGTATTAAAAATCATGTAGAAAAACAATTGTTTTAATTTACCTTTACTTAGGTTATGGTTATCGATTAACTATTTAAAATAATTTCAATTAGGGGAGAGAAAACAATAATCTTAGTTCAATATAATTTAAAGTAGATATCCTTTTTCACAAACTGGACCTGTGATTAAGAAAAATAGTTCGAAAATCGGCAACTTTAGTATTTTAATAAAATTCTGGTTATTTTGGAAACTGTATATTTTCTTCGAACTAATGTTGGTGTCATTCGATAATATTTGGTTTACTCCATCGTGGTGTGACGTTTGATTCACTAGTTTTGGGACATTCTGTATATGGGGTGATTTTGAACTTAGCGCAATGCCCTCTATTCACGGTTTTCATTTGTCTGTTAACTCGTGAAACACCCTCTGTATACTCCTTGTACTCTGAAAATTTTGAAACATATGAAAATTCAAATTCTTCTTGTTTTGAGAAACGTTCATCCAGAGACTCTAGTTCATCCCTTTACCCAACGTCGACCCTGGTTACATTGCCCGAAATGAAATCGGCATCTGTTTACTGCAAAACACGTGATACTGATATGAAGGGTTCAAATTTTTCTACCTGATTCGAGCTTTTTAGGAACGAATTGCCGAGGAAGATGCCGAGTTCGAGTAACATTTCGTTTTGCGTGTTATATTGGATGAAATTGAATTTATTCCATGGATGATTCGAGAATTATTGATGTCCAGAATGCTCCAGAATGATGAAAATTTTCAGATTTCATTGAAACTCTTGCGAAAATTATCTCGTATATTGTCAAGTTTAGATTTTAATTCATTCAAACCTTTGAAGTTCGGCAAATAATGATGTAAATAATTCAATATTCTATTCGCCTCAAGACTCGAAACTTTTCGAGAAATGATATATTTAATGATTTGATGACGAATAAATCAAAAAATTATGTGTGTTGATATTATATTTTCATTCATTGAAGAATATTTAGAATGAAGAAGTTCAACAAATGATACGAACAAGATACTTATTCAATTAGCCTCATGATCGGAAACATTTCAGAATTTATTTCGTGTTTAGATAATCCGCTGCATATCGTTGTTCACAATACGACTGTCAATTTAGGACCAATTATAGAACGATTTAATTAATAGATCAATAGCTTTGGAAAATGTTGGTCAGTCTATAAAATGACAACTCATTTTGTCAAATAACGGATTTCACTATCAGACTGCTACATAGTATAAAGAGAGTTTAAAAAAATTTGTATAGACTACAGAATTTAGATGGTTGATATTATGTGTCGCTAACAGTCAATCACATTTCCTTCAGCGCAGTTGTTGTTTTGAAGAAAAAGTAGTAGATTCTCGTAAAATCCGAAACTCTACATGAATAGGCCGAGTTGTTCAGTTCGGGATTAAAGTTTATCCTAGATTGATTTTGACATTTCAGTTCAGTTCTGTCAGGTTAATCTAGGACCATCTAAAATTTCGGCCTAATCATGAACTGAACAACCAGGCCTTATAGTAATAGCAAAGTAGCATTCATTAAGTCGGTATATTATGGGAATAATACTAATTTTTTATAGCGGATGATAGTGGTTTTTAGCCTCGGTATTCACGAAATTCATTTTATTATGTTTTTTCAAGGTGAATCGGCCCGAAATCTAGGCTGCCCCGACCTGCTAGTTTCGTAAACTTCTATGATAATAGCGTAATAACTCAAATTTCAACATTTTAACAGAAATTTTTGAATTTAAGGGAGAGACGCATTAAAAAAATCGATAGCAACTTAGCGCCTAAACTACAAGTTTGCCGAAGTTGAAACTGGTACCAATCTATTCAGTGCTTCATATAATATATATTGTTTCATGACTCAGTGTTTTTTAGAACCTGTAACAAAAAATTAAAAACTGTAAACTCGTCATCGCCTTCCAAAGGCTGTATCTTGGAAGGGCTGTCGATTTGGAAAAAAATTTATAGGAACTACCCCCGCTTATTTTCATTGGGGAATCATCTCCCTTAGTCCTTCGCATTTGTTTACAGATATCCTGTATAAAGATATATTTTATCTATGTACCTATTTATTTTGGATAGTGGGAGTTTAATCAATATGTGTTATTTTCGAAGACCAAAACAAAAATTTCAATTGCACCTGATTTGTTAATTATAAAAATTATCATTTATTTTGAATAATAAAACTTCATGCGAAGATACTTAAATAAACTTTTGTCTTTCTCCTTTCATCATGCGTCCAACATAGTGTCCGATGTTCAGGATAGCTTTTGGGAATTTACCAATCAATCATCTGTATATCAATCATATGTATCCGAGTACGTATCTATATTATCGACTTCATTTTGTAGATTCATCATGTCTTGACAAAAATATGGTTGCAATTTCAAAATATGTTGACTCGAGGCCTTCAAAAGACTTCAATTTTGTTTATTTTTTCCCTTACATCCTGTATGATCTAGCGAAAAATGCAAATCTGTTTTGGATAATTCTTCATGAAATCTTACTGGTTTCGATATAATTTGTAATTTTCTTTATGATACATCACTAAAAACTTTAAACCAGAGAGATGGTACAAGCTCTTTAAGTTTTCGGGAAAATCCAATATTTAAACATAATCGATAATAAAAGAGATGTTTCTGAGCAAAGGATTCCTCAAAATCATAGAGCAATCCGATTTAAGAAAAATATATAGAGCGTTCCATTTGAAATAACATAACAATGTCCAACATTCGGTTTAGCCGACGTTGTTCATTTCTGTGATATTGTAAAATTTGTAGCATTTTTTTCTTGATTCTGAAATGAATATTTTCGGAATGGCTCATTGTGCTTGAATATTCATCATCATTCACATCTGAATTTACTTTTCCGAAAATTTTTTTTTCGCTGAACAGCTCATTTTATTATATGCAATGTAACAATACTGATTATTCGTTATTCTAATAGGCAGTATTATCTATATAGATCATTTCCATAGAGAGAAGCAATATTATTATGGACAAGACTCAAATCGATTTGTTTTCAGATAATTAATGAAATAGTTCGCCAAATTCAGAATTATATTGTTAGCTTGAGATGACAGAAGTTCAACGGATGCATAGATACACACGATGAAATATAAACAGTCATAATCCCATTCGAGAGAGCCAAGATTGGTTTTCTTTCACGTGATTCTTTCCCCTACAGAAGAATGCGATACAAAATCGTTGAGATATGCCGCCTGGATTGCAATAATGGAGGAGATAACGCGCTGCCTCTCTTCACTTAATTCCTCCGTATACTGATATTCCGCCTGTCTTCATCTGCTTGCACAGTACAACGTTGCCATTTTCGGAGGTACTAACGAGCAAAGAGTCCCCCACAGCAATTCTTCGATATACAGCTCAGCACACTAGCGCCAGTGGTGCGTTGTGACCTCAAAACGATTTTTTGATATGTTGGTCCCTGGAGCCTCCTGAATCTAACAAGCTAAAAAACAAGGCAAAACGTTGTCTCCTCCGATTTCGGAGGTGACAGCGATATATATAATCTCTTTCGAACCGTCGATGGAGGCAGACGTGCGAGCGGAGCTCCGGACGTCTGAGTTCAATTGACATTGTTCCGCGTGTCTAAAACAGGTGAAAAGTATACAGCTCATAAATAAACATCTCAGGTACTAACTGTGAAAATTTGGTGGAAAAGTGTTGAGTGGCTTAAAAGTTATTAGTGGAAACTCATCATCAAAATCCCAAATTTTCCCCTTTAAAATCATCGTGTCTCTCGATTCGCATGTGTGTAACATCGCCTTCCCACCGATATCGGTCTTTTTCAATACCCGGGAATGTTATTCACGAGTTTCTTGTCTCCTTTTTTCAACTTTCATGAAAACCGACCTGGAGTGAATGGAAATTAAGAAATCCTACACAAGCGTCGTTAAACGTAGATTTCCACAGGTATTTGGGGCAAGAGTATTGCCTTGACCCACCCCTTTGACGAACGGTTAACATCTAGTTCCCTTTTGGCACCACAATCCGGGTCACTTCATCATTCACTATATCAGGAGAACAGGAGCAGCGAGAGGTACCAAGATTTCTCCGTCGATGTGTGGGGACCTTTAGACTGGGGATCACCAACATTTACAAGTCCCAGACAGACAAACCAAAAATACTAAGTCCCATTCATTACCGCCATCGAAATATCAAAAATTCGCAAGTTGATTGAAATTTTTGGACTTTGAAAAATTTTCGCCGAGTTACAAGTTGGCGGAAGCGCCGGGTGAATCGACATCTCTAAAAATCTACTTCTCGGTTGTAAGACTAAACGCACATAAATATGCAAAAAACGCAACTACAGCACTTAATAAACATTAAAAAAAATCAAAAACATGATTTTAATTACGATGACACGAAAATTTTAGGAATAGAACCCCAACAACGACGAAGGGAAATATTGGAAATGATTCACATACAAGTAAACAATGAAAATGTAGTGAACGACAAACAAGACACGAAAAAGCTCAGTCAAATATACATGCCAATACTGAGAAGACCACCGATAGAAAGAAGAAGACAAGACAAACAACATTCCATTGACCCCTGACATTGACATATATGACATTAACATAAATAACACAACAATACCGACCAGAAAAGAGCAAAAATGAACAGTGAGATATTTTAATGACTATATTATTCTATCTTTATATTATATATGTTACTTTTAAGATGTCGATTTATGATTTATGTATACTGAAGAAGGCGGATGCGCCGAAAAGTTGTAGTGGTGAGCCTGTTGTTGGAAGGCACGGTATAATATAGTACGGACGAACTCATAAGCCTCCTGGAGATGCCTGATCTGTTGAGTACGGTAAGTCATGTCTCTGTCTCTGTTTTCTTCTTCTGGACGGTTGGATTTCCTGTTCATTTTTTCATTGTGGGGGTTTGTCGAATAAATCGTCCTCAAAACTTCTAGTTCCCTTCCATAATACAAAAATGTCGGTGTGAATCCAGTAGACTCCTGTTCAGCGGTGTTGATGGCAAATGTTAACTCTCCTATCTTTTCATCCCAGGTTCGTTGATTGGCTTCACAAAACTGTGCTATCATAGTCTTCAGGTAACGGTTAGCTTTTTCCACAAGGTTGCACTGAGGAGTATACGGTGGTGTGAAACGGTGAGCGATGTTCAGCTCTTGGAGACTGTTCTTGAATAGCCTGCTGTCAAATTGTACTCCGTTGTCGGATATTACTAGTTCTGGGCATTCATTCATTCATTGCTGTATCCCGTTACCGGGAATAAATCTACAAAAAGAAGAAGAAAAAAAAAAAAACCGTATTTCAGGATGACTTGTTCGTAGAGGGCCGAATAAACAGTTTTGGCGATGGCTTGCCGCAACGGACGACACTCTAGCCACTTTGTGAACCGGTCTTGTATTACTACGATGTAGGAGTTTCCCTTTTTTGAGCGTGGCAATGGTCCTACAATATCCGTGGATACTTCTTTGAACGGCGCATCCGCCATTCGGTGTGGTCTCATCTTCCCAGGGGTTTTCTGTTGCGAAACTTTGTACTTTTGGCACGATGTGCACTTTCTCACGTATTTCGCAATGTCTCTAAACATCCCTGGCCAGTAGTAGTTTCTAGCTATCCGTGCAATCGTCTTGGCAATCCCCATGTGACCTGCTAGTTCTGAGTCGTTGTTTTCCTTCAATACTTCGGTTCGCTGTTCGGTCGGTACACCGAGTTTCCAGGGTTGGCTGGTTCCCTCTTCTGTGAAGTCGAATGAGTCCCAGAAATGTCGCAACAGTTTTCCATTTTCAACGGCGTAGTCAGGAAAATTTGGTGGGTCTTTTTCCACCTTCTGTAACTTTTTGTTGTACCATTTGCAGTGGGTTGTTTCTATTTCGGCCAGGTATACGGAATCTACGGCCGGTAACAGTTTAGGTGACGGGTTATCCGCAGGAGTATTCAGGGATTTTCTCCGGCCCTGTACCTCAACAGCTTCTTGAATTTTCGGTGTTGGTTTGGCAATCAGTCGACCTTCCAGGTAACAGTCCGCGGTACTGAGGTTAATGGAAAAATTGAACCTTCCTAGTACGTCCATTCCTAGAATGAGGTCAACTGGTAAATCAGGCACCAACAAAAATTTTACGTCGGTCAAGGAATAATCAGCCAGGTGAACGGTGGTAGTGTAGAGTTTGTCGTTTGTCGTTTTGTCGTTGATTGACCATTTGCAACCACCACGAAAAACCATTCTCAACATGTTGTCCAGTGATTCCCTTGCTTTCACATTGTTTTGCCACTTTTCGACTTACGAAACTCTTTGTGGCTCCCGTGTCAATTAATGCTTTGTAGTGCTCTTCGGCTATCTCAACTTCGACAAGCATTCGGTTATCATTCCAGGCTGTCGATGTCATGGGAGTCAGTATGTTGGGAGATATGGTCGACTCCTTCTCCATACCTCCGTCTAGTTTTCCGGATGGCAGGGACAATCTCGTGAGAGAATGTTCTTCCTCTGCATCGAGAACAGAAGATTTTCGGTGGCCTGCGACATTCTCGACTCATGTGGCCATATCCACCACATCGGAAACACTGTGTCTGGAAGGACACTCTCCTCCCTGATGATGATTCGGGCCGGTCTGCGTGGCTATTTTCGGCTCGACGGCGGGGTGGCGGTGTTGAAGTTCCGGATCGACCTTCGGACCTGTCTCCAGAAATCGTACGGTGTGATTCCTGTTGCTGAACTATTGACTCTCTGGATCTGGATGGCCTTGGACGGCTTTCCCTCGGCGGAGAAAGTCGTGTCTGGTTGGCTGGTGTCGGCGGGACTGATTCCCTGTGATCAGTTGTTTGGTGAACCTGTTCTCCGGTATCCACAGAAAAACTTGCTTGATATCGGTTCAGTTGACGGGGAGTGTACGTCAGGTGAGGTTCCTCCACAAAACCTGGTTTTAAGGGTGGCCGTGTGTACTGGCTCATCTGCCACTGGACCAGTTCAAAAACTCTTTCCTTACGGAGAAGTTCATCATACGTCTTGGTCTCCTGGAAGGCCAAGGCTTGTTGCAAGGGCAGGATCAACCTCTGTCGGATAAGCCGGATCTGCTCCACTTCGGATGGTTTTGCATAGGTGAGTTTCTGGAATAAGTTTTGCATCCGGGTAACATACAGAAGCAGCTTTTCTTCAGGGCCCTGTGTTCGCCTTTTTATTTCCTCCAACAGATTCTCCTCATAGTTAACTGGCAGAAATGCTTCTTTCAGTTGGTTGCTAAAATCCTCGCAGTCGTTGAAAGTACCTCTCCTGGGAATAAACCAATCCCTCGCATCCTTTCGTAGTAATTCATAAACTGATTCAAAAACTTGTTCCAGGGACACTTTACGGGATTCAGCCAGCCCCTGCACTTCTTCAAGAAATCCGGTCACACTTCCAGTGCCATCAAAGTAAATATTCCACTTGTGTACTGGGACAGTTGCTACCGTTGATCGGGACTCCGGTTCTGATCTGGCAGGTGTTGTGATAACTGGCCGGTCAGGACTTATCCAAGGTGCAGGTAAGTGTGGAAAAGACACCCTTCGTGTAGAGTTAATCCATCTACTTTGTGTCAGACCCTCAGTGTTGTTGTCCCACAGACCTGTGAATGTGTGAGAGGTATCGCTGGTAATTGTCGCAGTTATGCTCTACATGTCTGTCTTGTCTCATTCCTGAACTGTTCTAATGTTGGATTCCTTACAGGTGTACCAGTACGTGAGACATATACTACTACAGGAGAATCGACACCATCTCCCAAGTCGATAAGTGATGTCTCAACCTTTGACATCCTCTCCGGTTGGATCGGTGACACTCCAGATGAACTGGGCACCTCCACATCTAAAAGAGACCTCTGATCTCGGCTGAATGGCTGTGGCTGTTCACGATTGCTCTTCTTGCGTAGCTCCTCCAGTATTTCCAACGCCCTACCTGTAGTCACCTTCATTTGTACGATTAGTTGTAACTGTGTTGTGTCTGCAGTGACAATAATAATAATAATAATAATAACCGGAAAATAACCCACAATAGACCAGACCTCATATTGCTCAATAAGGATGAGGACAGAGCACTATTCATCGACGTGGCAATTCCAAATAACACCAATCTTCTAGATAGGCACACTGAAAAAATTTCAAAATACAGAGATCTCGGGGAACAGACAAGAAGACAGTGGAAGCTGAAAGATATTAAGACCATCCCTATTGTCATTTCATCTACAGGCCTGATACCGAAGAAACTACTAGAGAACTTGAGGAAACTTCAGTTGGACGAAAGTATCTATAGAGTCATGCAGAAGGCGGTACTGCTAGGAACGGCGAGAACTGTACGCAAGTACATGGGGAATGCAGAGGAACACCGTTTGCTCCGACAGGAAGTGCGGGTGGAGCAGGAGTCCAACCTACAGCAGGGAGGCGAGGAGCGACCCGGACCCGACCACCACCACGAGCCCGAAAACCTGGAAAGGGCTCCAACAGAGCTTAATCCTTTTGATATCTGAGATATCTGGGATAAGTGAATTTTCCTCTGGAGAGGAGTGTGGAAGCCGCAAGGCTAAAGTCATAATAATATTTATTTTCATAATCGAATTTAATTACGAAATGAAAATGGGTCAAACATGAGGAAAAAGAAATGACAAAATGAAAATACTGCAATAGGATCTCATACACCCAGATAAGAATTGCATCCGAAATAATCTGCTTTTTTGTAAGGTTCCAAGTCAATTAGAAGTTTCCGAGTTTCTCTCTTGAATTTACTACTATCTGTTAGAATCTGGAGTTTTTTTGAAAGCTTATTGAAGAGTGAAAGGCACATATATTCTACATTTTTTTGAGACAGTCTGAGAGAGCATTTCGGAAGGTGAAATGAATGAACGCGCCTAGTCATGTTCACATTACTGTATTTCTCAAAGTAGATCTGGTTCTTGTGTACGAATACTAGGCATCTGTGGATATATAATGCAGATATTGTGAGAATATAATAATGAACAATAAAGTCCAGCCTTCCTTGAATGTGTATTAATCTGGTGTAAATTCGCGAAAATTCGCATTCTCATGATTGAAGTTCTGAAGGGATTCCACCAAATCGGTGAGTTTATTTTGGCAAATCTCCATCTCCGAGGCGGGATTCAATGATGTTGGGGGTAGTAGAGGTTCATTAGACTGAAGTCTAATAGCTAAGTCGTAGCTGACTCCGTTTAGTCATCACAGTACCCGGTATTTATTGTCCCCTCAGTTGTAATTCGTAGGTAAGTTCATAACTAAGTAACCGGTTCACATCCATGTTCGACATATTATATTCAACACTAAGTCCGATTCAGAACGCACCAATATTTCACACTCGGTATGTTTTTCAAAATTCGTTTAAGATCCAAGTCCGATCCGATAAGTTAATCGTTAGCCAACCTACTCACTTAAGTTCGAAGTGGGTATCGGTGTACCCCCCCCCAAAAAAAATAAAGTCTAAGTCCCGGTGTATCAGAGAGAGAAAAAAAAGTCTAAGTCCCGGCGCACCAAAACAATCTAAGTCCCGATGTATGACACTAAAAAAGTTTCACAAGACAACGTTACCCGAAAAAATTTCAATCAGTCGTACTAAAGTCCGAAAATATTCGCGAAATACCGCACACAATCGCAAGTCGTTTCGTATAGTCCGGAAAAATTTCCTGAAATTCGAATAGCACCCGAATGCCCAGCTTGAATTCCAAACAGTTTTTCGAGTTCAATAGTCAGAAAATAAATCACAATAATGGAATTTCAGTTTACAGAAACAATCAGAAATAATCGGTAAGTTTCAACAGTACAAGTCAAAAGAAAATAAAACCAGGTAGACAAGTTGACAAGTTATCAAGTAATAGGTGATTCACTATTAAACCGATAGGTAAATCGAACCTATTAAATTTTATCATTTGCGACAATGAATGTTCAATATTCGGAAATTCACTCACCTTCAATACGAAATTAAAACACTTCAATTCAATAAATCAGAAATAATAAGAAATCGGAAATAATTTTCACTGATATAACGGCGTAATAACAGTTCAGTTTTCAACAACTCAATACAATAATCGGTAAAAAGAATAATCGCAAATTATTTTCAATGGAGTTCAACAGTCCAATTCAATTCACAGTATAACAGTTCAATACAGAGTGGCAGTAAATAAAACACAGATCAAGTTTATTTTTCACAGTTTTCCGTTCAAGAAATAGTCACTCACTGTTTTGAGGTTTTACTCACTGTTTCGGGAATTCACTCACTGTCCGGTTAATGTTTCTCACCTCTGTTGTTTCCTACCAGATTTTGAACTGTCCCTGCTCGAGCGCCATTTTTTTGTAACGTGGTTACCTCGGAGAAAACTTATCTCGAGCGCCAGCTATTCTTTTCACTAGGAAGAATAGCAAACCTACCAGACTAGCAGCTAGTCGGAGACAGAGTTCGCTGTTATCTAGGGTGGTAGCAATAACGAAGTAGTCAAAATCAAATTATGTACTAGTTTATTCACACCTTCGGAAACTGATTATATGTACAACGGAGATATGTTTAGGTATGAAATATGAGCGAATCAATCAGCAAACATACATTCGGGAAATTCTATCCGGTCACGAGCACTTTGTAAAGTTTATACCGGGTACAGTGAAAAATCAAAGGTTGTTCAATAAAATGCGCCAACCAGAACTGACGAAATGAATACCATGGATGACCTCGCGAAGTGAAATGACTTGCTATACGGTATCGGGATGTAATTAATTGTATTTCTCCAATGAAAAGAAACACAACCAGGGCGGATCTACTCGAGACTTTTATTCGCTACCCCAAGGGCTATAACGCTCCATGACTGATAGCGAAGAAAAGGTCTATTTTTAGCGCAACTACGGGATTTCACTGACGACGAGCGGTATCTCTTATTCTCTACCCCAAGGGCTTAAGCGCCATGACTGATAGAAAAGAAGAGATTTCGGATTCAACACTTATGACGCAGGGGGGTTGACGGGACTTTCCCCTCAGTACTCCAAGGGCTTACGCGCAATGACTGATAGCGAAGGGAAAAGTCAGACTCGCGAAACAGGGTAAAGTACGATAAAATATAACAGAAAGCGATACAGTACAGCATTGTCAAAGAAGTAACCGGTGTAGGTCTAACAAAGAAACTGAACGGTAAAGACGGGTACCTACCTCCTTTATGTCAGGCACTCGCGGAAAACAAATGAAAAACTAAAAAATTAATTCCTAATAGCACTGATAGTAGCAACACAAAATCATCCTCAAAATTGTTGAACGGCTTGTCGGGCACACAATTAACGTCGAATCGCAGAAAGTACGGAGCGTAAACTAACTAAAGAGACTGAAGTAAAAGAGCAGAAAAAGCAAAAGCGACTGAAGTAACAGACAATCAAAAGTCAAAAAACAAGTGTAAAAGTGACCGTCGCGGAGGAAAATCTGCTTTTATAGGCAAATCCCCCCCCACACGTTAAAATCTGAAAATTCCAGAATGCGACAAGAATGAAAAACGTCGTCAGCTCCGGTTTATCGCATATCAACATCACAAAAACGTCGAAATATTCAACGGCATGCAAGAAAAACAACGTTAAATACAGATGAACGGTTTTTTACATTTACTCTGCCTATCGGAATGAATGTACTGAATATTTGAGAATTGAAATATTTCAAATTGAAAGGAAAATACCAAACTACCTGTTAAAAATTGGAGTAATTTTTAACCCAACTCTATCACTAGGTGCACATCTCTATCAACTCAGTGACTACGTTTATCGTTACATGCTTCTGTGAACGTAACCTTAAAATCGCTGTCAATCAGCTGCTCAAAAAAAAAACCGGCGGAACCTGTTGAATCTGCTCAATTCAATACATTCTCTTTAGATTCTTCGTTCGCTCAAGTGAATTGGAACTTGGTGTGAATTCTTAACGTGATTTTTTAGTGCACTCTCAACTTTCTCAGTCATCTCAAATCTAATAATATCATTTCATATTATAATTATCACTCGATTAACATCTCAAAAGGTACAGTACTTTTTTCACTCAACAAAAAATGTAGTCATTTTTTGCATGTGTCACGTTAGAATATCATTCTACATAATTTTCTTCTCAATATTCACTCCATCGCTATGCATTTTCTTACAATTACATTTGAAATATTCTGCTCTACATCTCTATATCATATTTGCATGTATATTTTCTCAATTTTCTCCAAATCTCTCAATCAACCACGTGCTCAATGCACCTAACTGCCTCAACCTCCTCAGAATGCATTGATATTTCATTCGCTTACAATCACATCACCTCGAAGACCACTCACATTTTAATTTCTCTAATTTTAGCACCAAGTTCACATTTCACACCACTCTATTAGAAGCTTATATAGTTGTATTCACTCTCATTTTGTATACATGTCACCTCAGATTAACTTTACACCTCTTACGATCAGACTTCTCAGGCCTCTTAAGTTTCAGGTACCTCTACGCTCAAGTTGGACACTTCGAAGGCTTCTCATAGACCAGATCGAGATCCATCTCAATACACTCAGAACTCTGAATAAAGGAATACACTCAATCAACTCTCTTGGACAGACTGGTTTGTGATAACGCTCGAGGAGGTCCAACCTGATTTCGACTCAATAAGTATAATTAATTATAATCTTTCTCATGACTCTATTACCTGAAAATTATGATGCCTTATTTCTTTTCTCTAACGTTATGAACTGCTCGTCTTGTTTCATCTCAATTATGAATACTATTCATTGATTCGTTCTACGTTTACAATATTTCATTTCTCTACACTGCGTTTGTAACACAACTCACCTAAATTTATGTACTCTCTTAAAACACCTTCTGCTTTTCTAATAGATTTGCTATTCCTGTGAGCGTGGGTAATCATCTCTCTCATTCTGTCTCATTACACCTGTCTCACTACATTACATATCTCTAACTCCTCAAGTTGTCACTGCAACCTTCTGTTTTTCTGATAGCGAGACAGTTTATGAAATCGTAAACTCTATCACTGTAAACGTTGTGCTTGCATGATAACACTCATATCAATTCATAACTATCAAGCTCAATTATTATGCAACTCAAAATACATAAACACGTTTTGATGTAAATATATCTCAATTCTTATCACACACATAATAATTGATCTTGTTACTCGATACATGAAATTCACTCAACCTGCTCTTTCTCTCAAGCAAATACAACGTTGATTTTCTCATTGAAACATTACTCTCAAATTCTCTCAATAACTTCTCAATACTTGTAAATAGGTTCACTCTGTTTAGATGTTGTATATAATTTTACTTCATGCGAGTGTCTATTTAGTATGTGACGTGTTTGATATACAATAAAGATTTTATTTTACCATCTCCAACTCAATCATTTGGTAACAGTCCACTTTTAAGTAATTGCCAAAAATCTCAACACCCAGATTTTTGAACACTACCAATTTGGATTCAAAGAAAAACATTCCAATATTCATCCAGTTTCGATTTCATCTCCAAATGTTCAAACCAACAACTTAATAGGAAAACACAGTGCTTCATTATTCCTTGACAGCATCTGGCATAAAGGACTTCTCTACAAATTGAATATTTTGAAGTGCCCTGTCAATCTGATATGGTTGCTGAGATACTTCTTGATGGATCGCACCTTCCAGGTCAGGGTAGGACACCACTTATCCCACTGCTTCGAAAGCAAACAGGGTGTACCACAGCGATCGCCACTAGCTACACTGTTGAGCAAAGTGTACCTCTACGACATCTACGAACCCAGTACACAACCTAAGCCTGAATTGAACCTGTACTTGCTGCAATTCGCGGACGATACGGCCCTCATCAGTCACAACAACACCCTTCCAAAAACAGTTGAAAACCTGCAATGTTTACTGGACAAAACGTATGTTGGTTCAATAGATGGAGATTGCAACTAAACCCAGCCAAGTCTCAGTTCATCATCTTTAATCACAGGATCACACAGAACTCTCCCAAACTGGTCATGGAAAACACATTCATCTCTATGAATGTGTTTTCCATGTGTTTTCTTTACACTCTTGTGAAGAAAGTGTGAAATACCTTGGTGTGGAAAAAGATCAAAGAACTACCTTCAAGAAGCATGCGAGCACCATGAAGAGAAAATGTATCGCCAGGAGTAAGCTCTTCAGGAAATTAACTTACAAAAACTTCGGTATTAACAAAAAAACGGCAGCACACATATATAAGTCAATATGCCGCCCACTTTTGGAGTATTGCCACCCAATATATCTATCGGCGAATAAAACCACCACAAAGATCCTCCAAACAACAGAAACCACCTCCTTGAGAGCCATTACTAAAATGAGAGACCCCAGAAATCCACTTCATAATCCTCCCACACTTTACTCTACGAAATAACTGGTATTACACAAATTATTCAACGAATGGAGGAGCCCTGCAAGAAGTTCGCACAGCAAACACATAATAAAGAAATTTTGGGAGAGTTTTGTGTGAACAGGGACCAGAATAGAAGGCCAAGGGGAGAAATTCCGCTAAATACCATATGGGAAGAAATTCAAAAACTTTGATACACATGTTAATATGTTTTTTTTTCTTTTTTTTCTGTTCAATTTCATAATAATTGCCACCCAATGATTTACTAAGTATTGAAGATATTATATTTACAAATTGTCAATACGGGTCAATTCTACCAGAATATGGACAACTCAAGTTTCATTTTTTACATTCTCCTTGGTATCCTACCGAACAATAATTAATTTTTGTAATTTTTTTCACTTTTCTAGGATGTAAGTCATGCTTGATATAAAAATCAAAATAAAGTTAATCACTTGTAAAAATGTGTATTTTCCATTTTTTTTTTGGCCCGCCTGGGTAATTTTTCATTTTATCTGGCCCTCTCCTCAAAGAGTTTGCCCATGCGTGGTCTAGACCACACGCAATTCGTGGTAACGCTAAATTTTTCTCATTATTATTTTCACATATATTCCGTAAATCTATTAACGCTTTAAAAACTGTTTCATACTTCGGTTTTCCATAATAAAATTCTTTCGTAATTAAATAGTTAATATTTCTCGGTTATATCTCAGTTAATGAAAGCAACTTCTCCTGTTGACTCATTTTGCGATTTTAATTCATTGGTTCCTTCGTATTTTTGTTTAAACGTTAAAGCAATACCTTTATTCATATGAAAATCTTTTGATACACAATGAGCTAACGCATATTTCTTAGGGGCTTTAAATAAATTATCTTCTTTTTCTTGGACATTGAAATTTTCTTCAATTTCTCTTTTATCGTAATAGCGGCTACACACTGCCCAACTTGGTCGGGCCGACAGCCCGACTTGGTCGGGTTGGATGTGAAATCGGTCCGTGTGTAGCTTTGACTGCCGACAGATGATTTGTCGGGTCTTGTCGTACGGCCTAGCCATCCAATCGCACGAATGACCGATCAAGTTGGATCGATACGAGCTCATTCTGTATTCAGATGTCGACTGGAGAGGAGGAGAGGTATTCGCTGCTGCAAAAATTGCCGTCACCATCGATCCAAGCGATGTACACTCCAGCGATCGTGAAATTCAACTTTTTTTTTTTTTTTTTTATAGCAGGGGGAATCTGCGACCGTGAAAACACGGGGCTCTATCTCTCGCCCAGAGGAACCCATTTCTAGGGAACACTGTGGGGTTACTCACTCTCCTGAGTTCGCGACCCACTAAACCTAACCTGCTTTTTTTATTGGTTCCGGGCATTTGCCTATAAACCATTTATCCCTTAATCGATTAATTTCTTCTTGCACATTGTCGTGCTAGGGTTTTCATGTTCGTCCATTTCGGATATCTCTTCTTAGTATAGTTTTAATGAGTTTTCGTACTCATTTTAATATCTCCTCAATTGATCTCGCGGTCTCCTTTTGTAAATTCTCATTCTTCTTCTGTCTTCCTCCGGATCGTAGTCCACTAGTCTCCTGAGTTCTTCGTTTGGATGTTCCTTCGCTGTTTCGAATAACTTTTCAGCTTTCCTCTTCATAAATTCGGTGATGGTTTCCCACTTCAAATCTCGATATATCTGTTTGTTCCTGACAAACCACGGCGCGTCTATGGCACATCGTAGTAGCTTGTTTTCTGTTGCCTGAATTCTTTGTATATGGCTCTTTGCCGCGAATCCCCAAGCACCTGATCCATAAGTCAGTTGCGGTCTTGCAACGGCTTTGATTATTTTCAATTTTGTCTCATTTGACATGTGGCTCTTTCTACCTATCAGCGGGTAGAGCATATTCATCGCTGCCTACGTTTTGTCAACGGCTTGTTTGATATGGCTTCTCCATGTTAGACCTTTGTCTAGGGTGATACCTAAATATTTCGCTTCGTTTTTCCATTTGATTTCTTCTCCATCTACCTCTAGATTTGTTGTAGTTCTTAGTCTCCTCTTCTGCAGTAATATCGCTTGGCTCTTTTGTCCGTTGAGCTTTATTTTCCATTTAATACACCAGTCATTTATTTCATCTATAGCTTCGTGTAATATTCCTTCTATGATTTCTGGCTTGCGATGTCGCATTGCGATTCCTGTGTCGTCGGCATATAGTGTCAGCATAGTCCTTGGAGATTTTGGTATATCGGGAATATATATGTTATACAGTAACGGCCCAAGTACTGACCCTTGAGGCACCCCTGCTTCCATATATCTGGTTGTGGAGTTTTCTCCTTCCACTTTCACGTAGAATCTTCTGTTCCTCAAATAATTCCTAATCAACTTGCACAGTTTCATTGAATATCCAGCATATCTCATTTTGTAAATCAATCCTTCATGCCATACTGTGTCGAATGCTCTGGCGACATCTAGTAGTACAAGACCGGTTGCTTGTTTATTTTGGAATCCTTCTGTTATGTATTCTGTGAGTCTCAGTAATTGCTGTTCAGTTGAGTGGTCTCTTCTGAATCCGAATTGCTCTGCTGGAATGAGATTAAGATTTTCAGTTTCTTCTGTAAGCCTAATAGCGATTACCCTTTCTACTACTTTTCCTAGGGCGGACAATAAACTTATCGGCCTGTAGTTTTGGGGGAATTTTTTATCTTTGCCTGGTTTGTTGAACACTATGACTTCTGCAGTTTTCCACTTTTCCGGATAGTGTTCAGTCCTCATTATACCGTTTGCAATATTTGTGAGAGCAGCTATACCTTTTCTAGGTAATTTCTTCAACATAGCATTCGTTATTTTATCACTTCCGGGAGCTTTTCTATTTTTCAAGCTTCTGATTATCTCTTTTATTTCAAATGGAGAACTTGGTTTTTCTATTTTGTCGTCCACTGGTGGTTCGTCCATTTCTTCTTCGTTGTTCTCTACAAGATCTTCCAGCTTGTCATTATCGTCATCAGGTCTCTAATTTATTCTCGATTCTCTTTCTATCGAGTCCGCCAGTGCTTCTGCTTTATCGATATTCGTATATGCCATTCCTCTTTCTCCGTGGAGAGGTGGTATTTTAGTCTTCTCTCTTCTCAGACATTTTTGCATTTTCCATGCAGAATGATCGATAGTATTTAGTTCTTGAACTCTTTTGTTCCATCTATTTGTTCTCATGTCCTTCAGGGCATTTTTTAGAACTTGGCTGTGTCGGTTTAGATTTCTCTTATTTATATCTGTTTTGTTGAGCCTGTATGTTTTTCTTAGTCTCCGATTTTCCCTGATGAGATCTTTGATTTCTCTGGGTGTATCACCGTGTGGATGTATCGGTGCTTGTCTCGGTTATTTTCTTTGTGCTCTTTTTGTAGGCATCTAGTATATTCTTTTCTAGTTTATCAACTGCTCTTTCTAGGTCTTCCGGTGTGTTGATTGTTGGTATTTCTGTTACCTCCGATTGTATCAGATGGCTATATTCCGTCCAATCTGTGTATTCTCTTGTTTGCATTAGTTCTCTTCTTGGCACTTCTCCTATTGTTAATTCGATGGGGTTGTGGTTAGAGGTTCCGTCCCACAAGGTCTCTATCGAGAATTCTCTATTGATATTTTTCATAACTGCGATATCAATTATATCTGGTAATCCATTTCCGAATGCTAGGTACGTTGGTTCTTCAGGTCCAATAACGATAGCTTCATGTTTTTCAGCGAGATCTTTCAGTTTTCTGCCATTTCTGTTTTCCATCCTGCTGTTCCATTCTGGAGATTTGCAATTAAAATCTCCGATGCAGATTTTCGGGTTTGTTCCATCTAGTAAGTTGTTGATTTCTTCTTCCAATAAGTTATTTGGGGGTCTTTTATATGCCGATGTGACTTCGACTCTTTGTCGATTTATTTCAGCAACAATCGTCACTGTTTCTATTTGTGACTCGTCAGATCTTCCTTTAAAATAGTGTTTCAGATCTCGTCTAACCAGTAAGGCAACACTTCCCCCAGTGTTTGCGATTCTGTCACATCTATATATCTCATAATTATTCATGATATTCAATCGCGTATTTGGTTGTATTCTTGTTTCCTGTAAGGCTATAATATCAGGTTTTCTCTCTGATATTATTTCTTCTATCTCGGGTTTTCGAGTTCTGACCCCGTTTATGTTCCAGGAGACTATTTTAAGGGAATTTTTCCTAGTTGTATGTTCCATTATTTCAGTTTACTGAACATTCCTTGGAGTTTTTTCTCCATCTCTGTTTAAATTTTCAACATGATTTTGTTGAATATTTTTTCAGTAAAAGTGTCTAAATCGTCGGCGGATTCAGAGACTTTTCTGTTTTCTTTCGTTTTGTTGATCGTAGGTTTAGCTTGGGGCATTTTCGGTTGCTCCTTCTTCTGTACTGGTTTGGGTACTTCTTTTTTCTTGTCGTCTACTTTGGAGGGGGTGGGCTTCTTTTTCTCCTGGACTTTTTGAGGAACCGTGCTCTGCTGAGCCGATTTCTGGCCTGTTTTCCTCTTCCTTGTAACTAATTTGAATTCGCTACATCCTTTGTAGCTTGCTGGATGGCCTTCTTCACCGCACAGAACGCATGTGGCATTTCTCTTCTCACCTTTTCTGGTAAGTTCGCAATCTTTTGTGCAATGATTGCCCAAACATTTGACGCATCTGTATGGAAAAGAGCACTTGTTTTGGGCATGTCCGTACCTCTGACATCTGAAGCATTGGCTTGGATTTTCTGCCTTTCTTTTTGATTCCACTACAATGCGGAGATTGTAGAGGCGTCTTATTTCGAAAATCTCCTTTCTCTGAGTTTTTACCAGGTATAAGGGTATAAACTTTTTGGTTTTATTGGATGTCATTCTGGACACCTCGGCGTCATGGATTCCTTGGACCTTTAGATCATTTTTTATTGTATCTAGGTCATCATCTATTGGGAGATGTCTTATAACAGCGTATATCTTTTTCTCTTCCTTCATCTGGTACGTGAAGTACTCCTTACCAATCTGGTCAAAATATTTTGTTATGTTCCTGTAGTCGTCCACAGTCGAGGCTACGATCCTGATCCCGTCTTTTACGACGGTTGCTCTGTTGTAGCTGAATTTCTTCAAGTAGAGAGCTTTTGAGATCTCTACCCAGTCGGCTGTACCCATCGTCGTGATGGGTGGAATTTTATCTTTTTTAGGTAGCTCCGTTGCTTTTTTTGCGGTCTCTTCGTCTGAAGATGAACTTTCTTTTCGCGCGCGTTTTGTGGGCGGCGCGTTCTGGGTTTTAGCAACTTGAGTTGCAAAATTTCTCTTCTTTTCCGGTTCTGGAGCTACTTCCTGTTTGGAGGAATTTTTGGGGACTGCTACAGGCTTTGCAATTTCTGCGAATGTGGGGGATTTCTGTGCCGTAATCTGTTTTGCAATTTCAGCAAAACTAGGGGATTGAGGCGTTTTATTCTTGTTAACTTCCTCTCTCAAGAGGCGTATCTCCCCGACCAACCGAGACACGGTTTCAGTCAGTTTATTTATTTGAGCTTTCAACTGCCCATTCTCTTCTTTGAGCCTTACAAGCTCCTCTGCATCTCCATCGCTGAATTCTTCGTTGTCCGTAGCTTTCATGTAGGAGCTCTCATTGTCTGAGTTCTCCGACATGGCTTTTTATCCGTATTGAACTATATGAGGTATTTCGGAATAATAATGAATATTGGAAATCCTCACTACTATGTAAGCTATGTGGCTAAATTGAATATTTTCAATACTATCAGAAAAATAAATCGACTCACCAGTGATATCCGTGGAACCAGCGATCTTGGGATCTGGACTCGACACTGAATACACTGAGTTTGAACGAATTTCCGCTCTATAACACATACACTTATAGAACTTACAAAAAACTTCGGAAGTTTCGTGGACGGAATCACAAATTCCGCGGCTTCGCCAGTGTACACTTTCACCTCGACTTTCTCCTCCGCTTTCACTTTTACGGCACTGTGACACTTCGACTTCCTCGTCCGCTTTCTCTGTTATAGCACTAGGAGCACTGTAGCACGTCTTCTCTTGTCAAGCGAATGTGAAATTCAACTGACCAAGTTGGACGGCGGTCGTGCCGTCTGTACGCAACGCCCAATCTGGTCGTCCCGACAGTTAGCCCGACCGAGATGGGCAGTGTCTAGCCGCTTTTAAGTTTCAAAAATTCTTTGTAATTCAAATGATCGGTTGAATTCAAAACAATTTTACTGAGGGCATCGGCATTATTATTCGAACCTTTTTTATATTTGATTTCATAATCATATTCTTACAATTTAATACGCCATCTCATAAAGCGTGAATTTTGTTCCTTCAAAGAAAATAACCATGTCAAAGGTTTATGATCCGTGTATATCGTAAATTTTCTTTCGTATAGATGGGGTCTAAAATGCTTACATGACCAAACTATTGCGAGGAGTTCTTTTTCGATTGTATTATACTCGTTTCTGCAGGGTTCAATGTTCTACTTGCATAAGCTATTGGTAGGTCATTCGGAGGATTACCTTGAGATAAAATACTTCCAATTGCAAAACCTTATGTGTCGGTACTAAGCACAAAGGGCTCATTGAAATTCGGATATCGCAATATAGTTTGATTCAATAAATTTCTTTCACATATTTCGAAGGCTTCAATATATTTCGGATCTAAAACATTAATTTTCGCATCTTTCTTCAAACATGCCGTGAATAGTTTCGTAATTTTCGCGAAATTAAGAATGAAAATATCTATAATAACCAACTAAACCAAGAAATTACTTAATTTCTTTTTGTGTTCTAGGAATAGGGAAATGCTTAACCGCTTTTAATTTATTTAGATTGGGTTTAATTTCTTCAGGGGTAATAATATGTCCTAAAAATTCAATTTCATTTTTGAAAAAGTGACATTTGTCTAATTATATTTTCAAATTATCTTTCTTTAAAGCTTCAAGAATAGTATGAATGTCAGCTAAGTGTTGTTCGGGAGTATCAGAAAATATAATAACATCATCCATGTAAATATAGCATATTTCTCCAATATATTTTTTCAAAACGTCATTCATTAATCTTTGAAAAGATGCCGGGGCATTCTTTAAACCGAAAGGCATTCTTAGAAATTCATAGTGACCATCTTCAACAGTAAAAGCTGTTTTTTCAATTGAATCTTCATCAACTTCCATTTGATGAAATCCGGACACTAAATCAAGCACGGTAAAATATATTTTTCTAATTTGTCCAATATACTTTCAATTTGAGGTAGAGTACCTGATAAATCTTGTTACTTTGGAACAATAACAACTGGAAAAGACCATGGGGAAATACTCGGTCGAATAATCTTTTTATCTAACATGTCTTCAATTTGACTTTCAACTTCTTCGCGATGAATTTCAGGATATCTATAAATTTTACAATGGACTGGAACATCATCAGTCGTACGAATTTTATGTTTCACTTTATTTGAAAAATTAAGGGGTTGACCTGAGAGTTGAAGTACTTCTTCATTTGTTTGAAGTATTTTCATTAATTTACTATTTAATTTTGGTTCTGAATGACTTAGATCAATTGGTAATGATAGTAAAACTTTTTCGTCAGAAGTTTGCTTTCTAAAGCAAGCAGTTAATGTAGTCGATTCTTTGAGAATATTCTAAGGAAAATTATTGTATGCAAATTTTGGATCTATTAAACAAACTGAACATCCGCTATCAATTAATAATTTACACTTTGGATTTGAGAATTCAATATACGGTAATTGATAAGAGTGATCTAAAGAATTATTTAGGTCAATGGCTCTTCTTGAGGCGTTTTGTGAAAATTTTCATTACTAGGATAACAACCAGGATCTTTAGAAGTAGATTGTACATGCGTTAATTCTTCAAACGTAAAATTAGGTTTTGGATTTTCATTCACGAATCTTATTTGAGGATTTATATCATATTGTGAAGAATAATTTGGACTCTTTTGAGGATAATTTCTGCTTTGAATAGACATTTTTTCTGGAGGACTATTATTTCGATAATTAGGATTTGGTTTAAAAACATTTCGATTATCATTTCTATTATATCGATTTCCAAATACTTGCTGATTAGTCGGATAGTTATATTTCACTGGACGCTGATTGAAGTGTATCGGTTGCGAAGGAATTTGTGTATTTCTTTGATTATTTTGATTGAAATGATTAAAATTATTGGCAGGGCGATTAAAATGTGTATAATTCATTTTTCGATTATATTGATTTTAATTATTAGAATAGTTATTCTTAATTGGTTGAGGCTTATTCCGTCTGCTTCTTTCTAGGAATTCGTATTGTTCTACATTAGAAATATAATCTTTTACAGCATTCACAGTATCATCAAAGCTATAGTCGTTATTCCTAATTAAATGCTTTCTCAATTCGGAGGGTGAATTTGAAATTAACACTGTTTTGTAAATTTTTAGAATATTCGTTTTATACAGTAATTCTTCTGGATCAGTCAATGGATCTGCATCAATTCGATAATTGATTCGTATTTTTAGGCAATTATGCGTTCTCTAAAATTCAATAAATCTGCATGTGGCTTTTTATTCAAAAATTGTTACTGATGGATTAATAAGTCTAGGTTGATAAGATCTCCAAATTTACTATAGAGAAATTGTATGAGAAGTTCCTAATTATTAGAAATATCGGTTAAGTTGATACTTCAGCACGCGCTCTATCAATTAATTTCGATTTTACAACAGCAAAGCAATAATTTTCAACAATTTGGTTCTCATTAGCGAACATCATTAAATAATCTTCAGCATTTTGAATAAACGAATGCAACTCATTTTCTATACCTGAAAATTGAGGTAATAGCATGCCAACTTTTTCTGCGATAGACAAATCTATTCTTTCCGTAGCCATTTTAAATTCATTTACTTTTTTATTCTTTTTGAAGGAAAAATGCTTAATTGAGGTAATCTTGAGATTTCATTATTTCAAATAATTATACAATATTAAAAATTCACGTTATTATCGGTTTTTTGAAAGAAACCTAGGAAAAACTTTGATAATCGGTTTTTTAGAAGAAACCTAGAAAAAACTTCGGTACCGGTTTTACTCTCAAAACTGGGAA
This sequence comes from Coccinella septempunctata, assembly GCF_907165205.1. Lineage (NCBI taxonomy): Eukaryota > Metazoa > Arthropoda > Insecta > Coleoptera > Coccinellidae > Coccinella > Coccinella septempunctata. The sequence goes on from NC_058189.1 coordinate 22,627,313, forward strand.
AAAGAATGATAACTTTGGAACAGGTTATTAGACTGGGGGAAAAAATTCAGGACTTGCTCACCACGTTGTATTCCTTAAAGTTGTCTTTTGAAGTCGTGGAAGGGCGCTATTCGATCAATCGGACTGCTACGGGGTTTCACCTTGTTCTTTGGTTGTGTTGGACAGTGGAAACTGACAACTCGTGGATGCTCTGGATTCTCGGCCTGTCAGGCACAATTCCAGGTTTTCTGCTTTTCACACAAATTGGCACAATCCCATCCTCGTCGCCAATTATATTTTTCACGATGAAAATTCCGTTTCCAAAAACACAAACTTTATTTTGGAAATTTGCAACGGTGACTAGAGACTACTCTATGTAATGAGACAAGCTAAGTAACTGATTGACTTCTGAATCAATTCTCCTCTTGCATCCTGAATGAATTGATATATATAACATTGGGTTATCTTAAAAGAGATAAGGATGCAGGTGCACTATTGGGTAATATTAATATTGTATGGCTATATGTAGATTTAAATAGGTAACAAACAAAAGTCTAATTTGAGTTAATAAGAGTTAGGATTATGTAATTATATTTATTTGTGTGTTTTTTTTTTTCGAAGTGTTACTCTTCATTTTAAAGTCAGTGTACAAAAACACGGGATTATGATCAGTTATCAGATTGTGCAAGATGATGCCATTGATATTCAAATTTTCAGGATGCATACCTTTTACAAAGAAATGATTCAGGCATGTCCGACTCTCTGATCGTGTATAGTTATTGATAAGTGATTTGAATCCAAAGGAACACAATATATTTTTATATTCTTCTATGCAGTATTCGCGAGATAATAAGTTGATGTTCATATCATCACAGATAATATGTTCAGCATAGTGTTTTTCTTTCCCTAGAACCCTTCTTGGTTGAAATCCGTGATCGAATATTGTGGCGATTTATACATCGCAGTAAGTTTGATTGTTTTTTCCTGACTGTAAATATTTATTTCTAATGCTGTAGTTTCGCCAATTTTAATAGTGGAGTGATTGAAGTCAATACCTCTTTTTATGTATACTATTGTTCTCTCGTTCTTATTATAATTTCCTTCATTATATACTTGTTCATATCCGCTTAAGCTGTACAACTTCGCATCTTTCACCTTGAACGTCTCAGTCAATATAACAACTTCGCTAAAATTCATTTGCATACTACTTATATTCATTTGAACAATCTTGAAATCCTAGCAAATGTTCACTGCGTCTAGATCCATATTTGTTAGATTATATTTAATGTTAATACTTTAACTTGTTGTATTTTCGGTATGAGTTTTTTTTATATTTTTTTTGTTAATTATTCTTGTTCGTTGCGGACTTATGTCGCAGCTTCCTACTATTTATGCTTCCCTTTGACGGCGACTTCTTTTTGTTTATGATGTTTTTTTATGTGTTGCTAAATGTGATGTCAATAATTTTCCCTCCCCGATACTTTCCTCAACATTCGATGGTCCAGATCCAAAATTCGTCATGACATAATTTTTTTCCAACTCAGCATTGTTGGGATCTCTAGATGAAAGAGTATTTGGGGCGCTGTTTGCCCTATCCTTTTCTTCAGAATTTTTAAGGTCCTCCAATTCATATATTTTTCGTTCAACCACCAGCCTACCTCCTTTTATGAAGGATTTCTCTGTGGAATTTGCTCTGACTTTCAACGAAAAAAATTTAAGTCGGCTGTAGTCCTGTCGTTGTTGGAGTGTTAGGTCATTCGCAATAGCGACCGGGGAACCTTTGAGGTTTTTAACGTTCTTGTATACAGTTTTCTTAGTTTCATGCGAAACAAACCCAATTTTCATTGGATTATTTTCTTTTTTGCCCAAAGTATAGAAGTCGCTAATTTCTGATGTTTCGATCCGAATATTCAATAGTCGATTTATTTCTCGACAGAGAAACTCTGCTGTCACTTCAGAATCTCATTTCATTTCTGCTTTTCAGGGACTCAATTTCCAATAGCAATCTCGCATCTGATGCGGATATGCAGTATGAGTGTTACATCTTCCACTATGGATGTAATAGATCTTCTTTGTGGGTTGTAAGCGTATAAGTACGTTTTGGTCTGGCACTCCTCAATGTTTAACCTGGAGTCCAACCTCTCTACCCAGTTAGTGCTCTTTCACAATACTATGGGTTGTTTGCCCTATTTTGGGCTATGGCCTGTTTTGAGTTTTTCGATTAGTTAAAAATGAAGTGTTCCCAATGAAACCAATATAATAATTTCATTCACATTCTATTCTGCGTCGGCTCTTTTATTTCAAGGAGAGAACAAAGGACACAGGCTTCACTCCACTGAGACACCGATCAGGGAGACTTGATTTGTAAACATAGACAGGGAGGTCTAGGCTAAGTGAGGCAAAATGACAAAGGACAAGAAAACAGTGATGAACTTTGATCCGTAAAACGTGTAGTGTATGGTACACCTAAAAATGCAAAGGACAAGAAAACAGTGGTAAACTTTGATCTGTAAAACACCTCACACCCGAGAGCACCGTACGTAACTGATACGCCAAGAGATATAAAGGAATGTTAAAAATTGAGCGAAGCCCCCCTCCGACCTCTCTCTAGTCGACGCTCCTGACCAGCTCCAGTGGCCACGTATGGTACCCCGATTCTTCGGTGCGCTGGTTGAACGACGCAGCGGCCCCACTTTCAGTGTTTTTCAGAAGTGAAAAACCACACATTTACACATTTTCTTAAGGAATTCTCTTTGTAAGCTTCGTTGAATTGACTTCGCGCTGCTATCATCTTGATTTGTATCACCTCATTTTAAGTTTTAGTTGTTCTCAATTTTTAAGTCTTCTCGCACAATCCTGGTGCTAAATTGTTCTTCTCATAAGGTAAAGTACTCTCAGACTACTCAAAGTTATTAATTACACAAGTTTCATATTTCATTCTGATGAAATAATTCCACGTACAAGAGATTTCAGAATCTTCAAATAGATTCATAATCCTTGCTAGCACCGCTCACCTCAAATGTCCACTCAAGACAAATCGAACAATTGCCTTCTCAGAAATATATATTTTATTATATTTCATAATTTATATAGATTTTCAGACTTCTATAGATCTGCTCACATGAAAATGGGTATGTAGCACCAGGATTGAAACTTCTCAAGTCCATCTCAATAAAATTGATTACTGATTCATTGTCTGTTCATAATATTCCTCTTAATTAGAATCAGTTTAATCATTTTTAAGACAACTCTTATGATCACCTCTATGTACATATGACTAATTACTGTTGTTGAGTTTCAGATGAATGAATCCTCATATTCTCCAGGGTGGACCCTGGATGTAGCTATTTTCCTCAGAACAGGATGTAAACACCTCAACTTTGGTTGAAGGATCATTAATATTGCTCGATACACCTCGACCTAGGCTCCACCCTGGAAAGTCTGCTCGAGTACTCGTGTCTACTCATTTGGTATGGTCTGCTCTTCATAATATGTACTCTCATTGATTCTTTTCTATATTCATTCATCGGACTCAACATACACGTTAGTTTTCTCAGCCTTCAGAACCTCTCAAAAATCTACGATTAAGGATTTGACTCAGTACTCTCTTGACTTCTCTTAATTTATCAATTGTTTCTTCTGTTTTTCTGATGAAAGTTCTAATCGTGCTTACTTGTAAGCAGTTCGTTTCTGTAAATGTTGAATTCAATGGTAAATTTTTGCACTCTTCAAGATCATCTCAATATATATGAATTATACTATGTTCTTCTCAGATTAATTATGATTGTCCTTTTTCATTTAATCAATTATTATTGAGCTTCTCATTTAATTAGAATTTATTGCCCTTTTCATATTATTTTTAATATTCTAATGCTTCTCAAATTCATTTGATTGTGCTTCTCATTAAACTTGTGCGACTCTTGTCCTGCTCATACTTACATTAACATTATTAATCAACTCAAATTTAATGTATTGATTTCTCGTTGATGATCAGACTTAGACATTGCAGTTTCACCTCTGGCCTATTCCTCTGTACTCTCGCGTCTTCTCTTTAAAATTCAGTATTCTAACCTTCGCGTTTTCTGATGGAATAAAGAGGCTCTCGCAATCAATTTTCAATTGATTGCTCTATCACTGTGTAACCGTTGTGTTGATATTGAATTTATTGAACTCCTCAACGTCTAAGTCTGACATCAAGTGACTTCTCATTTGAACTGCTCTGGACCATCTCTTGTTTTTAGTTGGATAAAATCTCTCTGAGTTTATAGATGTGGTTAATATTAGTTGCTTTTGCTGTATTAGCTTCATGCAAGTGACATATTCATTTTATGATTGTGAACGATACTCAATAAATGATTTTATACCATTTCCAACTCAATTATCTTTTCATACAGTCCACTACTCTTTAATTACAAAATCATAACGTCCTCGATTTTGAACAAGGAACTCAAAAAAAGAACAGAAGACTCAGTAAAATCTACAGAACACCAAAAAGAGAAGAAGAAACTGAATAAGCATAGTCAGATATTGAAAAATGCTTCAACAGAACTGCGTAATAACAGATGGCACCAGAGATTAGGGGAACTGAATACAATAGATCACTCGGCTCGGAAAATGCAAAAACGCTTACGACGAGAACGGACAGTTATACCTTCACGGAATGGTATATACGAGACTTGAAAAAGCCGAAGCACTTGCCGACTCAATTGAGAAAGAAGCCAGAATAAACTACAGAAATGATGGTGACAATGAAGATCTAGACGAAGAAGTGGAAGCAAACGAAAAACTGATGATGGAACCACCGGAAACAGAAATCATTCAGTTGGCTTCACTAACAGAGATCAAAGAGATCATAATGAAATTGAAAAACAGGAAAGCGCCGGGAGAACATAGGATAACGAATTATATGTTGAAGAAATTGCCTAGAAAAGGAATAGCAGCCTTGACGAATATAACAAACGGAGTGATGAGGACCGAATACTACCCAAAGGGATGGAAAACTGCAGAAATGATAGTTTTCAACAATCCTGGAAAGGAACGGAATTTTTCCCAGAATTATAGACCAATCAGTCTACTATCCGCGCTAGGAAAAATCGTCGAGAGGGTTGAAGATAATTCAACCCGAACAATTTGGATTTCGACGAGAACATTCGACTGAACTCCAATTGCTAAGGCTCATAGAATACGTCACCGAAGGAATGCAGACCAAACAGGCCACAGGATTAGTTCTGATGGATATCGAGAGAGCTCTCGATAGAGTATGGCACGAAGGCCTAATCTACAAGATGAAAAAAGCAGGCTATTCGACCCAACTGTGCAAGATTATAAGGAACTATCTGAGGAATAGAAACTTTTATGTGAAGATAGATGAAGCAACCTCTCAAACCAGACAATTGGGAGCGGGATTGCCTCAAGGATCGGTACTTGGACCTTTGCTCTACGTAATATGCGTTCATGATATCCAGAAGAATGCTAGAAATATGCTCACCTTGTACGCAGATGACACAGGAATAGCGTTCAGACATCGACGCCCAGAGATCATACACCGGAGACTGCAGGAAGCCACAGATGAATTACTCAAATGGTGCATCAAATGGAAAATCCAAATCAATGGAAGAAAGACTCAAGCAATATTACTGCGAAAGAGAAGATCGAGGATGGAAGAGAACCTTGAAGTTGATGGAGAAGAGGTTGAATGAAAAAATGAAGCAACATACCTAGGAGTGAAGCTTGACAGAGGACTAACATGGAAAAACCACATCAAATGTGTAGTTGATAAAACAAAAGCCGCAATGAGTAGACTTGTTAAAAATTGAAGGAATTTTTAACCCAACTCTATCAGTTCGGTGCACAACTCTAGCAACTCAGTGACTGCGTTTATCGTTACATGCTTCGGTGAACGTAACCTTAAAATCGCTGTCAATCAGCTGTTCAAAAAATCCGGTGGAACCTGTTGAATCTGCTCATTTCAATTCATTCTATTCTAGATTCTTCGATCGCTCAAGTAATTTGTAAACTTGGTGTAATCGATATCGTGGTTTTAGTGCACTCTCATTCTAAATTTATTCAACTCAAATTATATTAATATCAATTCATAATAATTATTGGACTTCCATCTCAAAAGGTACAGTACTTCTTTCATACAACAAAAAATGTAATCATTTTTTGCATATGGCTCGTTAGAATATCATTCACCTAATTCTCCTCTCAACATTCACTTCATCGCTATGCCTTTTCTCACTATTACATTTGAAATATTCTGCTCTACATCTCAATATCATATTTTCAAGTATATTTTCTCAATTTTCTCCAAATCTCTCAATCAACCACGTGCTCAATGTACCTTACTGCTTCAACCTCCACAAAATGCATCAATATTACATTCTCTTGAAAATCACATCACCTCGAAAACCACTCACATTTCAATTTCTCTGATTTAAGCACCAAGTTCACATTTCCACCACTCTATTAGAAGCTTATATAGTTGTATTCACTCTCATTTTGTATACATGTCACCTCAGATTATTTTTACACCTCTTACGATATCAGACTTCTCAGGCCTCTTAAGTTTCAGGTACCTTTACGCTCGAAGGCTTCTCATAGACCAGATCGAGATCCATCTCACTTCACTCAGAACTCTGAATAAAGGAATACACTCAATTAACCCTCTTGGACAGACTGGTTAGTGATAACGCTCGAGGAGGTCCAACCTGATTTCAACTAAATAAGTAAAATTTATTATAAACTTTCGCATGACTCTATTACCTGAAAATTATGATGCCTTATTTCCTTTCTCTAACGTTATGAACTGCTCTTCTTGTTTCATCTGAATGATGAAAACTATTTATTTATTCTTTCTATGATTACAATACTTTATGTCTCTACATTGCATTTGAAACAGAACTCACCTCGATTTATGTACTCTCATAGAAAACCCTCTGCTTTTCTAATAGATTTGCTATTCCTGTAAGCGTTGGTAATCATCTCTCTCATTCTGTCTCATTACACCTGTCTCATTACATTATATATCTCTAACTTCTCAATTGGTCACTACAACCTTCTGTTTTTCTGATAGCGAGACAGTTTATGAAATCGTAAACTCTATCACTTTAAACGTTGTGCTTGCATGATGACACTCACATTAATTCATAACTATCAAGCTCAATTATTATGCAACTCGAAATACATAAACACTTTTTGATGTAAATCTATCTCAATTCTTATCAAACACATAATAATTGATCTTGTCACACGATATATGAAATTCATTTACACTGCTCTTTCACTCAAGCAAATACAACGTTCTGAATTTCCCATTAAAACATTACTCTCAAATTCTCTCAATAACTTCTCTATAATTTTAAATAGGTTCACTCTGTTTAGATGTTGTATATAATTTTACTTCATGCGAGTATCTATTTATTATGTGACGTGTTTGATATACAATAAAGATTTATTTTACCATCTCTAACTCAATCATTTGGTAACAGTCCCCTTTCAAGTAATTGCCAAAAATCTCAACATCCAGATTTTTGAACAAGACTTTATCCACTCATAGGCAGAAGAAGTCATATGAATGAGAACATCAAGTTAACCATGATTAAAACTATATCAAAACTCACATATGGATCGGCTGCATGGGGCTTCGCAGCCAAGACTCACATCAAGAGAATACAGGCCACTGAGAATAAACTCCTTAGAATGGCGATGGATGTACCCTGGTTTGTTAGGAACAAACAAATCTACAAGGACTTGGAATGGGACCCAGTTACAGAATTTATGAAGAGAAAGGCGGAAAGGATATTCGACAAAGCCAAACAACATCCAAATGAGGAACTACGAAGATTAGTCGACTACGATCCAATAGAAGAAGCTAGAAGGTCAAGAACTTACCACCGAAGACCGAGAGATCAGTTGAGGATTTAAATGTGACCAAAGTAGAGCTTAACCTATAAAGTCACCAACCAGATCTAGCCGCCGCTGTATCCTTCTCGAGTCTCCATTATAACTGTGTACCAAAGACCTCCACTGTGACCTGTCTACCGCTAGTTGTTCCCAGTTATGATTGGCATTAACTAATTTTAGGAATTGATGTAGTGTATCCTTAAACCGCTTATAATGGCCTCCTGGTTTCCGGCCCCCCCCAGTGAATTCGCCATATAGAGCTATTTTGGGGAGTCTTGTGTCTTGCATCCTCAGAATGTGGCCGCTCCATCTGAGTCGGGCCCTCGTTACTTGAGTCTCAATTGTTGCACAACTCGCGCGTTGCAAGACTTCTGCATTCGAAACTTTGTGGAACCATCTGATGTGCATTATCTGTCTTAGATGACGTTGTTGCGTTTGTTCAAGCTGTTTAATATGTCGCCTGTAGGGCGTCCAGCTTTCGCTTCCCTAAAGAAGCGTTGGGAGGACCACTGCTTTGTAAACAGCTGTCTTGGTCTTCAGACTGAGGTCGTGATTTTGAAACACTCTGTCCTTTAGCTTCCAGAATGACCGTGATGCCGAATTGATACGGTTTTGTATTTCCGTGTCTAGATTAGCCCTAGTATTTATGAAGCTTCCCAAGTATTTGAACTGCTCGACCTGTTCTAGAGTTTCATTCTCCAGGCTAATATATGTTTGAAGGCTTTCTGGCGGACTTACCAGGATTTTGGTCCTGTCCTTATTAAGTCTAAGGCCTAAAGCTTCGTATATATGTTTATAGGTGTCCATCATTATCTGTAGATCCTCTGAGCTGCTAGCGATGAGTGAACAGTCGTCTGCATATTGTAGTTTAGTGATAAACTTGGTACGAGTTTTTGCTCTGAGGCGCTTCAGGTTAAACAGGCCTCCATCAAATCTGAATCTTATCCCAACACCTCTTACGGGCATTCTCATGTCAGCAATTATCGATACAGTGTGATGGGCTTTTTCTCTCACCCTGGACGCTCCATACCTTTGCTCGGGCCCCAGTAGGGCAATCAGTGGAAGCGCACGTCTCTCACAGAATTTCCAAAAATTAGAGCCCGGGTACACTTGAATGATCAGTGGAGAAGGGTAGCAGTGAAAACTAGGGTGGTAGCTTCTTCTTGGTCTCTGCTTTCTGACGGTTTTTAATCGCTCAAAAAGAGTACCTACCTCTTCTGACGAAAATCTAGCTCTAACTGATTTAGGGAACTGTCTCTCACTGGAAAAAATAACTGGCAACAAAATAAACGTTCAGACCTTTATTCCTACTGGGGTAAATTATATACAGAAATGTATAACAAATATTGATGTCAACCGGCGTCCTGGTCGGTGTGGGGGCGGCTGATGAAACACGGTCTCTCCAGGAAAATACGGTTGAAGTAGACGGTAAATACGGTTAAATTTTGTACGGTCACTCCAGAAAAGTACGGTGGAAATAGACGGTAGTTACGGTCTGTTGGGACTGGTCGGTGGAAAACAATGTCAAAATATCAATCGGTAAAGACCCCTATGATGATATAACGGTTTTTCAAAAATTTCGTTTTCGTGGCGGGGCAAAATCTGCCTCGTCACATCCCCCTCTGCCTTCTGCAAGAAAAATGAAACGAAGTTTTATTTTTCTTCCAACTCCCTGTGTTTGTCGGTGTAGATTATTGTTGGTTGTAGCCTGTGGACAAACGAATGCTGCGGGGTTATTGACCTCGGAGTTGTTTTCCGGCATTATGAACTAGCTAATAAAAATTTGACGGTAGATACGGTTAGCGGATCCACCAATTATCAAGGGCCGATCAAAGGCGGTTTACGGAAAGGTAAATTTAATGGAAGGAAGAAAAGAAAAAAAAATACATTATACGGTGTTGATCAGTCGACCTTAACCTTCTTCCTAAGGCTCAGAGACGGTGTGGGCGCTGCTGGGGCGGCCGGTCTGAGCCGCAGGTCCGGCAGCCAGGCTTCTTTCCGGTTTCTCAACGGTGGGCAGGAACGGTGGTCGGTGGATAAACGGTGGTCGGTGGATGAACGGTGGGCTGCTTGGTCGGTCTCAGACGGTGTGGCGGTCGGTGCAATGCCCTCGGCAGTGGACGACGAAACTGGGGTAGCACTGGAGACTCCGGAGGCACGGCCAGGCCTCAGGGGTGTTTCTAGCACTCGGTTGGGTGCCCTGACGCAGCAGTCGCGGGACAATACCCCCATAAGGCCGCATCCGGAGCAGAATTTGACCCTACTTCCCTGGCATCTCTCCCTGGTGTGGCCTTCACCACCACACTTCCAGCAACTTCGTGTTCTCAGCTCCAGGAATACCTGGATCCCATTGGTGCTAACGGTTCTGGTGGCTGGCCTCACGGTATTCGTACCGGCATCGGTGGTTAATGGCCTGGGGCACTCAAAATCCGTCCACAAGCTCATGCCTGGCGACGATTCCCTGGACGGTGGAGACGGTAACGGTAGGGCTGTTGACGGTGACGGTGGGGGCGGAGGCGGTGACGGTGAGGGCGGCGTCGTGGATTGAAACTGTAGCGGTCTTCCCAAACTATAACGGTGCATCCTGCAAATACATACAGTTAATTTCAGTCTCAAGTGAAATCTTGACAAAAGAGGACGTGCTAAAGTGCTCCTAGTGCTATAAAAGAGAAAGCGGAAGAGAAAGTCGAAGTGAAAGTGCCCACTAACAAAGCTACGGAATATTTGATTCCGTCTGTGAATTTTGTGTAGGTTCTATATTTGTTATCGGAATTTTAATTCGTTAAAATTTTCAAAGTTGGTGTTCATCCTAAGTGTCCAGAGGATTTTTTTCTCGTTGGTACTGCAGAAAACATCAGGTGAGCTTATTTTTCGTATCTCTTTTCTGATTTTCATCATAGCGTATAAAACATTCGGCTTTATACTAAAGTTTTATATTAGACTATTTCAGTGAAGATTTCTGAATATTTTATTATTTTCAAATTGTTTGATATTTTGAGATTTTTGATTATAAAACCATGTCGGAAACCTCAGATAATGAGGTTTCCTACATGGAAGCGACCGATGCTGAAGAGTTCAGCGAAGGCGAACACGAGGAGCTTGTAATGCTCAGAGAAGAAAATGGGCAGTTGAAAGCTCAAATAGTCAAACTGACTGAAACTGTGTCACAGTTGGTCGGTGAGATGCGCCTCTTGAGAGAGGAAATGACCCGCAATAATATGACGAAATCTCCCACTTACGCCGCAATCACAAAGCCGGTAGCGGGTTCCAAGAATAATTCCCTCATAGGAATTGTTTCACAACCCGAAACAAGGAAAAATGATTTAACGCAGGTCGCGAAGGCCCCAAACGCGCCCCCAACTAAACACGCGCGAAAAGAAAGCTGCTCTTCTGATGAGGAGACTGTCAAGAAGGCAACGGAAGTGCCAAAAAGTGATAAAAATCTACCCATCACGATGATGGGCACCTCAGATTGGGTAGAGATATCTAAAGCTCTCTACACAAAAAGGATAAACTACAACCGTGCAACTACAGTTAAAGACGTTATAAAAATCATCGCGTCAACCGTAAATGATTTTAGAAAAATCACAACATTCTTCGAGCAGCATGTAAAGAATTTTTTACCTACCAAATGGAGGAGGAGAAGAAGATATATGCCGTTATTAGGCATTTACCAATCGACGCTGATCTTGCGTTGATTAAGGACGACCTGATATTTCAGGGAATATCAGACGCTGAGGTGTCCAGAATGACATCGAACAAGACAAAGAAGCCAATACCTCTCTACCTGGTTAAAACCCAGAAAAAGGAAATCTTCGAAGTGAAGCGACTCTACAACCTCTGTATTGTGGTTGAACATAAAAAGAGGCCTGATAGTCCAAGCCAGTGCTTTAGGTGCCAAAGGTACGGACATGCACAAAACAAATACTCCTTCCCGTGGAGATGCGTGAAGTGCTCAGGAAGTCATAGCAGCAATGACTGCACACTCACCAGAAAAGTTGAAGAGAGAAATGCCACATGCGTCTTATGTGGAGAAGAGGGCCATCCAGCTAGCTACAAAGGATGTAGCGAGTTCAAGTTGGTGACCAGAAAAAAAAATTCCCGAAAATCAGTTGAACAGAAAAAGAAGGTAACTAAAACAACAACTTCTGAACAAAAAATTCAGGAAGTAGCGAAGACCCAACCTAAAGAGCAGGAAAAGAAGAGGGAGACTCCAAAACCCGCCCAGAAAAAAGGACAGAAAAAGCTTACAATAAAACAGGCTGTGAACAGTCAACAGGAGAAGAAAGAGATATCTAAATCAGCCGATGATTTAGATATCTTCACAGAAAAAATTTTCAACAAGATAATGTTGAAAATTGAGAGGGAAATGGAGAAAAAACTCCAAGCATTATTTAGTAAACTGAATTAATGGACCTTACGGATATTAGGAATAAATCCCTCAAGATAATCTCGTGGAAAATAAACGGGATCAACACTCGAAAAGCCGAGATAGAACAAATAATATCAGAAAGACAACCTGATAATATAGCCCTACAGGAAACAAGAATAAACCGGAACAGATGACTGAATTTCATAAATTATGAAACATATAGATGTGACAGAATTACAAACACCGGAGGAGGCGTAGCAATATTGGTGAGAACAGATCTGAAACACTACTTTAAAAGTAGATCCGACGAAACACAAGGAAAAACAGAAAAAGTGATGATTGTTGCCGAATTAAATCGGCAAAGAGTCGAAATAACCTCGGCGTATAAGCCACCACAATACAATCTCATGGAAGAAGAGATAAACAACATGTTGGAAGGATCAAACCCGAAAATCTCCATCGGAGATTTCAACTGTAAATCCCCATTATGGAATAGCATAACAGAAAATAGAAATGGCGAAAAAACTCAAGGATTTCGCCGAAAAACAAAATGCCATAGTTATTGGACCAGAGCTACCGACATATCTTGCTTTTGGAAGAGGAATACCAGATGTAATAGATATCGCGATATTGAAAAATATCAAATCAAATCAAATCAAATCAAATCAAACTTTATTAACAAGTTAAATAAATCAAATAGTTTTACAGGCAGTTATACTTACTACTAACAAACTACTCAATAACAGACATTATTTTTTCTTTTCCACTCTGTAAAATGAAGGAATTCAACCAGCCTAAGATGCTAATCTTGTGTGCTGATATGAAGTTCCCTAAAAACCTCCACCCATGAACGCAAAATGAAGAATAAAAAAATGAAGCAACAATGAGAGCGAAGAGAGCATAGCGGGCGAGCAAAAACAGTAAAATCTAAACAACAACAAAAAAAATATATTAATAAAGTTTGATTTGATTGAAAAATATAACTCAAGAATTCTCGATTGAAACTTTGGAAGATGGAACCTCAAACCACAATCCCGTGGAATTGACAATTGGAGGAGAACCAAGAGAAAAACTGCTGGAAATAAGAGAATATACCAATTGGACTAAATACAGCCATTTAATACAATCGGAAATAACAGAAATTCCAACAATAAGCACTCCAGACGATCTGGAATGTGCGGTTGATAAACTGGAAGAGATTATATTGAAAGCTTACGAAAAAAGCACGAGAAGAGTGAAGAGACCAGCACCAAGTCATCCGCATGGCGATACGCCTAAAGAAGTAAAAGATCTTATACAAGAAAATCGAAGACTCAGAAGAATATATAGGATGAACAAAAATGATCTAAATAGAAGCAACCTCAACCGACATAGCCAAGTTCCGAAAAATGCCCTGAAAGATCTAAGAACAAGCAGATGGATCAAAAGGGTTCAAGAACTGAATACAATCGATCATTCTGCATGGAGAATGCAAAAAAGCCTACGAGGAGAAATGACTAAAATTCCACCCCTACACGGAGAAAGGGGAATGGCTTATACCAATACTGATAAGGCAGATGCATTGGCGGACTCGATCGAACGAGAATCGAGAATAAATTACAGGATAGACGACGATAATGAAGATTTGGAAGAACTGGTTGAAGAAAATGATGAAGAAATGGATGAATTACCAGCGACTGCTGAAATAGATCGCCAAATGAAATCAGGGAAATAATTAGAAGTTTGAAGAAGAGGAAAGCTCCTGGAAGCGATAAAATAACGAATGTTATGTTAAAGAAATTACCTAGAAAAGGTATAGCCGCTCTAACAAATATCGCGAATGGAATTATGAGGACAGAACACTACCCAGAAAAATGGAAAACAGCAGAAGTCATAGTATTCAATAAACCATTCAAAGAGAAGAAGATTCCACAAAACTACAGACCGATAAGTCTACTGTCGGCGTTAGAAAAAGTAGTAGAAAGAATTATCACCACGAGGCTAAATGAGGAAACCGAAAATCTTGAACTAATACCTCCAGAACAGTTCGGATTCAGAAGAGAGCATTCAAAAGAACAACAATTATTAAGGCTCACAGAGTACATAACAGAGGGATTCCAAAATAAACAAGCTACAGGTCTTATTTTACTAGACGTCGCCAGAGCATTCGACAGAATATGGCATGAAGGATTAATATATAAGATGAGATGTGCTAGATATTCGATCAAAATATGCAAGTTGATCAGGAATCATCTCAAAAATAGAAGATTCTACGTAAAAGTGGGAGGAGAATGCTCCTCAATAAGAGATATAGAGGCTGGAGTACCCCAAGGATCAGTACTTGGGCCACTTCTGTACAACATATACATCCACGATATTCCGAAGAATCCAAGAACCATGCTAACGTTATATGCTGACGACACAGGCATAGCAACTCGACACCGAAACCCTGAAATAATAGAACGAGTTCTACAAGAGTCGATTGACGAAACAAATGACTGGTGCATAAAGTGGAAAATCAAGACAATGGACAAAAGAGCCAAGCAATATTTCTACAGAAGAGAAGACTGCGACCCACAACAAAACTGGATGTTGACGGCGGAGAAATCGACTGGAAAAATGAAGCCAAATATTTAGGAATAACGCTTGACAAAGGACTTACCTGGAAAAGTCATATCAAACAAGCAATCGACAAAACGAAAGCAGCGATGAATAGACTCTATCCTCTGATAGGAAGAAGAAGCCACATGTCGAAAGAGACCTTGGTTTGTCAGGAATAGACAGATTTATAAGGACCTGAAATGGGAAACCATAACGGAATTCATGAACAGAAAAGCAGAGAAATTATTCGAAACAGCGAAAAACAATCCGAATCAAGAACTCAGGAGACTGAGTCAGGAGACTAGTGGACTACGACCCAGAGGAAGACAAAAGGAGAATGCGAATTTACCGAAGGAGACCAAGAGATCAATTAAAAGGAGATTAAACTAACAATAGAAACTTATTGAAAAATTCAATAAAGCGCTAATCCAATAGAGGATAAACACATAAATCCCAGCACGATAGTGTGCGAGAAGAAAACCCACCAAGAGATGAACGGTTTATAGGCAAATGCCCGGAAACAAAATTCAAGAAGCAGTAGGGTTTTTAGTGGGTCTCGAGCTCAGGAGAGTGAGAAACCCCACACTGTTCCCCCTCAGGAGATGAGGGTGGTTCGTCTGTCTTGCAGATTTTCCCACCTGCTACATTGCAAAAAAAAATACAGTTAATCGGACAGTAATTTACGGTTCATTAGTACCCTGTTCGCTTTGAACGGTACTACTATACGGTTAGTAACGGTATTTATATTTCAGACACCCCCTCTTCAAGAGAGGGCTTCAGATCTTTAATATGAACATGCCGGAAAACCTTACCACCGCCATCCTTGATGTTATACACTACCGAAGAGATAACTTTGACAACGACATATTGACCGGAATATTTCGGGGCCAATTTGGCGGCAATTCCCTCTACTGTAGAAGATAAGGAATGCTCCCTTCGGTACACCTGGTCTCCTATTCTGCATCGCCAGTCCCTCCGGCGTAGATTGTAGTAGTGGCTCTGCTGGGAGAAAGCTTGGGCTAATCTAGTTCGGACAAACTCATAAGTTTCGGTAAATGGTTTAGGTTATTTGCATGCAAAGCAACATGCGGTTCGGTGTCTGGTTCGGTGTGATCCTTTTCATCCCGGTTGGCCATCTCAGCTACGTACTTGGCGTTCGGTGAACGCATCTCCTACCAAAATTCAGGAACGCTGGGGTGTATCTGGTCGACTCCTGCCTTGCAGAGTTTATTGCGAAGGTCAACTCCTTCAGATGCTCATCCCAGGTACGCTGATCCTTTCCACAGAACTGAGCTATCATGGTTTTAAGGGTACGGTTGGCTCTTTCTACGGGGTTACATTAGGGAGAATACACTGGTGCAAAGCGGTGTCGGATCCCAAGATCTCGTAGACTTCCCTTGAACAACCGGCTATCATACTGGGATTCATTATCACTAATAACGGTTTTCGGACATCCAAACTTCAGGATTACATCCTCGTACAAAGCCTGGTACGCACCCTTTGCGGTTGCTCTTCTCAAGAGCCTGGCTTCCACCCATTTCGAAAATCTGTCCTGCATCACAACTAAATAACAATTTCCCTTCCTAGAACGAGAAAGAGGCCCCACAATATCGGTACTAACGGTATCCCAAGGCTCTCTTCCCATATACGGATGCATTTTCCCCGGTGGCTTCTGTTGTGGAACCTTGTATCTCTGACACGTACCACATCTTCGGACATAACGGGCTATTTCTCTGAACATTCCTGGCCAATAGTAGTTCCGGGCTATTCGAGATATGGTTTTCGCTATCCCCAGGTGTCCAGCGGTCGGTTGGTCGTGGTTTTCCTGTAAAATATCTATTCGGTCTTTCCTTGGAACGCATAACTTCCACGGATTGCCGAATTCCGGCTCGGTAAAGTCATCTGAATCCCAAAAATAACGGTATAATTTTCCGGACACAATAGTGTAATCGGGAAACGCTGCGGGATTCGCTCTTACCTCGGCCAATTTCTTTCTGTACCATGTACAACTTACAGTATCCTCGGTCAGACAGATGGTCTCGGTCGGTAACGGTAACGGATTTCTGGACAGACTGTCTGCAACACGGTTAAGGGTTCCTTTCCGGTACTTTATATCGAAGTCATATTGTTGTAGGAATATGCTCCATCTCGCAATTCTTCCGGTGGGGAACTTGATAGGTTGTAGCCATCGCAGACTCATGTGGTCGGTTATAACGGTGAAACGGTAGCCTTCCAGATACGGTCGCAGCTTGCCAATGCTCCACACTATTGCCAGACATTCTTTTTATGTAACAGAGTAATTTTTCTCTGGACCTGACAAGGTCCTGCTAGCAAAAGCTATAACTCTTTCCTGTCCATCAACGGTCTGTGTCAGAGCAGCTCCCAGTCCTGCATCTGATGCATCGGTTTGAAGGACAAACGGTTTTGAAAAGTCCGGGCAGGCCAATACCGGTGATTGTGTCAATTTCTGCTTCAGAGTCTCAAAAGCATTCTGTTGGGAGGTTTCCCATTTCCAGGTTTGCTTCTTTTTGAGTAATGCGGTTAACGGAACCACAACCCTGGAGAAATCCTCGATGAATCTACGGTACCATGAAGCAACACCCAGAAAACTTCTCAGCTCTCGTACGGATTTCGGTGCAGGCATCTCATTTATGAAATCTTATCAGGATCGGTACAAATGCAGTCCTCGGTTACTACATGTCCCAAATATTTCAATGATTTTCTTACAAACTCACATTTTTCCGGATTCAACTGCAGGTTGGCCTCCCTGAGGCGGTGGAAAAATTTCCTTAGGTTGTCAAGATGTTCTTCCAACGTCTCTCCAAGAACTACTATATCATCCAAGTACGCAAATGCATCCGGTTCCATCTCAGGGCCAATAACTCGGTCTAAAAGACGTTGAAAGGATACCGGTGCGGAATGCAGACCAAAAGCCATTACTTTGAACTGGAACAGACCACCGCCAGGGACGGTAAATGCGGTTATCGGTCGGCTCTCGGGGGCTAACGGTACCTGCCAATAACCCTGTTTCAGGTCAATAGTGAAGATATACTTGGCTTTTCTCAGTTTGTCTGAAATTCCTGAAATATATGGCAACGGATAGGCATCTTTAAGAGAGACATTGTTAACCATTCGGAAATCTATACAAAATCGGGGTTTACCATCCTTTTTCTGGACAATTACTATCGGTGAGCTCCACGGAGATGAGGACGGTTCAATGATGCCTTCGGCCAACATTCGGTCAACTTCCTGGTTTATTATCTCTTGCATCTTCGGATTTTGGGGACGGTAACGCTGCTTGAGGGGTTCGGTGCCTGGTTTGAGTTTAATACGGTGTTCGATCAGGGGTGTGGTTCCTCGGAGGTCTTCGAATGCCTTCAATTCGGTTTGCAAGAACTCTTCCTGTCGGACTTTCTCTTCTCCACTCAGTGTCGTCAAGAGCGGTCCTATCGCATGTAACTGTCCTTGGTTCTCTGATTCACTGGGACGGGCTTGGATAGACCTTCCATTCAGGAAACATACGGCGGTTTGCAGGTTGATTGAAAAATTGTGTGTCCTCAGTATATCCATTCCCAGGACTACATCGACAGGTAGATCTGAAACAAATAACAATTTAGCTTCCAGAATTTCAGGCCCAATCCGGATCGGTGCGGTATATATTTCTCTAATGGGTATGGAACTTCCGCTAGCGACAGTGGTGGTAACGTCTCTAACATAATCCGGTTGTATACCAACTACCTTACAGTGGCTGCCACTTCACCGCTGATGAAGGACCTGGTAGCTCCGGTGTTCAAGAGTGCAGCGAACTCCTTGTCTCCTACAAAAACATTAATAAACGGATGGTGATCGGTAGGTTTTCCTTTCTCGGGAACCGAGGACGTGGTTGTTTGTAACTGGCGGGTCCCCGGTTTCAGACAGTTCCTTGGTAGTTCAACGAACACCTACAGTCCCTAGATATGACACCCCTCTTACCGCATCGAGAGCAGAACAGCAGCGGCTTCGAGGTGCATTGTGATCGGAGATGACCCTTTCTACCACATCTCCAGCACTGTGGCTCGGTTGGCGGTCGGTCAGACTTTTTCAGGTCGTCTCGTCGCTGAGGTGCTGCAGAGCTTTGGGACGGTTTCGGTTTTTCGGACGGTTCGGTGCGGTTCGCAGTGTTCAGGTGTATTCCGATCGATTTGACGGTCGGTGGGGAATTTCGGAAGGTAAGATGTGGTTCGTTGATGACTCTTTTGGAACGGTGGCGAAGTATAGTTAGCGGTTTGCCATTTGACCAATTCGAAAACTTTTCCCTTTCGGAGCAGTTCATCTATTGTGGCGGTCGATTGGAAGGCCAGGGCGGTTTGTAATTCTGGCAGTAAACGTCGTCGGATGATATTCACCGCTCTTCCTCGGTGGGTCGCTTTACGGTCAGTTTCTGAAACAGATTTTGCATTCGAGTTACATAGAACAAAAGACGTTCATCAGTTCCTTGAGAGCGTTTCTTGATCTCTTCTAGTAAAATCTCCTCGTAATCAGGAGGAAGAAAGGCCTCTCGGAGTTGGTCCTTGAAATCTGTCCAGTTGCTGAATGTGCCTCTTCGAGGAATGTACCAGTCTCTTGCATCCTTACGTAACAACTCGTAGATGAACTGAAACAACTGTTCATGGCTCACCTTTCTAGCCTCGACAAGATACTCAACCTCTTCCAGGAACGAGGTCACACTGGTCGACCCATCAAAGGTCAGGCTCCATTTCCATACCGGAACGGTAGGAACGGAACAATCGGTAGTTTTCGGCGGTTTCGTCGACGAATGTTCGGTCGTCAGCTCGGTTTCCTTGGCCGTTGAGACTTCGCTACCTACTTCTCTCACTCCAGCGGTTACGGTAGGGGTGACGCAAAGGAAACTCTCCTTGTTGATTCGGCAAAATCCCTCGCCAATCGCCTGGACTCCGAGGATGTTATTAACGGTCTGTCGTCATCATCGGTTTGGGCTAAGCATGGGCAAACTACGGCCCGCGGGCCAGGTCCGGCCCACGTGAAAGTCTAATCCGGCGCGCGTCAAGATTTGAAAATAATCACCAGTATTTTTGTTTTCTAAGTTTGACCGCCTGATAAGGAAAAGCAATGTCACCTAATACCGATTTTTCTCAAAGCGAAGTTGCGTATTGTTTTTTATCATCTTAAAATGTTGAAGATTATACATCGAAGACGACAAATTAGCTGGAAACGTATTAGGTGGAAGAAGGACTGATAAATGGGGGCTTCATAGCTGCTGAAGTGAACCAAATCCATGCAGCCTAGTTTTGGGATACATGACTTAGGTTAGAATATGCTTACATTCACTTTACACAAATCTAAAGAAGTCACTTTTGAATTAATTGGTGATAAATAACTTCTATGTCATGTATCTCAAAACTAGGCTGCATGGACTTGGTTCACTTCAGCCCTGAATCCCTCAAATTCAATGTGACATTTTCGAGTGGCACATCAGCTGATTCACCTGTTGCTAGCGGAGTGCCGCAGGGTTCTGTTTTGGGACCTTTGCTCTTCTTGCTCTATACTGCCGATCTCCCATCTCTGATAAAATCTTCATGCTCTCAATACGCAGACGACACGAAAATTTACAACAACCCTGTCACCAGTTCTGCTGCAATTCAAAGAGATTTGAATATAATTTTCGGTGTAATGATTGGTTGCTGCCACTGAACATCGATAAATGTGAGGTGCTACATGTTGGTAGGAATAACCCTCAGCATGTTTATTGTTTAGCTGGCCAACCTTTGAGAAGAGTGGATGAGCATAACGACCTGGGCGTAATCGTTTCCCGAGATCTCAGTTGGAGTAAGCATATTCAGCACATTGCATCAAAGGCTAAATAAGTCACTTTCCTAATTTCGAGAGCTTTTAACGGATGTGATCCCCGGGTGTGCAGTAAGATTTATTCTACGTTTATCCGACCAATCATGGAGTTTGCGGGACCTGTTTGGTATCCCAATTTGAGAGGTGATGCTGAGTTGCTGGAGTCCGTCCAACGACGGGCTACTCGTATTCCCTATGGCCGATCCCGCCCGGATTATCTTGGTAGATTGCAGATCTTTGGTTTGAGCACTTTCGAGAAACGTCGGGAGAGAGGAGACCTGATAATAGCATACAGAGCTGTAAACAATTTTTTGTACGGAGTGAACACTTCAAACGTGTTCAGGCTGAACACCAATAACCTTAGAGGCCACAATTACAAGCTCCATAAGGAGAATTTCAAGACTATCCCGAGGCAGTGCTTTTTACCGAACAAAATTTTTCAGGTTTGGAATGCACTTCCATCAAGTGTAGTGAACGCGCCTAGTGTGAATACGTTTAAGAATTATTTGGACTCGTGGAGTGGACGGTTTCAGGTTTAGTGTTTCTTCTGGGTTGTTCTTCTGCTATTTGGATGATTTTTGTTGTTTTCTGTTTTTTTTTTTTTTGTTTTTTTTTTTTTTTGGAATGATGTTCATCACAGTGTGACAATGTTTTAAGTTTAATTTTCTGAGCCCTTATAGGTATAAGCCTTGGCTCTTATCGAATTTATAATAATAATAATAATAATAATAATACATAAAAGTCCACCAATTTGTTATTCAAATTGCATAGAGTTGTGCTCGAGGCCCAGCCTTAGTACTGCGTGTGCATCTTGCAGCGGCTGGCATTATTTCTTGTAATCCCCAGAAAAAGCAGAAGTCGCCAAATCTCCTTCGATTCGTTCCAACGACTGCATCACAGAACAAGTGTTGCATGGAATCCAAAACTTGCAACGAACGGCTTGTTGCTGAGCTCCAAACATGAAGGCAGTATTCAAGTGTGATTAATACATGAAAATTTATTCAATTATTCGATTCTGCGTTGTTTGAATCGATTAAGTAACGGTTTCCTTCTAAATGAAAATTTTTGAGCTTTAAGAACGGTATTTATTATTGGATCTAACATTAATTTTAGTTTAGCAAAGTTTGCGCGCAGCTGTTCTAGTTCTCTCAATTCTAAACAATTATTTTGGATTTGCTTGGGAGTCTTGGGACCTCGAGTTATAGCAGTCAACAGCACGGTTACTGAGATGATGTTATGCTCGTGGTGGTTAGTAACGAATCAAGCTTTAAAATTTTCATTTGGTTCGTTGTCAACGTCTGTGTAATACGATATTTTTGACCTTTTGATTTTCATTGATGAGAGCAACAAAAATATCACATATTTTTCAAAAATTTCAAGAAACTAAACAATCACGTCCTACCTACGTTCCTACCTTTGACTAATATTTACAACATTACTACTGGAGGGAGGAGCACCAAATATGACGGGCGGAATCTGGTATCGTGGGCATATTTAATGAATAATCATAATATCTCGGGAACAACTGCATATTGTGATGTGAACAGGTGTTTTCCACTATGAAACTATGAATAGCAGCGTAAGCAACCGTTTATAAGTGTGCCTACAGATTACTCAAACGTGACGTGGGCCCATGTCATAATGCGCATGATTCAAAAATCTATCATCGGATTTTGCGCGAAAGAGTTCAATGTGGGAACGTGGGAATACACGTGTCAACGTCACGTCTGACTAATTTAACGCTTCCGCAAAAAATCCTATATTAGATTTTCGAATAATGCGCATTATGACTTGGGCCCACGTCACGTCAGAGTAATCTGTTGGCACCTTTAGTGACCAGCTTTTAGCATCATCACGGCCAATTTCTACCAGAGTATGGACAATTCTTTGAAGCTCAATCTTAGTTTCATTTTTCACATACTCTTTCGTATCCTTCCGAACAATAATTAATTTTTGTCATTTTTTTTTACTTTTCTAGGATGTTAGTCATGTTTTATGTAAAAATCGAAAAAAAATTAATCCCTTGAAAAAATGTGTATTTTTTTTTTGCCCGCCTAGGTAATTTTTCATTTTATCTGCCTGGTTTGGGCGGTTGGAAGAGATTGTTCAACGGTAAATGGGAGGTTATCGGCTGGCGGTCGCTTGTATGAAGGTCGACTCTGCGAAAAAGTACGTTCGTACTTCGTACGAAGGCTTATTACCCTACAAAATTCTTGGCATTCTTGCTGCAGCCTGTTATCCTGAGTGGTCGGTCGGGATATGTCACCTTCTTCTCTCAAGTTCAAAAAGTCTGCCTCTTCAACGATTGTTGAACACGGAATCAAACCTGGACCAAGTCTAGATGCGAACTCCGGTAGTTCTTGATCAATCAGGAACGGTGTGCTGGCGGTCAGATTACCTGGGACACCACCCAGCCAATGAGTATTCTCTAGCAATCTCATAGCAACCTTCAGGGAGTGCTTGGCACCACAAACACCAATTTCCTGTGCCTGGTCAATGTCATCTCTTGGTATTAACGGAATTTCGGAATGGATAGCCCTTTCCAGTTGAGCTCTCTTATCCTGAACGGTATGTCCTACGGTGCAGCCTCTTGCCTCTAACTCCCACTTAAGTTCGTCGCTCTTCAGTCGGTTGACATCCATTTTTACGGCACCAGAAACTCAAAAGAAATATTTACAATATGTACTCTACGGATATATACAAGAAACAAAGAACGGTTACCAATTTGCCAGTGTAGAGTATTTTGGTTCGAAAAGAAAAAAAATATGGAAACGGTACGAACGGTTACGGTAACAGGAACTACTCACAGAACAGCAGAAGTCTCTGCTCGGGCGCCAGATGTGATGTGCTTTTTCTCTCACCCTGGACGCTCTTTACCTTTGCTCGGGCGCCAGTGGGGCAATCAGTGGAAGCCCACGTCTCTCACAGAATCTCCAAAAATTAGAGAGCCCTGGTAGACTTGAATGATCAGTGGAGAAGGGTAGCAGTGAAAATTAGGGTGATAGCGTCTTCTTGGTCTCTGCTTTCTGACGGGTTTTAATCGCTCAAAAAGAGTACCTACCTCTTCTGACGAAAATCTAGCTCTAACTGATTTAGGGAACTGTCTCTCACTGGAAAAAATAACTGGCAACAAAATAAACGTTCAGACCTTTATTCCTACTGGGGTAAATTATATACAGAAATGTACAAGTAATAACAAATATTGATGTCAACCGGCGTCCTGGTCGGTGTGGGGGCGGCTGATGAAACACGGTCTCTCCAGGAAAATACGGTTGAAATAGAAGGTAAATACGGTTAAATTTTGTACGGTCACTCCAGAGGAGTACGGTGGAAATAGACGGTATTTACAGTCTGTTGCGATCCTGGCAAGTCACTCCTTCTGTCGGCAGAAATCTTTACAGTGCACCCTGTCTCTCTCTCTTTGTCTCTCTCTCTGTTACCCTCTGTCGGCGGAGATCGGTACTGTGGCTGGTCTCAGTCCAATTGCAGTGCTGTCTCTCTCTCTCCCTCCATCTCTCTCTGTGGTCCTCAAAATGGCTGAAAGTCAGAGAGCAGGTCGGAAGGAACTGTCAACCTGTAACTTGATCGGTCGGAAGTCGGCAAAATATTAACAAAATAAGCACCAAAAATACGGTAGGAACTCCAAGTCCTACGGGGACCCCACGGCGGTCGCACAGACACAGATGGCCGGCACTCTACACAGTCTACGATCACTAGGTCAAGTTTAAACGGTAGGTAAGTATTCTCAGCCAGTCCAACAGACTAAAGAAAGCGGAAAATAGCCCTCAGGTATGCACTACGTAAGAAACAATAATACTACAAGTGACTTGCCTTAAACTTTTTGTCTTCCTGACGTACTTTCCAATTAACGCAATAAAACCCTCAGCACTTTTCTCGAGAGCTCGATCTCAATTAATTTCCTCCTGACCTTCAGCCGCTTCAGTGCCCTGCGCCGAAGAAGTACCTCCCCTCTTCTCGGGAAACTTGCCCCACTATTGTTCGGTCAATCATCCGGTTCGGAAAGAAACAGAAACAACTGAAGAGAAGGAAAAACTGAACAAGTTGAAAGACCGCTCTCGACTCAAAAAATGTACGGTTGAACGGAAATAATTATAAAATATATGAATTCTGAAAACAAGAGACATATACGGTTTCCGCTACAAATATGGGACTGGTCGGTGGAAAACAATGTCAAAATATCAATCGGTGAAGACCCCCTGTTAAAAATTGGAGTAATTTTTAACCCAACTCTATCACTCGGTGCACAACTCTAGCAACTCAGTGACTACGTTTATCGTTACATGCTTCTGTGAACGTAACCTTCAAATCGCTGTCAATCAGCTGTTCAAAAAAACCGGTGGAACCTGTTGAATCTGCTCAATTCAATTAATTCTCCTTAGATTCTTCGTTCGCTCAAGTGAATTGGAAATTGGTGTGAATTCTTAACGTGATTTTATAGTGCACTCTCAACTTTCTCAGTCAGCTCAAATCTAATAATATTATTTTATATTATGATAATCAATCGATTAACATCTCAAAAAGGTACAGTACTTTTTTCACTCAACAAAAAATGGAATCATTTTTTTGCATGTGTCATGTTAGAATATCATTCTACATAATTTTTTTCCTCTCAACATTCACTCCATCGCTATGCATTTTCTCACAATTACATTTGCAATATTCTGCTCTACATCTGTCTATCATATTCATTCGATACTCGACCAGCATGACGCGAGGTCGCGGAATTTGCTGTACGCATTGTACTAATAAAATCGATCGCTACGATGATTCTATAGAGTGTGCAAATTGTGCTAATAGCTATCACATAAAATGTGCTAACTTATCACTTGAAAGCTACAATAAACTCCGTGAAAATTGTGCCGATAAATGGATCTGTGAGAATTGCCGTCAAATGGGTGAGAACGCGTCTAATTTCATCAATCGAGAAACACAGACCGCTGAATACCTGCATTCAACAATGGACTTTTCCAAGTTGAGGGAACAAATCGTCGCTGATATCAGTGCTATTTTCTTCAAAGAGATCAACGATTTGAAGACTATCATAACAAACCAAAATAAACAGTTAATAGAACTCTCATCAGAACTACGTTCATTCAAAAAACAAAAGAACCTTATCGCTGCACCGCATGACAGTAATACACCCAGCAATCAACCGGTTCGGAACATCCCCGATGATTCATCTTTATCTTCGGCATCGGTATCACTGAATGTTACACCTGCTTGCATTCCGAATAAGGAAATTCCAAAATTGAATGAAACCTTGACCGGCGATTTATGTGTAACTGGTGAGAATTCCTCCGAGTGGAGTACTGTCACTAAAAGAAGAAAACATAAGAACCCAAGAAATTCACCTGCTGAAAACCCTATTTCTCCGAGAATTCCAATATCTGAAACAACGACAGTAACCAAAAAAATTAATAGGCCTCTGGTTGGTATACTCAAGTCGAACATCCTGCATGTAGCACCTAAAAAGCAATTATCTTACCTCCACGTATCACGGCTCAGTCCAGAGACTACCGTACTTGAATTGCAAAATTTCCTTAAACAACATATACAGAATGTCTCCTGCGAAAAACTTAACTCGAAACAACCGGAGTTTTATTCTTCTTTCAAGGTATCACTACCTACAGAATACTTCAACACAGTTATGAATCCTGAATTTTGGCCTGAAGGAATTGCTGTGAATAAGTTTTTTATAAAGCGACATCAACCTGTGGTCACAAGCTGAACTTTAAAGCTGATTCTGAACCGCTTCAAACATACATCGCCAATAATAATTGCCCTGATGCCAAAAATAAATTCAAATTGCTTCAATTAAATGTCCAATGCATTTCTAACAAGTTGGAAAATCTTGAAATTCTTTTCACCGACGAGCGTCCTGATGTCGTTTTTATTTCTGAGCATTGGTGTTGTCCTGAGGCGATCCTAACAATGACCATTCCGGGATACTACCTGACTGATTTCTACTGCCGCCCTTCAAGAATTCATGGTGGATCTATGGTCTATATCCGAGATGGTGTTCAAGTGAAAAAATTGTGCGTGTCGCGGTTCTCCCAAGAGATGCAGTTTGAAGTGAGTGGGACAATAGTTCTCGTCCAAAAAATCCGCTTGGTTGTTCTCAGCGTGTACCGACCATCCTCTGGAGATTTCGGAATATTTTTGAATGCAATTTCTGCGACTTTGGACTATTGTAGCGGTTTAGCCGATAAAATTTTTGTTTGTGGCGATTTGAACGTCAATCTTCTAAATAATAATTGTCCTAATCTTAAATTATTTACAGATCTACTTGAATGTTTCAATTTGCATATTTCTTCTCGAGAACCTACTAGGATCTTCACGGACATAACAGGCCACACATCCGTATCAAAGTTGGACTATATTCTGAGTAATGTGGACCTGTCCGTCTGTACCACCGAAGTATACGAAGCTTATTTGGGCGATCATCGAGCTCTTTCGCTTGAATTTCCCATTAGTCTCTCGCCGGTGGCCAAGCATGGGTCAAAGTTGGTCAGAAATTTGAGTCAATATAATCTCGACGACTTTGTGTACCGTATATCTGTAGGTGACTTTCGTGGGATGTATGGCGTTCTGGATGTGAATGGATGTTCCGGTGAATTTGCTGACGTGATTCAGACGACATTTGAGATGTGTTGTCCACTCTTCAAGTGTAATGGTTCTCCTCATCAGCCCAAGAAGTGGATTACTCCAGAGATCGTATCGGCAAAGCGCGATCTGAAGCATCTTCACTGGATGCGTACTAATATGGCCTGTCAGTCCACCTGTGACCTGTATAGGAGTGCCAAATCTTCCTACAACTCCTTACTCAGGACGGCAAAGTTAGATTACCATACTGGATTGATCGAAAAATCCGATAATAAAAACAAAACTGTGTGGTCCCTGGTTAATACCCTTACTGGCAGAGGAAATAAAGGACTTCGGCCGAAGGAGATTTTAGTCGATGGTATTTCATATGTCGAGGCTGGGGATCTGGCCTCTGTGTTTGCAGATTATTTCTCGACGATCACCCAGCGAACGTTGAGTGTGTACTATAATAACTCTTTGTCGTCCTCATGCACTACATCTTCAATGAATAGCTCAACATTCTTCTTTCATCCTGTGCTGGAATTTGAAGTGATTGATGCAATAAAGTCTCTCAAGAATAATAAAAGCAGTGGAGTGGGTTTTATTTCCGCCAGAATTTTAAAACTGATCGGGGCGCTCATTGCTCCACATTTTGCCCATATTATCAATTTTTCAATAAGTAGTGGCATATTTCCCAGCCATCTCAAGAAGGCTATTGTCATACCCATATTCAAGAAGCATGACTTGAACGAAATCACCAACTATAGACCAATTTCCATCCTCAGTGTCTTTGCCAAGGTCTTCGAGAGGATTGTGCTGGACAGGATGATGAATTTCCTCGATAAGCATCATGTACTTGACACCGCACAACATGGTTTTCGGAAGGGCCGCTCAACTGAATCCGCAGCTCTCTGCTTTGTTGAGTGCGTTTATGAATGCCTTGATAGTGGATTGTTTGTCGCGGGATTGTTTTTTGACCTGTCACGGGCATTCGACAGTCTCTCCTTCCAATTTATAATCGAAAAATGCTACAGTATGGGTTTTAGAGGAGTGTTTTTAAGATGGATTTCCAGCTATCTTGAGGGCAGAACTATGATCGTCAGAGTTGACAACGCATTTTCGGACGAACATGAAGTGAATTTGGGTGTCCCTCAGGGTTCAGTCCTGGGGCCGCTCCTATTCTTACTTTTCATAAACGATCTACCATGCAACTTAAAAAAGATGATGATCGCTGCAACATCCCGCCACGATCTTCTTCGTCTACTGAACATGATCAGAATACTACTGTTCGCCGATGACACCTCAGCATTGGTTACTGCGCGAAGCTTTGACGAGCTACAGAGGTTATGTCACCTTTTAGTCCAGTGCTTTGTTGATTGGTGTCGCTCTAATTCAATAATGATTAATGTTGCTGAAACTGAATGCGTTCATTTTGTTCTAAGATCCAGCGAATACAGATTGGTTGTACGCTATTTGGACGAGGTTATTTCATCTGCGGACCATACCAAGTTCCTGGGTGTCCACATCGATTCCAACTTGAAGTGGAGCACTCATATCGATTCTGTCTGTAGAAAACTCAATGGCTCTTACTTTGCTTTAAGTAGAGTACGGAATTCACTTCCTTTGCGGTCCGTTCTCAACATATACTACAGTTTGGTGTACAGTCACCTATCATACAACATCCTACTGTGGGGTAATTCATCGGACGTTGGCAGAGTCTTTGTTATACAGAAGAGGATCTAGCGTATGATATTTAATGTTGAGCCTAGATCCTCCTGTAGACCGGTTTTCATTGAAAATGGCCTCCTCACCTTGGCCTCGATTTTCATTCTCAAATGTTTGATCTATACCAAAGAAAACGAAAATAAATTCACCAAACTTTCTAGCTTTCATAGCTACAGTACAAGAAACGAAGGATTGTTGTGTGTACCAAAACATAATTCCTCTAGATTCGAATGTTCACCAATGTATCACTGTATCAAACTTTTTAATCACTTACCTAGATCATTGCGAAGTCTTAAGTTGAATGAATTCAAAAAAGCAGTTAAAGTTATTTTAGTAAGTAGATGTTATTATTCTGTTGCTGAATATTTTTCTGATTCTTGTGAGTAGTTTTCTATTTCGATTTTGTTTTTTTCTCTGACTTGTCCTATACATGTATTTGTCTGACAGGATTAATAAAGTATTATGACTTTAGCCTTGCGGCTTTCACACTCCTCTCCAGAGGAAAATTCACTTATCCCAGATATCTCAGATATCAAAAGGATTAAGCTCTGATGGAGCCCTCTCCAGGTTGTCGGGCTCGCGGTGGTGGTCGGGTCCGGGTCGCTCCTCGCCACCCCGCTGCAGGCTGGATTCCTGCTCCACCCGCACTTCCTGTCGGCGCAGACGGTGTTCCTCTGCATTCCCCATGTACTTGCGTACAGTTCTCGCCGTTCCGAGCAGTACCGCCTTCTGCATGACTCTATAGATATTTTCGCCCAACTGAAGTTTCCTCAAGTTCTCTAGTAGTTTCTTCGGTATCAGGCCTGTAGATGATATGACAATAGGAATGGTCTTGATATCTTTCAGCTTCCACTGTCTTCTGGTCTGTTCCTCGAGATCTCTGTATTTTGAAATTTTTTCAGTGTGCCTATCTAGAAGATTGTTATTATTCGGAATTGCCACGTCGATGAATAGTGCTCTGTCCTCATCCTTATTGAGCAATATGAGGTCTGGTCTATTGTGGGTTATTTTTCGGTCTGTGAGAACCGTGCGATCCCAGTAAAGCTTGTGCTGTTTGTTTTCCAGCAAAGCATCCGGATGGTAATTGTAATAAGGAACCTTTTTCGATGTTAGAAGTTGGTGTTTTAGTGCCAATTCTTGGTGAAGAATCTTGGCAACAGCATCATGTCTATTTTTGTACTCCGTGCCCGCGAACTTCTGACATCCCCCGGTGATGTGCTGGATAGTTTCATGTGTCGCACAGCCATAACGACAGCTATCGTCCGCCACTGAGGCATCCTTGGCGATGTACTTCATGTAATTTCTTGTTGGAATCACCTGATCCTGGATGGCGAGCATGAAGCCCTCTGTCTCAGGAAACAACCTTCCGGAAGTCAACCAGTAGTTCGACGCAGATATGTCGACGTAATCATGGTTGACCTCGTTCTGGTGCCTCCCATGCAAAGGTTTGCCAATCAGTTTTTGCATTTTACTTTCTGCAGAGTGTTCGACGGTTTCCAAGTGATCCTGTTGTAGCTTCAATGGTGTAGAACTATCAGCAACACAAACTACTCGATGGAGTTCTGACGAAGCTGCCTTGTCCAAGAAATATTTTCGAAGTCCCTCAATTTCCTGGGACACACGGTTGGACAAATCAACAATTCCTCTACCCCCAAGATGTCGTGGCAGCTCTGTCCGTTCTATTGAGCTTTTGGGGTGATGTTTATTGTGTTTAGTCAGCATCGTCCTTATTTTTCTCTGTAAATCTGCTAAATCGGTGGTCGTCCAAGAGATAATACCAAATGAATAGCTCAGCGCCGAGCAAGCGTAGGTGTTAATCGCTTTTATCAGATTCTTGCTGTTAAGACCAGTTCTCATTATCCTCCTCAATCTTCGGGTGAACTCCTCTGTTAATTCTTTCTTCATCTGGGTCTGATTGATTTTTCTTGCCTGTTTTATGCCTAGATACTTGTATGTGTCTCCTTCCTTTAATGCTTCAATTTCTGCACCTTCCCTGAGTTTGAACGTACCATCTTCTAGTTTTCCTCTCGTTATGTTTAGCAGTCGACATTTTTCTAGTCCAAACTTCATTTTGATGTCTTCCGAGAATCCTTCCACCATTTTCAGCATCAATTGCATTTGTTTTTTGGTAGATGCGAAGAGTTTCAAGTCGTCCATGTAAAGGAGATGATTCAGTTTCATCATAGTTCTACTGCCGCTCTTGATGGAAAATCCGTAGTCCGTAGAATTCAATCTATGAGACAAGGGATTCAGGGCCATGCAGAACCACAGAGGGCTCAGCGAGTCTCCTTGGAAAATTCCGCGTCTTATTGGAATAGGTCCTGTTGTAATGGAGCAATCTGCTGCTTTCATTTGAAGACTAGTACGCCAGGTTGACATGGCGTTTTTCAGGAACTTAACAATATTGGGATCCACCTTGTAAATCTTCAAGATCGTCAAGAGCCATTCGTGAGGTATAGAATCGAATGCTTTTTTGTAGTCTATGTACGCAGCGTAAAGATTCCTTCGCTTGGAGAACGCTTGATTGCAGATAACTGAATCTATTATTAGTTGTTCTTTGCACCCTCGGCTGTCTTTGGTACATCCTTTCTGTTGCATGGCGATGATGTTATTCCTTTCGCAATGGTTGTGGATTCGGTTTGAAATGCACGATGTGATTAATTTGTACATCGTTGGAAGACATGTGATTGGTCGGTACTTGGATGGGTCTTCTGTATTCCTTTGGTCTTTAGGTAACAAGTATGTTGTGCCATGTGTAAGGAATACTGGCATTCTGTCAGGATTTTCAATGACATCATTTATTGCGGAGGTCAATTTGTCATGCATGATCCAAAGTTTCTTGATCCAGAAGTTCTGTAATCCATCAGGCCCAGGTGCTTTCCAGTTGTGCAGTCCTCTGATAGCTGATTTTACTTCTTCAATTGTGATCATGTCATGCTGCATCGGCTCATATTTTATAGCTTCAGATTTTTCATCTTCAATCCATCCGGTATCTCCATTGAACTGAGGTTTTGTTGATAATTGTTCGGTCCAGAATTGTTCAATGGCTTCCTTTGGTGGTAACTTTCCATGTTCTCCATCCGACGATGTGAGTGACCGGTAGAAAGATTCTTCCGACTTTTCGAATGAATTATTGTCTCTTTTCCGGCTATAATTGCTTTTATATCTCCTCAGGCGTTCTGCATACAGACTTAATTTTTGCTTCAGAGTGTCGAGGCAATGGTGAGCTGTAGCATTCTCCGTCTCTCGTTCTGTGTGCGTCCTGTTTCTATCCATGATCTCTTTGGCAGCTTTCACAACCTTTCTTCCTCGATTCCCGTTCAAGTACTCCGTCAGTCGTCCAATGTCTCTTCTTAGCCTTTCTGTTTTGTGTTGGAGACGTTTCTGCCATGCTGGCGCATGTAATTTGTGTAATTTTGGACCATCATTGTTCGTTCGGCGAATTTTTGCCCCCATGGTTTTCGCTGTCGTTAGCGCTGCACAGTGAAAAACTAGATGCAGATATTCCAATGAACTTCCGTTTAGTAGGTATTCAGGTAAAACGTCCTTATTCAAAATGTCGATTATAAGTGACAGTTTCTTGGATGTATTGAGTCTTGGAGGTGCTACTCGATGAAGAGGATCTGTTCCTTTCAGTTCGGCAAAGTATCTCCTCATGTCAGAGTCAACTTGTCGGCTGAGCTCTTCCCTATCGTCCTGGTGTTCAGGCTCACTTGCGTTGTAAGATGGACTTTCAGTATCAGTTTTTTCTGCCTGTTGTTGCCCAGGCATGTGAATTTCATCAGAGGTGTTGGTGTTATTCTCTATTGCAGGCGGACGCTGAAGTTCTCGTTTAATGGCGTCGATTCGGGCCGTTGGTATCAGTTCATTTCTCAGAATTACCCGGTACTGGTCTGCCACTCGTTGTTCAGTGACATTGAGATTTGGGTAGGCGTTGCAGAATTCCTCATGGAGCCTTTTTCTATAGTTGTTCGTGTTCTGCCCTAGTCCCGTGATGGAGTTGTATATGCGCACAATAGTTTCATTCATGGACGTTGTCCACTTCATGCGCTTTCTAACTAACCCCGCTTGGGTGAGCACTGGCTGAATATCCTGCGCAGCACCTTCAGCGGTTCGAGTCGGCAATTGAATTGGACTCGTTGGTTGCTGTTGTTGCTTTGGAGCTGTAGCTTCTTTTGCAGCAGGAGCCCGCTTCCTCAACATCCTGCCACCGACGTCCCGCATGCTGTCATGTCCAGCGCAGGCTCCAGACATGCCCTGACGATCCCCAGGCAGCGACTTGTTTCCGAGGCTTCTCGTTATCACCATTTTCATGGGTTTGTGCTCCCCTTTCTCGGTTTGGGTGAGAGGTAGAGAAATGAGAGTAGAAAGAGCACCCCTATGTAGGATGTGAAAGAGAGAGGAAAAGGAATGGGACTGCGGACAGCAGGCGTGGCTGGCTGCACCGTCTACGTCGTTACGATGGCTACCCGGCGGGCCATCTACCAGAAAACTGCCAGGCAGGCCAGACATTATTATTATTATTATTATTATTATTATTATTTGCATGTATATTTTATCAATTTTCTCCAAATCTCTCAATCAACCACGTGCTCAATGTACCTAACTGCTTCAACCTCCTCAAAATGCATCGATATTCCATTCGTTTAAAATCACATCACCTCGAATACCACTCACATTTTAATTTCTCTAATTTTAGCACCAAGTTAACATTTCACACCACTCTATTAGAAGCTTATATAGTTGTATTCACTCATTTTGTATATATGTCACCTCAGATTAACTTTGCACCTCTTACGATCAGACTTCTCAGGCCTCTTAAGTTTCAGGTACCTCTACGCTCAAGTTGGACACTTCGAAGGCTTTTCATAGACCAGATCGAGATCCATCTCACTACACTCAGAACTCTCAATAAAGGAATACACTCAATTCACTCTCTTGGACAGACTGGTTTGTGATAACGCTCGAGGAGGTCCAACCTGATTTCAACTCAATAAGTATAATTTATTATAATCTTTCTCATGACTCTATTATCTGAAAATTATGATGCCTTATTTCTTTTCTCTAACGTTATGAACTGCTCTTCTTGTTTCATCTCAATTATGAATACTATTCATTAATTCTTTCTACACCCTTTCATGGTAGAAGGGAATCGATTATATATATATATATATATAATTCTTTCTACGTTTACAATATTTTATTTCTCTACATTGCATTTGTAACACAACTCACCTCAATTTATGTACTCTCATAAAACACCTTCTGCTTTTTTAATAGATTTGCTATTCCTGTAAGCGTTGGTAATCATCTCTCTCATTCTGTCTCATTACACCTGTCTCACTACATTACATATCTCTAACTTCTCAAGTTGTCACTGCAACCTTCTGTTTTTCTGATAGCGAGACAGTTTATGAAATCGTAAACTCTATCACTGTAAACGTTGTGCTTGCATGATAACACTCACATCAGTTCATAACTATCAAGCTCAATTATTATGCAACTCAAAATACGTTTTGATGTAAATATATCTCAATTCTTATTACACACATAATAATTGATCTTGTTACTCGATACATGAAATTCACTCAACCTGCTCTTTCTCTCAAGCAAATACAACGTTGATTTTCTCATTGAAACATTACTCTCAAATTCTCTCAATAACTTCTCAATACTTGTAAATAGGTTCACTCTGTTTAGATGTTGTATATAATTTTACTTCATGCGAGTGTCTATTTATTATGTGACGTGTTTGATATACAATAAAGATTTTATTTTACCATCTCTAACTCAATAATTTGATAACAGTCCACTTTTAAGTAATTGCCAAAAATCTCAACACCCAGATTTTCGAACATTTGGTCCTTCGGGCCGGATGATTGAGTTGGAATAATTATTCATTCATATCACATTCTTCTCAAAAAGGTCATGTCTCAGAAGTCGGGAAGATCTTCTCCAACTCCGAAAGAGGATGACACTCAACTCCAGGTCCCACCTACTCGTTCATCCAGATCTTCCACATCTTCGCAGCCTGATGTGGGACCTCAAACTCGCTCGGCTGGTCTTCCCACCAACATCAAATTAAAAGTCGCTACTCAAATGAGTAGACTGCAACTCATGAAGGACATTTTCTCCAAGCTGTCCAACGTCTCAACATGGACTGTACAAGACCTGTCCCACACTCAAGAACTACTGCAAGACCTTAACAAGAACTTCTCAAAGACTCATTCGTATTTTGAGTCAGCGTGGCCTGAGTCTTGTCTCGACCACGAATACTTCGCATCCTCAGTCTTCTTCGAGGAATACTCTCTATCCCAATCAGCCATCTCGAAATTAATCCAACTCAATATGTCTCTCAATCCTGTGGATTCACAGCCATCCACTTCTGCTCAAGCCCCTCAGTCTTCTCAAACTCGTCCTCGATTGCCTGACATCTCAATTCCCACCTTCTCAGGCGACTTCTCAAAATGGCCTGCATTCCGAGACCTTTTTCAATCCCTCGTGATCAACAGCACCTCAATTTCTAACATTGAAAGGTTACATTACCTTCGGACTTGTCTCTCTCATGAACCTCTCGACACCATCTCTAGTCTTCCCTTAACGGAAGTCTCGTTCCCCATAGCTTGGAAGAAGCTTATGGACAAATATGAGAATAAAAGGCTGCTCCTCTCTTCTCAATACGCAAAACTTCTCTCCTTCTCATTGGCGAATCAGAAAAATTCTACTGCCTCTGTTTGAAATCGATAGTCTTGGTGGTTTTGATGGAATGGACTGTATATAATTTGGCGAACCGTTCTAGTTTAAAAAGCACTAAATCACCGGAAAAGAAAAAGTAGAAAGGTCTTTCAGAGGAATCCTGACCGCACTCTTCTCCTGCTGGGGAAGTTCTGAAATTGTCTTGAGGTTGTTCCGTTTCTTGCGAAAAGGGCCCTTTTAACGGATTCTCGTGGTCGATCCTCGATGATGATCTTCCTTCCTGATCCTTGTTACACGCACTAGGCGATCGAATATTCACAAACGATTCGTGGCTGTTTATAATTGTTTTATGGTTTCAAAGTAACCGATGCCGACGTGGGCAGAAAACTGTTGAAAGCAAAATTGGCGACTAATGGCACAAAATAGCGTAAGAGTCAATTTATTTCACTGATGTATGTGTAGCCTGAAGCGGATAAAATCATACTGTTCTTTTTTAATGTTCGAAGAAGTTCACATATGGCGAATTAAGTTTATTCACGCAGAATCGTCCGCACTTGTGTTTATGAGAACCACAATTCGAATTTCAAACAGCCTCATCTCTTCGTCAATTTATTGACAGCATCGTCAATCCTCTTCGAAGTCTGAAAGCTCTAGGTGAAGATCTAGAGCAGAACAACAATATCTTGGTGTTCCATATCATCAACTGTATGGATCACGACTCTCGAAGTCATTGGGAAACTCTCATCTCCTCTAATAACGAATTTCCCTCCTTCCCTCAGTTGATGGAGTTCCTCCAACCTCGCTCCAGAGCTCTAGAATGGACTGAGTCCAACCAGAGACACTCATCTCAAGAATCCACTCGCTCTCGCACAACAGTGCACACAATTTCTCAAAAGGCTACAGCTCAAACTAAACCTTCTCCGTCACTCACCTCAAGTAAAGCAGCCTCCTCAAGCACTCCACTCTCAAATAAAGCCACTTCTATGCCTAGCTATACCTGTGATGATTGTGGACATGACCACTTCATCGCAGATTGCCCTCGCTTCTCCAAACGCTCACCTCAAGAAAAAGCTGATGTAGTATTACATCGCATCCTCTGCTCCAACTGCCTCGGTAGACATCATCGCCACTCTTGCAGAACGACAAAGATCTGCAAAATCTGTGGAAGTCGTCATCATACCCTTCTACATGATGCTCCTCTCAGCAGTAAACCACACTGCAAAGTTCCACCGGTACCCCCTCGAGTGCTTCCACAATCAGCTCTCACATCTCACAAATCTGCTCAAAGGGAGGTGAGTTCTAGCAACTCAGCTCTAAAGCCGTCAAAATAGTTCGAAGAAGCTTTGAATCATTTTTCTTCAGCTACCACGACTCAACACTCTCCTCGCCACTGCCATCGCCCATCTCATCACCTCAACAGGCTCACACACGGTTCGACTACTCATCGACTCTGGATCCGAGCTGACCTTCATCTCTCAAGATCTAGCCAGAAAACTCAACATCCCTAGAAGGAAGTCGCATGTTGTAATTGTGGGAATCCATGGGAAGACTTCTAAGACACAAGGATTTCTTGCCCTCACTCTAAAGTCGACGTATGACCATCAAACCATAAATATTGATGCTCACATTCTTTCATCATCTTTCTCTAATTTGCCTTCCTTCTATACATGTTTTCAGCAATCTCTACATCTCCAGCATCTCAAGTTAGCTGATCCAGAATACCACATCTCAAGAGCCATCGACATCATTTTGGGTGCTGATGTATTTGGCTCAGTTGTTCTTCCTCAGATGAAAAAAGGCCCTCCATCATCTCCAATCGCACAACTCTCAATCTTCGGCTGGATAATCCTAGGCCCTGTGTGTCAAGAACAGGCACGCCTTCCAATTCAATCTCCAATGTTTCACACCATCTCACAACAGTCACATACGGAACTAGATCAGCTCCATTTTTGGCAATCATAGTTCTTCTCCAACTTCTCAAAGATGAGGGTCACAACTTTCCACTAGCCATTCCTCCATTAACGAAAGGTCGTTATGTTGATGATATTTGTGGTGGAGCAGATACTGAACATCAACTTCTCGAAATTGCCAAACAACTCCAGAACCTTTGCATGGCGGCCGGCCTTCCGCTAGCAAAATGGCAGTCAAACGTCCCAAGTCTATCTCACGTCGTTCAAGAGGAAGAATCAACACCCACTCCAATCTCATTCAATGAAGATTCTCACTCAACTAAAGTGTTAGGTCTAATCTGGTACCCTCAAGAAGACTATTTCACTTTTAAAGTCAGCTCCAATCTATCTGGGTCTTTGATCAGCAAGCGATCGGTTCTATCTCATATTGCTAAAATATTTGATCCACTCGGTTTAGTCTCCCCTGTTACGATTAGGGCTAAAATATTGTTGCAGGAATTATGGCTCCAAAAGTTATCATGGGACGAACCTCCACCTCAACTACTCCAACAGAAATGGTACGACATCAGTGAAGATCTCTCCAAGCTGGCCAGCATCACAATTCCAAGATGGATTAACACTCAAGAGAGTTCTTTCATCCAACTCCACGGCTTCTCTGATGCATCTCAACTCGCCATTTCAGCCGTTCTCTACCTTCTCGTTCGAACTCCGTCCAAGATATGCAAAGTTACAATGCTTTGCTCCAAAACCAAAGTATCGCCTTTAAAACCACTCACAATCCCGAGACTCGAATTATCAGCTGCTCTTCTCCTCTCTCGACTCTTTAATTATGCGCATAATGTTTTAGATCTCAATATTCACTCAACTACTCTATGGACGGACTCCTCAATCACTCTAGCTTGAATCAACACTCACCCTTCACGTTGGAAGGACTTTGTACGGAACAGAGTTGTAACAATCCAAGATCTAACTCCAAGGGCCCATTGGAGGTATATTTCCGGCAAAGACAACCCTGCCGACTGTGCATCACGAGGGTTAACTTCATCTCAACTTCGCAACCACTCGCTATGGTGGACGGGACAACCATGGCTTTCCAAGTCAGAAGATTCATGGCCAAATCGTCAGCCGGCACCGACAACCGACCATGAATCAGAAGCACGACCAGCCATCTCCATACTCACCTCCACTACGTCAGACTACTCATGGGATCTCATCTACAGGTATCCCAGTTTGAATAAATTGTTGAGAATTACCTCTATTTGTTCAAAGGTTCTCGCACGACTCCAACGTAAGCTGGATCCAGCACACCTCACACACCTGACTTCAACTGATTTGAAAGCATCTCGAAGGCAACTCAAAAAGTCTACTTTCCACATGAACTCAAGGCTCTTCAATCACAGACTCCACTTCTCTCTTCACATGTATTCAGTGGACTCACTGCATTCCTCGACAACAATGGTGTAATTCGTGTAGGCGGACGAATTTCCCATTCTCAGCTTGACCCAGATAGCAAGCATCCAATTATTCTTCCTCGACACTCTCAATTTACTTCTTTGGTTATAGATGAAACTCACCAAACAACTCTACATGTGCAAGGCACTGTGGCACCGCTCTCAACAACTCATGGGACAACTACCAACATCTCGAGTGCAGCCATCTCGTCCATTCCTCCACACTCTGAGGATTGAAAGCAGTCTGTTCGCTCCAGTTATGGGTGGATTGAGTAGCTCAGACACTGGAGTGATGGATTGCCTCAACTTCCTCACAACGGATAATTCACGAAGATCTACTCGATTATAATCAACTACGTTAATTATGGCGGCCGGAATGTTAAAAATTGGAGTAATTTTTAACCCAACTCTATCACTCGGTGCACAACTCTAGCAACACAGTGACTACGTTTATCGTTACATGCTTCTGTGAACGTAACCTTTGAATCGCTGTCAATCAGCTGTTCAAAAAAACCGGTGGAATCTGCTCAATTCAATTAATTCTCCTTAGATTCTTTGTTCGCTCAAGTGAATTGGAACTTGGTGTGAATTCTTAACGTGATTTTAGAGTGCACTCTCAACTTTCTCAGTCAGCTCAAATCTAATAATATTATTTTATATTATAATAATCAATCGATTAACATCTCAAAAAGGTACAGTACTTTTTTCACTCAACAAAAAATGTAATCATTTTTTTGCATGTGTCACGTTAGAATATCATTCTGCATAATTTTTTTCCTCTCAACATTCACTCCATCGCTATGCATTTTCTCACAATTACATTTGCAATATTCTGCTCTACATCTCTCTATCATATTTGCATGTATATTTTCTCAATTTTCTCCAAATCTCACAATCAACCACGTGCTCAATGTACCTAACTGCTTCAACCTCCTCAAAATGCATCAATATTCCATTCGTTTAAAATCACATCACCTCGAAGACCACTCACATTTTAATTTCTCTAATTTTAGCACCAAGTTCACATTTCACACCACTCTATTAGAAGCTTATAGAGTTGTATTCACTCATTTTGTATATATGTCACCTCAGATTAACTTTGCACCTCTTACGATCAGACTTCTCAGGCCTCTTAAGTTTCAGGTACCTCTACGCTCAAGTTGGATACTCCGAAGGCTTCTCATAGACCAGCTCGAGATCCATCTCACTACACTCAGAACTCTGAATAAAGGAATACACTCAATTCACTCTCTTGGACAGACTGGTTTGTGATAACGCTCGAGTAGGTCCAACCTGATTTCAACTCAATAAGTTTACTTTATTATAATCTTTCTCATGACTCTATCACCTGAAAATTATGATGCCTTATTTCTTTTCTCTAACGTTATGAACTGCTCTTCTTGTTTCATCTCAATTATGAATACTATTCATAAATTCTTTCTACGTTTACAATATTTTATTTCTCTACATTGCATTTGTAACACAACTCACCTCAATTTATGTACTCTCATAAAACACCTTCTGCTTTTTTAATAGATTTGCTATTCCTGTAAGCGTTGGTAATCATCTCTCTCATTCTGTCTCATTACACCTGTCTCACTACATTACATATCTCTAACTTCTCAAGTTGTCACTGCAACCTTCTGTTTTTCTGATAGCGAGACAGTTTATGAAATCGTAAACTCTATCACTGTAAACGTTGTGCTTGCATGATAACACTCACATCAGTTCATAACTATCAAGCAGTTTTTAAGAGATTATGCAACTCAAAATACGTTTTGATGTAAATATATCTCAATTCTTATCAAATACAACGTTGACTTTCTCATTGAAACATTACTCTCAAATTCTCTCAATAACTTCTCAATACTTGTAAATAGGTTCACTCTGTTTAGATGTTGTATATAATTTTACTTCATGCGAGTGTCTATTTATTATGTGACGTGTTTGATATACAATAAAGATTTTATTTTACCATCTCCAACTCAATCATTTGGTAACAGTCCACTTTTAAGTAATTGCCAAAAATCTCAACACCCAGATTTTTGAACACCCCCTATGATGATATAACGGTTTTCTTCAAAAATATTTCGGTTGAAAGGTCGTATTATACAATATAGGTGAAGAAATTTCGTTTTCGTGGCGGGGCAAAATCTGCCTCGTCACAACAGCTGTGGCGAAAATATTGAACAGTAAAGGCACTAATACGCAGCCTTGTTTTATTCCAGAGTTGGTTGAGAAATGGTCGGTTGTAGAGCCATTATGCTGTATTCTAGCGGTGTTGTTGGTATAAAAACTTTTACACACTGCTAAGAATTTTTCGGGCACTCCAAGACATGTCATGATTTTCCATAGCGCTCTTCGATTCACCGAGTCGAATGCCTTACTTAAATCGATGGAGTCTGTATAGATCCTTGATTGTTTTTACGGG
Organism: Coccinella septempunctata; assembly: GCF_907165205.1. Classification (NCBI taxonomy): domain Eukaryota; kingdom Metazoa; phylum Arthropoda; class Insecta; order Coleoptera; family Coccinellidae; genus Coccinella; species Coccinella septempunctata. The sequence goes on from NC_058189.1 coordinate 22,668,809, forward strand.
CCTTCTCTTGGAGCTGTCGCAGTGTAAAAATTAGGTCCACCGTACCTCGATTTGGTCGGAAGCCGCACTGGGATTCAGGTAGTAGCTTTTCTAAGAGTGGAACCTTAGCCATAATCTTCGAGAGAATTTTACCGGTCACACTAAGCAACGATATGCCTCTGTAATTGTTGCAATTCGACGTATCGCCTTTGTTCTTATAGAGGTTGATAACTGAAGCGTCTTTGAAGTCTTGTGACACATCTCCCTGTTTCCAGATCTTGCGGAATAGTGTAAGGAGACTATTGACAATGTCTTCATCCAGGGCTTTGAATATCTCCGCTGGAATGCCGTCTAGACCAGGTGACTTATCATTTTTCATATTTTCAATCGCATTTATGATTTCCGACATTGAGATTTCGTCATCAAGCGATGTCATCGGACTATACGCGGGGAGCAGGTCTAAAATGAATGAATCCGAGTCGTTAGTTTGATCCACCTGTGAGTAATGCTCCTTTCATCTTTCGAGAATTTTTCTATCATCAGTTAGAATAGAAGCATCTCTTAAAGGAAAGCTAGCTTTTCTGCTTGGACCGTAAACAGTTTTAATACCTTCGAAAAAACGCCTGTAGTCATGGTTATCGGCGTAAGCCTGTATTTCCCTAGCTTTCTCTTTCCACCAGCTATCCTTGATCTTTCTTATTTCTTGACGACGTTTTATGTCAATAAGACATTTTTGGGCTGCAACATCGCCAGGCTTGTTAATTGCAGTTTTCATCGCTTTGTGTTTTGCCTCCAGAAGGGGTGCGATATGAGTTTCTTTGTCGGCGAACCAGTCTGGGGATTTTCGGGAGCGTTCTGTGCCAAGTATTTCTTTCGCTGTATTTGTAAGAGATGACTTGAAGCGGAGCCAATGAGTCTCAATGTCGTCGTTATAATCCGGTGGTGTTAGGCTATCTTTGACGGCAGCTGTGAATCTTTCCTTTGTAGAAGGGTTGTGTAGTTTGGAGATTTGAAGGCGCTCTCTCAGATGCTTTGGCTTGCGTTGGTATTTTGATAATAATAATGAAGGGAAAAAAGAATATGGTATGTTCAAACTCAAGGAAGGTGCAGAAATTGAAGCATTAAAGGAAGGAGACGCATACAAGTATCTAGGCATAAAACAGGAGAGAAAAATCAATCAGACCCAGATGAAGAAAGAATTAACGGAGGAGTTCACCCGAAGATTGAGGAGGATAATGAGAACTGGTCTTAACAGCAAGAATCTGATAAAAGCGATTAACACCTACGCTTGCTCGGCGCTGAGCTATTCATTTGGTATTATCTCTTGGACGACAACCGATTTAGCAGCTTCACAGAGAAAAATAAGGACGATGCTGACTAAACACAATAAACATTACCCCAAAAGCTCAATAGAACGGACAGAGCTGCCACGACATCTTGGGGGTAGAGGAATTGTTGATTTGTCCAACCGTATGTCCCAGGAAATTGAAGGACTTCGAAAATATTTCTTGAGCAAGGCAGCTTCGTCAGAACTCCATCGAGTAGTTTGTGTTGCTGATACTTCCACACCGTTAAAGCTACAACAGGATCTCTTGGAAAACGTCGAAAACTCTGCAGAAAGTAAAATGCAGAAACTGATTGGCAAACCTTTGCATGGGAGGCACCAGAATGAGGTAAACCATGATTACGTCGACATATCTGCGTCGAACTACTGGTTGACTTCCGGAAAGTTGTTTCCTGAGACAGAGGGCTTCATGCTCGCCATCCAGGATCCAACAAGAAATTACATGATATACATCGCCAAGGATGCCTCAGTGGCGGACGATAGCTGTCGTTATGGCTGTGCGACACATGGAACTATCCAGCACATCATCGGGGGATGTCAGAAGTTCGCGGGCACGGAGTACAAAAATAGACATGATGCTGTTGCCAAGATTCTTGGCACTAAAACACCAACGTCTAACTTCGAAAAAGGTTCCTTATTACAATTTAGAATTTTTTTAGAATTTTAGAAGATCCTTCAGTTTTTACTATATATATAGTAACGGCCGATATAATTCCCATGATGGTGTTTTAGTATACATTAAAGACCACCTTGTATATGATTACAAGATAGTGAAGATTGGCGAAGTGAACGCTCTGGAGATCGAGCTCGAGCACCTAAATAAGAAATTCAAAATTACAGCCATATACAGGTCACCCAATTCGTCTGAGAGCATGTTCAATAGTGAGCTCTATCATTATCTGGCCAATATAGGAAACCATTGTGAATCCAATATAGTGACAGGCGATATCAACGTGGATCTGCTCTCGAGAAACTGCCCTAAAGCAACAGAGTACATTAACATTTTCAGTATGTTTGGATATAAATCATTTATTAACAAAGTCACGCGACCTGAGAGCAGATCTTGCCTGGATCACTTTTTTGTCAACGGAAAACAGGGTTTCAACTATAATACTGTACAGGGATTTATTTTAGATTATGAAATAACTGACCATTGCCCAACAATGCTTACAATTGAGCATGAGAAACCTAATATAACCATTCAGAATGAGGATAAATATCGAAGGACATTCACTAACTATGCAAAATTAAATTCAGATTTACAGAGAGAAAACTGGACTCGAGTTCATTCAGAAAAAAATTGTAACAGTAAAACTGAGAACTTCATCAAGATTTTGCGAGAATATATTGCAAAAAATACTGAAGAGGTGATAAAAAACCGGAGGAAAATGTCAAAGAATCCATGGATTACGAAAGCACTTCTTACATCCATAAATGAAAAAAATCGACTATACAAATTACTACTCAAGAATCCTAGCGACATTGAACTAAAGAAGATATATGTAAAATATAAGAACAAACTTTTGAAGGTTATAGAATATTCAAAGCGAAAATACTTACAGGGGTGCATTGATAAGAGTGGAAGCGAACCTGCTGCTATATGGAAACATGTGAAAAATTCGTATAAAGAACCTTTGAAACAGAAGGACATAAAAAAATTGAGTATAATGGTGAAATAATAATGAATAAAAAATTAATTGCATCTAAGTTCAATGAATACTATGGTAGTTTGGGAGCTGAAAACGCTGGTAGGATTATTGAACCAGAGAACTGTGAAAGTCCAGTAAAAGTTAATATAAGAGACAGTATATACCTCATTCCTACTGATAAACATGAGGTTGAGAAGATTATTGGAACACTCAAGAAGAATAAAGCTCCAGGTATTGACGGGATAAACTAAAATGTTCTCAAAGAAGTGAGGCAGAATATTTCGACACCTCTAGCACACATAATCAACGAATGTTTTTTAAGTGGATGTTTTCCAGATCCTTTCAAGATTGGTGTCATAAAACCTATTTATAAGGGTGGTAATAACTTGGAAATGTCTAATTATAGACCCATATCCTTGATATCAAATCTCTCGAAGGTAATGGAAAAAATTATAAAAGCAAGACTCCATAAATTCATAGACAAACATCGTCTATTGTCAGAGCGACAGTATGGGTTCATGGAGGGAAAATCGACAGAGGATGCAATAAGGGAAATGACCACGTTCATCTATAACGGATTAGACAAAAAAAAACCTACTATGTCCATATTCCTCGATTTGTCGAAAGCATTTGATACGGTTGATCACGGAGTACTTCTTGGAAAAATGCATGACTATGGAATCAGGGGAGCGGCACTGAGTTTGCTGAGGAGTTATCTGACAATGAGGAAGCAATGCGTATCCGTTGATGAAGAGAAGAGTGAAGAACGGGAAGTAAGATACGGAGTCCCTCAGGGAACGGTCCTCGGACCATTGTTGTTTCTGCTCTATGTAAATGACCTCCTGAATATGAACATCTTTGGAAGTATCGTTAGTTTTGCTGATGACCTTTCGATTTCTTATGTAGCAGAATTTTGGGAACAACTTAAATTAAAAGCAGAAAAGGATTTACAGAGTATCTCAGATTGGTTGAGCTACAATAAGTTAACCCTCAATATGAAAAAATCTTGCTATCTACCATTAACATCCTATGAAAATGGTCTACCAAACATAGGGCCAATAAAAGCGAGAAATGGAACAACCATATTGGAGAGCAGAGATGGATTCGTCAAGTACCTTGGGATCACCGTAGATAGACATATGAGATGGGAGTACCACTGCGAACAACTAGCAAAGAAACTGCGCGGCTTATTACATAGATTCAAACGTCTCAAAAAACAACTCAATCTGAAATATCTAAGGATGGTTTATTTTGGCTTGGTGCAGTCGCTGTTGACATATGGTATTTCGGGCTGGGGGGCAGCATATGATGTGCATATAGAAAGATTGAATATCATTCAAAAATGTATACTGAAGATAATTTGCGGTCATAGCATGCTGTTTCCTAGTGACGAGATATACAGAGTCGCACATGTGCTGGATTTGAGGCAACTGTATTTCATGAAGATTGCAGCACTCATAAAGAGACGAAAAATTGAACTTAGGCCAATCGATCATAACTACTCCACTAGACGCAAACTCGACCACTATAAAGTAAAACGATGAAAACGATAGGTCAGAGATCTTGCATATATTTAGCTCCCAAAATATATGGAACAATTCCAATTACGTTGAGAGCTTTGAGAGACCCTGTGACATTCAAGAAGGAAGTGATTCGGTGGCTACTCGGTTTGAACAGAACAACTATACATAACGTTATTAATAACAAAATATGACGAAGATAAAATACACATTCCCTAAAGTGACAATTATTACCAGATTTGACTTAAGTGCGTTTGTTGAGCAGTTCCAAATGGTGTATCCTGATATATTCAACTTTCGATGTATATGATGTCCATTTGGGCCAGAGAATTTTTTTATTTTGTTTCCATTTTTTGTAGTGGCTGTCTTTGAATCGTATTTCTGTTGTGAGACTAACAGGTGAGCTTCTTAGAAGTGAGCCTCTGTCTCTTTATTTCAGTTTGTTTGTACAATATTATTCGAAGTGTTCATTTTGTTTTTATGGTCAAATAAACTTTATTATTATTATTATTACCATCCAGATGCTGTGCTGGAAAACGAACATCACAAGCTCTACTGGGATCGCACTGTTCTCACAGACCGGAAGATAACCCACAATAGACCAGACCTCTTATTGCTCAATAAGTATGAGGACACAGCACTATTCATCGACGTGGCAATTCCAAATAATAACAATCTTCTAGATAGACACACTGAAGAAATTTCAAAATACAGAGATCTCGAGGAACAAACCAGAAGACAGTGGAAGCTGAAAGATATAAAAACCATCGCTACTGTCATTTCATCTACAGGCCTGATACCGAAGAAACTACTAGAGAACTTGAGAAAACTTCAGTTGGACGAAAATATTTATAAAGTCATGCAGAAGGCGGTACTACTCGGAACGGCGAGAACTGTACGCAAGTACATGGGGAATATAGAGGAACACCGTCTGCTCCGACAGGAAGTGCGGGTGGAGCAGGAATCCATCCTACAGCAGGGAGGCGAGGAGCGACCCGGACCCGACCACCACCACAAGCCCGAAAACCTGGAAAGGGCTCCAACATAGCTTAATCCTTTTGATATCTGAGATATCTGGGATAAGTGAATTTTCCTCTGGAGAGGAGTGTGAAAGCCACAAGGCTTAAGTCATAATAATTTATTGTCTAACGTATACAAATATTTAATTATAAGAGAATTTAAAAGTAAGTGAACAAATCAACATTAATACAATGCGTAAGGAGAGATACAGAAATCAATATAAAAAATAAAAAAGCGATAAAACAGAATTTTCAACATAAAACACATTAGAACAAAGATATAAACCATCACAACTGATTGGTCCTGAGAACCTGAATGACTGACCTCTTGAAAGAGTACTTGGTCAAAGGAGCCAATACATCACATTGGTCTTCAATCGACGAATAACACCATATCATATGGTTGACAGGTGAAAACTTCAAAAGGTCAGTACGAGATCTTAGCCCGTAGAACAAGCTTTGACCGCGACCAGACAGACGAGGGATACGAAAATTAACCTTCTGCAAGATAGTGGGACAGTGTATGGAATTATGAAGAATATTGAACAAAAACATCACACTGTGGAGCAGTCGACGATCCTCCAAAGACAGAAACGGATGTCTCAGAAGCAATATACCCTCAGGGGTACCCCGAGGTGGATAAGATTTATCCCGTCTGAAGGAAAGATATTTCAAGAATCTTCTTTGAACCCTCTCAAGCGACTCAGCGCGAATACGATGGTGTGGGTTCCATACGGCACAAGCATACTCCAGGCCAGATCTCACCAAGCAATAATAGAGGGACTTCATGCAGTCCACGTCCGAAAAATGACTTAGATTTCGACAGATAAAACCAAGATTCCTCTTCGCCCCAGCAGTAATGATCTCAACATGTTTGCCGAACGAAAGTTTTCTATCGAATATTACTCCAAGATCTTTGACATACTTGGGTCTCCCCAACATAATTGAACCAAAGTTATAATGAAAAACTCTAGTGAGTCTCTTCTTGGTGAAGCTCATGACAACGCATTTCTCAGCATTGAGAGGAATTCTATTCATAACACTCCACCTCACAACCGCCTCGAGGTTTTCCTGAATAGTAAGACAATGAAATAAAGAATTAATTCTCAAACAGATCTTCAGATCATCGGCGTAAAGAGAAAAATAAACCGTTAGTTCAAAGGTGAGGTCATCGATAAATATAATAAACAGAAAAGAAGCCAAAACTGTTTCCTGTGGAACCCCGGACGACTGCACAAATTCACTCGAGAGGTTTTCCATTGTCGCGGAAAAGCATGGTCCCTAAGAATGATGTTAAAATTATATGTAAGGGGTGTTGACAGAGCTGCAGCAGAGTCATGGATGAAAAATGCGGGAATACCATCAGGTCCAGCAGTCATATTCTGCTAAATCTCCCTACACGCAACAAAGACCTCACCTTCAGAAAAACTACTAACAAGCAACAAATCGGAGTTCACCAAGTCGCCCGAAATGTCACAACTGGTCGACGAACTCAAAGTTCCGGCAAAGAGATCAGCGAATGTGTCAACAATATCTCTGGAATTAGAGAATACCCTTCCATCAAGGTGCATGGAATTAGGAACTGATCTTATTTGACGTTTCTGGTTGATGAAATTCCAAAACGACTTCGGCTCCTCTCTGAAAGCAGCTTCAGTCCGATTAATATACCCAGAATAGGCTGAGCGTATTTTGTTAGCCAAAGAGGTTTGCAAAGTTTTGAAGGCTCTGGAATTATCACTGCTCGGTTCTTTCCTAAACGCAATACGAGCCTTCCTCTTCCGCTTAATCAATGCAATAATATCGGGATTGAACCAGGATAGATAGTTCCCAACTGGAGCTTTTTTTCTAGGCACAAATTCGCAAAAAACATTTTGAAGCGTTTCGTAGAGTGCGTCAAGTGCCGACTCCGCCGACACGCAATCAAGACGCGCAAGTGCATCGTATAAAGGTGGGAAGTCAGCCTCCTTGAAATTAAACGACTTCATCGTCTTCTGTCTATCAGCCCTAAGATTTCTGTATCGATGCGACCAACTCTGGAAATCAATTGACAAAGGAGGATGATGGTGAGTTCTCTGAGTTATCAACAGCACAGGTTCAGATACTCCACACTTTCTCGAACCGAATACTAAGTCCAATAGTCTGTTATTGTCATTAAGTATAAAATTGTACTGCTGCAGCAAGAAAAAACTAGGCAAGTCAGAAATGCTCTGAGAACGAGGTGACCTGGAAGAGGAAACAAAGTCATCGTAGAACTCAGTAATATTAAAGTCACCCAAGAGCAATATGTCATGGTCGTGAAGGAAATCAAGACACTCAATGGAGTCAAACAACAGCTCATAATCCTGGTGGCTGGAGAAGTATAGACAATGAGCAAATGAAATTTAAAATGGTTGTAATCTACTCTGGTGCATAAATCCTCGGTAAAATGAAGTTCAGAAAAATAGGTATGAAGCATGCTATGAAGATCGACTTTGGTTGCCTCTATATCATTGCGGATGGCAGCTAGGACCCCTTCACCCCTTGAAGTGTTTGATAGCTCATAGTCTCTGTCACAGCGGAAAACATTGGGCGCATTGAGATTTTCATTCTCGAGATTACCAGTCTATGATCAGACCAGCACTCCAGATCTGCTCTGGGCTTAGTGACCAACAGCTCTTTCAGATCTTTTCTTCTCACGATCATATAGTCGAGGGTATTCCAATGCCCTGAGCGCGGGTGGCGCAAGGTCCCCCTTGAATTGGGCCTCGTAATAAAATAGGTGTTCTTTATACACAGATTGTGTTCTGCACAAAGAGCCAGCAGACTTTCTCCATTCGAATTAATGCTGTCTGTGCCGTGTTTCCCTATTATTCCCGGCCATAGTTCTGAGTCTTGACGACTGCCCACTCTGGCGTTGAAATATCCAAGGAGAATAATTCGTTCCCGTTTTGGGATTTTACTTAATGTAGCAACGAGTGTTTCGTAGAAAGTGTCCTTTAAGTTGTCAGAGGAGTTCAAAGTGGGTGCGTATACTGCAATGATGTTCACAAACGTGTTGTTCGCTGCAGGAAAGCGTAGGGGCATTAAACGTTCTGAGATACCAACTGGATTTTCGGTAAGTTTGGCGGCCAGGTCGTTTCTGATGGCAAAGCCTACGCCATGTTGTCTGATTTCACCTTCCGGCAAGCCTTTCCAGAAAAAAGTATACGCTCGTTCTACAAAGCTACCTTCGTCCGAAAAGCGTGTCTCGCTTAAGGCAACTATTGCAATGGATGTTCGTTGCAGTTCCTTATCGATTAGGGCAGTACACCTCTCTGGTCGGTCGGCCTTGGGGTTGTCTAGCAAGGTTCTGACGTTCCATGCTGCAAAAGCTATGTGCTTTTCATCTCCCCCGGAGATCCGAATGGGAGGGTATTTTACCTCCGGATACAAATTTTGTCCTGTTCGACTGATCCATCTTTTTGTAGGAGCTGCGTTAGAAGGTGTTTAAAAGCTGCACTGGTAACGCTGTCAGTGCAACTTTGGTTGCGGCTACGACTAGATTATCTTGTGGCACAGGTATCCTGAGACGACAATGTCTGAGACGTAACTTGAGCAACGCAGAGAGCCATTTCCTGCTCAAGCCATAGTTTAGGCTAGGTAATTGTGGGAAACAGAGTTATACCGCTCATGTTCGGCCGCCAGAGCCTCGTTCGTAAGAACAGGGTGCACCGCGAGTAGGTGAGGTTGGCATTTGAGAGTAGAGGCTATAAAACGCACCCTTCTCCCTTACACCCCAGGTTAGGGTTTTAAGTGGGTCTCGAGCGCAGGAGAGTGAGAATCCCCACACTTGTTCCCCCTCAGGAGAGGGTGTGTGCTTGCAGATTTTCCCCTGCTTCATCAAAAAAAAAATAAAAATACGGCCTTCAATAGCTTGGATGCAGCGTTCTTGTTTGCGGAGCGGAGCGTGGAACCCATTTCAAGTCAGTTTGTGTTTTAACAGCGTTGTGTCATGCACGACGTCGTTTGAAGAAATAATGCTGCACTCGTCGCAAAACGAGTCAGGCAAAATGCCCGCTCGAAAACGCAGAATTATGAGCGTTACACGCCACGCTGAACGCTATTCCACTCAGGCCTTACCCTTATTTTTGATGGTACAGATCGTTTGTCCAACGTGAGTCCACTTTTGTCCACCAAATTTTTCCATTTGTCCACCCACAGAACCATAGAAATCGATCTTTGAAAATTTTGGAGAGTGTGCAGTCGGAACCACCAAATGAAAATTTTTGAATCAAAATTTCAGGATCGTTTTTCCATCGTAGGTCCATGTTTGCCATCTATTATTTTCATTTGTTCAGGCACCGTTTGAGAGATTTGGAAAAAGAAGTGGTTTCGGTGCATTTTCTGAGCAGCAGAAAGGTGTTTTTAATGGTATAGATCGGTTGTCCACTTTTGCCCACCCAATTTTTTCATTTGTCTATTCACAGAACCATAGAAATCCATCTTTGCAAATTTTGGAAAGTGTGAAGTTGGCACCCCTAAATGAAAATTTTTAAACCAAAATTTCAGGGTCGTTTGTTTATGGTAGGTCCATGTTTGTCCACCTTTCTTTTAAATTTGTCCATGCACCGTTTTAAGAGGAAAAATAAGTTTTTTCGGTTCATTTTCTGAGCAGCTCACCCAAATTGTGAAAACGATGGTAGATATCGTTAATCCAACGTTAGTTCACTATTGTCCCCCAAATTTTTCTATTCGTCCACCCACAAAACCATAGAAATCAATCGTAAAATTTGTTCTGTTGCACCACTACCACAAAATTCTGAACCAAATATTCAGGTTCGTTTGTCTTTAGCTATTTCATTTTTGTACATCTGAAAATTATTTTCATTTCCATCCAGACTCCATTCGCAACTTGGAATGAAAAACTGATTGATCAAAATTCTTCGATGACTATTCCTAGAATGCTAAAGAATATTTTTCATCGAATGAATCGTTGGTACGTAGCGGATTCGCGTTTGTTCAATAAAAATTTTCATTGGTCCATATGCTTTAATGAAAAAAAAATGTATATTATATCCCCTTTGCGATGATTTGATGATATACAGGCTGATTCAAAACTCGAGGCGAAAAATTAAGGGACATATAGAGACTGATATTCTTGATTAAAAGTAGAAAAAATTTTGGCCGATGAGGCTTCGTTTCCGAATTTTTGGACATTAATATTTCTGTATGCAACCAATTAAATTTTATAAATTACAGTAAGCCTAGAAATAAACCTAAAGCCAACAACTACTACTGAGGATCTTACGGCTTTTCTGAAAAATAACTTCACGGACGATAAATGTGAGTCCCTGAAATCTAAATATCCAGAGAGTTACTCGTCATTTAAGGTTTCATTCCTTCTACCGAATATGATAGAGTAAAGGTTGAATCAAATTGGCTCAATAGATGTAGCGTCCATTCTTTTTACCAACGCAAGACAGACATTCAGGATCGCTGAATTAAAGCTTTTCAGATGTCGACGTTGACTCGGAGGGTAATATGTTTAGGTTTCAGCTAATGCAGCTAAATGCGCGATCACTTTCTAACAAAAATAACAATCTGAGTATTCTTGTGTCAGATAGAAATCCATCTATCATCAGTATTGCTGAACATTGGTGCGAAAATATCAATCTGAGCGTCATGTCGATACCTGGTTTCAAACTAGTATCAAGTTTCTGCCGATCATCACGAGAGCATGGTGGCACTACCATTTTTGCCAGATCTGGTCTTCAAGTGACAAACATGGACATTTCCAGGTTCTCCGTGGAAATGGAGTGCGAGTTCTGTGCGGTGAAGGTAGTTTTTGCTAGTCTGAAAATATGTGTTTTGAGTGTCTACAGGCCTCCTTCAGGAATCACGTTTTAGACTATTGTATTAACTCTGTTAATTTTTCATTTCTGTGCGGTGATCTCAATGTTGATTATTTGAGCGATTCTAGAGACATCTTATGGTTGATTTATTGCTTTCTTTCAATTTGAAGATTTCTTCTTTACTGCCAACTCGTATTTTTACGAATGCGACAGGTCATACTTCCAGTACAAAAGTTGATTATATAATTACTAACACTAATTTGAGTCAATGTGAGACGACGGTGTTTGGGGGTCATTTTAGCGATCACAAGATAGTATGCCTCGATTATTTCTTTCACACTGGTTTTTAAGTTTCTACGAGAGCACAAAGATATACCTTAACTAGAAACATAACATCTGTAAGTTTACAAAATCTTGTAGTGGAGATTTCACATGCCAATTTTGATAATGTATACACTGCGTCTTACTACTTTTCGATTTTGTTTACCGTTCGCTGGATGACGGTCTACTAGTTTCGGGTCTATTTTTTGATCTTACAGAGCCTTCGACTGCATATCCCCTCAGTTCATTGTGAGAAAGTTGCATAATCTCGGTTTTCGGGGGATTTTTCTGAAATGGATTCAAAGTTTCATTTCGAACCGGACTTTGTCTGTTAGGGTCCGTAACTCAGTTTCTCGCGTATTCTTGAATGAATTGGGTGTTGCTCAAGGTTCTGTTTTGGTGCCTTTGGTTGTTATCCTCTTCATTAATGATTTGCCTGAATACATTGTTGAATGGCTTGTCATTTTTGTGGACGATACGTCGGTGGCGGTCTCCGCTCGCCGCCTTGCTGAGCTTGTATGGCGTTGCGAACTCTTAGTCGATAGTTTTGTCAGATAGTGCAAGGCTAATACATCTCATCTCTAAGACTGAACTAATAATCTGTGAAATTGAAAACTATTTAAAAGAGCCCTTTTCCATTCGTTGCTTAGGCAATGAATTCAAGTCCAAAAACTCAGTTAAATTCTTAGGTTTATTTGTTGATAGTAATTTGAAATGGATTGATCATATATATATCATGTATGTAGAAAATTAAGCTCATCTTTCTATGCTATTCGGCAAATAAGAGATTCTCTCCCTCTTGAATCAATTATCAACACGTATTACAGCTTGTGCTATACCCAAATTGCCTATTATATCATCGCCTGGGGAAATTCCATAGAGTTTTCATATCCCAGAAACTTCTCATGAGAATGATTTTTCGGATTGGTCCTAGTCAACACTAAAATCCATTATTTGTTTCTAACAGTATTATGACTGTGCCTTCTATATATATTTTTTTTTTTTTTTTTTTTTTTTTTTTTTTTTTTTTTTTTTTTTTTTTTTTTAATCACCATATAGGGTCTCAGTTCGACACTGTAAGACGCCGGCCTCCAATGAATCAAGACGTCTTCAGCCACTCGCAAGAAATTTACGGACTATTCTTGTCGTCCACAAGATTACCTCCCTCTGTGCTGCGCTTATGACGTCGTTCTCATCCAATCCCAATTGGCTCGTGTTCTCCTTCAAGTGTACCTCGACCAGGCCATTAGTTGAGATAACAAGTGGTGTCACATACACTGTTTTCAATCTGTACATCTCTTTTAGTTGAAATGCGAGATCTTCGTACTTTGTGATCTTCTCGGAGTAAGCTCTAGACACGTTGTCGTCTGCCGGCACAGTTATGTCGATAATGTTCGCCACATGATTTTCCTTATCAAAGATAACAATATCTGGCCTGTTGTGTACTACCGGTCTGTCTGTCTCCAAGAAGGTATCCCAGTAGAGCCTGTACTTCTCATTTTCCATGACAGATTTTGGAGAGTATTCGTACGGCTTCTTTGAAGTTAGTATCAGTCCAGTTTTTATGGCAATAGCTTGGTGGTAGACCTTGGCCATGGCATTATGACGATCTGTATATTCTCTAGGGGCCAAAATCGGACACGCTGACGTCACATGTTGTATGGACTCCGGGGACAAAGAACATTTTCGACACCGATCTGATGGTAAGTATCTTTTGGTTATATTTTTGACATACGATCGGGTAGGGACCACCTGGTCCTGGATTGCTACAAGTCTGCCTTCAGTCTCAGGATAAAGGTAACCGGCTGTCATATATCCAAGAGACATTTGTGTGTTGATTTTACTATTTTTTAGGGCTTCTGGATATCTACCATGTAATGTCTTACTGTGCCACTGGTCAGTTAGCGATTCAATGGTTGGTTCTTCGTTAGTTCTCCTTTCTGAAGCAAGGTTTAACGCTGTTATATTATCGTCCTCCTTACAGATCATTTTGAAGAAGGGTGAGCTTTTTGACCAGAAATACTCTTTCATTTCTTTCGTGTTATTATTATGTATGATTTCTATACTATGTAATCCTCTGCCTCCCTCTTTCCTGGGCACATAAAGTCTATTGACTGAGGCATGTGGATGATGGATTCCGTATTTGGTCAAAAGAACTCTCACTTTGGTGTCTATTGCTTTCAGTTCCGTTCTAGACCATTTCACCACTCCGAATGAGTACGCTATGCATGGTATAGCCCAGGTGTTGATGGCTGTGAACATTGATTTTGCGTTCAATTTGCTGGCCAGTACCTTCCTGAGTCTTCCAAAAAACTTATTCTCAAAGCCAGCTTTGGATTCAGCGACATTCAGCTCTAGCCCTTGCTGTATTCCAAGGTATTTATATGTTTCATCCGTTCCTATTCTCCGAATAGACATGCTGTTCTGCATCCTCATATCGTCACCCTCAATCAACCTTCCTCTCTTCATGTGAACAACCGCGCATTTGTCGATTCCCAACTCCATTCCTACTGTATCAGAAAAAGATGCCACAATATTGAGCATTCTCTTCATTTCCTCTTCATTGGCCGCATAAAGCTTCAAATCGTCCATGTAAAGCTGATGGTTTATCTTCGTTTTCTTCTGTCTGTCTATGACGTAGCCATATTGACTCTCACTCAATAGGTTGCTCAGGAAATTAAGAGCTAGACAAAACCATAGAGGACTCAATTTGTCGCCTTGGAATATCCCTCTTTTTATTTTTATTTCAGATGTTAACGAAATTTCTCCTTCTGTGTTCATCATAAGTTTTGTTCGCCAAGTCTTCATCAGGTGTTCCAGAAGATTGACAATAGTTTCGGATACTCCGTATAGGCGCAATGTTTTCAGAAGCCAGGTGTGCGGCATGGAGTCGAAGGCTTTTTTATAGTCAATCCATGCAATTGACATGTTCCTCAACTTTTTTCGCGCTTGCTTAGTTACCAGATGATCAATGGTGAGAGTCTCCTTGCATCCTCGAACATCCTTCCTACACCCTTTCTGTTCGCCAGTCATTATACCATATTTGTTCACATGTTTCCAAATGTTGGTAGTTAGTATACCTGTCAGTATCTTGTATATTGAGGGCAAGCATGTGATAGGTCGATAGTTTTTCGGATCGGTGGTGTTTTTTCCCTTAGGTATCATATGAGTTACTCCTAGGGTGAAAGATTCCGGTATCAGTGAGGGATCACTCAGAGCTTCCTGAAACATTCTAGCTAGGTCTTTGTGCGTTGATTTGAAGTTCTTCCACCAATATGTATGCAATCCGTCCGGACCTGGAGCTGACCAGTTGTTCGTCTTCTTTAGCACCTTTTGTATGTCCTCTTCTCTTATTTTGATATCCTCCATATCAAACAATTCTGTCTTCTTTTCCGCCTCTCTGATCCAAAAGACCCCGTCGTCATGCAGTTTTTCCTCTCCCCAGATTTTGTACCATTCTCTATACATTTCTTCAAGAGACGGCGATTCAGCGCTTCTAGGCCTAGTTTCCTCTTCAAGCGATCGAAAAAATTGTTGTGGGTTTTTGTAGTAGAGCTGGTTGTTTTTATATCTCTTAACCCGTTCATTGTATCGTTGCAGTCGATTTCCCAGAGCCTTGATCTTTTGCTTCAATCGATCGCAGGTAATGACCAGTTCTTCTCTAAATTGTCTACTGCGTCCTTTCACATGGAATTCTGCCGCAATTCTCAGGGTCTTCTTTATGAGTTTTCTTGTTGGGTCTGGCATGTTTAGGTAAGTATCAATAACCCCGATTTTCTTTCTTATTCCAGTTATTTTCTTCTCTAGGCGCTCCTTCCATGGTGGTGTTATATTTCTTCGCTCAGTGGGCTGGTTATTCTCTAAACATTGGCCTGTTTCTTCGCAGACAGTGATCGCTGCCGCGTACACCGCATCTACCATCTCCTTCAGGCCTGTACAGTCAGGAATAAACTTATTCAATATGCCATCAATTTTTTGGACAATCTGTAGCAAACGACTCGTACATTTCAATCTGGGCAACTTGGGTCTTTTATCTGCAGCGATTCCAGAGTACATCAGTAGGTTTCTGCAAAATCGTCGTTCCATCCCACATGTTCTCAGGCTTCTTCTGGCGACCGTTTGTCTTAGGCTCTCAGTTGTCTCAATCTCAACCTCCATCTCAGGCTCAGCTCCTCTAGGTCTGACACTTCTTTGAATCAAATCAAGGTCAACCGCCGAGAATTTGTTGTTCCTCAGCAGCCATTTGACCCTATTCGACAATAGGTTGGGATAGGATCGTCTTTCTGGGTTGATCTCATTCCAGGTCTCAGTCAACAGCTCTCTGTAAGTCCTTCCTGTGTCTTCCTGCATTTCCAGTGCAATAAAATGAACGCGCATGATAAGCATGTTGTCATCCTCAGACCACCGCGTTCTCCCATCTCTTCTCCCAGAGGCCTGTGTGGAACTAGCCATAGCTTCGTTCAAACCTAAACCTCCTCTCTCACCTGGGACTTGATCTGAGCTTACGGTGCCATCTCGGGGGACTGCGCCGCTCGCCCCACAGTTACCCCCATCAGACTCTTCCTCCTGACGGCTCCGAGGGTGGCCAGTCCGCTGCCGCCTACCGCCCTGGTTTTGGCTTCTTGTTACTGGAGCTCTTTGATTTCTACAGACACCCAGGTTGCTGGCCTAGGGTCTGGCTGACTCGGGTACGCGGGGACGTCACTCCCCGTAGGCATACGCCACCCCTGCGTATATATATATATATATATATATATATATATATATATATATATATATATATATATATATATATATATATATATATATATATATATATGTATAAATATTCATTATATGTGGGAGACAACAAATCGATCTTTGTTAAGCTGTGTAATTTTCATTGTTATTCTACTAGAAATACCGAAACTTTATCTTTACCTCTACATAGAACTACCAAGTTTTAAAAATCTTCCTTTTATCAGTGTATCAAGCTTTACAACCATTTGCCTGATTCTGTTGAAGTAATGAGTAGATTAAATTTCAAGAAAATTGTTAAATCGTAAGGCATATTATAGTGTTAGAGAGTATTTGGATGATAGAAATAAGTTATTTTAATAAATCTGTAACCATGTGACTTGTCCTATACCCAACATTGGTTCCAACAGGATCAATAAATATTTGGACTTTAGCCTTGCAGCTTTCACACTTTTCTCCAGAGGAAAATTCACTTATCCCAGATATCTCAGATATCAAAAGGATTAAGCTCTTTCGGAGCCCTTTCCAGGTTTTCGGGCTCGTGGTGGTGGTCGGGTCCGGGTCGCTCAACGGTTCCCTGCTGTCGGTTGGATTCCTGCTCCACCCGAACTTCCTGTCGGAGCAGACGGTGTTCCTTTGCATTCCCCATGTACTTGCGTACAGTTCTCGCCGTTCCGAGCAGTACCGCCTTCTGAATGCAATCTATAGATATTTTCGTCCAACTGAAGTTTCCTCAAGTTCTCTAGTAGTTTGTTCGGTATCAGGCCCGTAGATAAAATGACAATAGGGATGGTCTTGATATCCTTCAGCTTCCACTGTCTTCTGGTTTGTTCTCCGAGATCTCTGTATTTTGAAATTTTTTCAGTGTGCTTATCTAGAAGATTGGTATTATTAGGAATTGCCACGTCTATGAATAGTGCTCTGTCCTCATTCTTATTGAGCAATATGAGGTCTGGTCTATTGTGGGTTATTTTGGTTATTTTCCGGTCTGTGAGAACCGTGCGATCCCAGTAGCGCTAGTGATGTTCATTTTCCAATACAACATCCGGATGGTAATTGTAATAACGAACCTTTTTTGAAACTTGAAGTTGGTGTTTTAGTGCCAATTCTTGGTGAAGAATTATATCAACAGCATAATGTCTATATTTGTACTCCATTCCCGCGAACTCCTGACATCCCTCGGTGATGTGCTGGATAGTTTTATGTGTTGCACAGCCATAACGACAGCTGTCGTCCGCCACTGAGGCATCCTTGGCGATATATTTCATGTAATTTATTGTTGGAATCACCTGATCCTGGATGGCGAGCATGAAGCCCTCTGTCTCAGGAAACAACCTTCCGGAAGTCAACCAGTAGTTCGACGCAGATATGTCGACGTAATCATCGTTGACCTCGTTCTGGTGCCTCCCATGCAAAGGTTTGCCAATCAGTTTTTGCATTTTACTTTCTGCAGAGTGTTCGACGGTTTCCAAGTGATCCTGTTGTAGCTTCAATGGTGTAGAACTATCAGCAACACAAACTACTCGATGGAGTTCTGACGAAGCTGCCTTGCTCAAGAAATATTTTCGAAGTCCCTCAATTTCCTGGGACACACGGTTGGACAAATCAACAATTCCTCTACCCCCGAGATGTCGTGACAGCTCTGTCCGTTCTATTGAGCTTTTGGAGTGATGTTTATTGTGTTTAGTCAGCATCCTCCTTATTTTTGTCCGTAAAGCTGCTTAATCGGTGGTCGTCCAAGAGATGATACCAAATGAATAGCTCAGCGCCGAGCAAGCGTAGGTGTTTATCGCTTTTATCAGATTCTTGCTGTTAAGACCAGTTCTCATTATCCTTCTCAATCTTCGGGTGAACTCCTTCGTTAATTCTTTCTTCAACTGTGTCTGATTGATTTTTCTTGCCTGTTTTATGCCTTGATACTTGTATGTGTCTCCTTCCTTTAATGCTTCAATTTCTGCACCTTCCTCGAGTTTGAACGTACCATCTTCTATTTTACCTCTCGTTATGTTTAGCATCCTTCCACCATTTTCAGCATCTGTTGCATTTATTTTTTGGTAGATGCGAAGAGTTTCAAATCGTCCATGTAAAGGAGATGATTCAATTTCATCATGGTTCTACTGCCGCTCTTCATGGAAAATCCAAAGTCCGTAGAATTCAATCTATGAGACAAAGGATTCAGGGCCATGCAGAAACACAGAGGGCTCAGCGAGTCTCCTTGGAATATTCCGCGTCTTATTGGAATAGGTCCTGTTGTAATGGATCAATCTGCTGCTTTCATTTGAAGACTAGTACGCCAGGTTGACATGGCGTTTTTGAGGAACTTATCAATATTGGGATCCACCTCGTAAATCTTCAAGATCTTCAAGAGCCATTCGTGAGGTATAGAATCGAATGCTTCTTTGTAGTCTACGTACGCAGCGTAAAGATTCCTCCGCTTGGAGAACGCTTGATTGCAAATAACCGAATCTCTTATTAGTTGTTCTTTGCACCGTCGGCTGTCTTTGGTGCATCCTTTCTATTGCATGGCGATGATGTTATTCATTTCGCAATGGTTGTGAATTCGGTTTGAAATGCACGATGTGATTAATTTGTACATCGTTGGAAGACATGTGATTTGTCGGTACTTGGATGGGTCTTCTGTATTCCTTTGGTCTTTAGGTAACAGGTATGTTGTGCCATGTGTAAGGAATACTGGCATTCTTTTAGGATTTTCAATGACATCATTTATTGCGGAGGTCAATTTGTCATGCATGAGCCAAAGTTTCTTGATCCAGAAGTTCTGTAATCCATCAGGCTCAGGTGTTTTTCAGTTGTGTAGTCCTCTGATAGCTGATTTTACTTCTTCAATTGTGATCATGTCATGCTGCATCGGCTCATATTTTATAGCTTCAGATTTTTCAACTTCAATCAATCCGGTATTTCCATTGATCTGAGGTTTCGTTGATAATTGTTCGGTCCAGAATTGTTGAATGGCTTTCTTTGGTGGTAACTTTCCATTTTCTCCATCCGACGATGTGAGTGACCGGTAGAAAGTTTCTTCTGACTTTTCAAATGAATAATTGTCTTTTTTCCGGTTATAATTGCTGTTATATCTCCTCAGGCGTTCTGCATACAGACTTAATTTTTGCTTTAGAGGGTCGAGGCAATGGTGAGCTGTAGCATTCTCCGTCTCTCGTTCTGTGTGTGTCCTGTTTCTATCCATGATCTCTTTGGCAGCTTTCACAACCTTTCTTCCTCGATTCCCGTTCAAGTACTCCGTCAGTCGTCCAATGTCCCTTCTTAGCCTTTATGTTTTTTGTTGAAGACGTTTCTGCCATGCTGGCGTGTGTAATTTGTGTAATTTTGGACCATCGTTGTTCGTTCGGCGAACTTTTGCCCCTATGGTTTTCGCTGTTGTTAGCGCTGCACAGTAAAAAACCAGATGCAGATATTCCAATGAACTTCCGTTCTGTAGGTACTCAGGTAAAACGTTCTCATTCAAGATGTCGATTATAAGTGACAGTTTCTTGGATGTATTGAGTCGGGGAGGTGCTATTCGATGAAGAGTATCTGTCCCTTTCAGTTCGGCGAAGTATCTCCTCATGTCAGAGTCAACTTGTCGGTCGAGCTCTTCCCTATCGTCCTGGTGTTCAGGCTCACTTGCGTTGCAAAATGGACTTTAAGTATCAATGTCTTCTGGGTGTTGTTGCCCAGGCATGTGAATTTCATCAGAGGTGTTGGTGTTATTCTCTATTGCTAGCAGACGCTGAAGTTCTCGTTCAATTGCGTCGATTTGGGCCGTTGGTATTAGTTTATTTCTCAGAATTACGCGGTACTGGTTTGCCACTCGTTGTTCAGTGACATTGCGATTTGTGTAGGCGTTGCAAAATTGCTCATGGAGCCTTTTCCTATAGTTGTTCGTGTTCTGCCCTAGTCCCGTGATGGAGTTATATATGCGCAGAAAAGCTTCCTTCATGGACATTGTCCACTTCATGCGCTTTCTAACTAACCCCGCTTGGGTGAGCACTGGCTGAATATCCTCCGCAGCACCTTCAGCGGTTCGAGTCGGCAATTGAATTGAACTCGTTGGTTGCTGTTGTTGCTTTGGATTATTATTATTACCGCGAGTCCCGTTCAAATACTTTGTCATTTGTCCAATGTCTCTTCTTAGCCTTTCTGTTTTTTGTGTTGAAGACGTTTCTGCCATGGTGGCGTGTGTAATTTTTGTAATTTTGGACCATCGTTTTTCATTCAGCGAATTTTTGCCCCAATGGTTTTCGCTGTTAGCGCTGTACAGTAAAAAACTAGATGCAGATATTCCAGAGAGCTTCCGTTCTGTAGGTACTCATTATCATTATTATTATTATGTCGCGAAGAGAGCTCTCAGATGATAAATAATGTAACCTCACATGTGTTTTTTGGTGAATTGTGTGCTTCACATTCACACTTTTTGCCTAAAAGCTCCATTATGTTTAAATATTTTTATTGCACCGTCTAACCTTGAATTTCTGCTCTGCTATCAATTAAATCAGCCAGTTAATAATCAAGAACGTACTTGTTCTCACAACGCCAAGTTAATTATCTCCGAATATTGAATTGAGAAATAAGCTCTTAAGACAAGTTATCATCTAAACTAAACCGATTTCCGATTTTTTACATCAGGACTTGCTTTATAGGCGACATGAAACTCCACTTCTTCAACACTTATTTTTCGACTCGAGAAATATCGTTCCTACGTGCGTCGTCAAATCCTTTATTCTTAAGTAATTACTACTCTGGAACCCTGCGAGCCCAAGGAAGAATTTCGTTGCCCAATATTTCACATATTCGCATATACCTCGTTTTCGGTTCAACAACAATATTGATATTTATTACAAAAACAAGATCGACCAGATTAACCCCAAGTTCTCGTATGTCCCTTCCCTATCAACCAGAATTAACTCTACTTGCGCCTTTTAATCAATTTCACCACCAGAAAGTTTTTCACGAAGATTAAGGGTTTAGTTCATGTTACTTCTCATGAGATACCCTGTTCTGGTTGCGATAAATGATATATCGGCCAAACAGGTGAATATTCGAACAACCGACTACGAAAACAAGAATATTGTAAGATTGTAAGACTATTATTTGTAACAAAGACAGTGCTGACCTCGAGCACACTTTTTAAATATAATTAATCAAACCATTATAAACGCAACATCAGTGAAATGATATTGATTGAATTTTGGCAATGTACGCTTCAATAGTATGTTTCTGTATATAATCGGTGAATGTAGATAAAAAACACACTGTATTTATTGTATAATACTTTGGCGATCGATTTTGGCTATGATCAAGCCATCATCAGGCCAGCTGAAATTACATTTTCACAATTCAAATAATGCTTTTTTATGTACATTTTTTATGTAAACGGTGGTCATTGTAAAAGAATGAGAGTGTGCAATCTTACCGTCGTTGGAGGTAAATTGGCAAACATATATGATGAAAAGAGATCAAGGATGAACTATGTGACCTCAAGAAATAATTTTTCTCTATTCAATTCTTTGAAATATAACCCAAACGTCGAAGTTCCTGTCGTGTTCAATATGTAAAATGTAGTGGAAAGAAAGATATTAATTTGGGGTGTCATTTGTCGAGTTTCCGACGTTGTGTGTTGTGTTCGGGAAATATATCATTTTTATTATAATGTTATCTCGTAAATTGAATTCTGTCATATCGTTTAGTAAATGTTGATTACTTCTGTTCTTAAGAATTTCCAATTGTTCAAGTAATGTTAGTTTGTAATAATTATGTTCCTTATGTAGTATTTTTAAGTTGTCAAAGTCAGTGTTATGTTTATGTTCATCTAGATGGCATCCTAGGGCTGATTTAGGTGTATTTCTGCGGTGTTCGTTGAATCGTTTCTTAACGTTACGTGTGGTCATTCCGATGTAGAATGCAGGACAATCTGTGCAGTTGATTTTGTATATTCCACTTTGTTCTTCTTTTTTGGTTTTTGTCTTATTGTTAACTATTAAATTCTCGATATTTTTATGTCGATTATTTATCAGAGTATAATCGTATTTGTTAACAATATGTTGGATGTTTTCATGTAAACTTCCATAGAATGGAATGGATAGATATTGTTTTCTTTTTGCAATGTGGGGGTAGATTTTCTTCAATATTGTTTTTCTTTTGATTGAATGGTATATCTGATCTATATATTCTCTGGTGTATTGATTATTGAAGCCAATTTGGTATATAATGTTCTTTTCTTTATTGTATTTTTCAGGGGATAGGAGAGTGTTAATTAGTCTGTGAAATAGAAAGTTAAAAGCAGCTCTTTTTGATGTTGGTGCATGATACGAATGGTAAGGAATGATAATATCGGTTTGTGTAGGCTTTCTATGAATATCAAAAGGGAAGTTATTGTTTCCATCGAAATTAATTGTTAGATCGAGAAAATTCATGGTGTTAGAGATCGAGTGTTCGATGGTAAATTTTATCTTAAACATAGAATTGATGGTTTCAAAGAATTTTTCAATTTCTGTTTTAGTTCCATCCCAAATGCAAAAAATGTCATCTACGTAACGTTTCCATGTGATTATATTTTTCTCATATGGTAGTTGCATTATTAGTTCTTCCACATGGTCAACATAAAATTCCGCAATAAGGCCGCTGGATGGTGAACCCATAGGTAATCCATCTTTCATTGTATATATAATGTCATCGAACATGAAAAAATTTTGTTCTGTTATAAGAAAACATAATTTCAATATATTATCGATGTCGGTTTTGTCTAGATTCAGCAAATTCTCCGAATTATAGTGTTTTATGAGTTGTTCCTCAATTAGTGTAAGTGAATCACTGACAGGCACGTTCGTGTATAGGTTAACTATGTCAAAAGATATCAAGGTGTAATCTTTATCTGGGTCTAATTTGAGAGATGTTATATGTTCAATCAATTCTAAAGAGTTCTTAGTTGCATGTTCAGAGCTATATTTTAATTTATGTGTGAATAAATGGTTGATTAATTTTGAGATCTTATGTGCAGGTGAAGAAATTGCTGAAGCTATAGGTCGGATACTTTTTTCAGGTTTCTGTAATTTTATAGTACTATATAGTTTTGGAACCTGTGGATTTCTTTCTTTTAAACTATAATTAGAGTGTCCGTATTTTACTAAAGTACATTCTACATCGGAATGACCACACGTAACGTTAAGAAACGATTCAACGAACACCGCAGAAATACACCTAAATCAGCCCTAGGATGCCATCTAGACGAACATAAACATAACACTGACTTTGACAACTTAAAAATACTACATAAGGAACATAATTATTACAAACTAACATTACTTGAACATTTGGAAATTCTAAAGAACACAAGTAATCAACATTTTACGAGATTACAGCATAATAGAAATGATATATTTCCCGAACACAACACACAACGTCGGAAGCTTGACAAATGACACCCCAAATTAATATCCTTTTTTCCACTACATTTTACATATTGAACACGACAGGAACTTCGACGTTTGGGATATATTTCAAAGAATTGAATAGAGAAAACTTATTTCTTGAGGTCACATATTTCATCCTTGATCTTTTCTCATCATATATGTTTGCCAATTTACCTCCAACGACGGTAAGATTGCACACTCTCATTCTTTTACAATGACCACCGTTTACATAAAAAATGTACCTACATAAAAATAGCATTATTTAAATTGTGAAAATGTAATTTCAGCTGGCCTGATGATGGCTTAAACATAGCCGAAATCGATCGCCAAAGTATTATACAATAAATACAGTGTGTTTTTATCTACATTCACCGATTATATACAGAAACATACTATGGAAGCATACATTGCCAAAATAGAAAAATTGGAGTTACCCAAGGTCTTCCAACAGCTGAGGTACATACTGAATAGACGACATCACATAAACCATCATATAGACTTTCTCCAACAAGGTAAATATCATGATGTTATCCCGAAGTTCCTAATTTGCAAATTACCATCAGTTTGTAATAAAAAACAAATACAGACAATATTGTTAAAGAAAGAGCTCAGAAGACAATTCAGAGAATCTGGCATAGTAGACACCAAACTTAAATTTTTCCATCACTTTCTTAACAAACGTTTACATTACATTGAATATCATACACTTATTGAACAATTAGAAGAAGACATATATTATTCAAACTATAACTCTGACCAAAGAAGGAGAATGAAGCTCAAAAGATTAATCGATGATAAGAACAGAGCCATACAAAAACTGAAAACACCACAGGATAATTTACAGCAGGGAACTACTCTGGGCTACCACACTTTCCACAGCAGGTTCACTAACCTCTCCAACGTTACGTTCGAACAAGATGAAGTTGAAATCTTGAATTTGGGACATAAATTTGCACCAATCCCTAAAACATTGAACATCGGTAGAACAGCTGTAAGTCTGGAAGTACAGATCAGGAACAGCCCAAATTATGACATCATGACCAGGGAACTTGCAGACACCTCAACAACATTTAAAGATACAGAGGAGTGTGCAACCCTAAACAATATTTACCAAACAAAAATTTACATAAAAATATAAACAAGATTAAGAAAAAAAGTATTAGTAACAATGACCTCATAATGACTAAAGCTGACAAGAATGCAGGACTAGTATTACTTGAGAAAACGTCATACATAGACAAAACACTTGACTTTTTCAATAAGAACGGTATTACTAAAACGAAAAAAACCCCCTTTTAAAATACACAACAAAGGTGAATAGAATACTCAAAACAAATACTACTTAAGTAAAATACGGACACTCTAAGTATAGTTTAAAAGAAAGAAATCCACAGGTTCCAAAACTATACAGCACTATGAAATTACACAAACCTGAAAAAAGTATCCGACCTATAGCCTCAGCAATTTCTTCACCTGCACATAAGATCTCAAAATTCATCAACCATTTATTCACACATAAATTAAAATATAGCTCTGAACATGCAATTAAGAACTCTTTAGAATTGATTAAACATATAACATCTCTCAAATTAGACCCAGACAAAGATTACACCTTGATATATTTTGACATAGTTAACCTATACACGAACGTGCCTGTCAGTGATTCACTTACACTAATTGAGGAACAACTCATAAAACACTATAATTCGGAGAATTTGCTGAATCTAGACAAAACCGACATCGATAATATAATGAAATTATGTTTTCTTATAACAGAACAAAATTTTTTTCATGTTCGATGACATTATATATACAATGAAAGGTGGATTACCTATGGGTTCACCATCCAGCGGCCTTATTGCGGAATTTTATGTTGACCATGTACCATATAGGAAAAATATAATCACATGAAAACGTTACGTAGATGACATTTTTTGCATTTGGGATGGAACTAAAACAGAACTTGAAAAATTCTTTGAAACCATCAATTCTATGTTTAAGATAAAATTTACCATCGAACACTCGATCTCTAACACCATAAATTTTCTCGATCTAATAATTAATCTCGATGGAAACAATAACTTCTCTTTTGATATTTATAGAAAGCCTTAAACCGATATTATCATTCCTTACCATTCGTATCATGCACCAACATTAAAAAGAGCTGCTTTCAACTTTCTATTTCACAGACTAATTAACACTCCCCTATCCCCTGAAAAATACAATAAAGAAAAGAACATTATATACCAAATTGGCTTCAATAATCAATACACCAGAGAATATATAGATCAGATATACCATTCAATCAAAAGAAAAAAAATATTGAAGAAAATCTACCCCCACATTGCAAAAAGAAAACAATATCTATCCATTCCATTCTATGAAAGTTTACATGAAAACATCCAACATATTGTTAACAAATACGATTATACTCTGATAAATAATCGACATAAAAATATCGAAAATTTATTAGTTAACAATAAGACAAAAACCAAAAAAGAAGAACAAAGTGGAATATACAAAATCAACTGCACATATTGTCCTGCATTCTACATCGGAATGACCACACGTTAACACAACGTTAAGAAACGATTCAACGAACACCGCAGAAATACATCTAAATCAGCCCTAGGATGCCATCTCGACGAACATAAACATAACACTGACATTGACAACTTAAAAATACTACATAAGGAACATAATTATTACAAACTAACATTACTTGAACAATTGGAAATTCTGAAGAACAGAAGTAATCAACATTTACTAAACGATATGACAGAATTCAATTTACGAGATAACAGCATAATAAAAATGATATATTTCCCGAACACAACACACAACGTCGGAAACTCGACAACTGACACCCCAAATTAATATCCTTTTTTCCACTACATTTTACATATTGAACACGACAGGAACTTCGACGTTTGGGATATATTTCAAAGAATTGAATAGAGAAAAATTATTTCTTGAGGTTACATATTTCATCCTTGATCTTTTCTCCTCATATATGTTTGCCAATTTACCTCCAACGACGGTAAGATTGCACACTATCATACTTATACAATGACCACCGTTTACATAAAAATAGCATTATTTAAATTGTGAAAATGTAATTTCAGCTGGCCTGATGATGGCTTAATCATAGCCGAAATCGATCGCCAAAGTATTATACAATAAATACAGTGTGTTTTTTATCTACATTCACCGATGATATTAATTGAAATTAATAAGACAGTCAATTTCAGAGGTGATGTTGGCAATCTCAGTCTAGTTTACAATCGCCTCTTAACTCCTAATGTACAGTAGATTATAATTCATGTTCGTTAATGTTAGTTTAACCCTGTTATAGTTATAGTCATAGAATAGTTATTCCCATTGCGACGAAATGACCCTGATAGTCGAGTAAATTCTTGTGATTCGCTTATTTTATTATTTTAGTATAATTCTATCCACAGCGGATTCTCATGCAGCATAAAATCGATAATTTTACCAGTATGAGATTTTGGTTGTGACCATGGTTTTAACATTAATCAGAATATCATAACTCCGGTAATGTTCGTTTCATACTGTTATGTATTTCCTTAGTATACAGCACTTGTGAATTTATATACTAAACAGACATCACACATAAGTACTCAGTTAATAGTTTGGAATTTCAAGTTCAAACCTCCACAGTTAATGCTAAGTGACAATAATATATATTATTTCCAAAAGTGCAGTGTCTACATTCTAACTTTGTATAGAAAAACACCAAGCAGTAACAGATGATTCCTTATGCAAAGTCCGTGTGCTGTATACTGAACCGATGGCCATCAGATGTCCAGGTGACGGTGCACTGCACTATCCGAACTCCCCCGTCGTTTAATAATCAGGCCGCCTCTGGAGCGGCCACCGACATATTCTGCTGGCTGTCTGGAACAACGGTAACGGCTAGGTGTCAAATCTTCGTTTGCAGAGCTCGAGTACTGAATAAAACAGGAGCCGTTTGCTGTGTTAAAAGCTATGCGGTTCAATTATTCACTAGGAGTCGGCTTCTTGACCGATCTCTCTGGAATATCCTTTGAAATATTTAATTGTTCTGCCACTTCGAAACTTGTGATTTGTTATGTCAAACGTTTATTTACTATTTTCGTGTCATGAGATGCCAGCCCTAGTGCCTCTTAAAAGTTTTTCACAAACATTTTTCGCTCTCCTTCATAGAGTGGTTTAGTAAACATGCAATTTTGGGATATTTTGTCAACTTTTTCATTGATTGAATTAACAGAGATCAATTCAATTTGATGATTTCATTATTATTGGTGAGAATTTACACGAATCTTTTCATTTGTCTGAATGCTCCCACGAATGAATAGTATTCATCATGTTGACATATAAACATCAAGGATGATTTTTCGTATTTTGCTGTGCGAAATATGTAAAAATAGAATTCATATTAGTAAGCACAGTGACCTTCCTTTTCGGTGGATTCATCTTTTACCGCCAATTCAATTTAAAAATTTCTGAAGTGCAAAAAATCATTCAATCCAATCATCGCGATTAGCACACCGAGGAGATGATGACTCCCAGCCGGCCAGCACCAACAACTCAAGGTCAATGTATGTCTCCTATCAAAGCTGCAGTCGGTTAATTTTTTCCTTATTCTGAATAGGATGGCGAACTCGACAATTACTCACATGTTGGGAGCGGTAGACGGATTTCGCGCCAGAATTATAGATTATGGATTTTAATCCTGCTACGGTCTCCTTTTTTTTTATTCAGAATATGTGGGGGATTCATTCTCCGGGAAAATATCAGTTCCAATTAATTGGCCAAACAGGGAAATTTATGGATAGGGAAAATAGAGGGATCAATAAATATCCTGACATTTTTTCCATACTGAAAGCCCTAGAGCACCTGCTCTAAGGATCAACATGAACCTCCACTTTTCTGTTTACGATGGAACGCATGTTCAAAATAGCCGGCCAAGAAGACCTTCAAATATGTAGAATAGAAAAAAAGAAGAATGCAGTCAATTGGGGATTATAAACCATAATCTATAATCCTTGGTATGAAATTCGTCCATCCCTCCTTGCATGTAGCTAATTCTTCGCTTTGACACCATATTCTGAATAAGAGAAGAAATTATCCAACTGCAGTATTGAATGGGACATACAGCAGTGACCGTAGTGGAATTATCGTCATTGTGCCCATTTTGTGCTAATTTGTGCTGTATGTTACGAATTTTTTGCCTGTTCCGTTTCCGAGATATTTCAAGTTTTTAAAGTGTGTTACCAACTTGACGCTGTGAGCCACATGTGTAAAATGGTGAATTTTCTTCTTTCGAGAGATTGTGCTAATTTATGCCGTATTTCATAAATCTTGTGCCTGTTCAGTTCTCGAGATATTTCAGGTTTTGTTTGTGAGGAGCGTCAAGTTGTTGACATACCAGTCGAATTTTGGTATCGAAATATTCTCGGTATTTTGTACTTATTCTGTTCTAATTTATGACGTATAAAGATTTTGCATGCCTGCAGGTTTATCGAAGACCTTGCCATATCCATAGTAATATCTACATATCAATTAAAAAAAGTGATATTCTACTTCAATTTTGTTTTTATTTGTAATTAACGTGTCTCGGCAATTAGGCCATTGACACATGGTACAGAGTTCTATTCATCTAGGTAGTACAGACATTAATGTTTACAAAGAAAGGGTATCTACAGAAAAGGAAATAATTTTAGATACATTGATTATATGTGATTGTACAGTTGGCATTCTTTCAAAAATTTCGATGTTGCTTCAATTTGCGTTGCTGAGTTGAGGTTGTCCTTTAAATTTTCTTTGAGTCCCATTCGACGACGGATTTCATCATAATGTGGACAGCGAGATAGAAGGTGTTCAACAGTTAAACGAGTTTCTCGACAGTATTCGCATATAGAATGTTCTTCTGATGACATCAAGTAGCCGTGTGTAAGCCTGGTGTGTGCTATTCTTAGTCTCCCAATTACTATTTTGTCCTTTCTATTGAGACTGATTTTTATCGGGGAATCGATTTCAGGTTGGATTGGAATTCAACTTTATTGTCGCCTTTAGGTCTGAGTGCAACTGAAAGTTTGTGATGGGAAGATCAGAGGATCGTGCCAGTTTCGCGGATTGGTCTGCAACTTCTTTTGCTTTTATACCCACATGAGATGGTATCCAAATTATGGTCGTAGAGATGTTTTTGTTGGTTTTCAGTATATGGCATCGTTCCTGAATTTTTTGTATTAGCGGGTTATTAGAATAGATGCTGGATATCGACTGAATTTATGATAATGAGTCTGTGAATATTGCAATATGTTGGCCTGGCGTCATGGTGCTGAATAGAGACTTGTAGATTTCGAACAGTTCACCAGTATGAATGCTGCTGGTAGGTGGAAGTTTGTAGGATATTGTAGGGTTATTGTGTTCGTTAACTATCGAGCATGCAACTCCGTATTTATTTTTAGATGTGTCGGTGTAAAATTCCTCATCGAATTTCTCCTTGGTTTTCAATTCAAGGAAATGTTGTTTTAGAATTGCACCATGAGTTTCCTGTTTATTGTATCTATGTAGGACTGTATTTAGCATCGGTTGGTGTCTGGACCAGGGAGCATGTTTTGAGTAGATCATTGGCACTAATGAGTTAAGATTTATGGACTCTGAGTGCTGCTGGACCATCTGTGGAATTGAGAGTAGCGTCATAGGTTTTATAGTGGTTGGGTATTTCGATGTTTTCATCAGATCATGTGCTGGATGGTTTGGCATAGCAGACATCTTCAAAGCATACGAAAGGAGAGTTTGCTGTCGATGAAGGTTCAGTGGCATTTTTTGTGCTTCTACATGGAGGCTCTCTGATGGGCTTGATCGGAAAGCTCCAAGGATGATGCGAAATGCTGTATTGGGTACGGTATTCACTAGATTCAGATTTGTTCTGCATGACGTGGAATAGAGAATGTTGCCATATTCCAGTTTTGATCGAATTACTGATCTGTAGATTCTCAGCAAGATTTCTTCATCGCATCCCCAGTAATGATGAGATGAGGTTCGAAGGATGTTCATACTTTTCATGCATTCGCCTTTAACGTTTTTGATATGTTGAGTCCAGGTAAGTCTTTGATCTAAGGTCATTCCTAGGTATTTTAGATGGTCAACTACTTCTAGAGGTAGGTCGTTAATTGTAAGGTGGCGTGGGACAGTTTGATGTCTTCTAGTAAAGCGAATAACTTTTGATTTTGATGGGGAGAAGTTGAAACCGATGTTTCCCGCCCAAGCAGTAATGCCATCGAGAGCATTTTGTAACAGTTTGCATGTACTGTTTGTGTTTTTACCTGTACAGAACAGGAGCAGGTCGTCAGCATATAGAACTAGTTTTATTGGGGCTTTGATAACGTTGCATATGTCATTGATGGCTAACAAGAACAGGGTGACGCTTAGTACGGAGCCCTGGGGAATGCCATTTTGGGTGGTGTAAGAAGCTGACATTTCACCATTTACTTTCACTTTGAAATTTCTGTCGGTTAGGAAGTTCTCCAGAAAAAGGAATATTTTGCCACTAAGGTTTTTGTTTTTTAATTTAGACAAGATAGTTTCACGACTTGTGGTGTCAAATGCACTTTCTATATCGATTAGGTCTTGTTGATTTGCGAAGGCATTCGCGATTTCTGTTTGTAGTAAGACAAGGTTGTCTGTGGGGTTACGTTTCTGCCTGAAGCCTGATTGTGTGGAGTACAGAAGGTTATTTTTCTCAAGGTGCCACATAAGTCGTTGGTTAACCATTTTTTCTAAAATTTTACACAATGGGAATAATATGAGATTGCTTCCATTGGGTGGAAAACTGATGATTGTCCAAATGTCATTATATATTTCTAGGAGTTTGTTCAATGTTTCTGGATGTAGTTGTTTGAGAAATATCATAGGAATGTTGTCTGGGCCTGCTGCTGTGTTCTTCATGGAAAATAATGCCAAGTTGAGTTCTTGTATGGTAAAGGAATCATTTATAGAGTTTTCGGGATCGTTTATTGTATTTGGTTTTTCATCTTCGAGGTGTGTTAATGTTTTTGAAGTAACTGTTTTATCGTAGTAGTGTTTTGCTAGTATATTTGCCATGTCTTGGCTATTCGTGATTGGTTCATTGTTATCTCCTAGTATGGAGGGTATTTTGTAGTTTGTGTTGTGCCCTTTTATTTGTTTTATTTTCATCCAAATTTGGTTCGACGGTGTGCTCGAGGAGATTGTGCTGACGTATTTCATCCAGGATTCACGCTTACTCTGTTTCAAAACTCTCTTAGAGACTGCTCTACATTTTGTGAAATTTATTAAATCCTCTTGGTTTCGGGTTCATCGGTATCTGTTCAGGGCACATTTAATAATAATAATAATAATAATAATAATAATATAGTTTATTCTGTGAAATACAGGTATAAACAGTAATCACGGAGGCGTGAGCCTGTACGTGATTTGAGTAAAATACATGCATAATAAGAATAGCCAATATTTAAACTCAACATAAATTTCAATGTGACTAAGAATGAAGTTACATTTAGGATCTAACACAAATACAAGCAGAGATAGGACATTATGATGGAATGCATCGTGATCAAAAGATGTTTATTCAAGTAATAGTTGGAGTCATGCTCATGTGGAGGTTTCTGAACTAGGTATGGGCAAAAGATAAACCGTGGATTGAATCTGGTGTTGTCAATAAACTAGAAAAATTCTTTATAGGGGGTTACTAACAGAATTGAAATATCTTCTTCCTTTTTCAATCACCCAGCTCCTCAATTTATTTTTTCGTGTTTTGGGATTTATTATCATTTTTAATCCCTCGGGAACTGTAGCGTAAAGACGTGGGGTCAGGTAAGAGAAACTTCTTTGGCCAATGCGTTTTTCAGCTCTTGGTGTGAGATACTGATTGATCTTATTTCTTGTCTCATAAGTATATTCTGTTGTTCGAATCTCAATTTTTCTTGAACTTATATCGGATAATATCTTCATCACGAACAGCTGATGAGGATTCATAATTTTAAAGATTTTATACAAATCATCCGATGGAAATGATAGCGGTTTTCCGTAGATTACACGAAGCAACCACTTCTGAATTATTTCAACTCTCCTCAGGTGGCAATTATAGGCTCCACCCCATCCGATTATTCCATACATCATCTGAGACTGACATAAGGCTATATATAACGTCTTCAAATTTGCAACGCTAAGGTAATTTTTCAGGTATTTAAATTTCGAGAGTAAACGCCTTACTTAGTTTTCCCACCAAAATGTCTATGTGCTTATTCCATCTCAGGTGTCTGTCGATTGTAACTCCAAGATATTTTATATAATTCGCTTCAGGAATGGATGTATACCTGTCAATTACAAGATTTCCCATATGTGGAAGACCTGATTCGTAGGATGAAAACGGTAAATACATTGTTTTTTCAATATTCATGGAAAGTTTATTTTGTTCGAACCACTTTTTCATTTCAAAAAGGTCTTTTTCAGTCATTTCTTTGAGTTTTTCCCACGTATCATCTTCATATACTATCACGGTGTCGTCCGCAAAGCTAATGGCTTCTCCTTTATGTCTCATTAAAAGTAAGTTGTTCAAGTATATAAGAAATAATATTGGTCCCAACACCGTTCCCTGGGGTACTCCATACGTGACAATCTTTGGTGTGCTTATTTGTTCGCCTATTTTAACACTCTGTGTCCTATTTGTTAAATTACTTTTCATTAACTTATAGGCTTTTCCTCGAAATCCACAAGAGTAAAATTTCTCTAGCTGCTTTTGATGCGATACGGTGTCGAAAGCTTTCTTGAGGTCTATGAAAACACATAGACCTACTTTGTCACTATCTAACCAGCTATATATCTTTTCCATAAGCTTTTTTATTGCATCCTCAGTAGACTTACCCTTCTTGAATCCAAATTGGTTTTCAGATAAAATCTTATTTTTATCTAAAAATTTCAGAAAACGAACTTTGATCAATTTTTCTAATACTTTGGCCACGTTTGAAATTAAACATATCGGTCTATAGTTCGAGATGACAGCTCTGTCTCCTCATTTGTACATTGGCTTGATGATACCAATTTTCAGAATATCTGGGAATTGACCAGTTTCGAAACAAATATTGGCTAGTAACATCATTGGTTGCGCTATCTTTTCACAAATGTTTTTCGAAAATTCTGCCCTAATACCATCATCACCTGGAGCTCCCCTACTTTTTAATTCTGAAATAATTTCTTTTATGATAACCTTCAGTATCGTTCCAAATTTCAATAAGAAATAGCTAGCATCGGTCAAGGAACCAAATCAAAGAATACTATTCCTTCAGCGACGTTTCGGCACCTTTATTGGGCCTTCTTCAGGCTACAAATAGAGAAAAACTCATAAAAAACAAAACAATATACAAATATAAAATTACAATGATTAAAAATAAACATGAAAACAATAAAATGAAATATTATGAAATAACAGGTCGACAAGAACAATTAAAGATGGTCAATTATGACTAAACATCAGAATGTGAACAGACATGTGAATAAAACTACGAAAAAGCACCAAAAAAGGCCATTCCACAAACTCACCATCGGAATACAAGAAAAAATTAAAAAATTGAATCTTTCATTAAAGAAAATCGTCTGCAACATAAAATAAGCATTTAGGTATAACAAGGATCAAAATCATCGATGTACACAGAATCAACACGGCTCGCACACAATGGAGATATCCGAGAGTCAACTGAACCCCAACATCACAAAAACAGCATCTACACATGACAAACCACGAGAACAATTTTCAAACGTACAGTGGCGGATCCAACGTGTTTCAACGATTTCATTTTAACTTAATTTTTTGAATCAAATTTGAATAAACAACACTCAAGGAGCCAATATCCGAACGGAAATTAACTGCATTAGGATGTTTATTAATATAGATCATTTCATTGAACCCCCGCCTAAACCAATTAGACTCCCGATTTAAAACGTCAACATTCTCAAAATCAAAACTATGCCCAAGTGATAGAGCATGACAAGCCAGTGCAGTTGACTCCTTTCTATTCTCACAGTCACGTCTATGTTGTGCCGTTCTATGTCCCAAATATTGGCTCGTTTGACCCACATAACAAGCATCACAATCCTTACAATTTACTCTGTAAACTACTCCCGAACATTTCTGTCTGGAATCCTTATCTTTAACTTTAGAAAATAAAGAACGTACCGTTTTCTTATAGTAATACACAACCTGATTAGTGCCCCGCCTCATGATGCCCTTCATCCTCTCCGACAACCCCCGTACATAAAGCAGCCTACAAAAAACAACATTACCCTCACCTTGGCTAATTGCAGCAGAATCGTGTGGTTCTCTACGACTCGATGAGTTAAAAATCTTTTTTACTAAGTACTTCGGGTAGCCATTCCTTAATAACAACGATGTTTGTTCGTCAAAATTTTTCTTGTGAAAGGATACATGTGATAAGTTGAGGACCTTATGTTTGATTGATTTAACAATAGTGACCTTCTGCAATCTGGCATGTGAGGATTCAAAATGTAATAACCTACCAGATGAAATGGGTTTACGGTAAAGGTCGGTTATAATCTTATTGTCCTTCTTAATCAAAAGAACATCCAGAAACGGGATCACTCCATCAGTCTCCAACTCATGAGTAAACTTAATATCATCATCAAAGGAATTAAAAATGTCCAGAACACATTGAACAGAATCTTCAGGGATAGACATAATAACATCGTCCACATACACATAGACAAAAGGGACTTGAAAATTTATCTTGGACAGAACAAATGTTATAATCTTGTCCATAATCATTTCTGCAAGGATGGGGGAAGCTGGATTTCCCATTGCTGAACCTCTGATCTGGGAGAAAAAGGTACCATTATATGAACAATAACTGTTTTGAAATATAAATTTAATTATTTGTTTCAATGTATCAACAGAAAACTGAACATGTGTTTTCAAATCATCCCAGTGTTCATCAATGAGATCAAAAACTAATCTCTGTGGGATATTTGTAAACAACGATACCACATCAAAATTGACAAACACAAACCCATCCGGTATAGTAACATGCTGTAAGTCAGACACCAATGTATAAGAATTCTTAATGGAATGTGTGAACTTAAATCTAATCTTACTTAAAATGTTAACAACAAATTTCGAAATATTATATGTGGGCGAACCACAACAAGAGATTACAGGTCTTAGTGGTCTATCAATTTTGTGTATTTTCACCAATCCATAAATTTTCGGAGGTACAGAACTGTATTGTTTCATACATCTCGCTTCTATATCACTCAAAAAACCATCATTATGTAATTTACCGATTAATTTATTACTATCAGACTGAATTTTATTGGTAGGATCTCGTTTTAATTTCCTGTAAGTGGATGTGTCAGATAATAAACGCGACATTTTTTCATCATATTCACTCCTCGACAAGACAACAGTTTTATTACCCTTATCAGAATTTAAAATCAACAAATCAGGATTGGTCTTAAGAAAATATTTTTTTTTGCTGAACCAAGACAATAGTGTTCTACCATATCCACCAGAAAATCTACCAGATCTCAAATTTCTATAAAAATTCTGTACAATATTACACAACGTTAGCCTTACACTATTCTTAACATCAGACAACAACTGGCTTTGATTTACATAGGATTCAATATCACCCAAAATGTCCATCAATGGAAAATCAGTCAAGTTATACGGTAACGAAAATTTGGGTCCCAAAGATAAAATCTTTCCTACACAATCAGGTATCAACATATTTGTACAATTTGTCAACCACGAAGACTGTGTGGCAATATCATAATCATCAATTTCAGACAACAACTTCTGAAACTTTCCGATATTATCTCTCCTAATCTTAGCTAATGATCTGTCAAAAAAAAAAAAAAACTCATCGAGTCGTAGAGAACCACACGATTCTGCTGCAATTAGCCAAGGTGAGGGTATTGTTGTTTTTTGTAGGCTGCTTTATGTACGGGGGTTGTCGGAGAGGATGAAGGGCATCATGAGGCGGGGCACTAATCAGGTTGTGTATTACTATAAGAAAACGGTACGTTCTTTATTTTCTAAAGAACGTACCGTTTTCTTATAGTAATACACAACCTGATTAGTGCCCCGCCTCATGATGCCCTTCATTCTTTATTTTCTAATCACATTCCGAGTCAATCGCTTGACAGGAGAAGACGTGCTACAGTGCTCCTAGTGCTATAAAAGAGAAAGCGGACGAGAAAGTCACAGTGCCGTAAAAGTGAAAGCGGAGGTGAAAGTGCTCACTAACAAAGCTACGGAATATTTGATTCCGTCTGTGGAGTTTTTGTAGGTTCTATATTTGTTATCGGAATTTTAATTCGTTAAAATTTTCAAAGTTGGTGTTCATCCTAAGTGTCCAGAGGATTTTTTTTTCTCGTTGGTACTGCAGAAAACATCAGGTGAGCTTATTTTTCGTATCTTTCTTTCTGATTTTTCTCATAGCGTAGAGAATTCTTGATGAGCCGTTTTGTTTTTATGCATGAGATACATTTTTCTTTTGTCTTGAAAAATTTTATTTCCAATTTCTTTGAGTAGCAAAGTAATTAGTAATTAGATTCTAAAATGTCTGACCATTCGGACTGCGATTCCGTAATGGAAGAAGACGCGCCAGAACACGATATTTTGAGAGAGGAGAACGCAAGTTTGAAAGCGAGGGTGAATGAGTTAGATAGATGTGTATCTAGCTTAGTTGCTGAGATTAAAAATCTCAGGGAGAGGCTCGAGTTGCAGGAGGGAAATAAGGAAAGTCCTTACTCCAAAGCACTCAAGAAGAACATTATTTTGAAAAATGTCCAAGAAGTGAACTTACCGGTTCAAAAACAGAAGATGGAGGTGGTCAAAACCCCTCAAACCAAAATTTCCCCACCCACCAAAAGAGTGAGAAAGGATAGCTCCTCATCCAATGAAGATACAAACAAGAAAAGAGTCTTGGAAACCCCAGCCCAAGAGAAAACCACTCCAGTGGAGAGAAAAGAAAAAATCCCCCCAGTTACCCTGAGAGGTACGTCCGAATGGACGTCAATTTCCAACGCGTTAATGCGAAACGGAATAAATTACAGCAGAGCGACTACTGTGAAGGACGGAATTAGGGTCGTCCCACAAACCCCACAAGATCATCGAAGGATGACTGAATTTCTCCACAAAATCAACAGAGAGTTTTACACTCTCCAACGAGAAGAGGAGAAGAAAATTTACGCGGTAGTGAGATACCTACCGCTGGATGCAGATATCCCGACGATACTTGACGACCTCAAGGATCAAGGGATCGTCGATGCTGAGGTCATAAGGATGACCTCAAATATAACTAAGAGGCCGATGCCCTTATTGCTGGTTAAATTATTAACGATGGCTATCTGTAAAACTTGTCAACACTTCATATCAAGAAGGGTGCCGGGTGTTGTTTGTGCTGGTTTTTGTGGCGCTTCTTATAATGCCAACGGAACATGTTGTGATATCAAGAAAAGCCAGTTATCTGTTATCAATGGATTGCCCGGCGCTGGATGGAGATGCCCATCATGTAGAAATGAGTCATCGTGTTCGCGGGATTCTCGTCCGTGTCAACAGTCTCTCGGGAATCCTTCACGTGAGGATGGCGCGGCAGGCTGCGGCGATGAGGTGGAGATCGGATCCCGCCCGGGTCCGGTACAGTCTCCCGTCACTTCGATATGTGCAAGCGACATGAATGATCGAGCGGATGCTGATCGTTCTGCCCAGGAAGGCAAAGCTTCCTGATTGGCCAACTGACTAAGGAGGTAAAGGGATTAAAAAGATCCGTAAATTTTTGCTCTGACAAAATTAGCGACTTCGAAGAGAAGCTGCTTCATTTCAATGAAGCGATTGCCACAATTTCTAAATTAGAAAAAGAAAATGAAGTTTTGAAGAAGCAGGTTACCACCCTCAGTTCTAGGCTGGACGGTATGGAGCGATTCAACCGTCTGAACAATCTCGAAATACAGAACGTCCCTATTCGACACAATGAGAATCTGGTTGAGACGGTGTCAACCATTGGATCTTCCATAAATGTTCAGGTTGACCCTGATTCTATTGATTTTGTCGCTAGAGTTCCCACTAGCTTCAAGAACAAACCAAAAAATATTGTAGTGCGGTTTATTTCCAGGTCTAAGCGCGATGATTTTCTCGCTGCATATAAGAGAAAGCGTCTTTCCGAAAACGCAACTGCTGCTGGATTATCGGTTGATGGTATAGCAGACAGACTATATATTAATGAGCATTTAACACTGTCCGATAAAATGATTTTCAAGGAAGCCCGTTCAACTGCCAAAATCAAAGGGTATAAGTACGTTTGGACCCAGAACGGAAATGTGCTTGTTCGCAAGGATGACTCATCCAAAATAATACATATTTCTTCCGAGTCTGCCTTAACGCGATTGTAATTCGACTTCTCTATTCTTGGACTTTAATGTGTTTATTATTTTTTTTTTTTTGAGAGATAGTTAGTTGTACTGATGGTGCTTACTGCATATTATCAAAACGTCCGTGGATTAAGAACTAAACTGAATGAGTTTAAGTTGAATGCAGTTGCTAGTGATCATGACATAATTTTCATTACGGAAACGTGGCTGAATGATAACATTTATGACAGTGAGGTTGTTGATACTGGACAATATTCAATCTTCCGAAGAGATCGGTCTTCAGCACTTAGTGTAAAGAAGGACGGAGGTGGAGTTTTCGTCGCGATAAAGAGTTATCTCAAGCCGTCGTTGGTGTGTGAATTTCAGAGTGAGGCTGAGGATGTGTGGGTGAAACTCTCTCTAAATAATATGAAAATTTTACTTTGTTGCGTTTACATTCCTCCAGGGAATGTGGATGCTGCTCTTTATTTTTCAACTAAACTGTTTCACATCAAACAAAAATTATCCAATCACCTTGTAATTATTGTGGGTGATTTCAATCTGTCAGATATATCTTGGGTGAAGAGTCACTCATGTGGTGGACTTGAAGCGGTCAATGTCACTCCCAGAAGTGAGGATCTTATTGATAGTTTTTCATTTCTTGAACTTATTCAGTTTAATGCGGTACCAAATTGTAATGGAAGAGTTCTTGACTTAATTCTATGTAATAATTACCTAATTAGTAATGTTCAAAAATGTGACGTTCCCCTGATTCCTGAAGATAGATTTCATCCATCAATTGAATTTTCATTCGACATTAAGAATTTTACATGCGTAAAGAATGTTGGGGTTTTCTATGTTCATAACCACAGACGCGCAGACTATGACCTCATAAGGCACTCTCTTGGTGATATTCCGTGGGAACATTTGTTGTGTAATGAAGATGTAAATATTGATGTTGATATTGTTTACGAAATTCTTTATGATGTTATTCAGCTTTGTGTGCCGAAGATCAGAAAGAATAGAAGATTTCCATCATACTTCTCCTATGAGACTATTGAATTGATAAAACGTAAGAGGAAATTCCATAAAAAGTGGAAAATATATCATAATATATCCGATCAGCTTGAATTTAGGACTCTACGCTCTAGATGCAAATATTCAGTCAAACAAGATTTCGAAAACTATAAAGATTCAATTGAGTCTGATTTGTTGAATAATCCAAAAAAATTCTTTGATTTTGTCTCTTCTAAGAATAAGTTTTCCACCTATCCTAACTCTATGTCGTTGAATGATGAAACCGCAACTGGAGCTCATGAAATAAGTAATCTCTTTGCTAAATTTTTCGAAAGTGTTTATGTACAATCGAACAGCAATATTGATGATGATAGCGACCGGTACAGTCAATTCAGTACATGTTATCTAAGTCATATTACTTTAGCAAGAGATGATGTGGAGGCTGCGCTCAGAGGATTGAATGTTCGGAAAGGTTCAGGGCCGGATTTAATTCCTGGTTGCTTTGTTCAAGCTTGCAGTGTACAATTATCGTATCCTTTGACAATCATCTTTAACAAATCGCTGGAAAGTGGAGTTTTCCCGAACCGATGGAAGGTAGCCTCCATTACCCCCATATTTAAATCCGGCAGTAGAGATCAGATTTAGAACTACAGACCAATTAGCAAGCTGTGTATCTTCGAGAGGATATTCGAAACATTGATTTATCCACATTTGTTTCATTTGGTAAAAACTCAGATCATTCCTGAACAGCACGGTTTTGTTAAGGGTCGCTCAATAGAAACAAATTTGGTATCTTTCGTTGAGTATTTGCAGGAGAACCTTGATTGTGGAATTCAGGTGGACTGCATATATACTGATTTCAGCAAAGCCTTTGATAGGATAAGTACTCAAAAATTGTTTTCCAGACTGCTGGCGGTTGGGGTTTGCGGCTCGCTTCTTCGATGGTTTGAATCATATTTACTTAATCGGTCACAGTACGTTTCTATAGAAGGTTTTAAATCCAGGTATTTCATGTCAACTTCTGGTGTTCCTCAGGGTTCCCAATTAGGTCCCCTACTCTTCGTTATTTACATTAATAACATAATAAACTGTTTTAAAACCTGTCAAATCTTACTTTTTGCTGACGATCTAAAAATATTCTTCCGAATCAGAGGTGAGCACGACTGCCAGTTTCTGCAGGATGATTTAAATGCTTTCATGCGTTTTTGTGAGACAGGGGGTCTCTACTTGAACCTAGCAAAATGTCAGGTAATTTCCTATACTAGGAATTTAAATATCTTTTCATATCAGTACATGTTGCATGATGTCATCTTAAAGCGGTCATCACACGTGAGGGATCTGGGAGTAACATTTGACTCAAAGTTGAAATTTGATATACATGTTGATTGTGTTGTCACTTCATGCAATAGAATGCTAGGATTTATACTGAGGCAGAGTAGATGCTTCTCTAACTGCAGAGCAATCATCTGTCTTTATTTTGCTTATGTTTTCAATAAATTGAACTTCGCATCTATTGTATGGAATCCATGTTATTTGGTGTATATTAATCGTCTTGAAAAGGTTCAACGTAGATTCTTGAGATTTTTAGGATTTAAGTGTAATATGAATTTGAGTCGGGGGGATCCTGAAAATTACAATAGAAGATTGCGATATTTCAATATGATCAGGCTTGAGGATCGCAGATGTATTGGTGACATCATATTCCTTCGGAAATTGATGAATGGGGACCTGGAAAGTATATTCATCACCTCCAGACTGAATATTTACGCTCCAATAAGGAGGATTAGGCAATTTGACATCTTTCACATACCGAAGAGACAAACCAATAGCGCTATGAACTCTCCTGTTCATAGAATGCTCAGTCAATGTAACAGCTTTAAAGAAGTAATTGACCCATTTTTTCTCAGCACAATTTCTGTCAAGTCAAGGCTTAAGAATTATTTCATCACATCTTACCATTGATCGCGGTATTCTGACTTTCGGCCCACATAGATGATGTATACTGTTGTTGTGGTTTTTTCTTTTTATATTGAATACGTAATTTTAATTCTCTTCTAATTTTTTTTTTTTTTTTTGCTTTTTTTTTTTTAAGGTACTTCTATTTTTTTTTTGTAAATCCAAATTGTGACCATTTTTTGGGTATTTAATTACCTGTATGTGTCCTGATTAAAAACAATAAACAATAAACAACAATAAACAATAAACAAAACCCAGAATAAGGGTATCTTCGAGGTGAGAAGGCTCTACAACATGAACTGTGTTGTTGAACCTAAGAGAAGGACGACCGGGCCTGGACAATGTTACCGCTGTCAGCGATATGGACATGCCCAAAGTAAGTGCACTTTTCCATGGAGGTGCGTGAAATGCTCCGGTAATCTCAGCTCCAAGGAGTGTACGCTTACCAGGGAGAACGAGGAGCGAAATGCCTCTTGTGTTCTGTGTGGAGAGCAAGGACATCCAGCCAGCTACAAGGGATGTAGCGAATGGAAATTGGTCACTAAAAAGACCAAGAGATCGCCAAGATCGAACCAGACCAGCTCGAGGCCAACACAAAATACACCGAGGCCATCCCCAAACTCTTCGGAAGTGAAGAAACCCCAGGAAACTGCAACCAAAGCAGTCAAAGAGACGAAGAAACCAGAGAAAAAGACGGAAAAGGCAAAAACCGTCAAAAAAGCCGAAACCAGAAAAGGAATTTCTGGAATCACTGAGGAACTGGATAAGTTCACGAAAAACCTCCTCAGCACGATGATGCAGAATCTGGAGAAAGAGATTGAGAAGAAGATGCAGCAAATTATTAAGAATATTTAATGGCTGACACGACAATAAAGAACAATCTCATAATCGTCTCTTGGAACGTCGAAGGATTTCCCAATTACGATATTTACAGAAATGATAGACCTAACAGCACAGGTGGCGTTGCTATACTGGCTAGAAGGAATATGGATCACCATTTCGACCAAATATTCAATGGACAAGAAGTTGAAGCAATATCGATTATTGTGAATACTAATCGAGGGCAAGTGAAGATTATTTCAACTTATAATTCACCGGATAAGGATATGCTGGAAGAGGATCTAAAAATGCTATTAGAAGGAAGACACCCGAAAATCATAATTGGTGATCTTAACTGCAAATCGCAGGAATGGAACAGTAGGGTGGAAAATACAAACGGGAGAAGACTGAAGATTTATGCTGAAAAACTTAATGCAGTTGTGATAGGACCTGATATACCGACCTACATACCAAGAGTAAATGGACTACCCGATGTACTGGACATTGTCGTAATGAAAGACATCACTGAAGAAATCATCATTGATACAATAGAAGACGGAACTTCAGACCACAATCCCATAGAATTCATAGTGGGACATGGCCCAAGAAACGAAGAAGAGACACAAACCAAGGATCGCACAGACTGGGAGAAATATAAGAATTTACTTCAGGAGAAAATCAGGGAAATTCCCCAAATAAACACCCAGGATGAATTAGATGAAGCAGTTGGAAAATTGGAAAATCATATAAAAGAAGCCTATGAAGAAAGCACCAAGAGAATAAGGAAACCAATTCCGAAACATTCACATGGATATACGCCAAGGGATATAAAGGAACTTATAAAAAAGAACGGAAGACTCAGGAAAATCTACAGAACAACAAAAAGAGAAGAAGACAAGAAGAAACTGAATAAGCATAGTCAGATATTGAAAAATGCTTTAACAGAACTGCGTAATAACAGATGGCACCAGAGATTAAGGAAACTGAATACAATAGATCACTCGGCTTGGAAAATGCAAAAACGCTTACGACGAGAACAGACAGTTATACCTCCACTGCATGGAGCAAACGGAATGGTATATACGAGACTTGAAAAAGCCGAAGCACTTGCCGACACAATTGAGAGAGAAGCCAGAATAAATTACAGAAATGATGATGACAATGAAGATCTAGAAGAAGAAATGGAGGCAAACGAAGAACTGATGATGGAACCACCGGAAACCGAAATCATTCCAAAACCGGCTTCACCAACAGAAATCAAAGAGATCATAATGAAACTGAAAAACCGGAAAGCACCGGGAGAAGATAGGATAACGAATTATATGTTGAAGAAATTGCCTAGAAAAGGAATAGCAGCCTTGACGAATATAACAAACGGAGTGATGAGGACCGAATACTACCCAAAGAGATGGAAAACTGCAGAAATGATAGTTTTCAACAAGCCTGGAAAGGAACGGAAATTTCCTCAAAATTATAGAC
Source organism: Coccinella septempunctata (assembly GCF_907165205.1). Taxonomy (NCBI): domain Eukaryota; kingdom Metazoa; phylum Arthropoda; class Insecta; order Coleoptera; family Coccinellidae; genus Coccinella; species Coccinella septempunctata. The sequence goes on from NC_058189.1 coordinate 22,713,295, forward strand.
CAATCAGCCTACTATCAGCACTAGGAAAAGTCGTCGAGAGGGTTATCGCCAAAAGGCTGAATGAGGAAACAGAAATGTTGAAGATAATCTCACCCGAACAATTTGGATTTCGACGAGAACACTCGACTGAACTCCAATTACTACGGCTCATAGAATACGTCACCGAAGGAATGCAGACAAAACAGGCCACAGGATTAGTTTTGATGGATATCGAGAGAGCTTTTGATAGAGTATGGCACGAAGGCCTAATCTACAAGATGAAAAAAGCAGGATATTCGACCAAGCTATGCAAGATTATAAGGAACTATCTGAGGAATAGAAACTTTTATGTGAAGATAGATGGAGCAACCTCTCAAACCAGACAATTGGAAGCGGGAGTGCCTCAAGGATTGGTACTTGGACCTCTGCTTTACGTAATATACGTATATGATATATCGAAGAATGCTAGGAATATGCTCACCTTGTACGCAGATGACACAGGAATAGCGTTCAGACATCGACGCCCAGAGATCATACACCGGAGACTGCAGGAAGCCATAGATGAATTACTCAAATGGTGCATCAAATGGAAAATCCAAATCAATGGAAGAAAGACTCAAGCAATATTACTGCAAAAGAGAAGATTGAGGATGGAAGAAAACCTTGAAGTTGATGGACAAGAGGTTGAATGGAAAAATGAAGCAACATACCTAGGAGTGACGCTTGACAGAGGACTTACATGGAAAAACCACATCAAATGTGCTGTTGATAACACAAAAGCCGCAATGAGTAAACTTTATCCACTCATAGGCAGAAGAAGTCATATGAATAAGAACATCAAGTTGACGATGATTAAAACTATTGCGCGACCACAACTCACATATAGATCGACGGCATGGGGCTTCGCAGCCAAGACCCACATCAAGAGAATACAGGCCACTGAGAATAAACTCCTTAGAATGGCGATGGACGTACCCTGGTTTGTTAGGAACAAACAAATCTACAAGGACTTGGAATGGGAACCAGTTACAGAATTTATGAAGAGAAAGGCGGAAAGGATATTCGACAAAGCCAAACAACATCCAAATGAGGAACTACGAAGATTAGTCGACTACGATCCAACAGAAGAAGCTAGAAGGTCAAGAACCTACCACCGAAGACCGAGAGATCAGTTAAGGATTTAAATAAAACCAAAGAAGAGCTTAACCTATAAAAGCTATAGGCAGCATACAACTATCAACACGACTATGATCGTGTGAGAGTCCAGAAACCATAAGAGTCAACTGGTTAATAGGCAAAATGCCCGGAACCTATGAAGAAGCAGTTAAGGGTTTTTAGTGGGTCTCGAGCTCAGAGAGTGAGAATCCCCACACTGTTCCCCCTCAGCAGGGGGGGGGTCGTCTGTTTGCAGATTTTCCCCCTGCTACACCAAAAAAAAAAAAAATTTTTTCTAAAGTTAAAGATAAGGATTCCAGACAGAAATGTTCGGGAGTAGTTTACAGAGTAAATTGTAAGGATTGTGATGCTTGTTATGTGGGTCAAACGGGCCAATATTTGGAACATAGAACGGCACAACATAGACGTGACTGTGAGAATAGAAAGGAGTCAACTGCACTGGCTTGTCATGCTCTATCACTTGGGCATAGTTTTGATTTTGAGAATGTTGACGTTTTAAATCGGGAGTCTAATTGGTTTAGGCGGGGGTTCAATGAAATGATCTATATTAATAAACATCCTAATGCAGTTAATTTCCGTTCGGATATTGGCTCCTTGAGTGTTGTTTATTCAAATTTGATTCAAAAAATTAAGTTAAAATGAAATCGTTGAAACACGTTGGATCCGCCACTGTACGTTTGAAAATTGTTCTCGTGGTTTGTCATGTGTGGGTGCTGTTTTTGTGATGTTGGGGTTCAGTTGACTCTCGGATATCTCCATTGTGTGTGAGCCGTGTTGATTCTGTGTACATCGATGATTTTGATCCTTGTTATACCTAAATGCTTATTTTATGTTGCAGACGATTTTCTTTAATGAAAGATTCAATTTTTTAATTTTTTCTTGTATTCCGATGGTGAGTTTGTGGAATGGCCTTTTTTGGTGCTTTTTCGTAGTTTTATTCACATGTCTGTTCACATTCTGATGTTTAGTCATAATTGACCATCTTTAATTGTTCTTGTCGACCTGTTATTTCATATTATTTCATTTTATTGTTTTCATGTTTATTTTTAATCATTGTAATTTTATATTTGTATATTGTTTTGTTTTTTATGAGTTTTTCTCTATTTGTAGCCTGAAGAAGGCCCAATAAAGGTGCCGAAACGTCGCTGAAGGAATAGTATTCTTTGATTTGGTTCCTTGACCGATACTAGCTATTTCTTATTAATTTCTTTTACTTCAATTTCACAAGTTGGAAAGAGGAAAAACGTGTTTCCACAAAAACAATTGTTCTCTTCGCTTTCAGCAACCTCTTCTATAGCATCTGCGAGTTGTTTGCCTATTTCACTATAATATCCACTGAACTCCTCCACCATTCGTTCTCTACTTGTTATCTCAAGTCCTTCAAAATTTTTAATCGAATTAATATCAGTTTTAGGTCTATCTCCTTCACAAACATCATCGATATACGACCAGAGTGATCTAGCACTGGAATTATTCTTGGATATGAAATTATTTATATGGTCTCTGGCATTTTTTATCATCTTCTGCAGAGTATTACGATATCGTGCATAGTTTTGTTTCAATTGTATATTCAATGGGTCTTTCATCAATTCCTCATTATAACTTGCATTTTTAACTGCTTCTATGCATGATTCACTTCACCAAGATACCATCTTCCTACCTGGATTTAACGTAAATTTTTCGGCGGCTGAGGTCAGGATATTTGTGAGTTGGTTAATGGCCAGATCTATGTTGAAGAAAAATCTGTAATTCTCATTTGGATGTTCACCTCTTCCGAAAATGACTCCCAGTAGGCGTTTGATATATTCCACTTAGAGACGCTTTCTGTGAGAGGTACGTTCTGGTCGTTTATTGATATGGGGAAGTGGTTACTGTCGTAGAGGCTGTCTAGAGTATGCCGGAATAAGTGAGTTGTTGTGACTGGGTTACATAGACTGAGATCGATTGAAGAAAATTTGCCAGTGGATATATCGAAGTGTGTGTTTTCCCTAGTATTAAGTAAGTTGAGATCGTGGTTTATCATCAAATCTTCAATTATCTTTCCTCTGCCGAATGTTTTTTCCGAACCCCATATTGTGTTGTGCGAATTGAAATCACCTACCAGAATGAAAAGGTGTTGGCAGCTGATCGACAAAATTGGAGACTTCCAGATATGTGAGGTTGTAATTTGGTGGTATATATACATTACAAATTGTGAGTTTTCGGGGATACCAGGTAGTGACAGCAATAGCTTCCAGAGAGGTACTGAGGGAAAGTTCTTTGAATTATAGGTCTGATGAAACAAATATGGATGCTCCACCGCTGGCTCTGGTATTGGTATTTCTTATGAAGTGGTTACCCACATAGTTTTTTAGTTTTGGGTTGTGGTCAGGTTTGAAGTTAGTTTCCTGTAGGCAAAGAACATCTGGTGAGGTTTCAGTTATCAACTGATGGATTCGTTCTAGACGTGAGTAGTATCCATTACAATTTCACTGGATTAACGTGAATGTGGTTTATGTTGTTAATTTTGAGATCGTAATGAGGAATTATCAGAGAGTTCGTCATCAGTATTGGTACCAAGGCTATTTAGACTGCCCACCTCTATCGAATCGTCCACAAGTTTGGCTTTTATTTTTTTTTTTGAAATTCGAGTTATTCTGTTTTTAGTGGATCTTTCTTCGTGTGGGTAAATATTGTGCAGATCTTGGAGAAGTAATTTCATATCTGGTGTGAACTTTTCTGCTTCAGTATAGGGAGTGGGACTGCCATTAGAGTTCTCTAAAAATGCAACGAGGCTGTCGTAGGAAAGATGAAAACTCTTTGTGTCTTCTTGATATGCTCTTAAGATTGCATCTTTGGTGGATCCATTTAAAGCGTGATCTTCAGGTAAATCTATCTTACGTTTCTTCAGAGCTCTTTTACTAGTAGAAGCACTTTTTGTTGATATCTGCGGTGGAGGCATGAGGGTATCTTCTATGAATTCAGTTTCAGTATGTCTTTCTGATTGACTAGTCTGATCACTGGATGATAATATCTCTGATAATCCTCTTTTGAGAGCGGGTGTTTCACTTGCTTGAGGTATCAGTGAAGGTGGAATGTGATCCTGTTTTTCATTTGTTGTGGTTTGTTTTATTGGTTGGGTATTATTTGGTTGTTCTGGTTGTGTGTTCGGACAGTTTGATGCTATATGGCCAGTTTGTCGACATATGAAGCATTCCATCTTGTCGGTCGATAGAAATATTCTATTGTCATTGCCGTCGTATTGAATTAGTGTTGACGTTTGTAACTCATAATTTTCATGGGGGAAAGATGTAAACCTGTCTTCGAAAGCTGAGGATATGGAATACTCTTCTCCAGGAATTCCGGCTTTAAGGAATGAAACGGGGGAGGCAAGTTTAATTCCAAGATTTTGTATAAATTTGGTGACTATTTCATGGGGAATACACGGTGAGATATTCGAGATCACTATTCTTCTGGTTGGAGAGACTAGTCTTCTAATATTTAGGTTTAAATCTCCAATAAAAACAGTTGGATTGGTTTTAATTAGCTGATCAACAAGTTCTACAGAAGCCAGATATATGCATATTCTGTTGTTCGAAATTCTTGAAGCGAAACAGATGTTTTTCGGCTGGATGATTTCAATAATTGCTTGGACATAGTCGCGAAGTTTCAGATTATCTTCGGCGTGGATAACTATGGCTTGTTCTTTTTTAGGGAAGTTAATTTTGGGAACTGATTTGGCTGCGGCTACTTTTCTTTGAGAGATTGGGGGGTTGTTCAGTGTTTGTAGACATTGTATTATTAGAACTATTAAGTAGCATGATTAGCGCCCTTGTACTCAAGAGCGTTTGATTTGTCGACTTGTTGAGATCAGGAAGGAGGCACAACCGAATACACCATAGTGTATTGTTGGTTGCCTGCACGAGAACGGACAAAACGTCCTGTTCCCGGTTATGTTATCAAATCTCTGTATCTGTTTCACCTATGAGGTAAGGAAAAGTTTGTTTACCAATATATCGGAGATCGAATAAATCGATTTTCAGTAGAATTTAATGCCTGGTAGACACTGTCACTTTCCACTCATGAAGTGCTTCCGTTATTTCGTATAGTTTTGCACACTTTTAAACTAATTATTTCCCAATATATGGTAATAAGCTGTGATTAATTGAAGAGCGATGTCAACACCGTCGGAATCAATCGGAGAACCATATCTCAATTCAACTTCAATTTATGTTGAAGTACCTTTACCTTGATTAAATAAAACAGACAATACCCATTAAAATATATTTATTTATAAATGCTTCAAAACAAACAGAAAAGAAACAAAAGTAACATAAAACAAATAAACACATGGAATATGTATGGAATGTACCTTGAAACCTATAAATTGATGCTAAATAAATGTATATATTTGAACCTCATTCATTCACAGTGTGTAAAACAATAAATATGAATTAACTGTGGACTTCTCGGTGATTTTCATCACTTTCTCTTGCATATCATCATACATTTCTCAATGGTTATTATTGCGCTTACAAACTGCCCTAAAGTGTCTGATACTGCTTTCTAAGGCCGCTCCTTCATATGCGACGGAACTCCGCAAGTGGTGATATCTATCAGGCGCCAGATTCAAAGATTTGGTTATGGTCCTCAAAGTGAGGGGCAAGGGCAACTACTTCATGCTTTCCTCACTCAAAGTGTTCACTTCCATAAAAACTATATTTTTATAGATACCTACGCTTAGTAGTGAGTGATTTCCCACACTTGATGCACTTTGTAACTGAAATAACTGCATCATCAATAGCAACTTGTAAGGATTCTATACCCTTAGGTGAAAGTATGTTGGAGCAAATGATCGTGGCATGCTGAGAATTTGTAACATTTTCACAAATACATTTGCCCATTTTTTGGTAGCTTGCAACGGCTTTTTCTCGGGGTACTCGAGCGCCAGCTATTCTTCAAGGGAAAATAGCAAACCTATCCTGGTAGCTACAAGCCGAAGACAAGGTTCCTCGGTGTCTGGGGTGTTAGGGACAACCAGTGAAAGTCAAAATCAACGTACACAAATGATTTTTATCGAATCGTACAAGGAAATACAAGTGGCACTATTATAAAATTCGTACAGTGAAAGACTCGAGATCAGTGAATTTACAGGCAAAACGGACGAAATGAAACAAGATCCGATCTCAAACGTGATACGGGGTTTACGGACGTGTTTGCCAGCCAGAACCTAAGACGCAAACTTAACGGACAGGTATCGGACTTCAGCTAGGTTAGGGGATGGAACAAGATGGCACAGATTCCCGACAGCTCACCCCTAGGTGCGTTCTTCACCCCCTGACTATTTCCGCCAACGGGGTGCTTCAGCAGTAGGAGTGGAACTTAACCCGGGGTAGTAAGGGATGGAGGAAGTTTTTTGCCACTCCAAAGTGCGTTCTGCGCTCCCTGAGTATCTACGCCAGCGGGGAGCTTCAGCAGTAGGTCTAGAACTGGGGAGTGAGGGATGAAGGAAGGCTGAAGTTCCAATGATATAAAAAAAAACCGGAGTGTCGTCTTACCTATGATTTCGGTTTGGCCACTTGCACTCGTAAATTTCCAGAAGAAAAATCACCCAATACAGTGAACAATAAAGAAAACAAAATTATATTCTGAATGGTAGAAAAAATAAACTCAAAAGGAATCTTCTATTAAAACTCAACGGCAGAAAGATAAGTTACGACGGCGGACGGCACTATATTCGTAAGCGAGGTAATTAATCGTAAGTGAAGTGACCTGCGGGGGAACATCTTCATACCCAAAGGAAATCAGATGTGCCCCCACTGTCGAAATTCGGTAAAATTTGCTTCGATGAAGACGTCTTTATTTCGACTTATCTGTATTAGCGAACAGAAAACACAGTTATCTTCCAATTCAGGATGTGCGGTGCGACATCGTTTTTCAGAACTAAAAATGGAATAAGAACGGTGCCGAATGTTTACAATTCCGAACGATGCCAGAATTCTGAATTAGAAACTGAAAATATTTATCTCCAAAATTAATTCAAAATAAAATAACTCAAAATGAAGCTAACAGATTATTCCGAAATGAAAGTGCATTTTTGTCAAAAAAATACACGTTCATTACAATCTATTGAGATTCAGTAGTTCCACCGTATTATATATTGTTGTTTGACAATCGACCTATTGAATTAAATTTAACAATGGTGTTTTTTGACAACATGGAACTAGAGGCTGAATAAATGGCATTCAAAAATACCTGACAATCATATCATTCCCAATATCAGGACCACGAACATAAGGTATCGGACTCGAACTTGATGTTTAAATTGAATTTAACAGTTTAGTGGGATATCCATTTTCCATATGCATATTTTTAAACCTTTCAACGTTTTCGGGCAACAAATCATTGGAACAAATCTTTCTCATTTTCTCATGAACCTGCTTCATGACAGCTATTTTTGACTGAGAGGGTGATAAGATTTGTAATTTATTAATCTACTTGTACTACATGGCTTTCTGTACCAACTCGTTTTCAGACGATCCGCATCTCTGACAATTAACACATCCAGAAATGGCGAAGATCCTTCCGATTCGCATTCATAAGTAAATCTCAACTTATCAGTGAAGTTATTAAGTATACTCAAACAATAATAGACACGATCTCTAGAGATCGCTGCAAAGACATCATCGACATACAAACTCAGAATCGGTAAATCAAACACTACTACAGATTTGAAATGATACAACAGATCCACCATAACAAAGTTCGCAAACAAAGGAGAAGACGGGTTTCCCATTGCGCATCCAGACAACTGCAAATAAAATTTACCGTCATACTGAAAGAAACTACTGTCAAACAGAAACTCAACTAATATTATAAAGGTGTCTAATGGAATGTCTATGTGAACTGACAATTCTTGCCAGTGCCTAGTAATTGAAGCAACAACATCCTCCTTTGTCATATTCGTATATAAAGACGTAATATCAAAGGAAATTAACATATAGTCTTCGGGAATATTGACACCTCTCAAAATGTCAACCAACTTGAAAGAACTACTCGCATTGAAATCGAAATAACCTCTTTCAAAACACCAAAAACAAATATAGCCATCTTGTCCGACAGGCTCTGAACACAATAGAAAGAGTTTATTCGCGATTTCGATGTGAGTAGTTCTTTCAAGTTGGTTCACATTTTGAGAGGTCAATATTCCCGAAGATTATATGTGAATTTCCTTTGATGTTACGTTTTTATATACGAATACGACAAAGGAGGATGTTGTTGCTTCAATTACTAGGCACTGGTAAGAATTGTTGAAAGATCTATTCAATAATGAACATCAAATGTTGTCCTTTTATAATGGTCATACAAATAATGTGTTCTTTTCTCGTATTAGGGACCCTATACCAATACAAAATATGAGCTACGTCGTTTATGAGATAAGTTGCCAATGTAATAGGAAATATATTGGCCAAACCGAACAATTGTTATCTTCAAGGGTTAGACAGAACGAGCTTGACATTCGAGATGAGAAAAAGAATACTGGGTTGTCCTCGCATTGTGTTGAATTGGGTCATGTTCCTAGGTTTTCTGATGTTAGAGTGTTGGATTTCCAGAAAGGATTGGAAAAGAGATTGTTGTCGGAGATGTGTCATATTGTTGACTGTGTTGATTATTTGAATAATCAGTCTGATTACCATGATTCGAACACAAAATATATACTCCATTCACTTTTATTTTAGCACTCGGTTGGCCATGGAAATGTGACACATTTCACTCTGTTTAGTACGAAAATGTGGGGTTATGAACCTTGCCAAAACATTTTTGGGTTTTAAATCAACGCTATGTTTCCCGTTCTACGTAAAAGTTTCTGTTATTACGTTTTTTATCACAATGTCGAATCTCTTCAGAAAATATGTGACGAACATAATTGAAGCACATACAAACTGATTGAAGGCATACCAAATCCAGTTATTTGCATGTAAAATAGAAGAGATCAGTATAAGATCATAATATGCACTAGCTTGAGGAGAAATAATGTTCGTTTTCTTCTTTGGCTGAAGTTTCAATACGTTACATCAGTTGTAGATTTCAAAAATATAAACCCGAAGATGAAATGCATATGATGAGGTGGTTGGAATGGGAATTAACAGATAATTAGAAGAATGTTAAATTCTTCAACAAAAATCATCTTTCATCAATATGAGTAAAAGGAATTAAAGGAAGTTACAAGTCAAGATGAACTTCACTTTTGAACAAAAATTTCACATGATTAAACAATTAACAGGACAACTGGCGCGTATTTGTGGCTGTTCATCTTAATACATTGATATAATAATAATAATTAGGTATTTATTGGTACCTTGAGACATTTACAATGTGTAGGACAAGTCAAATGAAAAATAGAAAAATCAATTTTCGGGAACTTATTCTACAATGACATTCATCGAAAATCCTGTAGTAAACTTAAAAACATAAAATTCTCAAATGCCACCACTTCTTTGGGTCTCCCGATAGAAGGAAATTCTTTGTCATCCTCTTCACAATCTTTCTGATTGTGGAAATATTCAGCTGAAATATAAGTCGTTTAGATTAAGATGAAAAATTATATAAATGACGTATTGTGGATTTTATAATATCAGGGTATAAATATTTGAAAGAGCGGACCTGAATTCTAAATAGCACTTCCTGAAACCCTTTCTCTTTTTTCAATCACTCTCGCCATTTGCTTTATAAAAATTGATATTAGTTGTGGCAACGGCGTTATGACATTAACGACATTTCATGAGTGCCAACCTTACTCCGTTCTAGTTACAAAAACTTGAGAAATTATTTCATGGCCAACCGACTGCTAAAATAAATATGAATGGAGTAAAGAAATTTAATTTTATCACGGAGAAGGATTCGAACACCACCTTGAACGTTCTGTGTTCGCGTTTTTATCTTTGTTGTTGTTCTGTGTTTTACTTGTTTGACCATAACCTTATTGTTGAGATATATCAGTATCATTTGTTGGTGTTTGTCTGGAGAACTATTCGTTTGTTCAGTAATTGTGATGATAATATTCTCGTGTCTGTCATTGAATTGTTTAATGGGGCCTTTAAAGATTGCCATCACATGATGAACTATGGTTTTGTGAATATTTAAGTAATTTTTGGATCAAGTTAAATTTCTCGTATTTTTTTTGGCCTTCTCTTATATATGTTTGCTTCATTGTAGTTCTTACTTGTTTATACATGTATATACTTTGTTGTGGATATATTCTAGTGTTTTAGATCTTTCACTATAGTTTCGGCGTGTCTCTCATTGTCTTTTGTTTTTAATTGTAGCCCTGATGAAGAGCTAAAGTTAGTTCGAAACGTCGGCCAGATCTTGGTTTGCTGAGAAATAAAGTGGTCTACACACACAAGATTCTTATTATATCATACAAAAATTATTCTTAGCCAAATACAATATATGTTTTTTCATAGGGTGGAAAAAAGTGATATAATATACCTCTGTAAAACTATGGATGTGTCAACGTCATAGATAAACCTGTAGGAATATATATACACAGACATAACTGGAAATATCTAGGAAAATAAACGGACATTTACCGTGAGCAACGGCATCAAGTTGGTCACTCATAGGAAAAACTCAAAATATCTCGAAAACGGAACGGGCACAAAATTCATCAGAACAAAATAAGTTCAAAATACCCAAAACATTTCGATATTAAAATTCGAGGGTTGGGTCACCAACTTGACGCTCCTCACAAACATAACCCGAAATATCTCGAGAACTGAACAGGTACAAAATTTATAAATTACGGCACAAATAAGCACAAAATTAGCACACATCTATCGAAAGAAAATAATTTACAATTTTCCACACGTGGGTCACAGCTTCAAGTTGGTAACACACTTGAAAAACTTGAAATATCTCGCAAACGGAACTGGCACAAAATTCATAACATACGACACAAATTAGCACAAAATGAGCACAATTCATCGAAAGAAGAGAATTTCCTATTTTGCACACTTGGATCACAGCGTCAAGTTGGTGACACACTTGAAAAACTTGAAATACCTCGAAAACGGAACGGCGACAAAATTCATTACATACATCACAAATAAGCACAAAATGGACACAAAATTCCCAAAACATTTTGATCCCAAAATTCAATAGGTGGGTTACCAACTTGACGCACCTTCGCGAGTACTTAGCACTTTGTGAAAGTAATTCGATTATGCGAGCACTAAGCACTAAGCACTTTTCTGAAAGAATGTTGAAAATAATAATTTTTCGTTATAAAATCTGCTTCTATTTCTTCGAAACGATAAGTTTTTCGTTCTACTGTACATCAGTTTCACGATTTCATAAGTACCTATAGGAAAATGATTGTTTCATGAATGGAAAATGAATTCTACGAAGTCGTAGAAGAGGGCCACATAATATTTCGAAAATATATTCCGCCTAATGTCGACTATAAAGTAGGACTTTTTACACATTGTTCTATGACGGCATGAACTATTCTCTAGAATGAAAGTTGATTTTACAACGTATATTCATATTGATATAAAACTGGGTGTTTATGTATATTTGAAATACTATAGCAGGCGCCTTCGAAGAATTGCATAGTCAAGTTTTTATAAATCTCGCCATCTATGAAAACCATTGAGTACTCCGGCATAGATAAACAAGCTCATATCATTTCATGTTGCGTCCACATGTGGCGTTTGTCTACTCGTCAAAACGCGAGTTTCCAGTCCAGTACTCCCTATTATTGAATCTTCGGTTTCCAGTGTGGATGGTTTTTTCTCTTTTGAATTACTTCCTTCACAAAATATTTCAACAATTTCTTCCCGACATGTATTTTTAGTAGGTATTCATCGATTGGAATATTCGGGAGATTCCATATACCACAACAGAATCATCTTTTTGCAATTCTGACATATAAAATGGCACTTTTTAGAACTCATTGACGTTTGAAACGTAATACAAGAAACCGATTTGCTAAATATTTTGTAAATGAGTCAACTGCCCTGACAAAATCAAATGGTTCAATAATTTATGTTTTGTTCCAAGTAACGCAGTACATTTTTATTCCGTATAATCCTTCTTCGCGCACTAATAAAAATGGTTTACTTATCCAAAGCTCTTTTTTCTCTTCTGAATCACCTTCTTCAGAAAATCTATAAACAATTTCTTCCCAACATTTTTTCCGAATACGATTGAAATATTTGGGTGATTCCATATCCCACAACAGAATTCCCCTTTCAACTTCATCAATAAAAAGTTCAATATAGTTATCGAGTTCCATTTCGAAATTTCATTTAATCCGTCCTCACGCAGCAACCAACGCATGTGTACTGGACGCTACCATTGAGACCCTAGTATCTCGACATGCGCGTAGAACGCGCGTGTGCATGTGGACGGGATCTACTGTGCTCTAGCATCTCGACACGCGCGTTTCGAAACGCGCGTAGTGAATCGCGCGTTTCTCGCTGCATCTGGACAGGCTCTTTGAAGCGGCTTCTTCAAAGCAAGCGCAATTTTGTCGTAAATCACATGTGTCAAGACTGTGGCAGCTTTTATTGAATATAAAGAAAGCCGACATGTGTTTTTATAATTTCGGAGGTGGCTATCTGAAGATATTCAAATGCGCTGTTTTTTCCTATCCATTCTCCTTATTTCATTTTTGGATATTGGAAAAACGGAATTCGGTTCTCACAAAATGCTGATGTCGGTTTTCACAACATGCGAATTTGTTAAATGCTATCTCATACAGCTGTAAGCAATCATATTGAAAGAGAATTTGATTATTAGTACATTTCACGTGAAATACATGAATGAATATTGTCTTCATAAACCAGTTGAGTCAGATCGAAATATTTATATTGTTGGTTTCATATTATACAGGGTGTTTCACTGATTCACCGCGATGGTGAATTTAATGTTTTCGGAAAAGCAATCAAAATTTTATGCTGAAAATGTTCATGGGGTTCTCGACAATGAGCTTTCTGCCTTAAATATTTTCAGACCTTTGCAATTTTCGGCTTTATGTCGGCATTAGATTTTCAGTTCCTTATTTCAAATAGCACAACCTATATCTTGGCGTAATTGCCGATTTGGTATCATTTCCAACAGTAAGCCATACCATGGGTCAAAACTCTACGCTTTATTTATTATTGGAATTCTTATGATAAAAATATTGAAAACGCCGAAAGTCCCAATTTTTCAACGTTTCTGCTACCTCCTGTCCTTTCAAAAAAATCGTCGAAGAGCAAGAAGATCATCGAATCCATCAAAACTCAATACATATTTTCAAATTGAAACCCATTTGTTATTATGTACCTATTTGTGTCTATTTTCGTGAATCATTAAGAAAGAATTTTGAAATTGGAGAAAAGAGCAATTTCCAACTGCTTGATTAGTCTCTCACTTAAATAATTGGTTTTTGATATTGTAGAGAATCCATAAACAGTCCACGAGAAAGTGAAATCATTCACCAAACTCCGAATTCGAGTCGAATTAATTCAGAAACATATCATCCGCAGATTGATGTGATTTTGAAAGTTTTTGCAGATTTTGGGCGTCATCTACCAAACGGCTGCTGAGGTTTTTCCCATAATTGAACAATGGTCACAAAATTCTACACAACTCGTTACTTTACAACTACTTGTTTTGTCTCATTTCATTTGTGTCGGTATTTTAGAAATATCAGAAATATATTCAGATGCATCCAAAACTCTTATGAAATTATAAGAGCAAAATGCAAAATAGACCCTTAATCCTATCTCTTTTTCTTCTTAAAGGACGTAATTTGATTTTGATATCTTATTCTTCATCAAATAGTCTAACCTTTTATTTTGTGGTATACTACATGCTCATAAAGTGACAATGTGTCTATCGCTTTTTCGTGTTTCGACAAGATTTCCGAAGGGCTTAGTGCTTAGTAATTCGAGAACTTTATCGAAAGGCTTAGTGCTTAGTAATCCCCAGAAGTAATCGCGAGCACCTTAGTGCTCGGGAGCTTTTTGAGGATTACTAAGCACTAAGCCTTTCGATAAAGTGCTCGAATTACTAAGCACTAAGCACTAAGCACTGGTTTTAAAAGGAAAGAGAAAAAAATCCCTGTGGCAGAGGTATCTTCCCACCAAATCCGATGAAGATTATAGACGCTACCGTCATTATTCAAACCATGTTTCGGAGTTTGTTCCACAGGCCAAGAGAAACTACGAAAAAAGATTAGTTTCCTCGAAAAACAGGTCAAGTTTCTTTAAGTACATGAGAACATTTATGTCCGGGAGGGTCGGTGTACCTCTATTCCGTAACGAGTCAAATAATCTGTCTACTAATTTGACTGAGGCAGCTGATGGTTTGGCTACTGCATACTCGTCTTCATTCACAATTGAGTCTGATGACGCCCCTCCTGAAGTACGGATTCCTACCTGTGGATCTGCTATATCTAACATTGAAATAGACGAAGAGATGGTCAAGAATTATTTTCGGTGTGTGAAGACTGATTCTGCGCCTAGATGTGATAGTATATCTGGTGCTTTGCTGCGACACTGTGCTGACGTCTTAGCTCCATCCCTGAAGGAAATTTTTCTTGCTCCCTGAAAACAGCAAAACTCCCAGGTGACTGGCTTGCAGTTTCAGTGACCCCTGTTTTCAAAAAGGGTGACAAGTTGTCCCCCATAACTATCGGCCTATTAGTTTGCTGTCTACGATATCTAAGGTGCTGGAAAGAATAATTGGTGACCATATTATTCAGTTTGCCTCAGCCTATATGCTTATACCTAAAAAACAACACGGTTTTACATATGGACGTTCAACTTTAACAAATATATTGATCTGTGTGAACGAGTGGACCAAATCCTGGGATATGGGTATACCTGTGGATTTACTATTTCTGGATTTTTCTCGAGCTTTCGATAGAGTTCCACAACGTAGACTGTTGCATAAACTCCAACACTTGAGCATTAGGGGTGAAATACTATCTTGGATAAGAGTCTTTCTATCAAATCGCTTTTATAGGGTGGGAGCCGGCGATTAATTTTCTTCTGAGATGGCAGTCACTTCTGGAGTTCCACAGGGCTACGTCGTGGGCCCCATACTGATTCTCTTGTACATGTCTAACCTTTCCAGTCTGCTGCGCTCTAGATGCTCTTTGTTTACCGACGAAACGAAAATATAACTTTCCCGTCCCCGAATCAGCGAGCTTACAGCGTGATCTGGATACCGTTAGTTCATGATGTAGTGATTGGGGTCTGCCTATGAATGTTGGTGAGTGCTGCGTCCTCCATCTCGGAAAGAACAACCCTCGAGCAACATATTACATTGATGGTGAACCTGTGGAAGTTGTGTCCAGTCACTGCGATCTTGGTCTGGTGGTCACCGAGTATATGCAGTAGTTCGAGCATGTTTCTTCCGTTTGCGCTAAGGCTAAACGATCTGCCTATGATATCTATAATGCGTTCAGGAGAAGTGATGTCGGCACCGTTCGCCTGTTTTTCACCTCATATGTGCCACCTATCCTTGAATTCTTGTGTTCAGTCTCGAAGCCATCCACTGAACGTGATGAAAACTTGCTGGAGTCGGTTCAAAAGTAGATGACTTGTTTTCCTTACCCACGGGATAGGCCTTCCTATGAGCGTCGTCTGGATATTTTTAACCTTAACTTATCGTTCCTTACGTGGTCACTTCGGTGCGAAGATGGAGGAGATCTTCTGGTTGAATTTGAATCACCTCAGAGGACACAAATTCAAACTTTCGAAGGAAAAATTTTGAGAAAACCAACGCCAGAACAGGTGCTAAATTCAGTAGAAATATTCACAGTTGCATATTCTGAATTAAAAAATTCATATTATGAATAAATCCATATTATTATAGAAAGGATGCTATCAATAACACAAAAATTAATAAGGACAAAGAAATCTAAAACTATTTTCATTTCAACAATAATATTACATACACTTATAATTTGACTTAGCATTAGTAATATATCAAATAACGAATATTATAGATTACGCTTTTTAGAACTAGTTTTTATACTTCAACCATGTCATTCTTTTGAGTTTAGGAAGTACTCTTCAGGTAGCTCAACTTGCTCCTTTTTACTCTCGTTTCTACTCCTTTACTCAAAAATTACATATACAAAGGTATATTCTTCTGAGACGTTCCATTGAGGCAATTGCTTTCTTGGGATTCTTTCAAAAGCAGGTCCTTCACGTTTCTATTCATCTTTAGAGACTACATTAACTTCCAACTTGTTTTCCATTCTCCCTCATTTTTCAACATATCAGTAGAAAAATGGACCTGAAATATAAAACAAATATACATACAAATTCATTATATTATCATATTAATATATGTATTGGTTGTTATCATTTCAATGGACTGTATTTAAATTCGAAAACAAAATACGAATTTGACTCACCTAATACGCTGGCAACAGCGTATTATCAATATTCCACTGATTAAGGGAAAGGAACAAGGAAATCAAATGGAAATATATTTTTTCTACAAGCGTGCGCGTTCAACCTTTTTCCCGCACGCATTCCAAGTTGTAAAGAGTCACTTTCCTAAATGCGTGCGGGAAAGAAATAGCAGGCATTTTTCCCGCACGCAAATATTATAGAGTAAATTAAATTCTATCATCTTTCTATGGACAGAACGTCAACGATGAGAAACCCTTTGTAACGAAATGTAGAATAACGTCTGTCATTATATATGAATTAATCAAATGAGATATGATCTGTTTCGTAAAATGGATACATTTATATATTTCAAGCGCTTGTAGAAAAAATATTGTTCCTAACTCTTGCGGAAAGTGTCTTGCCCGCACTCAACTGCTTACCCGAACTCTGCTTCGTGCAGTTTCGTGCGGGCAAATATCACTTTCCGCACTATATACGAACCGACCAATTCTTGATGCCCAATAGAAATGATTGAAAACTCTACTGAATTCCTGAGAGCCTTAGTCGATTCACCAATGCAAAAATAACTCAAAATTATCGAAATTTACTAACTCACGAAAAACGAAAAATACGTTACGCTTCTAGACAAAACCTGACAATCTCAATTAAAACTAAACAATATACGCAGGTGCGGAGCATATGTGCAAAATATCGCTCCTGAAATTAAAGAATTTTATTCGAATTTTCATAGGCGTCAACATTCCCCCGCCTCTGAACAACATTCAGAAATCTTACCTTCACCAATTTTCCTCTTGAGAAAAAAAAATGTTGAGGATACAAAAAAAAACAAAAAAGAAAAACAACAAAAATTCAATAGTTTATTGCCCTTATTGAGATGGCAGTGGACATAACCTGACTACAGGTCGTTCATAAACACCAGACTTGATGTGGACGTTCACGACTCTTATGATACCGTCGGAGCCTGAAAAAACTTCTTCAATTATGCCGACAGGCCAACTCAAAGGGGGAGCATTATCCACTTTCAAAATTACCAACATCCCTGTCTTTATGCACGTCTGATCCTTACACCATTTTTGATGGATCTATAGTTGGCTCAAATATTCTATACGCCACCTATTCCAAAAAGAATTAACTAGGTGATCCAAAAGTTTCTTTCGTTCCAAAGGCGCTTTGGGCGAGCTATCAGCGATGATAGGAAGACCTGTGTGCCGGACATAAAGGTACAGGATCAGAAGGATCAGTGCTCATCCAAGAAAGCGGACGCGAATTCAACAAAGATTCTATTTGAATCAAAATAGTATTCAGTTCCTCGTAGGAGAGAACCCTTTTTAAATGGGTTTTAACACATTTAACCTGTGATTCCCAAACACCGGAGAAGTGGGGGCTCGCAGGTGGTTTAAATTTCCAAGTAATTTGGCTTTTTGCCAATTCATTTTCTACCTGATCATGATATTCCTTCGAGTTAATCAAATTATAAAGTTCATCGAGTTCATTTTTCGCGCCAATAAAATTGCTACCACAATCCGAATAAATAATGGAACACGTACCACGTCGTCCTAAAAACCTTTTGAAAGCATTTGCAAAACTTTCAGTGGACAAATGTAATTCCAAATGTAACGCCTTGGTACACAAACATCTAAACAGACACAAATAAGCTTTACGACTTTGAACTCCTCTTTGTCTACTCATCGTAACGAAAAATGGTCCGGCGTAATCAACACCGACGTGTAAAAAGGGTTTAGCTTCGCTTATTCGAATGAAAGGTAAATCCGCCATTTTTGGAAAAAATGATCTTGGATTACGGAAAAACGGAAAGAGTCACAATCGGTGTTCACGCCTTGTGTCGTCTTCCAGAAATCCTGGGTTTCGGGTTCCGTGCGATTCCTAGAAACGACAAGAATGTCGTTTCTAGGGAAACGGTCTCGTATATAACGGTCGGTCGAAAGGTGTTTATGTTCAGGAATATACAGGATGGACATAATTCAGTGTCACTAATCTCCTCATTTGCTATCTTATTATACTATAAAAGTATGTCGACCTTTGTGAAAAATTTTACCCGTGTATAAATAATTAAAAGATTGTTGACGAATCATTCAGGTTTTAGTTCATTACTTGAAATGATGATTATCAACAATTTACATAAATCATCTAATAATCCTTTTTTATTTTGCATAGAAAAGTGAGAAGATAAAATAGAATAGAAAAGAATAGAATAAAAGTTTATTCCTGAAAATGTCTACAATAAACTCTGTAATACTGTAGAGTTAATTTTTGAATATTAACTGTGAACAGTAGTGAAACATTATATTTTTTTTTAATCCGCCGCAAAATAATTCTTTTTCTGTTTACGTATACTCCCAAAAAAAACATGTGTTTTATCGCGATACGCGATACAGATATAGGTCAGCGTGTCGAAACCATTATATAAGTGTCCATGTCTTTCTTTCTTTTTCGTCAAGTCCAGGTAAGTGTCAAATCCGTTTTTAAAGATGTCTGTCAAAAATTCCGGGAATTCATTACTAACTTTGATTTATTAATTTATGTATTTCGGTTTTGTCATAATCCATTATTTATTTTTTTAGTTTTCTCTTGAAAGATCTTTTATTTCTTAAATTATTTAATTCTTCGGGTACTAGGGGGAACAATCTTGGAGCTATGTAGGAACAGCATCTTTGGCCAATTCTTTTTATAGACCTTGGACGTTCAAAGTTTTTTTCAGCAGCTCTGGTAAGATATTGGTGGCTTTTTTTTTATTATGAATTTTTCCGTCCCAGGTGCTCATGACAATCATCATCGCAAATATATGCCTTATATTGGGTACTTTAGCCAATTCATAAAGTTGTTTAGTATGGAAGGTGATTTTTTTACGATGCATTATTTCAAGGAAATACTTTTGAATTACGTTCAGTCTTCTTTTGTGACTGTCCAGTACTCCGTCCCAACCAATTACACCATACGATAAATGCGATTGAACGAGAGCATTATATAAAATATTCATGTGTTCAGTACTATTTATTGAATCTCTTATATATTTAAACTAGCTGGCCCGGCGAACTTTGTTTCGCCTCAGAGATACATAAAGTTGTATTAACTAACCATTGGTATTTTTTCAAGTAGGAGATATATTAGGCGAAATCAAAGTAGATACAAAATATACAAATAATTTAATTACATTGAAAAAGGTATGTACATTTTTATTTACATGAAAAGACTCAACTTTATTGAAGCGTAACATTATTGTTGTGCATATTTAATTTAACTTTTTGTTTTCAATGTTTCAAAAATTCTATTATTGTATGACCTTATGATGAACCACATTTTTAGTTTTTTCCGAGGTGCGAGAATAAATAGAGCAGAAGGTGAAGACGCAACATACAACCGTAGCAAGTGATTATTATTCAGCAAAAATGTTTCCAAAATTTCTACAATTTCTCGCTCCTGCATCTGGTCTATATGCTTGTATGCGCAGCATGTATTAGTTCGTTGTTCCTCATCTCCCATAAAGTAGATTTGTAGAAATTTGGGATCAGCTTCAGGCATTGGAAGCAATGAACCAATTTGATGATACACTTGACCTCGAATCTTAAAAGTTGATTCAAAATTGCGACCATCATTATTGTGAATAATTTTAGTAGCTTTAAATTTGAAAGCAAGAATTGAATTTACGAATTTTACGCAAAAACAGTTTTGATTGCGATGTAGCTCCAGCTAGTAGTGTTCTCAATGGTTCGGGAGGTGGATTTAATGGTGGAAGTGAAACTTTTCCAGATGCGCAACATAGACCAGCCGATTCAGCTCTGTACGTGAAAGCATGACAATGTTGACACTCCTTGTCCATATTACCGATCGTAATTAGTGAGTGCGACGAATAGTCGATATTATGGTCATATCCGAACGCAAGACGATTAAATGATGCTCGTGTCAATGCTTGTTGACGTTGCATTCATAAAGTAAGTCAAGATAGAGGGGAAACTGAGATAGAAAAACTGGAAGCCTTATTTAGTTTGTTGAACCACCGCATGGGGTCGCTTCCATCGCCGATTTTACGTTTGTAAACATTTCCATAACCTCATTCTTTTCGTCTTTGTCTGCAGTGAGAAGTGCATCGTGATTCCTAAGTGTTTTTTCTGATAATTGAATAATATGTCGGAAAATAGAAATATTAAAAGCAATAAATTTGTGTGCCGAACTGTGAAGATAAGACTAGTAGACGTCATCGGTTTCCTGAAGCAGATAATGAACAACCGGAAATTATCAAACTTTGGATGGAAAAAGTTTGTAATCCCTTGCTGACTACTAAAAGTACTGAACAAAATCCTATTTTGAGTGAAAGTGTGAATTTATTTTTCACACATATATGGGAATTATTGGTTACATGGATATTAGTGCTTTATGATGAAGGGTTTTCCCAAATTGAATTGAATTGAAAAAATCAGCAAAGAACTGATGAAACGTCGACTAAGTTAAAAAAAAACAGTGTTTTCCTTCAGTCCTACAACCAGTAATTCCTATAGGACATTATAATTATTTCTATTTTATTTTTTACATATTTTCTATTTTATTTTTTACACATATGCCCATACACTTTGATGTATATATCGACATTAGAATCATTTCTATTTTATTTTTTTCCTATCAAGTCCATACACTTTGATGTATATATGGACATTAGAATTATTTCTATTTTATTTTGTACTCATAAACCCATACACTTTGATGTATATCATATGGATATTAGAATTATTTCTATTTTATTTTTTACTTATAAACCCATACACTTCGATGTATATTATATGGACATTAGAATTATTTTTATTTTATTCTTTACATATAAGGCCATACACTGTGATGTACATATATATGATTTATTTATGAAGAAATATAGTTATATCATTGCCTACATATGTGTTTTTTTATTCAAGTCATCAAGCTTCTGAGAACATTGGATATAGCATCTTGACATGCTATATTAACTCATTCCAGTACGTTGTTTCAATCCCGAACTTCAAAAATCAAATCAAATGATTTTAAATAGGAAGCATTTCAAATTTTCCCGCTCATTTGTTTCGAATTCCGACCGCCAGAGGGCGCTTTTATTTCCTCGAACCACCGCATGGGGGCGCTGAAACTTGACCCCACTTCTTAGTAGGGGAGTTTCCCTTCTATATCGGTGTGTTCTGTGGTTGCATTCGCTGTCGATCATGTTCTCTCTGTGCGTCGGTCTCTCGTAGACGCTCCTCTCTTTGTCTCAATGTATTAGTACGAAGACGTTGATGGGGTTGTTCTAAATTCTCATCTGTACGTGTATTTGTAACTTGATCTCCTGAATTTACGTTATCCGTTGAGTGTTCCTCAATTATTGTTGTATTCAATCGACGATTATGGACATATTGCGATCGTTGACTACGTCTACCAATATTTCTGGATCTTCCACGAAGACGTGGCATTTTTCGGTGAATATAACGTAGGTACTGTAAGAAAAGACATAACTTATGTAAAAAAGGTATAAAACTGAATTGAGATGAAAACGTAGGTACTGTAAGAAAGGTATACAACTGAATTGAGAAACTGGATTGAGATGAAATTTGAATTTAGTAACAGGTCTGAAAAGTTCTTCTGTACCACATTTTTTGAATAATGCATAATTTAATTTTTGATCATCACTCCCTATTATTTTCGAATAGTCAATATTTGAAATAAAAACGATTGAAAATAAGTATTATGAAATCATTGAATGAATAAATTAGTATGTTCGAATATTTATTGATTATCTTGCGAGTAAAATTGATAAAAAATCATGTAAAATACTCACTGTGATATCACACTTAGTTTGCAAAACGTATAGTTTTTTACGTATACTTCAAAAACTTTAACACTTTCACAATTAGAATGTCACTTATCCAAACACAATGATAACACTAAATTTTTCTGAATCCGTTCGCAGCTCACCCTCTCACACGGCCTATTATCAAAACACTGTTCAAATATAAGAGACATCACAACAAAGTCGCGCAGTAAGGCCTGGCGTATTCAGGTAGTTTCCGTCCAAAGGCCAATCGAGGGTAGTTCACAGTTGTAAATAAGACCGTTTGACTAGTAAAAAAGATTCGTTTGAAGAAGAAATGCCGAAGTATGGAAAAACCTTCAATTTGTACCAGTTAACATTGGGGCACAATAGGCCACTCCAACAAAACAATTAAATATGGCCGCTTGGGACGTGCAGGTCGCAAAACAAAGGATAAGAGGAATTCACACTCGCAATCTACCACACAAAACAACTAAAATATGCCTATATCGTTTGAAAATCAATAAAATATCTGCGATGGTATTGATTCCAAGCCTCTGTGAAGACTTAGAAATCGGTTTGTTTACGTCGGTCCACAAGGCTCAGCAGGCAATCAGCTAACCGTGACAGATCGTTGGACTGCCCTAAAGAGAACTATTATCACGTACACCTCACAGCTAAATAACTTCATGAAAAAAGGATAAAACACCCCAAATATTAAATTAGGTCCTCTATCTCTCCATTTTTTTCCAATAAAATAGGAATTCAATGCGATGCGATATTAGACAAAAAAAAACTGATATCTTTCCGTACGGGAAGCGGGTATTTGTGTAGAGGGCTCTACTGAATTCGAATAATATTAGAATAATATGAATAATTCGAAAATTCGAATAAATTCGAATATTCGAAAAAAGCATGAAACGAATATTCGAATTGACTCATCCCGAAAATTCCGAGCCCTTGTCTGTAGCCGGTTTCTCACTGACGTCTTTATTAAATAATTGTGATGAATAGCTCATTTATTTGAATCAGGATCGATACCGTATTCATAAAAACCTCCTCTGAAATAAGGCAATATTTTGGTAAAAATTTTATTACATTCAGAGGGTTTTTTTCAGTTAACCTTGAGAGATGGACATATGCACTCGCGGACTTTTTTGTAGAACTGTTGAAGAGCCACATTTTTGTCATACATTGTATCAATGTAAGTCATATGGTTTTCGCAGCGTACGCAACAAAAGCTTGAAAATTGCAAATTTTCTTACATTTTTGGAATTTTTGTAGATGTCTGAATTTTTTTCAGTGAAAAATATAGCATATGCCACCCGAGAATGATAAAGCATTCTGAGAGTGAAAAAATTTCTGAAATCGGTCCAGTAGTTTTTGAATTCACTAACAAAAAATTAATTTTTCCCCTTTAAAGTATAAAATTTCCAAGAAAAATATTTTCCAGTGGACTAAATTGTGATTCTAAACTATCCTCGAATTCATTGGAATATACACAAAAAATTTCATCAAAATCGGCCCAGCCGTTTAGGAGTTGTGTGACAAAGCCACGAACAGAAGAATTATATATATTAAGATTTGTATAAGATACCACGCAGTTTCCTGGTCAAATAAAACATGTGTTGTTCCCATTTCAAGTGTTTATCGATTTCAATTCCCAAATACTTAACGGAGTCTGCTTTGGGAATAACCAAATATTCGTTGATATGTTTGTCCCCAAGATCTTCAGTTCCTGCTTTACTGGACGTTAATGGTAAGTATTTTGTTTTACTCTGGTTTAAGGTGAGTTTATTTAGCTGTAGCCATTTAATTATGTTTGCGATGTTATGTGATCCACCCTTTCCTTATCCTTTCGCTTTTTTTGAATGTGACCTCACTTGTACATTCTTTGATATCTTCAGCTAAAAGACCGACAAAGCTATCAGCAATTCTATTCACTTTTTTCTGTTCATATACCGCCAGCCACGATTCTGCTTTTAATTTTTCTTTACAGGGTAATGGTCTGTTACAAGATATTGCAGGACACCAGCATCAGCACCAGCATCATCTCCTCCGGGGTTAAAGCCTCTCACGAAAAAATGGTCGAGGCACGTCCCGCTGTCCGGACGTGTTGGTCGGTTTATCATTGAGACAAACCCATATGAGGATATATATTCTTCTACAAAACTGTCATATGAATAAAAATAAATAAATAAATAAATAAATAAACAGCTTTATTTTTCTACAGGTAAAAAAACCCAATTACAGAGAAATTAACAAATGCTAATTGAAAACTCAAAAACAAATTATCATTACTTTATAAAATTGAGATAGCTCTGCTTGACAGTGGTCAAATTGTCAAAGAAAATGTCACACATCTCACAAAGGTTGTTCATAAGGCTACACATATGCTGAATGGGCGTTCGAATCATACAATTATTCCTACGAGAGACCAAGTAAAACACAGGCCTAGATCGCATGTTGGGCCTTGGAACATAGAAGTTGAGCCTCTCCAGTAAGTAGGGACAATCAACACTACCGTGAATAAGTTTGAAGAGAAAGCTGACTGCCTGCAAACCCCGTCGATCAGCCAGAGAGACAGCACCAAACCTCTGCAAGAGAGCATCGTGGTCAGTACCCCTAGGTGGATAGACGCCATCCTCCCTATATGCTAGGAATTTATAAAATCTGCGTTGAATTGCCTCCAATCGCTGAGTATGACAGGCGTAAATGGGCTGCCAAATGAACGAGGCATACTCGAGTTTAGTTCTCAACAGGGTGTTAAACAGGAGAATAAGTGTTCTGGAATTCTGAAAATGATTTGCGTTGCGAATTATGAAGCCATACAACCTAGAAGCAGCACTCAGCAAATCATTTATGTGCGAAACAAATGACATCTGACCGTCAAACAGAACTCCCAGGTCCCGAACAACGTTCAATCTTAACAACTTAACATTTCCCAAATAATAATCAAACAAAAGGGGTTCCATCTTTCTTGTAAAAGAAATGATATTACACTTAGAAATATTCAACTCAAGACGATTATTCGCACACCATTCCAATAATTTGACTAAAGCATTCTGCAATCTGAAACAGTCCTGTATACAAGTCACTCGGAGAAAGAGCTTGAAGTCATCGGTAAATAGCAGCCTCATCACATCAATCGCAGAAATCAAATCATCGACGAATAACAAAAACAGAAGTGGGCCGAGATTAGAGCCCTGGGGCACACCAGATCTGGATAAATACTCAGAAGAACGAAACCCCTCCAAGAAGACAAACTGCCTGCGATGCAACAGATAAGACCTAAGGAGACCTGACAACCGGGCACCGAACCCATATCTGTTTTCCAACTTATTCAGCAAAATTTGGTGATCCACCCTATCGAAGGCCTTCTGAAAATCCGTGTAGACGACATCGATTTGACCGGAATCATCCAAAGTTTCAAATAGAAATTGAGAAAGCGTAGCCAGATTTGTAACACATGATCTACCAGGCATAAAGCCATGCTGTTGTTGACTTATCTGGTTCTTAATTTGTGGAAATATTTTGTCGTGGATGATTATTTCCAGGATTTTGGAGAAATTTGACAACAAGGCTATGGGTCGATAATTCTTGATAATGGCTTTATCTCCATTCTTCAATATTGGTATTATCTTAGCGACCTTCCAGCAAGATGGATACACAGAAGTATTTAGAACCATATTGTACAGTACCGCCAATGTTTTCGCCAGCCTCCCAATGGTATCCCTCACAAAAAAACTAGGAATACCATCCGGCCCCGCCGTCTGTCCACATTTCAATTTTTTACTGGCATTTATAACATCGGCCTCAGTTATGTTGTCAACAGTTACACAGGAAGCAACTGAATGGGGGGCATCAGATTGAATTCCGATGGCTTCAGATGTCCCAAATACCGAGCTAAAATATTCGGCAAAGCCACTCACAATCTCCTGCGGACCTTCATAGCATCGCGACCCGTCTCGCATCTGCGCTGGCAACCTGGAGGTACCCCTCCTGGACTGTATGAACTTCCAGAAGCTCCTCGGATCATCATGAATTCGCTGCTCCGACTCCCGCAGAAAACTACGATAGGCTGCATCTATCTTTGATTTCACAATATTGCGCAATGCTCTGTATCTGCTGTAATAGAAATCGGTATTGAATTTTTTATAATTTTTAAGTGCCTTTTCTTTCAAATATATATTATTGATTATCTCAGGTGTGAACCATAATGGGAACTGACGCTTTTTAAATAACTTTCGTGGGATACATTTTTCAAAAATATCATTTAGTGCAGAATAGAACCTGTCACACGCAACGTCCGGGTTCTCAACGCCTAACGGAATTGACTCCCAATCAGCCTCGAAAACCATGCGGTAAAGTAGAGGAAAGTTAGCCTTCCTGAAATTAAATTCTTTATTGCTCCTACCTACATTGGCTTGGAAACGGGCTTCAGTCGTTTCCTCCCTACCGAATGAGAAGTGTATCGGCGGGTGGTGGGGATCAACATTTACTACTGTGAAATCATCACTACGAATATCACACTGTAGATTGGATAGTAGTAAGTCCAACATCCTTCCATTTTCATTAATTATGGTATTGAATTGTTTCAAATCTAATTCGTTGGAAAATGACCTGATTATTAAATTTTTGCTGTCCATAGAATCTGAATCAATAAAGTGAGGTGTATTGAAATCGCCCATAATGATTAATTTTGCATCAAGGAGAGCATTTATACACTGTAAAGAGTCGAAAAACATTTCAAAAGAATCCTTATCAATACTTGGTGGGATATAAAGTAAAATTACAGAATATGTGAGCCGTGGAAGTGAAACCTTACAACCCACTAAATCAATAGAAGGAACTACAGCTTTCAACGCTGTCAGATCAATACGCTCGGACCGATACCTATCATGAACAGCTAACATGACTCCGCCACCAGTGCTACATCCACTAGCATACAGATCACGACCCTGCCTATAGACATTATAATGCGAAGGAAACAATTCAGTCTCACTAACAGAATCCTGCAACCAAGTCTCAGTAAGAAGAATAATGTCAAAGTCACAACTAGTAACCGGACACAGAAACTGATGGGTCTTCGAATTCAAACCACGAACGTTTTGGTAGTAACAGGAAAAGGAATTACTGCAACTGGGCCGAATTAGTTTTAACCGTCGGCACACCCCGAACGAAACGAAGTTCCACATTTTCACCCCTTTCCTTGCGGGCAGCTACCTCAGACTTCACCTCGTCGTAGTAACTCATCTGTCGGTGTGTCCTGTCCATTGAAAGCGATATCCCAGAGTAATCAGAATGTGACCTCAGCTGTCTGGATTTCTTTAAAGAGCTGATTACGTGTGCTCTATTAGTCATCCTGACCTTAATTGGACGGGCTTTAGGGGAGGCAGGATTGAATTTCCCTAGACGATGTAAGTCAAGCCCATCAGCAGAGAAATCTGGGCTGATCGCCTTCAACAACTTCATAACATTCACATTCTCCTTGGCCAGCCTAGCCTCTCTAGTCAATCCACTGTGTGGCTCTGGTAGTCCATAGATCACAAGATTATTTTTCCTTTCCATGCGATCCTCAACCTCCCGAATAACTTCCTCAAATTGGCTACCATCCAACACAGACGTCTTGGTACCCTGATCCATAATGGACTGAACACATTCATTAAGTTGTTTTAATTGCTCCTGCAGTGCAACGATGACCGCCTTCAAAGAATTTACATCACTTCCGACATTTTCGCAGTTCCTGCAATTCCAGTTTATCGATTTCTTCGAATTAATAACTCTTACATCCGAGGAAGACAAACCCACACAGCTGTGTTCAAACTTATGACAGCATATAGTACATGTAAGCACCAAGTGGTCTTGATAGTGCTTCTTGCAGCAGTAACATTGAGTAGAATTCATGACTTCAAGATTTCCTTATTTTAAATACTTCTAAGTATTCGTGGCAACACCGGTGTGTTTCGGTGAATAATTCAGGTAAGATTCGGTACACGTGGCAACACCTATCTACCAACACGTTACGAACAAGAACGCGAGAACAACAGCTGTTCCGCCCGGTATCGCGATATCGATATGAAATTGTTTCATCATTGTCATGATCAAATAGGTCGATATTCATGTCGCCCGCAATAATATGTTTCATGTTTAAATTTATATTATGTAGGTACTTCGATATCTCCATGTTGAACGAAGCCGCAGATGCAGTGGCGGATTGACCTAACGTGGGGCCCTAAGCGCAAGACAAATCTGGGGCCCCTACTAAGAATACAATGTAGGACACAGACATATCTTATGTAAATACATTCCGAGAGCTTCTTTTTCAATTGTCTATGAAGTGAGTTGAGCTACTTTTTACTTATATCTTTATTTCAATACGAACAAAAATAAAGGGTCGGGATAAAATTAATAAGAAAAATAAATGAACATATTTAAATAATTGAAAATATTTAGAAGATATAGAAACTAATACAACTATTTTATTCTACAGGAAAAAAAAACATAAAACTACTGAACAAAATTGAGAAATTCATAAAAACAACCACAACAAAATGAAGGAATATTTTTTTATTCAATTTTAATGAAATAAAAAATCGCTTCTATTTTGGCCATAAGTTTCTTGGATCACTTATTACACTCAATTGCAAAAGGACCTCTCTAATATTTTTGTAGCTATCAGCTAAGGCACAAACTGCATCAGCTTTTGATTACCATCTAGTATCGCAGATTCTCTTGATATGTTTAGCTTTGTCAGTCAAGCTGTTTTGCTAAATATTCCATCGTCTTGTTGAGGCAGAGAAATAAACACATAAATTCTTAACGAAACAGAAATAATGTATGGCACCTCAACATGATTCGGCTGCTAAGTTCCCCACTGAATTGAGGGACTGGCTGGCCCAAGGTATATATGTAATAGGCTGTTGGACCGAATTCGGATAAGTACCTATTCAATGCAGGACAAAAAATTCCCTTCCTATTGGATTTTTCTCCGTCCCTGTGGCTCGAAAAGCGATTCCCAAAGAAGACAATAGTTTCACAGTATCGACAATATTTTTTAGAATTTCACGCCAATAATTTTACTCTGCATCTAACTGTTTCATTAATTCTGTGTCAATACGTCCAACAGTCACGCATCGTCTTCTGAATGAACACATTGCAGATATGTGTTCATTTTGAACATATTTCTCAAGTCACTGAAACCAGTTGCCAGTTTTGTGGCTTTTGAAAATAGTTTGCAAACATAACAGTACACAGCATTCGTTGTCTCTGAAAATATCAGCCATTCTCGTCTTTCTTTCGAACCATTGATTTTCACACAGTGACTGCCTTCCATAAATCCTGTTTCTCTCAGTAGTTGTCAGTTTTTATTTTCTAAATATCCCCGATATTACAGGGTTTATATGATTTTCAATCATTTTATCAGTGTTTTCTACCGGCCATGAAGCTATGTCATGAGAAAAGGTTGTATTATTCGGTTCATTAATTGATGGTACACTCACTTTATAGACAACAATAGTCGTGCTGGGAGTGTCACGTACGGAATTTCCATTTTCTACTTCCTTCTTCTTCAACTGTGTTTTGGTACAAATTTTCAATTCCCTGTTTTGAAACAGAGTTAGATTCAGCAGCCACTAAAAATGAAGATAAGAAATTCTTCTGTTTTGCACATTGCTCCTCTCGTTGTCTCCGTTTTCTTCACTTTTCAGCACTAAAAAATGTTAAAAAATATGGGAAAAAGTTCGCATGAATTTGTAGGCCGAAGCACTATCTTTCTCTTGAGCGTTCACCCCGATAGTTGGCGAAGTGAATTCCATAGGCCTGCAATTATTAATTAGGGACTACACTCTTGTCAGACATAAAAACAAGCCCTATTTCTTCTGGGAATAGATATCATAAAATATGAGGGAGCAAGTTGGGCTCCAAATTGTAATGTGAATGATTGGCAAAAATTGCCAGATGAAGGATTGAAACAGCGTCATAAAAACGAATAAGAAAACACGTGTGGTCGGGTGTGGAGTGCAATTCTTATGACCTTTAATGAAATTCTAACAACTTTTTTTTTTTGGTCCGACGGAAACGGATCCCTTAGGGCCCCTCTTTAGTTGGGGGCCCTAAGCGCGCGCTTAGTGCGCTTCTGTGATAATCCTTTTTTTTATAGAAGGGGGAATCTGCGACCGTGAAAACACGGGGCTCTATCTCTCGCCCAGAGGAACCCATTTCTAGGGAACACTGTGGGGTTACTCACTCTTCCGAGTTCGCGACTCACTAAACCTAACCTGCTTTTTATTGGTTCCGGGCATTTGCCTATAAACCATTTATCTCTTAATCGGTTGATTTCTTCTTGCACATTGTCGTGCTAGGGTTTTCATGTTCGTCCATTTCGGATATCTCTTCTTAGTATAGTTTTAATAAGTTTACGTACTCATTTTAATCTCTCCTCAATTGATCTCGCGGTCTCCTTTTGTAAATTCTCATTCTTCTTCTGTCTTCCTCCGGATCGTAGTCCACTAGTCTCCTGAGTTCTTCGTTTGGATGTTCCTTCGCTGTTTCGTGTTTACTTTTCAGCTTTCCTCTTCATAAATTCGGTTATTGTTTCCCACTTCAAATCTCGATATATCTGTTTGTTCCTGACAAACCCAGGCGCATCTATGGCACATCGTAGTAGCTTGTTTTCTGTTGCCTGAATTCTTTGTATATGGCTCTTTGCCGCGAATCCCCAAGCACCTGATCCATAAGTCAGTTGCGGTCTAGCAACGGCTTTGATTATTTTCAATTTTGTCTCATTTGACATGTGGCTCTTTCTACCTATCAGCGGGTAGAGCATATTCATCGCTGCCAATGGTTTTGTCAACGGCTTGTTTGATATGGCTTCTCCAAGTTAGACCTTTGTCTAGGGTGATACCTAAATATTTCGCTTCGTTTTTCCATTCGATTTCTTCTCCATCTACCTCTCGATTTGTTGTAGTTCTTAGTCTCCTCTTCTGCAGTAATATCGCTTGGCTCTTTTGTCCGTTGAGCTTTATTTTCCATTTAATACACCAGTCATTTATTTCATCTATAGCTTCTTGTAATATTCCTTCTATAATTTCTGGCTTGCGATGTCGCATTGCGTTTCGTGTGTCGTCGGCATATAGTGTCAGCATAGTCCTTGGAGATTTTGGTATATCGTGAATATATATGTTAGAATTAATAAAACACGTGGTTGATACTTTTTATTCACAAAGTAGGATGGCGGTCGGTTATCTAGCACGAGGAGGTGCTCTAACAAAGGGTCAGGTACAAAGCGTATCGCCCGACAAGATAGTTCAAGTAATTGTGTGTTCGGCCTGTGCGAAGAGAGAGCAGGTAACATTGGAGCACAGAGTTCACAGAGCATAGGTTCTATACTCCTATTCTTCCTTCGACATTCGTCGTCGGACATTATCAGTATATTTTAAGGGGGGTCAAATTAACATTTGCTAACACGGCCATACTGACCACTGAAACGTCCTCGTTTCACTTAGTAGGCATAAACAATATCTTAATATCAAACAACATTGTTAAAGGGAGCTTGTAAACATAAAACAGTTGAATCTTTGTGTACATGGCTCTGTTTGATGCGCTGGCTCGCGCTGCGGCATTATTATAGGTGGAAAAAAGAGCCAAGCGAGAAAAAAACCACCACCGCTTACTGTTTATAGATCAGGTCAGCAAAACACTTGGAATTTCAAAAGTTGATAAAATGGTCATTTACTACAACATATAAACTGTTAAATTAGGTTTGTGACATTGCACAGAAGTTAGCCTCTACTAGGGACTCCCGTCCGGGCCTTACTTGTCAATTGCACAGAAGTTAGCCTCACTAGCGACCTCCCGTCTAGGCCTTACTTGTCAATATCACAACTGTGAAATTGCACAGAGGTTAGCCTCAACTAGGGACTTCCGTCCGGACCTTACTTGTCAATTGTACAGAGGTTAGCCTCACTAGCGACATCCCGTCTGGGCCTTACTTGTCAATATCACTACTGTAAAATTGCACAGAGGTTAGCCTCTACTAGGGACTCCCGTCCGGGCCTTACTTGTCAATTGCACAGAAGTTAGCCTCACTAGCGACCTCCCGTCTAGGCCTAACTTGTCAATATCATAACTGTGAAATTGCACAGAGGTAAGCCTCAACTAGGGACTCCCGTCCGGACTTTACTTGTCAATTGCACAGAGTTAGCCTCACTAGCGACATCCCGTCTGGGCCTTACTTGTCAATTTTACATATTCGTATTTAAAGTACCGAAAACTTATCATGGAATTTCAAGTGCTTTGGAAAACATTCAACATAAAATGAACATGAGACAATACAATGGATCATAACATAACAATAAGAATCTCATAAGGAACAGTATAGAACATAAAATCTGATGGACATGAGAATATTTCACTTCATCATGGCGCATCATTGAAACTAGCACTCACTCATCACTATTTGCTTTTTTTAGGCCAAGATCTCATTGGTTCTATTCTGGACTCCTACTCTTCTCAAGGCATATAGATCGTTTGGTAGGACTGCTTGCACTTCGAAAGGTCCAATGTGGACCTTGTTGGCTTCAGTTTTTCTTCATTCGATAGATGTCACCTTCATGGAAATTTTCTGATTAACATCAATCGGTAACCTAACCTGATGTTCGAGACCTGCCAGCGTTATACTATACTCCTGGATTGCTCAACGGGAACATTTTACCTTCTTGAGAGCGCTTGTCTTGTGTAAATCTTCATAAGAATTCAGGTACAAAACAGATCAAACTTTTGCAATTGGTTTTGATTTTCCTAAAACATAACAAAGCGCCAGTATCTTATTTTCACTAGGTATGTTCCGACTACGTTAGTCGACATGCTTGAAAATTTTTGTTATTTGACAATATTCGATTTATTCAATACTTTACTAATCGCTCGTCCAATCCTGACAAGTCTAGATTCAAATCTAATGTGCTAATGGATTGTTACGAACACTGGGTAACTAAAGTTTGACTGAACTTGTTTCTCTCTTTTTCTTAACAAAATAAAAATCTTCAGTATGTGCCTTTCTATCACAGAAATTACATTCAAGACTGGAATTTTCTTGATTAGAATTGAAACAACGTTTCTTTACAATAATCTAACTTTCTATGCCTAAATTTTCCACAGTTCTTACAATTCCCATGAAAGGTTTTGTCTGATTCTGTTTTCAGTAGCTGTTTCATTTTTCTAGTTTTCTACTATTATCTGAGACTAATATGGAGCGTCGGAATCCTATGGAGAAGGCAATTTCAGCTGCTGCATTTCATTCTTAGGTTCTTGCACTAATAATCTATTCTAAACTTCTACATTAGTGATATCATGTGCTATCAAGCTCAACACTATTTCCCACGGAACTTATCACAAAATTTCCTGATCGAATTCAACTTGGCATGAGCATACTCTACTAACGAACTAAAATTTGCACTACGTATCAACATGCTAGCTTTAAGCCTCGTGGCCGGAGTTCCTTTCTCGGGGAACGCTATCTCTAAATTCCTAGAAAATGTTGACCAATTTCTAACAATCGGTTTCCAGTTTTGATAAATTTTGGCTGCACGGCCTTTCAGGGCTTGCCCAGCTTTTAATACTACAACAGTATCAGACGTACCTGTTTCGACTTTAATTTGATTAACTTCCTCAATCCACTCCTTGGTTGAAAAGGATGTATCGTCGGGGTCAAACTGGGCTAACGATAATTATGCGGTCACCACGTGGTCGGTGTCGTTCCTTAAACTAAACATGTTGGCTAGCAACTCCATCATCTTCATTTGAAGTTGGGCCTGGTTCTCCATTATCCGCATTACCGAAATGGCTTCACTTTCTTCGGGAGCTTTGTTGAGATTTTGCTGGTCCATTTCGGCTTATTCTTGTAGATTCTCACAAAACACAAACGATTTTCACTCACAAAATAGGATCCTCAATTTCTTTTCTCGAGAGAAGAAATTTAATCCCACTTCTGATGTTAGAATTAATAAAACACGTGGTTGATACTTTTTATTCACAAAGTAGAATGGCGGTCGGTTATCTAGCACGAGGAGGTGCTCTAACAAAGGGTCAGGTACAAAGCGTATCGCACGACAAGATAGTTCAAGTAATTGTGTGTTCGGCCTGTGCGAAGAGAGAGCAGGTAACATTGGAGCACAGAGTTCACAGAGCATAGGTTCTATACTCCTATTCTTCCTTCGACATTCGTCGTCGGACATTATCAGTATATTTTAAGGGGGGTCAAATTAACATTTGCTAACATATATGTTATACAGTAACGGCCCAAGTACTGACCATTGAGGCACCCCTGCTTCCATATATCTGGTTGTGGAGTTTTCTCCTTCCACTTTCACGTAAAATCTTCTGTTCCTCAAATAATTCCTAATCAACTTGCACAGTTTCATTGAATATCCAGCATATCTCATTTTGTAAATCAATCCTTCATGCCATACTCTGTCGAATGCTCTGGCGACATCTAGTAGTACAAGACCTGTTGCTTGTTTATTTTGGAATCCTTCTGTTATATATTATGTGAGTCTTAGTAATTGCTGTTCAGTTGAGTGATCTCTTCTGAATCCGAATTGTTCTGCTGGAATGAGATTAAGATTTTCAGTTTCTTCTGTGAGACTCCTAGCGATTACCCTTTCTACTACTTTTCCTAGGGCGGACAATAAACTTATCGGCCTGTAGTTTTGGGGGAATTTTTTATCTTTGCCTGGTTTGTTGAACACTATGACTTCTGCAGTTTTCCACTTTTCCGGATAGTGTTCAGTCCTCATTATACCGTTTGCAATATTTGTGAGAGCAGCTATACCTTTTCTAGGTAATTTCTTCAACATAGCATTCGTTATTTCATCACTTCCGGGAGCTTTTCTATTTTTCAAGCTTCTGATTATCTCTTTTATTTCAAATGGAGAAGTTGGTTTTTCTATTTTGTCGTCTACTGGTGGTTCGTCCATTTCTTCTTCGTTGTTCTCTACTAGTTCTTCCAGATCGTCATTATCGTCATCAGGTGACAACATGCCGCCAGACGAAGAAGACGTGCTCTCGGATTGCTCAGATCAAACCGAGCCCGAGTCGTTTATGAAGTGCTGTAAAACTAGAAAATGTAGCGTAAAAGTTTGCATAAAGTGCTTTTCGTTCTATCATAAAAGTTGTATTAAGAAGAATCCCAACATAGTAGTGTTAGATAACGCAAAAGTGATTTGCTGTGGAAGCCCGAGTAGTGAAGATGAAACAACACAAAAAAGGGATAAAGAAGCGCTTCTTATTGAAATTCGATATCTACGAGAAATAGTAGAAGAAACACGAGACAAGAATAATATTCTGAAAATCAATAATAAATTCTTAATGGATCGAGTAAGTACACTTGAAAAACAAATCGAGGCAAAAAAAGAAGTGAAAAATAGTATCAACTATAGAGTAAACAAAACCAACGATGATTGTGATGAAAATGCTACCTGTGAAAAGGATACAAATGTTCAACCTAATACCTCTACTTATCAATAGAGGCCACCACCATCGGACATTAAACGCAGACCACAGAAATCATATAATGAAGCCGCCATAAACGATGTTTCAGTTCAAATACCCTCACCCCAAACTCTAACCTCAAATGCAGAAGTACAACCAAAACATAAACAATCCATAACAACACAACAATCTTCATCGAAAAATATAATTAGAAGCGAAATTTCTAGAGGAAGTGGGAAGCCTAATCAACTAAACAAAGTTGCTCCAAAGGGCAGAAACTGGATATGGGTAGGTGGAATCGATTCAAACACAACAGAAGATAACATTGCAGCATACGCTAAAGAGAGATGGCCTGACAAAGATGTGCTATGCTTCGAACTGAAATCTAAACACCCAAAAAAGGCATTCAAATTCGGTAGCAGAGATCTGGAATTCAGCGAACTTCTACAACCTGAAGCCTGGCCAGATGGAGTCAAAATCCGTAGATTTCGCAGTGACTAGTGAAGTGGTGAGAACCAGATCTGTGAGTGTTGATCAGACCACTAGGTTTGTGTCGAAAAAATCGGTTAGAAACATCTCATTTTACTACCAAAACGTGAGAGGTTTACGAACAAAACTAAAAGATATTTCACATGCTATTACAAGTTCAAATTACGACGTTATTTGTTTAACAGAAACCTGGTTAACATCCGATTTCAGGAATTCCGAACTAGGTTTCAAATCATTCAATGTTTATCGTAAAGATAGAGATAGTTACACTAGTCCTAAGTTATTGGGAGGAGGAGTACTGATAGCCATAAATAGAAAATTTATCTCTCGCTTATTAAGTATAGAAAATGTAAATACAGAACATATATGTGCATTACTAACTCATGGCTCTCAGAGAATATTGATATCTTGTGTTTATTTTCCTCCAGGTTGTAATCTATCAGTCTATGAAAATTACTGTGAAGACTTAGAATTGTTAGTTGATGAGTTACCTGAACTAGATCTTATATGCTTAGGAGACTTTAATATTTCGGATACCTGTTGGCATGATTATAATGAGTTAAGAGTTTGCTCGAACAAAGCACAAACAATAATCTTGAATACCTCACTGCTATTGAATATGACACAAAAGAATAAAATAAGGAATACCAATAATGTTATATTAGATTTAATATTTTCAACGTTTATAGATCTTGATATTTTGATTTCCAGAGATGAATTGGTGGGTTGCGATACACATCACCCTGCTTTATATTTCGAAGTTACCATCGAAACCGGTATTACTGATCGTTCCTCAAGATCAACTTATTTTGACTTCAAAATGGCTGATTTCATAACTATAAATGATTTATTACAGAGCCTTTATTGGGATCCTTTAATTGGTATGAATGTTAATATAAGCGTTTCCAACTTTAACGAAACAATAAAAAATATCATTGATAAACATGTACCAAAGAGAACTGCATTACGTCATACTTATCCTCCTTGGTTTTCTGCAGAACTGAAACAGTTAATATCGGCCAAAAAAAGAGCTCATAAAATGTACAAAAAAAATCAATCAACCTCAAATTATCTGGATTTTGCTGAATTGAGGAAAAAATGCAAGGTAGAATTGGAGAGCTGTCATAAGTCATACATAGACTCAATAGAAGAGTCCTTAAACGTGAATCCAAAGTATTTTTGGAAATATATAAATGATCTGAAAACGTCTAAAGACCTTCCCAACACAATGTAAATAAATTAAATCCGAAATATCGAGTGAACCTGCCGGAATAGCTAAATTGTTCAGAAGTAATTTTTTAAAGATATTTCAGAAATCCAACCCTAAAGAAACAAACATAGTATACGAAAATTCAGTAGATATATCAACATGCACTTTTTCTGATGAGGAGATTCTCAATGAGCTAGAGGCATTACCGGATAGAAACGATGCAGGACCTGATGACGTTTCTGCTATGTTTTTGAAGCGATGCAGTGGAAACTTAACAACACCAATACGTAAAATCTTCAATATGTCAATACAGACAGGAACTTACCCTGAGTGTTGGAAAATAAGTTATATAACGCCAGTGTTCAAGAGCGGGGACAGGAGTGATATTGAAAATTACAGACCAGTTTGTAAACTGTCATATATTCCTAAGATTTTGGATTCATTATTGGCCAAACGACTTACACCTCTTTTCAAACATATCTTTATAGAAGAACAACACGGGTTTATTTCCAAGAGGTCGGTGACAACTAATTTAACAATATATGCAGATCATGTGATAAAATCCATGACAAGTAGAGCACAAACAGATTGTGTGTATACAGACTTTTCGAAAGCCTATGATAAAGTTGCTCATTGGTTACTTATAATTAAGTTAAAGAAACTAGGAGTGAGATCCCCACTAATTGATTGGATAGCAGATCGAATGCATCAAGGAAAATTAAGGGTCAAAATTTTGGACATATTATCTGAAGAAATATTAGTAGAATCAGGAGTACCGCAAGGTTCTCCCTTGTCTTCCTTACTGTTTCTGTGCTTCATTAACGACATCAAAGGTTTCATCCGATTCGGGGCATTTCTATTGTTTGCAGACGATTTGAAAATATTCAAGATGATTAGAAATCTTGAAGACTGTAAATTGTTACAACAAGATTTAGACAGTTTACTGGACTGGTGTAATAAAAATGAGATGTCACTTAATGTGGCAAAATGCCGGATAATGAGATTGCACAGACTACAGGTTCCAATAGTTTTTGACTACAAAATAGAAGAAGAAATTCTAGAAAGCATAACTTTAATAAAAGATTTAGGAATTTACATCGATCAAAAGTTCAATTTCATAGCTCATGCTCAATTTGTAGCCAGTAAAGCGCTTAAAATGTTAGGATTCATAAAAAGGAACATGAAAGATTTTAGAGACACACGAGCAATGACAACTGTGTATACCACTAATGTTAGAAGCATTTTAGAATACACTACAGTGGTATGGTCGCCTTTTTATGAAGTACACGTCAAAAACATCGAAATGGTACAAAGAAAATTCATACGCTGGATAGCTTTCAAGAAAAATATTCCTCTTTGTAGTTTAAATTATTCAAGTTTACAGCAGGAGCTAGGATTAAACTCATTAGAAAACAGAAGGAGAAATTTTGATTTAATGTTTATATATAAAATTTTGAATAATTACACAGATTGTAAATATCTCTTAGAGAGGATAAGATTGAATTGTTGCACTATAAATTTCAGGAACCGAGAACTGTTCAAAATACGATTTTGTCCAACCAATTATAGTTTTAATAATCCGATAGATAGAGCATTAAGAGAGGCGAATTCTAGAGATGTTGATTTGTTTTCACTATCTATTTTTTCAATGAAAAGATACTTGGAAAGGAATCAAGTTTATTAATGTGCATATAATAAGATTTGAGTAATGTAAACCTTTTTTTTTTTTTTTAGATCAGATATTGTATAATTTATTTTGTAAAATGGCAAGGCCGTAAATAAATAAATAAAGGTCTGTAATTTATTCTCGATTCCCTTTCGATCGAGTCCGCCAGTGCTTCTGCTTTATCGATATTCGTATATGCCATTCCTCTTTCTCCGAGGAGAGGTGGTATTTTAGTCTTTTCTCTTCTCAGACATTTTTGCATTTTCCATGCAGAATGATCGATAGTATTCAGTTCTTGAACTCTTTTGTTCCATCTATTTGTTCTCATGTCCTTCAGGGCATTTTTTAGAATTTGGCTGTGTCGGTTTAGATTTCTCTTATTTATATCTGTTCTGTTGAGCCTGTATGTTTTTCTAAGTCTCCGATTTTCCCTGATGAGATCTTTGATTTCTCTGGGTGTATCACCGTGTGGATGTATCGGTGCTGGTCTCGTTATTTTCTTTGTGCTCTTTTTGTAGGCATCTAGTATATTCTTTTCTAGTTTATCAACTGCTCTTTCTAGGTCTTCCGGTGTGTTGATTGTTGGTATTTCTGTTACCTCCGATTGTATCAGATGGCTATATTAAGTCCAATCGGTGTATTCTCTTGTTTGCATTAGTTCTCTTCTTGGCCCTTCTCTTATTGTTAATTCGATGGGGTTGTGGTTAGAGGTTCCGTCCCACAAGGTTTCTATCGAGAATTCTCTAGTGATATTTTTCATAATTGCGATATCAATTATATCTGGTAATCCATTTCCGAATGCTAGGTACGTTGGTTCTTCAGGTCCAATAACGAAAGCTTCATGTTTTTCAGCGAGATCTTTCAGTTTTCTGCCATTTCTGTTTTCCATCCTGCTGTTCCATTCTGGAGATTTGCAATTAAAATATCCGATGCAGATTTTCGGGTTTGTTGCATCTAGTAAGTTGTTGATTTCTTCTTCCAATAAGTTAATTGGGTGTCTTTTATATGCCGATGTGACTTCGACTCTTTGTCGATTTATTTCAGCAACAATCGTCACTGTTCCTATTTGTGACTCGTCAGATCTTCCTTTGAAATAGTGTTTCAGATCTCATCTAACCAGTAAGGCAACACCTCCCCCAGTGTTTGCGATTCTGTCACATCTATATATCTCATAATTCATGATGTTCAATCGCGTATTTGGTTGTATTCTTGTTTCCTGTAAGGCTATAATATCAGGTTTTCTCTCTGATATTATTTCTTCTATCTCGGGTTTTCGAGTTCTGGCCCCGTTCATGTTCCGAGAGACTATTTTAAGGGAATTTTTCCTAGTTGTTTGTTCCATTATTTCAGTTTACTGAACATTCCTTGGAGTTTTTTCTCCATCTCTCTTTCAATTTTCAACATGATTTTGTTAAAAAAATTTTCAGTAAATGTGTCTAAATCGTCGGCGGATTCAGAGACTTTTCTGTTTTCTTTCGTTTTGTTGATCGTAGGTTTAGTTTGGGGCATTTTCAGTTGCTCCTTCTTCTGTTCTGGTTTGGGTACTTCTTTTTTCTTGTCGTCTACTTTGGAGGGGGTAGGCTTCTTTTTTTCCTGGACTTTTTGAGGAATCGTGCTCTGCTGAGACAATTTCTGGCCTGTTTTCCTCTTCCTTGTAACTAATTTGAATTCGCTACATCCTTTGTAGCTTGCTGGATGGCCTTCTTCACCGCACAGAACGCATGTGGCATTTCTCTCCTCACCTTTTCTGGTAAGTTCGCAATCTTTTGTACAATGATTGCCCAAACATTTGACGCATCTGTATGGAAAAGAGCACTTGTTTTGGGCATGTCCGTACCTCTGGCATCTGAAGCATTGACTTGGATTTGCTGCCCTTCTTTTTGATTCCACTACAATGCAGTGATTGTAGAGGCGTCTTATTTCGAAAATCTCCTTTCTCTGAGTTTTTACCATGTATAAGGGTATAAACTTTTTGGTTTTATTGGATGTCATTCTGGACACCTCGGCGTTATGGATTCCTTGGACCTTTAGATCATTCTTTATTAAATCTAGGTCAGCATCTATTGGGAGATGTCTTATAACTGCGTAGATCTTTTTCTCTTCCTCCATCTGATACGTGAAGTACTCCTTACCAATCTGGTCAAAATATTTTGTTATGTTCCTGTAGTCGTCCACAGTCGAGGCTACGATCCTGATTCCGTCTTTTACGACGGTTGCTCTGTTGTAGCTGAATTTCTTCAAGTAGAGAGCTTTTGAGATCTCTACCCAATCGGCTGTACCCATCGTCGTGATGGGAGGAATTTTATCTTTTTTAGGTAACTCCGTTGCTTTTTTCGCGGTCTCTTCGTCTGAAGATGAACTTTCTTTACGCGCGCGTTTTGTGGGCGGCGCGTTCTGGGTTTTTGCAACTTGAGTTGCAAAAACTTCGGAAGTTTCGTAGACGGAATCACAAATTCCGTAGCTTCGCTAGTGTGCACTTACACTTCGACTTTCTCTTTCGCTTTCACTTTTACGGCACTGTGAACACGCTTTCTCTTTTATAGCACTAGGAGCACTTTAGCACGTCTTCTTTTGTCAAGCGAATGACTCGGAATGTCCGAGTGATAATCCGCCACTGCACAGATGTATCTGGCGACCGATATATGGAGGACAGTTTCAGGTTTTCTCCATTCTCTGTTCTCATATCAACATCTTATATATTAATGTCATCGATTTTAAGTATTTTGTATTCATAATTTATATTTCCTTTAATATATATTAACACACCGTGTTTGTTGAATTCTCCTTTATTATAGATAATATTATATCTTTGCATATTGAATAGCTCTGGGTTCTCAATATGAAAAGTTTCTGTTAGGATTATAGCCTCATAATGTTGTTTGGTGGTTTCCAATAGCATGTGCAACTCATCGAAATTTTTGCGTATGCTTCGTATATTCATTTGAAACAACCTGAATTTATGTCTGATAATGTTTGAATTTACTTTATGAACATTTTCGATAACTTCAGTATTGTAGTCTTCGTTCTGATATTCTTTGATGAATTTATCCATGTTTATTTTTTTTTCTTTTTCTTTTACCCTCAAGTTCAGCACTTTTTTTATTTTTTATATCCCCACATATCACACACATTTTGCAGCAAAATTTTAATAACTTCAATGATAGGCTACTCACAGTTCAGTTTTTTAGGCAATGCTCTACCTCGAAGTTTCATTACCTCAACTGCAACATCCTTTGTTGTTTTGTTCTTCGAATGGAAGCTTTTTTCACTATTTGTAGGATTTGGAGTATTTGCTATGGTTGTAGTCTGTGATTTCGTTGGGATCTTGCCGGATGAACTGGCTGCCTCTTCTTCTATATAATCAGTACTTTTCTCTTCACAGGTACTGTAGTCTTTGTTTCTGGAAGGTGTATGGGGAGCACTATTCGATTTGCCTTCTTTTCCACTACTTTGCAGATCTTCCACTGTATATATGTTCGTTCCAAATACTAATTTGTTGCCCCTGATATATGCGTCTCGCATATTCTTTTTCTATTATAAATTGTTCAACCTATTTCTCAGGCTTTGTATTTCCAAAATCAGTCTTGTTTCGGACGCTGTGATACTGTTTTTTAATTCGTTTCTGCTTTTTATTATTTCATCCAGTAATTGCTTTCTTGTAATTTCTTCCCCTGCCTTTTCAGACATCTCACCAGGAATAATCCGCAAATGTGTGGAACTCTTTACTGGAATCTGTAGCATCAACACCTGCGGTGCGTGATAAGGACTGATAAGGTCATTTATTTCTGAGTGAAATAAACGATATTTATTTTCGGCAATTTCAACTTATTGATGTTCCTTACAACTTATTGAACGATACAAAAACAACCCTGTTTGGCCTGTTTCACCACTGATCTATATGATCCCCTCGACACAGTTTTCATTTGATTAATTCGATTGAATGTTCATTTCGAGACGATTTTTATGGTAGCTCTTTACTCATGTACTTATCCCGTGACAGATGCACAAAATACCTTATCTTTCTTAGAAATGTGCCTTGATTTAGTTTCATCTTCGGGAACTGGCAAACATTGTCTAAACAAATCAAAAAATTTGTCTTTTTTAATTGAACAAAGGGCTTTGAATTCCTCATCAGTAAAATACTTCTCGTCATGATACCTCCATTTAAGGGCTTCTCCATGGCAATCGCGAATTTTTTTGTAGAAAAGTAGAGATTTGAATTCCGTTCATTCTAATGTTTTTCTTAGTATATCGTATAAACCAACAAGGAGAGGACGAGGTATAAAAAGATCCTCATTCATGTGGTATCTGCAAATTCTAGCATTCTCACAAATATATATGTCATGTGCTATGAAAATTTTCAGTCCATGTATTATAAGTCTATGGGATAAACACATCTTGCACGGCGTGACGTGATTTACCTGAATATTATTTGGTTGTTTCTTGAAATAACTAGAGAGACGGTAGATCTAACTCATCGGTAGATATTTTTTCGATGGTAGATGCAAATTTTTCGGAAAATGCACCTCATTGAATTAAAAAACCACATAAATTAGTATAGCCGACTCAAAAATTGAAAAACAACCGTACATTCATCTATCTGTTTCATGCATTCCCCATGTTTTGTTCTCGTGAAGAGAAAAATCCGTTAAAATATTAAGATCATCGAGAGATGCTAAAACGGCACGGTATGTCATAGAAATTCAAAGAAATAATTGTGGTTTAAGAATTTAATCATTGTCAATTGAACCGTGTATATGGCCATTATTAATTGGTGTTTGATGAAAATGTCCTTAGAAGAACTTCTTATTGAAAAAGTGAGAGGGTATGCCTGCTTGAAACTGCACATAGTTTTCAAATTGAGATGCACATGTTGAATTTCAATTCGATAGTTCAGATAGGAAATGAGATTTCAGTGGTC
Organism: Coccinella septempunctata; assembly: GCF_907165205.1. Taxonomy (NCBI): domain Eukaryota; kingdom Metazoa; phylum Arthropoda; class Insecta; order Coleoptera; family Coccinellidae; genus Coccinella; species Coccinella septempunctata. The sequence continues at coordinate 22,757,410 of NC_058189.1, forward strand.
GATTCGATAAAGTATGATGTCAATTCCCAAGGAACTATATTCCCAAACCCTATCGGCCATTACAATAGAAGTAGCCACTACCTCAATTTCTTCTTCCCATTCCATATCACTACTCGAGGAGGTCATCTTTCAGAAAACCAAACAAAGCCCTTCTGTTTTCATGGCTACTCAGACGTCACCCCTTGTTGACAACCAGGGCTGCTATTCTCGAGCATTCGCAATATATGCGATAGTACGCATCGAAAAACGTTGTGATGTTTTTAACAGCAAATAGCAGACTTTTCCAGAGTTACACCAAAGCATTGTGTGCTTTCATATGGGCTAAACAAAATGCTTTGGTGAAACTCTGGAATCGTAATAACAGTTCGTTTCTAGGCATGATATCAAGTAAAATAATGCAGTACATGATGTTACATGAGCTCACGTGACGTGATAGCAGTCTTTTTCTAGGCATGAAATCACGTCAAATAATGCAGTACATGATATCACATTTTAACAAACAGGAAGATACATTGTACACAGGTACTGGACATGAGATGCTTATGTTCTGCAAATATAGGAAGTGATCACAATCTGGTCTTGGGAAAGATAAGAATGACAATACAGAAACCCCAAAACACACACCCAATAATTTCCGAAACAGAGATAAAAGTCGAAAGCCTACAAGATGAATCAACAAGAAATCTTTACAAGTCAAGACTGGAGAATGAAATAGACAAAAATCCTGTGACAGAGGAGGAAGACATCGAAGATACTTGGAGAAAGATAAAAAATAACATCATCAAGGCAGCAAGGGAAGCAGTTGGGGAGCGAAAAGTAAACGGAACATCAAGAAGAATGAAAAATACACACTGGTTTTGTGAAGAGGTGAAATTAAAATGCCAGGAGAATACAAAAGCTTATCTCAAATATAGATCAAGAAAAACCAGAGAAGCCCATGAGGAATATGAGACAATCCGAAACAAAACAAACGCTTTAGTAAGAAAGAAGAAAACAGAACATTGGCAAAAATTCTCTAAAGAAATGGAACATGACTTCTATGGATTGCAGAAAGAGATTTGGAGAATGATACGTGGACAGAGAAAGGAAATGAAAGAGCTAATAGAAGTGAGGCACATCGAAAAGGATACATGGATAAACCACTTAAAACAATTACACAATAGAACAGAAAACTTAACACCGGAAACACCAGAAATTGTAACAGATGAAACACTACAAATAGAGGAGCAGGAAGTGGAACAAGCACTCAAAAAATTAAAAAATTGGAAGTCAGCTGGTAAAGACGGAATACAAAATGAACTATTGAAATATGGAGGAACAAAACTAACTAGTGAATTAACAAAGTTTATGAATAAGATAATACAAGGATCACGGATACCGGAAGAATGGCGAACAAGCATAATGATACTACTCTTCAAGAAAGGTGAAAAGACCGATCCTAACAACTACAGAGGAATTAACCTTCTGTGCACAACGTTAAAACTGACTACAGGAATTATTAGCAACAAAATAACCTCACTAACACAAATTTCGGAAGAACAACAAGGATTTAGGACCGGGAGATCTTGTAACGACGCAATATTTGTAATTAGACAAATCAATGAGAAATCAATTGAATATAACAAACCAGCGTCCCTATGTTTAATAGATCTTGAGAAAGCGTTCGATAGAGTTCAATTACAGGACGTAGTGCACATACTCTACAATAGAAACATTCTATTGAAGATAATAAAACTTGTCGAAGACATCTACACTAGAAATAAAATAGAAGCAAGGGTGAATTCAGAGTTAGCGGAACCAATAGATGTAACAACTGGTATCCGATAGGGACACCCATTGAGTCCCTTGTTATTTAACATCATATTAGACGAAATAATTAAGCAAGTTAAAACAAAGAGGGGTTATAGAATGGGTAACAGAGAGATACAAATATTGTGCTTCGCCGATGATACTGTGTTAATAGCTGAGGATGAAGATGACCTGCAGAGACTACTGCACCAGTTTCTCTCACGAATGGTTGGCATCTTGACGTTGGTGTGAGAGCAAAAGTAAACTGTGATGATTCTTGGAGCGATGTCGACGGAACACTGTTCTGGTAGGGTCTCCCATGTCGATAAGGTCCAAGTTGAGCGGTGAAAACTAAGACTGACCCCCAAGCCGTGGTGTAAGAAATCGTGCCCAGGGCTGAATGGCACCGGGTGGAGTGTGTCGCGAACGATTCCCTGGGGAAAGCGGGTCGCATCCCCTTGGAAATAGACCTTCCCTCGGTATCGAAGCTGTGCCGAGGGTGACTTTTATTTCTTCGCTACTCGTGGGAACTATATGGATAGCTCAACGACCAAAAACAAAACCCCACAGGTTGCACTGCAACCTGACACCGAAGGCAACTCCTCTGGAGGGGCTCACGGTAATAAACCAATGAAGGCACCGTAAGAGGCCCCTTCAGTAAATGAAGGGGCCTCAAAACCGGGGCCTTCATCGACCGCCGTCCCTAAAAGACGGAACTGCAGTGGTGCGGAAAAAAGAAGAGCGAGAAGGGCTCGCGCAGACTTGGCTGGTCAAGCGACTGGAGGGTCTGCCGCCGGGAACTCTCCTCTTCTACGGGCAGGTGGCTCTAAAAGGGACGCCCCCGAATCAAATACTCCACCCTCATGCGAGCGGCCGGCGAAGAAGGCGAATAGCCTTCCGAACAGGCCCTCTTACAATGAGGTAGCGAGTTTGCCCCTGAAGGCAGCTCTCGTTCACGAGGGCTGGCCAGAGAGGGCACTCTCGAAGGAGGAATTCGACACTGTGGAGCTGGCGGTGGCTTCCGCGATGGACAAGATCCAGACCGGCTCCTGTGTGGACACGTTCAGCAGAAACTGGCTACAGGGTAGCCTGTCGAAGCTGAAACTTCCTAAGGGACTCTGCCTCAAGAAGATTGAGATGGGGGACCTGGAAAGATTAACGAGAGTAAGTCTGTGGGTGAGGGGTGCTCAGAGTTCCACGCCTACGGGACTTATTCTCAGACGAATAGAGATGTCGACTCCGGCCCTCAAAACCAGAGGCTGGAAGGTCTATAACAGGGTTGACAAGCCTGAAATGGCACAGGTCATCCTTGGTGTGGACAAGGCGTCTCTCGAGGTCCTGAAGGCCTGCAAATTCCAAGTTGGGGTTGGAATGCGGATGGGCACATTCAGGCTCTGTGACGAGGCAGATTTTGCCCCGCCACGAAAACGAAATTTCTTCACCTATACTTGTATAATACGACCTATTAACCGAAACATTTTCGAAGAAAACCATTGTATCATCATAGGGGGTCTTTACCGATTGATATTTTGACATTGTTTTCCACCAACCAGTCCTATATTTGTAGCGGAGACCGTATATGTCTTTTGTTTTCAGAATTCATATATTTTATAATTATTTCCGTTCAACCGTACATTTTCTGAGTCGAGAGCGGTCTTTCAACTTGTTCAGTTTATCCTTCTCTTCAGTTGTGTCTGTTTCTTTCCGAGCCGGCTGATTGACCGAGCAATTTGAGTGCAGCCAATGGGGAAATGAGTTACCGATAGTGGGGCAGTTTTCCCGAGGAGTGGTACTTCTTCGAGCCCTGCGCGGAAGGTCAAGAGCGAGGTCAGTGGAGATCGAGCTGCCGAGAAAAGTGCGTAAGGTGTTATTACCGTGATTTGGAAATTACGTCAAGAAGTTTGAAAGTTTAAGGCAAGTCACTTGTAACATTATTGTTCCTTACGTAGTGCATACCTGAGGGCTATTTTCTGCTTTCTTTAGTCCGTTGGACTGGCTGAAAATACTTACCTACCGTTTTGAACTTGATCTAGTGATCGTAGACTGAGTATAGTGCCGGCTTCCGCGTCCGTTATCCGACCGCCGTTGGGTCCCAGGAGGACTTGGTGTTCCTATCGTATTTTTGGTGCTTATTTTGTTAATATATTGCCGACTTCCGACCGATCAAGTTACAGGTTGACAGTTCCTTCCGACCTGCTGTCTGACTGGCAGCCATTTTGAGGACCACAGAGAGAGAGAGAGAGAGAGAGAGAGAGAGAGAGAGAGAGAGAGAGAGAGAGAGGGAGTGAGAGAGACAGCACTGCAATTGGACTGAGAGGTTTTCGTCAGAAGAGGTAGGTACTCTTTTTGAACGATTAAAAACCGTCAGAAAGCAGAGACAAAGAAGACGCTACCACCCTAGTTTTCACTGCTACCCTTCTCCACTGATCATTCAAGTCTACCCGGGCTCTCTAATTTTTAGAGATTCTGTGAGAGACGTGGGGTTCCACTGATTGCCCCACTGGCGCCCGAGCAAAGGTAAGGAGCGTCCAGGGTGAGAGAAAAAGCCCATCACATCTGGCGCCCGAGCAGGGACTTCTGCTGTTCTGTGAGTAGTTCCTGTTGCCGTTACCGTCCGTACCGTTTCTTTATTTTTTTTTCTTTTCGAACCAAAATACTCTACACTGGCAAATTGGTAACCGTTCTTTGTTTCTTGTATATATCCGTATAGTACATATTGTAAATATTTCTTCCGAGTTTTGGTGCCGTAAAAATGGATGTCAACCGACTTAAAAGCGACGAGCTTACGTGGGAGTTAGAGGCAAGAGGCTGCACCGTAGGACATACTGTTCAGGATAAGAGAGCTCAACTGAGAAGGGCTATCCATTCCGAAATTCCGTTAATACCAAGAGATGACATTGACCAGGCACAGGAAATTGGTGTTTGTGGTGCCAAGTTGTTTGACTTGATGGGAGAGATATGTGAGTTTGACTTTGCTAATAGAGACAATGAGTTACAGCGCATAAGGAGCCGGCTATTGCACGTTCAAGGCCGACTGAGAAGTCTATCTCCGGAAGCTGCCAGTCTGCTTCACAAGAAAACCGAGCTGGAACACTCCCTGAAGGTTGCTATGAGACTGCTGGAGAATACTCATTGGTTGGGTGGTCTCCCAGGTAATCTGACCGCCAGCACACCGTCCCTGATTGACCAGGAATTACCGGAGTTCGCATCTAGACTTGGTCCAGGTTTGATTCCGTGTTCGACAACCGTCGGAGAGGCAGACTTGTTGAACTTGGGAGAAGATGGTGACATATCCCGACCGACCACTCAGGAGAACAGGCTGCAGCAAGACCGACAAGAAGTTTGTAGGGTAATAAGCCAACAAATCGAACGTACTTTTTTGCAGAGTCGACCCTCATACAACCGACCGCTCGCCGATAACCTCCCATTTACCGTTAAACCATCTCTACCAACAGACCAAACCGATGATGACCACAAACCGTTGATAACATCCCCTGGGTCCAGGCGATTAGCGATGGAGTTTGCCGAATCAACAAGGAGAGTTTCCTTTGCGTCATCTCCTACCGTAACCGCTGGAGTGAGAGGAGTAGGTAGCGAAGTCTCAACGGCCAAGGAAATCGAACTGACGACCGAAGACCCGTCGACGAAACCACCAAAAACTACCACTTATTCCGTTCCTACTGTTCCTGTATGGAAATGGAGCCTGACATTTGATGGGTCGACCAGTGTGACCTCGTTCCTGGAAGAGGCTGAGTATCTTGCCGAGGCCAGAAAGGTGAGCCACGAACAGTTATTCGAGTCCATCTACGAGTTGTTACGTAAGGATGCAAGAGACTGGTACATTCCTCGAAGAGGCACATTCAGCAACTGGACAGATTTCAAGGACCAACTGCGAGAGGCCTTTCTTCCTCCTGATTACGAGGACATTCTACTAGAGGAGATCAAGAAACGCACTCAGGGAACCGATGAACGATTCTTGTTGTATGTAACTCGAATGCAAAATCTGTTTCAGACACTGACCGTAAAGCGACCGACCGAGGAAAAGCAGGTGAATATCATCAGACGACGTTTACTGCCAGAATTACAAACCGCTCTAGCCTTCCAACCGACTTCCACGATAGATGAACTGCTCCGGAAGGGAAGAGTTTTCGAATTGGTCAAATGGCAAACCGCTAACTATACTTCGCCACCGAAACAAAAAGGTCTCATCAACGAACCGCATCTTACTTTCCGAAATTCCTCACCGAACGTCCAACCGATCGGAATGCACCTCAGCACACTGTCCGAACCGTCCGATGAACCGAAACTTGTCCAAAACTCTACAGCACGTCAGAGACAAGATGAACCGAAGAATACCGTCCGACCGCCAACTGAAACCCAGTGCTGGAGATGTGGTGGTAAGGGCCATCTACGAGTACAGTGTACATCGAAACCGATACTTTTCTGCTTTCGATGTGGTAAGAAGGGTATAATGTCCAGAGATTGTCAGTGTTCGTTACCGAGGACCCCGGTTATTCCGAAGAAAACCCTTTCTGATAACCGTCCTATAATTAATGTTCTTATAGGAGACAAGGAGTTCCAGGCACTATTGGACACCGGATCAACCAGGTCCTTCATCAGCAGTGAAGTGGCTGCTCACTGCAAGGCCGCTGGAATAAATCCGAATTATGTTAGGGACGTTACCACCACCGTCGCTAATGGAAGTTCTATCCCGATTAAGGAATTGTACACAGCACAAGTTCGGGTTGGATCCGAAAATATTGAGGCTAGTTTCAGATTTACCGATCAGTGTAGTACTGGGAATGGATATACTGAGAGGACACGACTTCTCCATCAATCTCCAAACCGCCGAATGCTTTCTGAATGGCAGGTCTCTAAAGTACAAGCCCATGACGCAGGAAAAGCAGAATCCGTTACCGTTACCGACCGAAGGAACCATATGCCTGACCGAGGACAATGTAAGTTGCTCATGGTACAGGAGGAAAGTGGCAGATGTAAAATCGAATCCTGTAGCGTTTCCCGACTACAGGATTGTGTCAGGAAAATTATACCGCCATTTTTGCGATTCCGATGATTTCACAGAGCCAGAATTGGGAAATCCCTGGAAGTTATGTATTCCGAAAGATGACCGAAGAGAAGTCCTTCTCGAAAACCACGACCGACCGACCGCTGGACACTTGGGAATAGCAGAAACGAAATTTCGCATAGCCCGCAGCTACTATTGGCCAGGAATGTTCCGAGAAATTGCCCAATATGTCCGAAAATGTAGCAAGTGTCACCGATACAAGGTTTCACAGCAGAAACTGGCAAAGAATCATTCCCATGTGGTGGAAGAACCCTGTGAAAATGACAGATTCTCCAAATGGATGGAATTTAGGCCCATGAAAACAGCTGTCCAAAGAGGTGTGTACCAGGCTTCCAAGGAAGATGGAATGAATTCCCCAAAGCAGGAGTCAACCGGAGACCCCAGAGCATTCTTGAACTTTGATAGGGAAATGCGTTCACCGAACGCCAAATTTTCAACCGAGAGTGCTAACAAGGATGGAAAGGATCACACCAAACCGGATACCGAACCGCAAGTTGCTTACCATGTAAATAACCGTAACCGATTTACCGAAACTTTTAAATTTGTCCGAACTAGATTAACACGAGCCTTCGCCCAGCAAAGTCACTATAACCTACGTCGTGAGGACTGGCGTCATAGGATTGGAGACCAAGTGTACCGAAGAGAGCATCCCTTGTCTTCTGCAGTGAAGGGAGTTGCCACCAAGTTGGCTCCGAAATACTCCGGACCGTATACCGTTGTAGACATAGTCTCTCCTGTAGTGTATGACATCAAGGATGGCAGTGGTGAGGTTGTCAGACACATCCACATAAAGGACCTGAAATCCCCTGGGATGGAAAGGTATATACCGTTAAGAACCTGACCGAGTAATTTTCCAATTTGAAAATCCGAGAAGGCTAAGTCTTCATACCGAAATGGTGGATGCGCCAACCGACAGCTATAAATTACCGTTCAGGTCATGAAATAACGCCGAGGTCAACAACCCCGCAGCTTTCACCGGCTGAGACCGACATTCAGAAATACCGCAACGATACCCAAGGGGGGTTGAAAGAAAAATAAAACTTCGTTTTATTTTTTGCCGACGAAGGAGGGGGATGTGACATGGCAGATTTTGCCCCGCACGAAAACGAAATTTCTTCACCTATACTTGTATAATACGACCTATTAACCGAAATATTTTCGAAGAAAACCATTGTATCATCATAGGGGGTCTTTACCGATTGATATTTTGACATTGTTTTCCACCAACCAGTCCTATATTTGTAGCGGAGACCGTATATATCTTTTGTTTTCAGAATTCATATATTTTATAATTATTTCCGTTCAACCGTACATTTTCTGAGTCGAGAGCGGTCTTTCAACTTGTTCAGTTTTTCCTTCTCTTCAGTTGTGTCTGTTTCTTTCCGAGCCGGCTGATTGACCGAGCAATTTGAGTGCAGCCAATGGGGAAATGAGTTACCGATAGTGGGGCAGTTTTCCCGAGGAGTGGTACTTCTTCGAGCCCTGCGCGGAAGGTCAAGAGCGAGGTCAGTGGAGATCGAGCTGCCGAGAAAAGTGCGTAAGGTGTTATTACCGTGATTTGGAAATTACGTCAAGAAGTTTGAAAGTTTAAGGCAAGTCACTTGTAACATTATTGTTCCTTACGTAGTGCATACCTGAGGGCTATTTTCTGCTTTCTTTAGTCCGTTGGACTGGCTGAAAATACTTACCTACCGTTTTGAACTTGATCTAGTGATCGTAGACTGAGTATAGTGCCGGCTTCCGCGTCCGTTATCCGACCGCCGTTGGGTCCCAGGAGGACTTGGTGTTCCTATCGTATTTTTGGTGCTTATTTTGTTAATATATTGCCGACTTCCGACCGATCAAGTTACAGGTTGACAGTTCCTTCCGACCTGCTGCCTGACTGGCAGCCATTTTGAGGACCGCAGAGAGAGAGAAAGAGAGAGAGAGAGAGAGAGAGAGAGAGAGAGAGAGAGAAGGAGTGAGAGAGACAGCACTGCAATTGGACTGAGACCAGCCACGGTACCGATTTCCGCCGACAGAGGGTAACAGAGAGACAGAGAAAGACAAAGAGAGAGAGACAGGGTGCACTGCCATTCGACTGAGACCAGCCACTGTACCGATTTCCGATGACAGAAGGAGTGACTTGCCAGGATCTCAACAGACCGTAACTACCGTCTATTTCCACCGTACTCCTCTGGAGTGACCGTACCAAATTTAACTGTATTTACCGTCTATTTCAACCGTATTCTCCTGGAGAGACTGTGTTTCATCAGCCGCCCCCACACTGACCAGGACGCCGGTTGACATCAATATTTGTTGAGACTTGTACATTTCTGTATATAATTCAATCCAGTAGGAATAAAGGACTAAACATTTATTTTGTTGCCAGTTATTTTTGCCAGTGAGAGACAGTTCCCTAAATCAGTTAGAACTAGGTTTTCGTCAGAAGAGGTAGGTACTCTTTTTGAACGATTAAAAACCGTCAGAAAGCAGAGACAAAGAAGACGCTACCACCCTAGTTTTCACTGCTACTATTCTCCACTGATCATTCAAGTCTACCCGGGCTCTCTAATTTTTAGAGACTCTGTGAGAGACGTGGGGTTCCACTGATTGCCCCACTGGCGCCCGAGCAAAGGTAAGGAGCGTCCAGGGTGAGAGAAAAAGCCCATCACAGCTCATCCAAGGAGCAGGACGGGTGACAGATGCTCCACCCTCTTCGACTGCACAGGCAGCTCCAACAACGGGGCCCAGTGCTGAGAAGAAGGAGATCTGCACTCCAAAGGAGAAATCCTCTAACCCGACTGACCAGTCGGAGATGGAGGTGGACTCAGCGAGGGCTCCCACCGAGCCCATGTCTCCTGTTGCCCTACCGGTATCTAAGGAGACCGGCGGGCGCTAGAGGGGTGGCGGAGGAGGGGGAACTAAGCGGGGTTCCACACCACCCATATCACCAGTAGATCCTCAAGGATCTGCTGGAATGAAGTGACAGTCAGCTGACTGAGGACAAATATTGCTCCTCATAGCTGCTGACATATACGTCACGCAAATAAACTTGCAGCACTGCATAGCGGCAACCGATATTCTCGGTTGCGGCTGGCAAAGCTGCACACATTTTTAACTCTGATTCAGGAGCCCTGGATCAGGGGAGGCGAGGTGAGGGGCCTTTTCTTCAAAGGTGGTAGGCTCTTCTGCTCGCCCCAGGATACGAATCCGAAGGCGTGTTTACTTGCTTTCATTGATTTAAGGGCTCAATTATTAACAAATTTCTGTTTCAGAGATCTGGTAGCGATTCAGATTCTAGACTGTAGAGGACCGCTGAAGAATCTAGTGGTGTGTTCGGCATACCTTCCCTACGACTCCCCGGACCCACCGCCATCAAGGGAATTGGAGGAGCTGGTCGAATTCTGTCAACGGAAGGGATTGCCTTGCTCGTTGGGTGTGACGCTAATGCCCATCACATTTTGTGGGGTAGCACTGGGGTCAACCCGAGGGTTGAGGCGCTAATTGACTTTCTGTATTCAACAAGTCTGAACCTACTCAATAGAGGTGATGAGCCGACCTTCGTTACTTCGAGTAGAAGGGAAGTGCTCGACATAACTTTGTGTAGCAGTTCCATCGCTGACTTCATCGAGAATTGGCGTGTTGCAACGGAACTGATCATCAGACCACCGACACATCTGCTTCACTATCAAAGGAAACAGAATTTCAAAGGATCCAGAAATTTTCAGGAATCCGAGAAGAACAGACTGGTCCAACTACTTGACAGACCTCTTGTGATAGACTTTTCGTACTCTGGCAGCTCCTTACGGTTGCTCGGGCGCCAGTGGGGCAATCAGTCAAACCCCACGTCTCTCACAGAATCCCCAAAGAATTGGAGAGCCCAGGTAGACTTGAGTATCAGTGGAGAAGGGTATCGATGAAGACTAGGGCGGTAGCGTCTTCTAAGTGTCTGCTTTTCAACGGTCTTTAGGCGTCAGAAAGAGTACTTACCTCTTCTAACTAAACTCTTAGATGAAACTGATTTAAGAAATAGACTCTCACTGGCAAAATAATTGGCAACAAAAATAAATGTTCAACTATTTATTTCTATTAAAATAAACTGTACACAAAAGAAAATAGACAGGTACACTAAACCGTGGACGTCAACGGCTGTGTCTGGTCGGCGCTGGACGGCTGGCAAAATTTCACTTCAGGAAAATGGACGGTTTCGGAAATATACGGAAGTATATCAAGTCTCAACTAAACTAAGTGCAAAGAAACATGCACGGTTTCGGAAAAATTATTTCAACTAAGGCAAGACACAATTGAATGAAAAGTACGAACGGTTTTAAAAATAATAAACGGAATTCAGTCAGGTCAAAATTAAAAAAAAACACCAGTTCACCGGGGTACGCCCTCTATCTCTGTCTCGGTGGTTTGTCTATGATCCGGTGTCCTTCGGTCTCTCTCTCTCTCTCGGTGACCTCAAGCTGGCTGGCTGTCAAACAGCGGCCACTGAGTCCGGCGGTGAGGGTATTTGACAGTTATAAAATCCCAACTCTATGCTCGGCGAATCTAACCTATAACTATAATTCAAACGGTTGGAAATCGGGATGAAACGGTCAAATATTCAGGAATCGGAGAAATCAGGGGGGCCCAACGTCCTCCTGGGACCCAAATGCTACCCTACGGTAACGGAAAACACTATATACAGCAGGAAATGGTCAATCTACGGTTAATTCGGATTTTCAGCCAAGCAAAAGTCTAGAGAGAATATAATTCCATAAAGGTGCAATGAAGCGGTAATAATTTCAACAATCACTTGCCTTAGATTTTCCTTCGCTTCGTAAGTACGGTTTTACTAACTTTACACACACTCCACTCGTTCACCTCTCAACAACGATTCATACTGATACTGACCTTCAGCGACGGAACTCGAAGAAGTAGGTACCCCGGAAAATTGTCCCCACCATGGGTAACTCAGTCCACATTGGATAAACTCAAATTGTTCGGTGAATCAACGAGCTCGGAAAGAGACAGAAACAATGGAAGAGAAGGAAAAACGGAACAAGTTGAAAGACCTTTTTCGAGTCAGAAAAAGTACGGTTCAACGGAAAGAATTCTAAAATATATGAATTCTGAAAACAAGATATATTCGGTCTCCGCTACAAATATGGGACTGGTCGGTGGAAAACAATGACATGAAATCAATCGGTAAATCCCCCCTATGATCATTTAACGGTTTTCTTCCGAAATACTTCGATTGTCAGGTCCTATTAAAAAAGTATCGGTAGAGAAATTTCCTTTTCGTAGCGGGGTAAAATCTGCCTCGTCACACTCTCTAACAACCTAGGACAGGAGAACCTTGTACCAAAGACCACGAGAGAATTGGACACTGCTGCTGACAAGCTGCAGGAGTGCATTATCTCGGCCTACCACAGCAGTTGTAGACCTCAATTTCGTAGACCAAAGGGTCAGACGAAGTGGTGGACACCTGAGCTGACAGATGCCAGACTTACTAGCAAGCATCTCTTTAACAGGGCGATGAGATCTGGCACTGAAAACGACTGGGACGATTACAAATCGGCCCTGAAGAGATACAAAGGACTCATAAGGAAGTCCAAGCGCGAATCGTGGAGGCGCTTCTCTAGCTACATAGAGGGTACACCTGAAGCCAATCGGCTGAGGAAGATACTCTCTGCAGGAGGCACAGTCACGATAGACTACTTAAAGCTTCCTACCGGGCATAAAACAGGCTCAGAGGAAGAAAGCTTAAGACATCTCCTAGAGGCGCATTTTCCGGGCTTCACAGAGAACAACAACACGCAGGATGAGCGCCAACGACATGCCTCACGAGAGGACTGGAAGTTGGCTTCACAAGTGTTGACACAGTCTCGAATCCGATGGGCTATTAACGGATTCGAGCCCTACAAAGCAGCGGGCGAGGATGGCATAATTCCGGCACTCCTTATTAAGGGGCTGGATGTGTTTTCCTCCCCACTGCTCCATATACTCCGGGCGAGTCTAGCTCTAGGACATATTCCATTGCCCTGGAGAAAGGTGCGGGGTATTTTCATACCCAAACCTGGCAAACCCACGCATTCGAGAGCGAACGACTTTCGTCCAATAAGCCTTTCCTCGTTTCTAACCAAGAGGTTGGAGAGATTGGTAGAAAGATATATCAGGGATGGTGCGTTACAGACGTACCCATTACACCCCTGCCAGCATGCTTACCAAATAGGCAAATCAGTAGATTCTGCTCTTCACTCGGTGGTCAATTGCATTGAGGACGGACTACATCACAAAGAATGGACACTGGCTATATTCCTGGATATAGAGGGTGCATTCAACAACACTGCGTGTGGCGCGATGCAAGCTGCGTTGTCCAAACATGGCGTGGAACCGACACTTTGTCGTTGGGCGAGGTCTCTGCTGAGGGATCGCAGCATAACTGCTCGGCTAGGCGGCTCGACAATCTGGGGCTCACCGGGAAGGGGATGTCCGCAGGGAGGTGTTTTATCACCTCTACTGTGGAATCTTGTACTGAATGGGCTCCTGGTCGGGCTGACAAGGGCTGGGCTCGTTGTTGTGGCCTATGCGGATGACCATGTCCTACTGATCAGAGGTAAGGTAATCAGTGTCATCTTCGATCTGATGCAGAATGCCCTGCGTATGATTGAACGATGATGCTTAGAGAACGAACTGTCGGTCAACCCTGGTAAAACAGAGATGGTTCTTTTTACTAGGAGGAGGGTGCCCCACCACATCAAGCTTCCTAGCTTGTTTGGGAATGGGCTCACCCTATCCGAGCAAGTTCGATATCTCGGTGTGACACTGGACCACAAGTTATTGTGGAACAAACACATTGAGACTCAATCGAGCAAGGCTAATGTAATTTTTTGGTCTACTCGGAGAGTGCTTGGAAAAGGATGGGGCTTCAAATCACACATTATGCACTGGCTGTATACTGTAGTGGTGAGGCCTATCCTTACCTACGCATCACTGGTGTGGTGGACTTCCATGGGGAAGAATTCCAGCCGCACCATTATGACTAGATGTCAGAGGAACGCATGTCTAGCCATCACAGGCGCTCTGAGATCCACCCCTACGGCAGCTATGGAGTGTCTGCTGGGACTACCACCTTTGGACCTTGCAGTTACACAGGTGGCCATGAAGACAGCTCTTAGAGTTTGGGAACAGGGACAATGGCGCGATAGAGGACTATTCAGGGGGCATGCGAGGGCTCTCAAGATGGTGAGGGATGCCAACGCATCCCTTCTCTATAGAGGGGACCGCGCGGGCACCAGCTTCTATTTTGCCGAACCCTACAGGGTGATTGTCCCTGACAGAGACCTTTGGTCTACACCAAACGGGCTTCTTGAGCCCGAAGGTCCCACTTGGTTCACCGATGGCTATGTGATGCCCACAGGGACTGGAGTGGGAATTGTGGGACCTCGTTTCAATCTATCCATCCCCCTAGGGAAGGACTGTTCCATAGTGCAAGCAGAACTGCTTGCTTTTCTAGCCTGCACACTGGAGAATATCCGCAGAGGGTACTCCGGAAAACACATCTATATTTGTTGTGACAGTCAGGGAACCCTGAAATCCTATTCTTAGGAAAGGGTTAACTCACACCTAGTAAGGGAATGCAGAGAAGCTCTGCGGGGGCTAGGTTCTGATGACATTGTGAAAGTTATCTGGTGCCCGGCTCATGCAGGAATTCCGGGGAACGAGAAGGCAGACAAACTTGCAAAGCAGGGAGCCCGCTCAGCTTCTGTAGGTCCAGGACCGGCGCTGCCTATCTGTCGTACATCTGTCAAGAACTTCTTTAATAGTTGGCTGGACAGGAAATTTTCCTCTGGATGGAGCATTAGAAGTGGTCTCAGACAGTCGAGGCTTCTCATTGAGAGACCATCCTCTGTGCCTGAGGTCAAAAAACTCTTAGCTCTTGAGAGGAAACAACTGAGTCTAGTGACTGGAGCAATGACTGGCCATTTGTTTAACAAATGCAGGAGCACGGAGGAAACGGTTGAACACATTTTGTTCTTCTGTATCAACCTTGAGGACTTAAGGATGACACATCTAGGAAACAGAACACCCACAGCTCCTATGGTGAGAGGGACAACTCTCTGTCGACTTGTGGCATTTTTGTCAGCATGTCACAGAGTGTAAGTCTCTCCAACTACAAGCGGACGAACAATGGGTCACGAGGCCTCAGTTCAGCCCGGTGGGGCACCGCACGTAGAAGAAGAAGAAGAAGAAGACTGCACCAGTTTAATATAACCGCGAAAAAATTCAATATGAAAATATCAGCGGAAAAAACAAAATCAGTAGTAATCTCTGAAGAACCAATAAGATGCAAATAAGAAATCGATGGCCAGATGATAGAACAGGTGATGGCGGTTAAATATTTTGGAATTAAGTTAACATACATACATAAAAATTGCAGAAAAAACATTGTGGGATAAAGAAACAAATGAAAGTATAAGACGCATATGCGAGGTTGACAATGTTAACACTTGGGTAAAGAACAGAAAACGGGAATGGAACCAACACATAAACAGGATGACGGAACAGCGGATAGTAAAAATAGCCCGAGATAAGTCGCCGGGAGGTCGAAGAAGTGTAGGACGCCCGCGAAAACGATGGAACGACGACTTATGACGACATTGCATTAAAGAAAAACAGGCAGAAATGCCTCTATACAAAGAAGAAGAAGAAGAAGATGATATCACATGAGCTCACGTGACTTGATAGCAGTCTGTTTCCGCCTTAAACGTTTCATTTTGCTTCTCGCATTGTACAACAATAATCAAGATCATGAAGGGGAAAATTAGATTTGAAATATATTCATCGAAATGATGGATTATAATATTTGAATCGTGGGATTATTCTCTTCACGAATTATCATAAGAAAATGCTATTTTATTTTGGCGGTTTTTAGTACCCACTTCTTGGCAGACTGAAGAAAAATGTTGAAATGTCTCTAGATAAATGAAGATCATGTTCTGATACATTCATCTGTTTCAGAGGGAAGACAAAATTTTCATATTTTGCCTAGTAAATTTAATTATTCGATAAACCTTAAATGGTGAAAACTTTCCACGTGCGCCTTTTGACTAGGTGATGATATTTCCCTTTCTAATTTCACCTATTGAAATAAGGTAAAACGATTTACAACTTCATGATTTCAAAAACTGATGATATGTATAATGGTTTCCATATTATAAAAATATATCATTCTCTAATTTCAAGCAAAATAAGCATTCTATTTAAATTTTCACAAAGAGAAATTTCATGTACAGTGTTGGCAAAATTCGTTGTCCACTGAGGGGACCTCACGAACTATAAAAGCTATTATAGAAGAAAGAGGATGACACATTTCCGAGCTCTTCTTGAATGGAAGAAACAATGGTGAAAACCGTAGCCTCCTGGAATCATTCGTTTTTGAGTTATCAGCAAAAAATGAGATGATGTTGACGGTTTTGAAGTTCTCATGACTTTCTGTCTTTTAAGTTACAGATCCAAAACTTGGACCTTCTATAGGCACTTCTTCACGTCGAATTCACTGACGGGCTCAAAAAATTTTTTCATTCCGAATCATTAGGCGAACTTTCGTTTTTTTAAATGCAAACTATTGAATTTGTTATTTTTGAATTGGAGAAAATCTTTTGCCAGTAGATTCTACGTACTAGCCTAATAAGGTTCAAGTTTCTGATTTGTAACTTCAAAGATGAAAAAGTTATGAGAACTTTTCGAAATCGTCAAAAGCTTTTTTTTGCTAATAACTCAAAAACGACGAATCGTTAGAGGCTACGGTTTTCACCACTCTTTGTTTCTCTGAGAAAGAGCTCGGAAATGTGTCATTCGTTTTCTTCCAGCTCTTATAGTTCTCGAGATCCCCTCAGTCGACAATTAATTTTGCTCACCCTGTACAAACTCGATGAGAGCATTTCGAGAATTATGAGACTTAAAGAAAAAATCTCTTCGAATCACGATCTCGTTTTTCGGAATAATTCGATATCAGAAAGCAGATTATAAATATCTTGATTCGTTTGCCAGTTACAGGACGTTTCTGAAGAATGTTCCGTGACTATTACTGCCAATTTACAATGATGTTGCGACGTAATTCTGATGACTTTGTCACAGTCTATACAACGACAGCTTTTCGTCAGAGAGCATTCAACAGAGCAACAATTATTAAGGCTCACAGAATACATAAGAGAAGGATTCCAAAATAAACAAGCAACAGGTCTTGTTCTCCTAGATGTCGCCAGAGCATTCGACAGAGTATGACATGAAGGATTGATTTACAAAATGAGATATGCTGGATATTCAATCAAACTGTGCGAGTTGATTAGGAATTATTTGAGGAACAGAAGATTCTACGTTGTAACGTGGTTTCCTCGGAGAAACTTATCTCGAGAGCCAGCTATTCTTTTCACTAGGAAGAAGAGCAAACCTACCAGAGTAGCTGCTAGTCGGAGAAAGAGTTCGCTGTTATCTAGGGTGGTAGCGATAACGAAGTAGTCAAAATCAAATTATGTACCAGTTTATTCACACTTTCAGAAACTGATTATACAGGGTCTTTCACGAGGAACCTCACCCATAATTATACGGGAAACTCCTGAACGTATTTTCATGAAATTCAGCACTTATAAGTATTTCACGATGCTGATGAAATCTAAAATATTTTCAAGGCATGAGCACCTCCGGTTTTTCCACCTTTTTTTTATTGCAGAAATAGATTCCTTAGAAAATTTCAAGTTATGATATAACATTTTTCAGTTTTGGTTGGAAAATTCTCTCTGAGCGGGAAAATTCGAAAAAAAAATCGAAAATAGAGCTCCGCTGAAACAAGAATAACTTCGAGGTTTTTGGATGGAAAATTTTCATTTTTGGGATTTTTCAAGATGTAAGATTGATGTATCCACTTTAGGAATCGAAATCGCGATTCATGATACAGGGGGTGAAAAAATGGCTTTCAAAGTTAGGGATGACAAAATCGTGAAAAATCAATTTTTTCAAATTAGAACCCCATTTTTTTATGGCAGATAGTGAATCTACGTTGAAAAATAAAGTGAAAGTATGCATCACACCCTTGCCCTAAAGTGGATATTTTCTGAGTTATTCACAAAAAACTGTTTTTCGTCTTGATTTTTCAGCTATTTCTTTTTTCTTCACGCCACAAAGATGAAATTTTCAGGAACTGTTACTTAAACCATGTTTTAGATTCTACTACTCTAATATGCAAGAGAAAAAAGTTACAGGTTGTTCCTTAATAGATGGCGAATTTTGATTCGAATTTGTATCGGAAACCTCTTTATTTCAAAACTAATCGGCCATCGGTTTTCTCTTCAGTGATAAATAAATAATTCCTTATAAACCATATGCAAAAACTTACCATGTTTTACATTCTTTTTTTTTAATGATAGATATCATTAATTACATCTGCCAAATTCCTCTTTATTCAGTAGCATTTTGTGTTTACTATTAATTTGGTGATAATTCGTATTAAGTTATAAAATCGATCACTTTGCCTAATTTTACCAATGAAGATTATTTAAATCTCATTCTACTTCATGGAGAATGTAATAAAGTTGTAGATAGAACGATTCGACTGTTCATTGAGAGGTTTCCTGACCGACCCAGACCAACGGGAGATACCATTAACAGAACCATGACAAACTTGAGAAATGTCGGATCTTTCGTTAAGAAAACTATACACAGAGAAAAAAGTGTAGTAGAAGATTAGAACAACGAAATTACAGTTCTTGCATATTTTCGTGTGAATCCTCAAAATTCTCTCAAAGATGCCGAGATAGATCTGGGATTATCTCAATCGAGTGTTTGGAGAATATTAAAAAAACATAAAATGCACCCATATAAATTCAATAGGGTACAGCATTTGAAGGAAACTGATTTCTTCAGAAGAACAGAGTTTTGCGAAGCTATGATGATTCGATTTCAAGAGAATGAAAACTTTTTGGAATGTATAATTTGGACAGATGAATCTAAATTCACAAAGAATGGTTCTTTCAACAGGCATAACAGTCATTATTGAGATGAAGAGAACAACCACCACTTCAGACAATGGAACTTTCAAGAGACTTGGAGTTTCAATGTTTTTTGCGCCATCAAAAATAATACAATTCTCGATGTTCACATTTATGATGGGACTTTAACTGGTAAGATAGGACACTACACATGTTTGCATTATTTAAAGAATGTTCTCCCTTAGGAGATAGATATTCTGACATAAATAATTGAGCCGCTAGTACAGAACCATAATGACTTATGGTATCAACAAGATGGCGCTCCTCCACACAATTCACTCAATGTGTCAAATATCCTCTACAGGCTATTTGAAGATCGATGGTTGGCGAACAATGGTCCACATCTTTGGCCACCACGTTCTTCCGATTTAACTCCTTTAGACTATTATGTTTGGGGTAGGATGAAAAATATTATCTACTCAACTTCCCTGACTGATGAAGAGGACTGCGTAGAACGAGTCAGAAATGCGTTCAGGTTTGTTTAGATTTTTAGATTCATAGTTTTGTAACTCAATTTAGTTTTTAAACACTCTTGCAGATCTCTTCCTCCCGATGAAATAAGAAGAGCAACGCACGAGGCATTCCTGAGACGTATAAATAAATGTCTAGAAATTAACGGTCAAAACTTTGAGCATCTTCTCTAGTTATAACTGCGAGAGTTTGCCATGGTTCTCCTAATAGTAACTTGAAGTCGGTTTCAAGAAGGGGTGAAAAATCTACAGCAGGGTTCAAATAACAGTTCCTGAAAATTTCATCTTTTTGGCGTGAAGGGAAAAGAAATAGCTGAAAATTCAAGACGAAAAACAGTTTTTTGTGAATAACTCAAAAAATATCCATTTTAGGGCAAGGGTGTGATGCATACACTCACATTATTTTTTAACGTAGATTCAATATCTGCCATAAAAAAATGGGGTTCTAATTTGAAAAAATTGATTTTTCACGATTTTGTCATACCTAACTTTGAAATCGATTTTTTCACCCCCTGTATCATGAATCGCGATTTCGATTTTTAAAGTGGATACATCAATCTTACATCTTGAAAAATCCCAAAAATGAAAATTTTCCATTTAAAAACCTCGAAGTTATTCTTGTTTCAGCGGAGCTCTATTTTCGATTTATTTTTCGAATTTTCCCGCTCAGAGAGAATTTTCCAACCAAAACTGAAAAATGTTACATCAAAATAACTTGAAATTTTCTGAGGAATCTATTTCTGCAATAAAAAGATGGTGTTCTAATTTGAAAAACGGAAGTTGACGTCATTTCCGGAAAAACCGGAGGTGCTCATTCCTTGAAAATATTTTAGATTTCATCAGCATCGTGAAATTCTTATAAGTGCTGAATTTCATGAAAATACGTTCAGTAGTTTCCCGTATAAATATGGGTGATGTTCCTCGTGAAAGACCCTGTATAAACAACGGAAATATGTGTAGGTATGAAATATGAGCGAATCGATCAGCAAACACACATTCTGGAAATTCGTTCCGATCACGAGCACTTTGTAAAGTTTATACTGGGTACAGTGAAAAATCAAAGGTTGTTCAATAAAACGCGCCAACCAGAACTGACGAAATGGATACTAAGGATGACCTCGCGAAGTGAAATGACTTGCTATACGGTATCGGGATGTAATTAATTGAATTTCTCCAGAAATGAAAAGAAACACAACCAGGGCGGATCTATTCGAGACTTTTATTCGCTACCACAAGGGCTACGCTCCATGACTGATAGTGAAGAAAAGGTCTATTTTTTGCGCAACTACGGGATTTCACTGACGACAAGCGGTATCTCTCTTTCTCTACCCCAAGGGCTTACGCACCATGATTGATAGAAAATAAGAGATTTCGATTTCAACACATATGACGCGGAACGCGAACAGGGGGTTCACGGGACTTTCTCTTCACTACTCCAAGGGCTTACGCACCATGACTGATAGCGAAGGAAAAAGTCAGACTGGTGAAACAGGGTAAAGTACGATAAAAGATAACAGAAAAAGATACAGTACAGCAGTGTCAAAGAATTAACCGGTGTAGGTCTAATAAAGAAACTGAACGGTACAGACGGGGACCTACCTCACTTATTTCAGGCACTCGCGGAAAACGAAAAATAAAAATTAATTTCTAAGAGCACTATCTTCGTAACACAAAATTATTTCTAAATTCGTTGAACGGCTTGTCGTGCACACATTCACAGAGACAAGAGAAAAGAGAGTAAAGAGCGTCAAGTGACAAAAGACTAAAAAAGTAAAAAGGGCCATCGCAAGGAAAAATCTGCTTTTATAGGCAAATCCCCCCACACGTTAAAATCTGAAAATTACAGAATGCGACAAGAGTGAAAAACGTCCTCAGCTCCGGTTTATCGCATATCAACATCAGAAAAACGTCGAAATATTCAACGGCATGCAAGAAAAACAACGTTTAACACAGATAAACGGTTTTTTACATTTACTCTGCCTATCGGAATGAATGTACTGAATATTTGAGAATTAAATATTTTCAAAGGCGGAAATGTGAAACGAAACGAATGCACTAAAATGAACTCTAGAATTCTCAGAAAACTGGGTTTCATTACACCCCTTCCACCTCAGAAGAAATTAACTAACGATGGAATGGTGAGTTTAATTTCACGACTTCATCTATCCCAAGAAATGATGACCTAATTTTCGCGCCGCCTATATAATGCACGTAATCGGACTTACAAGTGAAATAATAACCTTGTCAATGAAGTTCCTATTTCCCTCTATGGTTGTCAGTGGTAGTTTCAGTGCGCACGCAGAAACGTCAGTGTCAGCTATTTCGGCGCAGGTCTCCGCTATGTTGTTCCGCGGTTCCGTGGATGAGTTCCAGGACGGTACGCCGGTACATGGTGTGGGTGTATTGTAGTGGAAAATCTTCTTTCTCTGTGTGGAAATCCATCCTCAAGTAATAAATAGGAATATTGACGAGATATATATTCTTATAGAATATTGGGCTAGGAAATTCTTTCTCGGGCTCTCAACGTCCAAGATAATTGAAAATGAAGGTTTTGATGACAAGCGTATGAATGATAATTTTCCACTCGGAAGATAAGTGTCGAAGAAGTAGAGTTTCATGTCGGACATGAGGCCAATTTTAAGTTAAAAGGAAAATGGTTTAGTTTAGATAATAACTCGCCCATAAGAGCTTATATATCAATTCAATATTCGAAGATAATTGATTCGGCGTTGTAGGAATTAGCAGGCTCCTGAGTTTTAACCGGCTCATTCAATTAGTTCAGAAAAATGCAAGGTTAGCGCGTCGTGGAATAATCGGGTAAACACCCACGAGAGGTGGAGAGGAAATTTGGGTTTTTGGTCTAAGAAGGGGAATGATAAAAAGAACCACAAAAAGGAAGGGAGTTAATGGGAAGTGGGTCGAAGAAAATAGACGTCGGGAAGACGGGAAGTACAATCCGGGATTCGAATAGAGTAGATTTGGAAGTCCGAGAGTAGATTCGGCAGTCCGAGAAATTTAGAAGTATTTTTCGGAGTTAGGTCTCAAAAAGGGAGACGGGTACAAGCTATTCGGGGAATAGTGTAAGAGATTTAGTACCGTGGTTAAAGTCAGTCAGGGCGTAATAATTGTTTTTATTTGTGGTATAGATCGGATATAGGATTTTAGGGATTTTGGATAGAGTCGAAACGAAGAGCGTTAATCGTTGACGACGGAAAAAGTGCGGGAAGTGCGGTGGAGCGTAAAGAATTCGCCGTTCTGTGCGAGGAAAGTCTGGTGTTCGTAAAAGTTCACCAGCAGCCCCATCAGGCGAACGACGGTCGGTGGTCGCAGAAAAAAGTAGAAAGTTCCAATTTTTGTTAGTCCAGAGTCCTGAAAGCTCCTCTAAAATTCATCTGATTTTTGATCATATTCTTATTGTTGTTGGGCAATTGAGAAAAGAGAATTTTAGTCCAAGATTTTATTGACGGAATTTTGATGTTTATTGCTTTGCGTATGCTGCATGTGCTGCATGTGTAGAAGTAGTTGAGATTTTATTTTGGTCGTCATCGACCCGATACATGCTTGTAAAGAAGTATTCAAAGTTCCGCACTAGATTTATTCGTTAAATTTAACAGAGTTTCATTTAAATTTTTTCCCCAGAAAATATAGAAAAACATCAAAGACATGTCCTTCGCGCGACGGGCCGAATCCACCATTTTTGCTTTTAAAGGGGCCTTCCATTTTGTGTAGTTAACATCTTAAAAATAATCACCCCTGTTCAGTGGAAAGCCGCTCTTCCATTGATTCTAGATAAGGGGTGTTTTATTTCACTCATCGCTGGTCGGAAACGGGCTATGCTCCATTTTCCCGGTGAGTACCCAATTTGAATTTGTGTTTGGCGGATGTTAGAATAGAATAGAATAGAATTTATTTCCAAAAATCATTGATTACAGATCAAGGAAAAGGAAACAAGTCAAAGAGCAAAGTTACATAAGGTATAACTGAACCCGAACTACAGAGATTACATTTTGGTGTTACGGCATGCAAGCTCAAATTCCTTAGTAGAGTAAGGCTCAATATTCATGATCAACTTAAAAATATCTTTCTTAAAATTTTTAGAATCAAATTGTGCTTGTACATATCCTGGTAACATATTGAAGAATGTTATAGCGCTGTATGTGCAACTTTTTTCATACATATTCAGTCTATGAATAGGAAAGCAATATGGGTGTACTCTTCTTGTATTATTCACATTTTTGAATCTATTAAAATAGTTCCTATGTTTTTGCATGAAAAATAAACATTTGTATATGTGAAGGCCAATCACATTCAAGATTCCATTGGAGCTAAAGACACCCCTACAAGACTGTCTAAATCCAAGCCTGAAAACGACTCTTATAGCTAGTTTTTGAACAATAAAGATACTTTGAAGTGAAGAGCTGCTTCCCCAGAAAATTAGATCATATGATAAGAGCGACTGAAATTTTGATTAGTAAACCATCTTCAGTATTCCATTTTCTACGTTATCTCTCAGTACTCTCAAAGTATACATTACCGAGTTCAACTTTCCAATAATAAACTGCACCGAGCTGGACACCATAATAACGTGGTTGTCAAATGTGAAATGATCCGAGTATATTAGTGAGGATCTATCGGTGGCGAAAATCATGCATTCGGTCTTGTTGGTATTCAGCAGTAGAGAGTTGTCCCCACACCAGCTATTCACCCTGCCCATAACAGCACAAAGATCCGGTTCAAGGCTGGACAATTGTCGAGATATCGTAATGGTGTTTTTGTCATCTGCAAAGTCCAATGGTGCCACTCTTCTATCAGTTAGGATTTCACCGAAGTCGTTTATGTATATAATGAATAACAGTGGGTCCAGTATACTGCCTTGAATTATACCCAAGGATATAGGTCTTTCTGCTGACATAAATATCTCTCCGTTCACTTGGATAAGGACTTGCTGTCTCCTGCCCTGTGAATAGCTCTTAAATAGGTCGAGTTATGCTCCTCTTATTCCCAAAATTTCGAGTTTCTCTGATAAAATTTCGTGCACTACTGAGTCGAAAGCTTTCGATAAGTCTAGGAACGATCCTGCTGGTATCTCACCCTGATCCAAGGATTCAAGGACAGTTTGTGTATGCTCATAAATAGCTGTCTCTGTACTTCGACCTGGAACAAATCCATGCTGACTTGGATTGAGAAGACTGTATTTCGTCACGTACTTCAGAAGTCGATTCGTTAAGATTTTCTCGAATATTCTTGAGAAGGAAGTTAATAAGCTAATGGGCATGTAATTTTTGAGGTCTTGTGTGTCTCCCTTTTTGTGCAGTGGTTTGACTATTGTTAACTTGAATTCATCAGGAAATTCCCCGGTTGTAAAAGACTTATTCAGAATGATGCATAGCGGGCCAACAATGTAATTTATGGATGCTTTTATGACAGATATCGGTATTTGGTCATGACCAAACGATGTTTTGTTTTTCATGGTCTTTACTACAGAGATTACTTCTGACTTTTGAATTTCAAACATAAAGAATGATTTATGGAAGCCCTGCTTTTTATCCTTGTCATTCGGAACCTGATTACTGCTAGTTATGTTGCCTGCTACTTCAACAAAATAATTATTAAATTTATTGGCTACTTCCCTGGGATGTCCGTTTATGGAGACATTCATTTTGTTTTTCTTTTTTCTTCGGGTGATGTTGTTGACAATTTTCCACGTTGTTTTGGACTTGTTCGAAGATTTTGCTATATTGTTACTATAAAATTTTTGTTTATGACTTATAGTTGTTTGATCGTAAATGTATTTTAATCTTTTATAAAAGTTCAATAACTTAGTCTTCACACTACACACAGTATATACACGATCCAATAACGACTTCAAACTGGCTATTTCTTCATTATTTCTGAAATTGTATTAATCCCTATGGTGAGCTGAGAACTGGACTATTGGAAAACAAGATTCAAAGTGAGCTCTATAGGTGCTAGAAAAAATATTCCACATATTATTTGCACTCAAAGTGCAATGAGTTGATGAGTTATGAATATCTTTCCAAAGTTCTTGTGCCAACTTGTCCTTGAAGTTAGCAATAGTGGCATCGTTAATCTTCCTAAATTTGATCTTTTCACATTGGAGTTCGATAGATAATGAAAAAGACGAAATTTTCGTGTCTGCTCCAAATTCTTTATTAAAAATTGCTGCATATGTTTCGGCCCTTACAAAATTAGGGCCATCTTCAGGCATCTGCGGTCAAATACAAAGATGTATGAAAACAGTAATAAAATAAAAGACAGCAACAGAAAAGTACAGGGTGGACAAATTTCGATGTTTAAGCACTACAGTTTTTAAACCAGAGGAGATACACAAAATCTGATACCCCATTCTCGTTCTCTTTTTCTGAGAAACTAACAATAGTAGTAGTCATTTTTGGCCACTTTTTTTTGTTCTCGAGTTATAAGCAAAAATTGGAAAAATGGCGATATTGAAATGAATTTATATCTCCACTAATACTGACGATAGAGCTCTGAAATTGAAACATTATACAGGCACTTTTTTACGTAGAATCCAGTGGCGTGCTCGCCTTTTTTGCAGCATTTTTAATTAAGATATGACCCAAAGTTATGTTTTTTCAAATAGGAACACTAGTTTTATGTGCAATTTTTTGAAAGCTTAATTTTCACTGATTTCAAAAATATATAACATCATATGGTTTGTATCAACATAAATAATAGAAAATGGTCAAAAACCTTTTTTCTCAATATTTCTATGGTTTCAACTTTTTATGAGCATAGAAAAATATAGCATCGTATGATTACCAGTGCCACCTTCTATAAGTTTTTTCATTATTATGAAAATTTATGTACTATATCTTGATTCAAATTTTGTGAAAATTGGTAAAAAGCATAGAAAGAATGACATTGCCGGAAGGAGACTGCTTTTGATATAGGAAATTCTATTTCTCTGTGCTCGTCAAAAGTTGAAACCATAGAAATACTGGAAAAAAGTATTTTTGACCATTTTCTACTATTTATATTGTTACAAACCATATGATGTTATATATTTTTGAAATCAGTAAAAATTAAGCTTTCGAAAAATTGCACAGAAATCTAGTGTTCCCATTCAAAAAAACATAACTTCGGGTCATAGCTTCGTAATTGAAAATCCTGCTAAAAAGGCGAGCACACCACTGGATTCTACGTAAAAAAGTGCCTGTATAATGGTTCAATTTCAGAGCTCCATCATTAGTATTAGCGGAAATATAAATTTATTTCAATATCGCCATTTTTCAAAGTGGCCAAAAGTGACTACTACTATTGTTATTTTCTCAGAAAAAGAGAACGAGAATGGGGTATCAGATTTTGTGTATCTCCTTTGGTTTAAAAACTGTAGTGCTAAAACATCGAAATTTGCCCACCCTGTACATGGAAAGAGAAAACAACAGTACAAAGACAAAACAGTAAATCAACAAATATTGAGAGTCGAATTGTAAATTTAAGGAAAATAACTTATATGTTTAAAATTATAACCGAAATTATCTGTCAAGAAATCAGGGATCAACAAAGGCAAACAGAAATAGCAGAAAGAAGCGCAGAAACCACAGAAAAACACAGAAATGACTGAGTTTCTGTTGAGTGGCGAATATCGGGTTGTGTGAAATATCAGAATTGGGAGAAAAGGGGGAAGAATGGAATCGGAGTCATCGCGATGAGAGAAAGCCGAGCAAATGCGGACAAATAAGCAGTTCAGGGAACTCTTGCTGGGTGTTCAGAAGTTTAGTTGGGGGTGTTGTGTTTTGCCTTTGTGATATGTATCTTCTCCAATGAGTCGCATAAACTTCTATTTCGAGGTAGAGACAGGATGCAGGGCTCCAACGAAGGAACGTGGCCGGAGTTCGAGAGGATGTGCTCCGCGAAAGTGGACTTGTTGGGGTTGTTGGTCCTAATGGCTCTGCAGTGTTCATCGATCCTTGTTTTGATGCTTCTAAAGGATCGGCCTATGTAGACTCTACCGAAAGAACATTCCAGCCGATAGAATCCCATTCTCTCGACCGGGTCGACCCTATCTTTACCTCTGGGGAGGATTGCTTCAAGGGAGGTCTCAACTTTGAAGGATATCTGAATGTTGAACTATTTTGAGTATTTTTGGATTCTCTCAGAAACCCAAGGAACATAAGGGATGCTCTTGAAAATAATGTTTTCATCTGATATAGGGGTTAAATGGGTGTTATGTCTAATCATGATCTTATGGGAAATCCTGCGAAAAGTGTTCTGGACCAAGTTCATAGGGAAGCCATTGTTGTGTGCTATTTGTAGTATAATGTTGTATTCCGTTTCGTAATCTTCACCGGACAATGGAGTTTTCAACGGTCTATAGAAGAAGGAACGGAAGGCAGCAAGCTTGAACTGGAGTGGATGATTTGATGAGAAAGGGATCACATGATCAGTTGTTGTGGGCTTCCTGTAGATAGAGAATTCGATCTTATCATCTCTCGAGCGCAAAAGCAAGTCTAGAAACGGAAGGGTTCCATTTGTCTGTGCTTCAACGTTGAAGGTGATTCTAGGATGCAGTGTGTTAATGAAATCTAGGAACATATCGAGGTCAGATTGATCTCCCAGAAAGAGGCAAAAAATGTCGTCCACATAGCATCTCCAAAAAAGAATGTGTTTTTTGAACAAGTGTCCTTGGGTTTATTTTCAAGATATTTAAAAAAACACTCTGCAAGCAATGGCGCCAGGGGAGATCCCATACTTAGGCCGTTTGTATGAATGTAAAATCGGTTTTTAAATTTGGAAAAGTTCTGCTCTAGGCAAACTCCTAGTAAAGCTGAGAGAGAAGACACAACATCGTCGCTAAGATCGGAAAAGGCCAAAAGTTGGTTGATTAATTCAGCGGCTTCAACCGGTGGAGTAGAAGGGAATAAGTTAGCTGTATTGAAGGAGACCTTGGTTGCTCCCTCGGGAAATTTGAGGTCTTTGATTTGATGCACCAGTTCTGAAGAATTTTTGATAGAGAATTCTGATCTGTTATCTGAATGGCGTTGAAAAACATCACGGAGGAGGGAAGACAAGCCGTGGGCAGGGGTGCCAACAAAGGAAACGATTGGGCGAACGGGTATGCCTGGTTTGTGGATCTTTGGCAAACTATATAACAGAGGAGTGACCGGTACAGACGAGACAAGCCAATCTATTCTAAAATTGAAAAGTTGCAAAATATCTTTATTTTGTTTGATGGTAGAATTTACCTTCTTAAGAAAACCGGGTGTGAGATCTCTGGGGGTTGTGTCGAAATATGTTGAATTTAGGAAGTCTTCAGTTTTGCAAATGTACTCAGACTTTCTCATGATCACGGTGCAGTTGCCCTTGTTTTCCGTTTTTTGTTGAAGATGTTTCTGCCATGCTGGCGCGTGTTATTTGTGTAATTTTGGACCATCGTAGTTCGTTCGGCGAATTTTTGCCCCTATGGTTTTAGCCGTCGTTAGCGCTGCACTGTGAAAAACAAGATGAAGATATTCCAATGTGTTAGGGTTTCGCATATTTTTTGGTTTGTGTATTTCGGAACGAATAGACCAATGTCAAAATATTTTGTTTGTTTTCCCTTGTTTGCACCACAATGTGTAATGCTGGAAACACCGGAATTTCGAGGGAAGAGATATTTCCCCGAAGATCGAGAAGAGAGGAGATTTTTCGCATCGTCGTCGACGGTAGATTTTCGTGACATTTTTGGAGAGTGTCGTTCACATTCGGTGAAGTTTTATGGTCGAAAGAGAAAAAAGGTGAGTCAGATTATCGTTCTGGTGTTACTTTTTGATCGTTTGATTTGTTATTATTGTTCGAATTTCATACAGTCCACTTGCTCTTTTGTCGCGCTTAAACATTGATCCATTCGGCGCCTGATTCGTTTTTGAGAAAAATTGATTTTCATTTCATTATATTTTGTCAAATTCATTCGATTTCGATCAGTTTATTTTCATTTGATTAACGAACTTCAGTGAGACAAGGTGTTATAAAAAGTGCTCCGTGATTAAAACCGATTCAAACGGCAATTACGAGCGTGAAATCGATTAAAACTATTGCAGTGGATACTGCAAAGTAGGTGAATTAGATCAGGCTAAGTTACAGGAAAAACATAGGAAAATTGAAGAACTTGTAATCCAAAATATATTAGATTTTGTGGAATAATAAACTGAAATCGCCGTTAGCGAAATACAACCAGCTGTCGCATAAATATTATCGTTGTCGATAAGGAAACGGTGATTGAAATATTCGAATAGCACACAGGACCGGTTTCAGGCACCGTTGAGAATTCATGATGAGTCAGACGAAAAGCGAAGAAGAATATACGAGTGACGATGGAAAAAGAAAGAGAACAACCGATGATGATGATCCATTTAGAAGAGGCAAAAAACTGACTAGGACGCCGCAAAAAAGCAAACCTAGTGATGAAAAGATGGATAGGTTAATGATGATGATGGAAGTATTGATGAATGACATAAAGGAGATCAAAACGAATCAGAGGGAGTATCAAGAAGAAATGAAGCGCATGAAGGAAGAAAATGAGAAAATCAAGAGGGAAAAATCAAATGTTAAAGATTGAAGTTAAAAACATAAAAACCAGGCTCGACAATATGGCGAACGAAAAACGAAGAAACAACGTGGTGGTGAGTGGGTTGAAGCTGGTAAATACAGAGCAGAAATCGATGAAGGGTGAAATTAAGGAATTTTTCAAGGGGAATATGGATCTGGAGATTGAACCAAAAAATATCAACAAAATAGGACCCAATATGTGCGTAATTTAGCTGGAGGATAAATTCGAGAAAATGAAAGTGATGAAAAGTAAGAGCAAGTTGAAAGACTGTAAAATAGGTAGGATATATATTAATGATGATCTGACCAAAACACAAAGAAAAAAACAGGCAAAATTGAGAGGTATCGCAAGGGAGGAAAGAGCAAAAGGTAAAGATGTGAGAGAGGGTTTCCAAAAACTATTTATCGATGGTGAACGCTATTTTTGGAATGAGGAGATGGAAAGAATAGAGAAAATACCTCCAAAAAACTGATAGAAGCGGAAACTATCGAGATGGGAAAAAATATGACGAATAAGCAGGAGAAAGGACTACGAAACGATAAAGACACAGGATCTAAGAGAGAAAAATTGTTGAGTTCGAGGATTGCAACGTGGAATGTCAGGAGTATTCGAGATAAGGAGAATGAGCTGGTGAGGGAATTCGAGGAGACGAAATTGGATATATTGGCGATAACGGAAACGAAAAAGAAGGGTAGAGGAGAAATAAAGATGGAGGGTGAGCATCTGCTAATCTACAGTGGAGTTCCTGAGAACATGAGAGCCAGAGCAGGCGTGGGATGTATGATAAGGAGAGACATTTGCTGGCAACTGAATAGATGGGAAGGTTGGACAGAGCGAATATTATCGATATAAATGGGAAATAAGGAAGAGACAAAAACGTTCATAATAGTGTATGGACCCAATGAAGACGATAGTACACCAAATAAAGATAAATTCTGGGAAGACCTAACTGAAGTCACTGAAACAGCAAGAGGAACGATTATCATAATGGGCGATTTCAACAGCAGAGTGGGAAGAAAAGATGAAATTTATAAATCAGTGATGGGACCACACGGGGAAGAAACTAGAAACTACAATGGTGAGAGAATGCTCGATTTTTGTCTACTGAATGATTTTGTTGTTACTAATACATTTTTTCAACATGAGGACATACATAAGTATACGAGAGAGGTCAAAAGTCGAGGGGAAAAATCAATTATAGATTACATCCTGATACAAAAGGAGAGAAGATATATGATACTAGACACTTAAGTAAGAAGGGGCCCAGAAATCGGATGCGATCACTATATGCTGGTATCTAAGCTGAGGAAGGAAAAGATGGAAGAAGAAGTAAAGTGTAAAAGAGAAGAATCCTATGAATGCCTTAGGTCTTACAAGCTAGCTAGTAGAGAAATTGCCGATAAATATAGGTATGAAACTGAAAAGAGATTCGAAAGGGAAAATGTGTCAAGGACGCACAGAACATTGGAGAGCATATGGGGGAGTTTCAAGAGCATAGTTACCGAAACTACACGTAATGTATGTGGAAGTTATAAGAAGACGAATAAGAGAAAACAAACATCATGGTGGACAAGCGAGATAAAATATCAGGTGAAGATTAAAAAGGATAAATGGAAGCAATACCTGAGTCATAAAACAGTGGAAAAATATGGGCAATACAAACAACAAAGAAAAGTAGTAAAGGAGTTGATTCAAAGGGAGAAGAGGAAGAAATGGGAAGAATTTGGGGAAAAAATGGAGAAAGACCATAAGAGTAATCAAAAGCTGTTCTATAGAGTTCTTAAAAATGCGAGAAAGACACCAAGGAATGATAATGTGTTGATAAAGGATAAAGATGGAAACCTGCTGAAGGAAGATACTGCAATAATGGAAAGGTGGAGAGGATATTTTGACGACCTACTGAATGAGGAGGGATTTGAGAGGGATGTAGAACAGGAAATTGGGGAAACACAAGAATTAAGTGAGGAAGAGGAAGGCATATCAATGGAAGAACTGAAGAAAGCGATAAATACCCTAAAAAATGGCAAAGCAGCAGGATGTGACAGAATAACAGCATAAATGTTGAAATACCTAGGAGAAAAAGGAACCGAAATGCTATTGGAAATTGTTCAGAGGGCATGGACAGAAGAAGTAATACCACTGGATTGGCAAACATCTTTGATAGTACCAGTACACAAGAAGGGGGATGTGCAAGAATGTAACAACTATAGGGGTATCACTCTGTTGAGCTCAGCTATGAAAGTTTTTGAGAGAATACTGGATGGAAAAATAAGAGAGAAGATTGAAACAAATCTAGAGGAAACGCAAAGCGGCTTCAGAAAGGGAAGAAGTATACAAGACCACATATTCACGTTGAAAATACTGATTGAGAGGGCGAAACAAAAAGATGGTAGGATATACATGGGTTTTGTGGATTTGGTGAAGGCTTTTGACAGAGTTGAAAGAAGGAAACTATGGAAAATTCTGGAAGAGAGGGGAATGAACAAGAAAATTATAAGACTTGTTAAGAATGTGTATGATTTGAACAGGAATAGAATTATCAGCCACAACCGAACATCTGGAGAATTCAGTACAAAAATAGGTTTAAGACAAGGAGGTAGTTTGAGCCCTGTGCTGTTCACAATATTTATGGATGAGATTCTGAAGGAGTGCACAAGAAGATCGAAGAAATTTCAAGTCGGGTACAGAAACTTAAAGAGAGTGGTAATATCAGAATGTGCCTTCGTGGACGATATTGTTATCGTTGCTGAGAGTGAGAGAGATCTACAGACAAATATGGACATCTGGAATACGGTGTTGAAGGAATTCGGAATGGAAATGAACAAGGAAAAAACGAAAATTATGGTGGTGAGCAACTCTCAGGAAATCGTTGACGTACAGATAGAAGGAGTAAGATTGGAGCAGGTGACATCTTTCAAATACTTAGGAGTCTAATAATTGTCATCGAAAAGTCGTTGTTTAACTTTTCTACTTGTTTGTTATATCTGCTATTACAATCTGCTTCAAATAATCTCAGAACATTCTTAAGGTTGTGTTTTATGTGATTGGGCGTTAAATGTTTCCTCTTGCATTCCAGGAGAAAGATTCTTCTATTTATCATGGATGCTAATTTTTTGTTGTTGGATGACCACTTCTTCATTTTGTTCGTTGTTTCTCTGCCATGTAGTGTAGTGATGGTATCAAAAAATCCCATTATTTAGATGTTTGGAGTAAGATCACAGTCGTACTAATTTGTATTGAGAAAATAAGGGAATTCGACTGAAAGATTTTTATGTTTATCTCTTTATTCTGTGCCTAGCTTTCTTTCAGTCGAATTCCCTTATTTTCTCAATACAAATTAGTACGACTGTGATCTTACTCCAAATATATATATATATATATTTATTTATTTATTCTCAAAAATCGTTTGAAAATTAAACTCGATAACGTTGATATCAGATAAAGTGACTACAGCTGCATATGTGCATACATCTTCGAACGGACGAAAAAACGTTCATATTTCGTTTTCACGATAAGTGTTCCATCGTTTATCTTGAATATTGAAATAAATCATCGGCATTTGTTTCAGCGTTGTTGCCAAATTTTGTTCAATTAGTTTGCATTTTCCTGTTTCGGAAAATTATTCAGGATGCCATCTGACGCGTCTGCGTTAGCTATTCCTTATGCCAATCGTAAGACCGCTTCCAATCGTATTTCAGAAATCCTCGAGGTAGCGCAGAATGCTCAGGGCGATCCCGCTTTGATTTCGGAGCTGAAGATGCGAATGAATAGGTTAGAGTCAATTTATAACAATTTGAAGCTAGCCATTTCAAGATTGTTAATGCGAGGGCAAATGAGGGTGAAGAAGTTCTTCAAACACAGGAAGATATTCGTTCTTTAGTAGATAAACAATATTTCACTGTTAATCCATCTTTTATAATTTGGTTGAAAAGGTAAATCGAAACAGTGAAACGGGGACTGCTCCACCTACAGTATCGCACGTTAGATTACCCAAGATTTCACTACCCACTTTTGGAGGTGTTTTGAAAGAATGGCCTAATTTTCGTGATTTGTTCGTATCATTGGTTGATAAAAATTTGTCGTTGAGCAACATTGAAAAATTTCAGTACAGTAATTTGAGTAGTACATCCAATGATGCTCTGGAAATAGTTAAAGGAATACCTTTGTCAGGGGACAATTATCCGATCGCTTTCGGTAGTTTACTTAAGCGTTATAATAACAGGAGGCCTTTAGCAGTTTCGTATTGGAACGAAATTTTTCGTTTTCCAAAATTAGAAAAGGAGAATGTTATTTCATTGAGGAAATTGTTAAATGTATTTTCTGAAAATTTATCCGCTTTCGACAATCGATTTCAAAACAAGAACTTAATTCGAATTAGATCGCAGTAAGGAAGAATTACCTCAATATACCGACTTAATAGCATTTTTGTCATATCATTGTAAAGCCTTAGAGGCAGTCGAATCATCGAATGATAAGTTTCAAGTTCAGAGGAATAATTCTTCGGCTTGTACTCCTAAAGTTGTTAGAAATAATAGTTCGCGGGTTTCATTCTTAACTGATGCAAATTCTGTTGAAAAATTAACATGTGTTTTTTGTAAATCATCGAACCACGTGAACCTGAATTGCTCTATTTTTCAGAATCGCCCTCCATATGATAGATTTTTGTTAGCTAAAAATCATCAGTTGTGTTTAAAATGTTTGCAATCTTCTCATCGTTGTAATAGTTGTCCGAGTAAATCGTCATGCGGACGTTGTGGAAGTAGTAGACATCATTCATTTCTACATTTTGAGCGGGTTGAATTTAATCGATCATTGGAAAATAAACCGAGCACTTCAGCTTCAGGTTCTTTGATTCATAAAAATAATTCGGATAGTTCTGAGGCTATATTTGATAATAAGTCTCAAACTAGTTTAAATCAGGCAGTTTCTCTGCAAATTTCTCCTATTGAATCGTCAGAATCGTTTGTTTTGCTTTCGACAGCAGAAATTTTGGTAAAAGACGCATTTAGTGATAAACAAAAAATTCGTGCATTGCTTGATAATGGAGGTCAGGCTTGTTTCATAACATCAAAATGTTTGAATAAGTTAGGTTTGAGATATTTTCCCTTGACAACTTCGATTCGTGGAATTGGTAGCTCTCCTGTTGTACCCAAGGGATCTTCAACTTGTACGATTAGTTCATGTTATGACACCGAGCAAGAATTAAAAGTTGATGTCTTTGTTTTACCAAAAATATGTTCGGATATGCCAAATTTCAAGATAACTTCGTTTAATTGGCCTCATATAACTTCTCTGAAATTGGCTGATCCCAGATTTCATAGTTCGCGTTCGATTGATATGCTCATTTCTGCGGATATCTTTGCTCAGATGTTGATTCCAGGTAAAGTTGAAAATAATATTGGAGAACTTATAGCTATCAATACATTATTCGGTTGGGTTTTGACTGGACGAATCGGTTCAGAAAGTTCTTTTGTTGATAGTGCTGGTTTAACATCATTTTTGGTTTCATGTCCAACTGAAGTAGAATCATTGAAAAATACGTTAAAGAAATTTTGGGAGTTGGAACAAATACCTGAACATAATGTCATTTCTGAAGATGATCAGCTCTGCGAAGATATCTTCTCGAAAACTACCACTCGGGATGTTGATGGTCGATATATAGTCGATTTGCCTTTTATTTCGAATTTGGAACCATCTTTTCAAGATTCTCGGGAGATAGCTATCAAAAGATTTTTCAACTTGGAATGTCGGTTAAGCATGATGTTTTGAAAATTCAGTATGATGACTTCATGCGTGATTATTTGAATTCGGGACATATGGCCATTGCTCCAAATTTGACGGATTATTCTAAATCCTATTATTTTCCACATCACTGCGTTATAAAACCTGACTCATTGACAACTAAATTGAGAGTAGTCTTTGATGCATCTCAAAAATGCACATCGGGGTTTTCACTTAATGATTCGTTGTACGTCGGCCCCAAATTACAAACTGATTTGGTGGGTCTTTTGGCTCGTTTCAGAACACATCGTATTGCTTTTACTGCTGACATTAAGCAGATGTTTCGACAAATTATAGTTTCGCCTAAGTTTCGAGATTATCAGCGTATTTTTTGGCGTTTCTCTAGTGATGAACCACTTTTAGAATATACGTTGAATACGGTTACATTCGGATTAACATGTTCGCCGTTTCTTGCAAATAGAGTAATCAAACAGCTCGCCATTGATGAGGGTTGTAACTTTCCGTTAGTCATTTCAATTTTAAATAATGATATTTATATCGATGATGTTCTGTCGGGAAGTGAATCTTTAGATGATGCTCGTGTAATTATCGAACAATTGATTTGTGCTTTTGGAAAAGCCGGTTTCCCTCTGAGGAAATGGGCTTCAAATTGTTCTGAATTACTTAGTTTTCTGCCAGATGAATTTAAACAGATTCCTCTTGATTTGGACGACAGTTCTATTGTTAAAGTCTTGGGTTTGAAATGGAATCCTACTAAAGACGTATTTTGTTATACCGTGAATGTTTCATCTGAAGAATGCACTAAACGCACTATTTTATCGGAGTTAGCGAGAATATTTGATCCTTCAGGCGGATCGGCCACCGAATGCGAAGTTGCGCGATTTTTTTTTTTTGGTGTAGCAGGGGGAAAATCTGCAAACAGACGAACACAACCTCTCCTGAGGGGGAACAGTGTGGGGATTCTCACTCTCTGAGCTCGAGACCCACTAAAAACCCTTAACTGCTTCTTCATAGGTTCCGGGCATTTTGCCTATTAACCAGTTGACTCTTATGGTTTCTGGACTCTCACACGATCATAGTCGTGTTGATATTTGTATGCAGCCTATAGCTTTTATAGGTTAAGCTCTTCTTTGGTTACATTTAAATCCTTAACTGATCT
Organism: Coccinella septempunctata; assembly: GCF_907165205.1. Lineage (NCBI taxonomy): Eukaryota > Metazoa > Arthropoda > Insecta > Coleoptera > Coccinellidae > Coccinella > Coccinella septempunctata. Next base: position 22,794,242 of record NC_058189.1, read on the forward strand.
CTGGGTCTTCGGTGGTGGGTTCTTAACCTTCTAGCTTCTTCCGTTGGATCGTAGTCGACTAATCTTCGTAGTTCCTCATTTGGATGTTGTTTGGCTTTGTCGAATATCCTTTCCGCCTTTCTCTTCATAAATTATGTAACTGGTTCCCATTCCAAGTCCTTGTAGATTTGTTTGTTCCTAACAAACCAGGGTACGTCCATCGCCATTCTAAGGAGTTTATTCTCAGTGGCCTGTATTTTCTTGATGTGGGTCTTGGCTGCGAAGCCCCATGCCGCCGATCCATATGTGAGTTGTGGTCGCGCAATTGTTTTAATCATCGTCAACTTGATGTTCTTATTCATATGACTTCTTCTGCCTATGAGTGGATAAAGTTTACTCATTGCGGCTTTTGTTTTATCAACTGCACATTTGATGTGGTTTTTCCATGTAAGTCCTCTGTCAAGCGTCACTCCTAGGTATGTTGCTTCATTTTTCCATTCAACCTCTTCTCCATCAACTTCAAGGTTCTCTTCCATCCTCAAACTTCTCTTTTGCAGTAATTTTGCTTGAGTCTTTCTTCCATTGATTTGGATTTTCCATTTGATGCACCATTTGAGTAATTCATCTATGGCTTCCTGCAGTCTCCGGTGTATGATCTCTGGGCGTCGATGTCTGAACGCTATTCCTGTGTCATCTGCGTACAAGGTGAGCATATTTCTAGCATTCTTCGGGATATCATAGACGTATATTACGTAAAGCAGAGGTCCAAGTACCGATCCTTGAGGCACTCCCGCTTCCAATTGTCTGGTTTGAGAGGTTGCTCCATCTATTTTCACATAAAAGTTTCTATTCCTTAGATAGTTCCTTATAATCTTGCATAGCTTGGTCGAATATCCTGCTTTTTTCATCTTGTAGATTAGGCCTTCGTGCCATACTCTATCAAAAGCTCTCTCGATATCCATCAGAACTAATCCTGTGGCCTGTTTGGTCTGCATTCCTTCGGTGACGAATTCTATGAGCCGTAGTAATTGGAGTTCAGTCGAATGTTCTCGTCGAAATCCAAATTGTTCGGGTTGAATTATCTTCAACATTTGTTTCCTCATTCAGCCTTTTAGCGATAACCCTCTCGACGATTTTTCCTAGTGCTGATAGTAGGCTGATTGGTCTATAATTTTGAGGAAATTTCCGTTCCTTTGTAGGCTTGTTAAAAACTATCATTTCTGCAGTTTTCCATCTCTTTGGGTAGTATTCGGTCCTCATCACTCCGTTTGTTATATTCGTCAAGGCTGCTATTCCTTTTCTAGGCAATTTCTTCAACATATAATTCGTTATCCTATCTTCTCCCGGCGCTTTCCTGTTTTTCAATTTCATTATGATCTCTTTGATTTCTGTTGGTGAAGCCGGTTTTGGAATGATTTCGGTTTCCGGTAGTTCCATCATCAGTTCTTCGTTTGCCTCCACTTCTTCTCCTAGATCTCCATTGTCTTCATCATTTCTGTAATTTATTCTGGCTTCTCTCTCAATTGAGTCGGCAAGTGCTTCGGCTTTTTCAAGTTTCGTATATACCATTCCGTTTGCTCCATGCAGTGGAGGTATAACTGTCTGTTCTCGTTTTAAGCGTTTTTGCATTTTCCAAGCCGAGTGATCTATTGTATTCAGTTCCCTTAATCTCTGGTGCCATCTGTTATTACGCAGTTCTGTTAAAGCATTTTTCAATATCTGACTATGCTTATTCAGTTTCTTTTTGTCTTCTTCTTTTTTTGTTGTTCTGTAGATTTTTCTGAGTCTTCTGTTCTTTTTTATAAGTTCCTTCATATCCCTTGGCGTATCTCCATGTGAATGTTTCGGAATTGGTTTCTTTATTCTCTTGGTGCTTTCTTCATAGGCTTCTTTTATATGATTTTCCAATTTTTCAACTGCTTCATCTAATTCATCCCGGGAGTTTATTTGGGGAATTTCCGTGATTTTCTCCTGAAGTAAATTCTTATATTTCTCCCAGTCTGTGCTATCCTTGGTTTGTGTCTCTTCTTCGTTTCTTGGGCCATGTCCCACTATGAATTCTATGGGTTTGTGGTCTGAAGTTCCGTCTTCTATTGTATCAATGCTGATTTCTTCAGTGATGTCTTTCATTACGACAATGTCCAGTACATCGGGTAGTCCATTTACTCTTGGTATGTAGGTCGGTATATCAGGTCCTATTACAACTGCATTAAGTTTTTCAGCATAAATCTTCAGTCTTCTCCCGTTGGTATTTTCCACTCTACTATTCCATTCCTGCGATTTGCAGTTAAGATCACCAATTATGATTTTAGGGTGTTCCTTCTTGTAGCATTTTTAGATCCTCTTCCAGCATGTTCTTATCCGGTGATTTATAAGTTGGAATAATTTTCACTTGTCCTCGATTAGTATTCACAATAATCGATATTGCTTCTACTTCTTGTCCATTGAATATTTGGTCGAAATGGTGATCCATATTCCTTCTAGCCAGTATAGCAACGCCAACTGTGCTGTTAGGTCTATCATTTCTGTAGATATCGTATTTGGAAAATGCTATCCGAACGTTGGGGTTAAGTCTTGTTTCTCGGAGAGCTATGACATCCGGTCTCCTCTCTTCAATCAGTTCTTCGAATTCTGGTCTGCGGGCTCTCAATCCTTCGACGTTCCAAGAGACAATTATGAGATTGTTCTTTATCGTCGTATCAGCCATTAAATATTCTTAATAATTTGCTGCATCTTCTTTTCAATCTCTTTCTCCAGTTTCTGCATCATCGTGCTGAGGAGGTTTTTCGTGAACTTATCCAGTTCTTCAGTGATTCCAGAAATTCCTTTCCTGGTTTCGGCTTTTTTGACGGTTTGTAACTTTTCCTTCTTTTTCTCTGGATTCTTCGTCCCTTTGACCACTTTGGTTGCAGTTTCCTGGGGGTTCTTCACTTCCGAAGAGTTTTGTGTTGGCCTCGAGCTGGTCTGGTTCGATCTTGGCGATCTCTTGGTCTTTTTAGTGACCAATTTCCATTCGCTACATCCCTTGTAGCTGGCTGGATGTCCTTGCTCTTCACAGAGAACACAAGAGGCATTTTGCTCCTCGTTCTCCCTGGTTAGCGTACACTCCTTGGAGCTGTGATTACCGGAGCATTTCACGCACCTCGATGGAAAAGTGCACTTACTTTGGGCATGTCCATATCGCAGACAGCGGTAACATTGTCCAGGCCCGGTCGTCCTTCTCTTAGGTTCAACAACACAGTAGAGCCTTCTCACCTCGAAGATACCCTTATTCTGGGTTTTAACCAGCAATAAGGGCATCGGCTTTTTTGTTTTATTTGAGGTCATCCTTATGACCTCAGCATCGACGATCCCTTGGTCCTTCAGGTCGTCAAGGATCGTCGGGATATCTGCATCCAGCGGTAGGTATCTCACTACCGCGTAGATTTTCTTTTCCTCCTCCCGTTGAAGAGTGTAAAACTCCCTATTTATTTTATGAAGGAAGTCCGTCATCCTTCTTTGATCATCGGCGGTTTGTGGGACGATTCTTATACTGTCCTTTACTGTCGTCGCTCTTTGGTATTTAATACCGTTTCGCATTAATGCGTTGGAAATTGACGTCCATTCTGACGTACCTCTCAGGGTGACTGGGGGAATTTTTTCTTTCCTCTCCTCCACTGGAGTGTTTTTCTGTTGAGCTGAGGCTGTACCCGTCGTCGTGATGGGTGGAATTTTACTTTTTTTAGGTATCTCTGTTGCTTCTTTTGCGGTCTCTTCGTCTGAAGATGCACTTTCTTTACGCGCTCGTTTTGTGGGTGGCGCGTTCTGGGTTTTTGCAACTTGAGTTGCAAAATTTTTCTTCTTTTCCGGTTCTGGAGCTACTTCCTGTTTGGAGGAATTTTTAGGGACCGCTACCGGCTTTGCAATTTCTGCAAATGTGGGGGATTTCTGTGCCGAAATGTGTTTTGCAATTTCCGCAAAACTAGGGGATTGAGGCGCTTTATTCTTATTAACTTCCTTTCTCAAGAGGCGTATCTCCCCGACCAACTGAGCTACGGTTTCAGTTAATTTATTTATTTGAGCCTTCAATTGCTCATTCTCTTCTTTGAGCCTTACAAGCTCCTCTGCTTCTCTATCGCTAAATTCTTCGGTGTCCGTAGCTTCCATGTAGGAGCTCTCATTGTCTGAGACCTCCGACTTTTTGTCCGTATTGAACTATATGAGGTATTTCTGTGTAATAATGAATATTGGAAATACTCACTAATATGTTACTTCTAAGCTATGTGGCTAAGTTATATATTTTCTATACTATGAGAAAAATAAATCGACTCACCAGTGATATCCGTGGAACCAGCGATCTTGGGGGTGATCTGGACTCGACACTGAATACACTGAATTTGAACGAATTTCCGCTCTATAACACATACACTTATATAACTTACAAAAAACTTCGGAAGTTTCGTAGACGGAATCAAAAATTCCGTAGCTTCGCTAGTGTACACTTTCACTTCGACTTTCTCTTTTACAATACGAGAGATGACGTATCGCACTGGTATCATTCAACACATCTACCTGCTTCAACGTCTCGAGGTGAACTAGTTGCGCGAAGCTGAGCATTTTCAGTACTAATATAATTGACAAGCTACGAATCGAGTGACGTAGCTCGTGATTTAGCATTGAAACTACTTCGCATTCGGTGGCCGATCCGCCTTAGGCTTTCTCGCACCTATTACATTTTTCGCTAAATATTTGAACCAAATTTTATGGAGTTTGGGATTAGATTGGGATGACGTTCCTTCAGAGAATATCGTTTCTCGATGGAATCAATATAGATCAGAACTCGAGTCTCTTTCAAATCTTGAAATTCCTAGATTTTTAGAAATTCCTCGATCCAAATCTTGTGAATTGCACGGATTTTGTGACGCGAGTGAACGAGGTTATGCTGGTGTTGCGTACTTGAGAATGAAGATTTCGGAGTTCGAATACAAGTCGATATTAGTTCTGGCAAAAACAAAGGTTGCTCCCTCAAAAAAGGTATCGATACCAAGATTGGAGTTGTGTGCCGCCGTGTTGTTAAGTAACATGTTAAGTTATATAAAATCGGTATTTGTTTCCAATTTCACTATAACTCGCACATTTGCCTGGTCAGTTTCCAATGTTGCATTATGTTGGATCAAGTCTCCACCAAGTAGATGGAAGACTTTCGTCGCCAATAGAGTAGCTTCTATTCAAGAAAAGGTTAGTCCAAGTAGCTGGCATCATATAAATGGTTGTGAAAATCCAGCAGACATCGGATCTATAGGTTGTCTACCCTCTGAGCTTTTAGATAATTCATTATGGTGGGCGAGGCCCCCTTTTCTTAGAAGTGTTTTATCTGTTTTTAATGGAATTGCAGAAAATTTCTCTGATGATGAGATAATATCGGAAACGAAACTTTATAGTTTCAATGTTCATGTTGAAGATGGAGTAGTTTCTTCTTTATTAGAAAAATATTCGTCTTTAAGTAAAATACAGTCTATTATGGCCTATCTTTATAGATTCATGAATAATATTCGGAAAGATAAACATAAAATGAGTGGTATTCTTACTGCCATAGAATTGAATACGGCTTTAATGATCGTTGTTAGAAACGTTCAGAGTATTGTTTTTGCGGAAGAAATGAGGCGGTTAAAACAAGGTTTACCTCTTTCGAAACCTCTACGCAAATTGATGCCGTTTCTATGCGATTTCGGTTTGCTCAGAGTAGGCGGTCTTATTATTAATGGTAGATTATCTTATGATAAGAAATATCCGATTTTGCTACCTAGAAAACATAGATTGACGGAATTAATAATCGAAAGTTTTTATCGCAAGTATTTGAATCCCGGTCTACGTATACTGCAGTATTTGCTCTCGCAACAGTATTGGATTCTGTCACCTAGAAGGGCAATTTGCAGTATTATTTCAAAATGCTTCAAATATTTCAGGACGAATCCTAAAACTTTTCAGCCATTGATGGGAAATTTGCCTCCCTTTCGTATATCCCAGGCTAAACCGTTTTCTTGCGTGGGTATCGACTTTGGTGGTCCGTTCACCATCAAAAGTAGCGGATTGCGATCTGCTGAAATACAGAAATCGTATCTTTGTCTGTTTGTTTGTTGTGCTACAAAGGCATTGCATTTAGAATTGGCTTCGGATCTAAGTACTGCCTGTTTTCTGGCCGCCTTTCGTCGTTTTATTGGAAGGCTCGGTCGAGTATCACACATTCACACGGATGGTGGTACTAACTTTGTAGGGGGAGCAAATTATTTGAAGAACATCTTGAGGGATGCTGCGGAGTACGAAAAATTGGAATGGTCGTTTAATCCTCCCGCCACACCACATTTCGGTGGTCTTGCTGAGAGCGGTATCAAGTCGGTCAAAACACATTTGTGTAATAGGAGAACAAATTCTCACTTTCGAAGAATTGAACACATTATTAGTTCAAATAGAAGCTGTGCTCAATTCGCGCCCTCTGACAGAACAAAGTTCAGATCCCAATGATTTTTAGGTTTTGACTCCAGGTCATTTTTTGACATTGGAACCGTTATCGGCTTTGCCGGACCCTGATTTGACTTCGTTGAATTTCAATCATCTCGATAGGTGGCAATTATTGACTCGATTGCACCAAGATTTCTGGAAGCGATGGCACATTGAATACTTGCATTCTTTAAATCAACGATTGAAATGGACGAGCGACGGTGTTGGAATAGATGTCAGTGATTTAGTTCTGATAAAGGATGAAAATCTTCCCCCATTAAAGTGGAAGATTGGTAGAATCACGAAATTATATCCCGGCAGGGATGGAGTTGTTCGAGTGGCTTCGGTGAAAACACCTGATAGTCAGTTCAAACGTGGACTTACTAAATTATGTCCACTACCAAAATCAAATTAGTTTTTTGAATTTTTTCATGTATACATGGAGGTTCGAGTATATATGCACTTGTTTATTTTATTTTGCTTGAATCAAGCTGTACATTGATTTTTTTTTCGGGCTCTATTTAAAAAAAAAATATCTTGATATTTTTGGTGAGCGGAATGTTAGGGTTTCGCATATTTTTTGGTTTGTGGATTTCGGAACGAATAGACCAATGTCGAAATATTTTGTTTGTTTTCCCTTGTTTGCACCACAATGTGTAATGCTGGCAACACCGGAATTTCGAGGGAAGAGTATTTCCCCGAAGATCGAGAAGAGAGGAGATTTTTCGCATCGTCGTCGACGGTAGATTTTCGTGGCATTTTTGGAGAGTGTCGTTCACATTCGGTGAAGTTTTATGGTCGAAAGTGAAAGAAAGGTGAGTCAGATTATCGTTCTGTTGTGTTACTTTTTGATCGTTTGATTTGATATTATTGTTCGAATTCAATACAGTCCACTTGCTCTTTTGTCGCGCTTAAACACAATGAACTTCCATTCTGTAGGTACACAGGTAAGACGTCCTTATTCAAGATGTCGATTATGAGTGACAGTTTCTTGGATGTATTGAATCGGGGAGGTGCTGTTCGATGAAGAGGATCTGTTCCTTCCAGTTCGGCAAAGTATCTCCTCATCTCAGAGTCAACTTGTCGGTGGAGCTCTTCCCTATCGTCCTGGTGTTCCGGCTCACTTGGGTTGCAAGATGGACTTTCAGTGTCAATTTCTTCTGGCTGTTGTTGCCCAGGCATGTGGATTTCATCAGAGGTGTTGGTGTTATTCTCTATTGAGATTTGGGTAAGCGTTGCAGAATTCTTCATGGAGCCTTTTCCTATAGTTGTTCGTGTTCTGCCCTAGTCCCGTGATGGAGTTATATATGCGCACAATAGTTTCATTAATGGACGTTGTCCACTTCATGCGCTTTCTAACTAACCCCGCTTGGGTGAGCACTGGCTGAATATCCTGCGCAGCACCTTCAGCGGTTCGAGTCGGCAATTGAATTGGACTCGTTGGTTGCTGCAGCGTGGCTGGCCGCACCGTCTACGTCGTTACGATGGCTACCCGGCAGGCCATCTACTTGATAGCTGCCAGGCAAGCCAGACATATGACTTAAGCCTTGCGGCTTTCACACTCATCTCCAGAGGAAAATTCATTTATCTCAGATATCTCAGATATCAAAAGGATTAAGCTCTGTTGGAGCCCTTTCCAGGTTTTCGGGCTCGTGGTTGTGGTCGGGTCCGGGTCGCTCCTCGCCTCCCTGCTGTAGGTTGGATTCCTGCTCCACCCGCATTTTCTGTCGGAGCAGACGGTGTTCCCCTGCATTCCCCATGTAGTTGCGTACAGCTCTCGCCGTTCCGAGCAGTACCGCCTTCTGCATGACTTTATAAATATTTTCGTCCAACTGAAGTTTTCTCAAGTTCTCTAGTAGTTTCTTCGGTATCAGGCCTGTAGATGAAATGACAATAGCGATGGTCTTTATATCTTTCAGCTTCCACTGTCTTCTGGTTTGTTCCTCGAGATCTCTGTATTTTGAAATTTTTTCAGTGTGTCTATCTAGAAGATTGTTATTATTTGGAATTGCCACGTCGATGAATAGTGCTGTGTCCTCATCCTTATTGAGCAATATGAGGTCTGGTCTATTGTGGGTTTTAGTGCCAATTCTTGGTGAAGAATCTTGGCAACAGCATCATGTCTATTTTTGTACTCCGTGCCCGCAAACTTCTGACATCCCCCGGTAATGTGCTGGATAGTTTCATGTGTCGCACAGCCATAACGACAGCTATCGTCCTCCACTGAGGCATCCTTGGCGATGTATTTCATGTAATTTCTTGTTGGAATCACCTGATCCTGGGAAACAACCTTCCGGAAGTCAACAAGTAGTTCAACGCAGATATGTCGACGTGATCATGGTTGACCTCATTCTGGTGCCTCCCATGCAGAGTTTTTCCAATCAGTTTTTGCATTTTACTTTCTGCAGAGTGTTCGACGGTTTCCAAGTGATCCTGGTGTAGCTTTAACGGTGTAGAAGTATCAGCAACACAAACTACTCGATGGAGTTCTGACGAAGCTGCCTTGCTCAAGAAATATTTTCTAAGTCCTTCAATTTCCTGGGACATACGGTTGGACAAATCAACAATTCCTCTACCCCCAAGATGTCGTGGCAGCTCTGTCCGTTCTATTGAGATTTTGGGGTGATGTGTATAGTGTTTATTCAGCATCGTCCTTATTTTTCTCTGTAAAGCTGCTAAATCGGTAGTCATCCAAGAGATAATACCAAATAAATAGCTCAGCGCCGAGCAAGCGTAGGTGTTGATCGCTTTTATCAGATTCTTGCTGTTAAGACCAGTTTTCATTATCCTCCTTAATCTTCAGATGAACTCCTCCGTTAATTCTTTCTTCATCCGGGTCTGATTGATTTTTTTTGCCTGTTTTATGCCTAGATACTTGTATGTGTCTCCTTCCTTTAATGCTTCAATTTCTGCACCTTTCTTGAATTTACACGTACCATCTTCTATTTTCCCTCTCGTTATGTTTAGAAGTCGACATTCTTCTAGTCCAAACTTCATTTTGATGTCTTCCAAGAATCCTTCCACCATTTTCAGCATCAGTTGCATTTGTTTTTTGGTAGATGCGAAGAGTTTTAAATCGTCCATGTAAAGGAGATGATTCAGTTTCATCATAGTTGTACTGCCGCTCTTGATGGAAAATCCGTAGTCCGTAGAATTCAATCTATGAGACAAGGGATTTAGGGCCATGCAAAACCACAGAGGGCTCAGCGAGTCTCCTTGGAAAATTCCGCGTCTTATTGGAATAGGTCCTGTTGTAATGGAGCAATCTGCTGCTTTCATTTGAAGACTAGTACGCCAGGTTGACATGGCGTTTTTCAGGAATTAACAATATTGGGATCCACCTTGTAAATCTTCAAGATCGCCAAGAGCCATTCGTGAGGTATAGAATCGAATGCTTTTTTGTAGTCTATGTACGCATCGTAAAGATTCCTTCGCTTGGAGAACGCTTGATTGCAGATAACTGAATCTTTTATACAGGCCAACACACATTTTGGCGCCTGCGATTTTTTAACTGTTCCTGAGTGATTTTTGGATGCAGAATGTAAAAAAGTTCCCAGATTTTGTCTATCAGATCTAGTTTTCGAGATTTTAAAAAAAAATTGTGTATATAATTTACGTTATAACTGTTATAATATATCATATTACTATCGACAGTTTAAAAAACAAAGACATATGGATTTAAGTATTTATTGCAGAAACTAAATTTACATATTTACATTAGTCAATAATCACATAAAAAATTTCTTTTATACGATTTTCTAGGATGGAGTTTGTAACGTGGTCACCTCGGAGAATATTTATCCCGAGCGCCAGCTATTTTTTTCAATAGGAAGAATAGCAAACCTACCAGAATAGCTGCTAGTTGAAGACAGAGTTCGCTGTTATCTAGGGTGGTAGCGATAACGAAGTAGTCAAAATCAAATTGTGTAAAAGTTTATTCACACCTTCGGAAACTGATTATATGTACAAGGGAGATATGTGTGATATAAAATATGAGCGAATCTATAAGCGAACATACATTCGGGAAATTCTATCCGGTCACGAGCACTTTATGAAGTTTACACCGGGTGTAGTGAAAAATCATAGGTTCAATAAAAATGCGCCAACCAGAACTGACGGAATGAATACTAAGTACTTGCTATACGGTATCGGGATGTAATTGTATTTCTCCAGAAATGAAACACAACCAGGGCGGATCTATTCGAGACTTTTATTCGCTACCCCAAGAGCTATAACGCACCATGACTGATAGAAAAGAAGAGATTTCGCATTCAACACTTATGACGCGGAACGCGGACAGGGGAGTTGACGGGACTTTCCCTTCAGTACCCCAAAGGCTTGCGCACCGTCACTGATAGCGGAGGGAAAAGTCAGACTCGCGAAACAGGTTAAAGAACGATAAAATACAATAAAAAGCGATACAGTACAGCAGTGTCAAAGTCAAAGAAGTAACCGGTGTAGGTCTAACAAAGAAACTGAACGGTACAGACAGGGACCTACCTCCTTTGTTCCAGGCACTCGCGGAAAATCAAAGGAAAGAAAAGAAAACTAAAAATTAATTCTAAATAGCACTGTTGCAACAGAAAAAAATTATTCTTAAACGGCGAAAAACGGAAAACTAACTGAAGTAAAAAGAGCTGGATCGAAAGTAGAAGTCTCCACGTTAAAACTGAAATCAAAGAGCGAAAAGTCACAAGTCGAAGTACTGAAGTAAACGAGCAAAAGTTCAAAAGTGACCGTCGCGGGAGAAAAATTTGCTTTCATAGGCAAACCCCCCTCACGTTAAAAATCTGAAAATTCCAGAATGTGACAAGAATGAAAAACGTCGTCAGCTCCGGTTTATCGCATATCAACAGATGAAAAACGTCGGAATCTTCAACGGCATGCAAGAAAAACAACGTTAAACACAGATAAACGGTTTTTTACATTTAGTCTGCCTATCGGAATGAACGCACTGAATATTCGAGAGTTAGAATATTTTCAAAGACGGAAATGTAAAATGGAAGGAATGCACTAAAATGAACTCCAATTTTCCTCAGAAAACTGGGGTTCATTACACCCCCCGTAGTTTGGAAGAAATTAACTTACGATGAAATAGTGAGTTTAATTTCACGACACTATCTACCCCCATAAATAATGACCTTACTTTCGCGTGCGCCACCTATATGTGCACGTGACCAGACTTACAAGTGAAGTAACCTTTGAAGTACCTATTTCTCTCTATGGTTGGCAGTGGTAGTTCCAATGCGCACGCAGAAACGTCAGCGTCAGTCATTTCGGCGCAGGTCTCCGCCATTTTGTCAAAGAATTTTGTTCAGCGTTCCGTGCGTGGATGTTCAATTATTATAGTGGAAAATCTTTTTTCTCCATATGGAAATCCATCTTCATCGCTGGTCGGAAACGTGCCATGTTTCATCCCTCCGGTGAGTACCTAATTTAACTGTGTTTGGCGGATGTTTGAATTCCATCGTGGTTTTGTAGGTTAACCAGGATTCGTGGGAGCTGCAACAGGTGGAGAGTCTCCGACAGTTCGACGTGGGGGTTCAATGGACTGGTTTGCCCCTTCCGACCTGGCTACCCGGACGTTGGGACTCTCGGAGCTGGCATGGGACTTGCAGGTGGGTAATTTCTAACAATAAACTCTCTGATCTTCATCGTTCCTTGTGGTCCACTTTTCTACTTGGAACGGTTTTTCTCTGTATTCTGTTTTCAGGTAGACGGTGTTTTCCTAGGTAGACAGTGCTAAATTGACGGTACCATAATTTCGATTCGGTTCAGAATAGAAATTGGTTAGATCCATTTGATTAATAGACGGATATATTCAGTTGAAATGTGAAACAGTATCCTTTATTAGTATTCCTTACATAAATAGCAGATTTTCAGACAGTTTCAACAGGTTCGATTTATATTTAATTGCATGCTGAACGGATGAAAATCTGTAGACACAATATTTCTGTCAACGGTGGTGCATGTACGGAATTTGAACGGAATTGTTACGGTGTAGTTGGTTATAATTATGTTCAATAACGGTCTTCAGATTTACGAGATTCCTCCTTGCAGATGGCCTCGGCATCTGGGGCAGGCACAGAGGGCTAACTCCCTACTGGTTGGCATGTGGAACTTGTTCAACCTCTTTCGGGGCGACTCCACCCGCCGGCTCTTGGAGACAGATTGTCTGGATGCACTGGTTCTTGTTGGTCGAGCAACTACAGTTATCCAGATAAACAGGTAAACGGAAACAAATAATATAAACGGTAACGGGAAATAAAATAACGGATTTCCTCCTTTCAGAGGTTATTTCTATAGAACGATTAACGGATCACACTAAGATAGTCAGAAGTACACTGCCCAAAAAAATAAACGCACATTATGGAAATCTCAAATTTATTCTACAACTGGAGGTGTTCTCAATGATAATTATTTTTATCAGGATTATGCATGCATATAATAATAATAATAATAATAATGAATCGCTGCCTGGGGATCGTCAGGGCATGTCTGGAGCCGGCGCTGGACATGCGGGTCATCGGTGGCAGGATGTTGAGGAAGCGGGCTCCTGCTGCAAAAGGAGCTACAGCTCCAAGGCAACAACAGCAACCAACGAGTCCAATTCAATTACCGACTCGAACCGCTGAAGGTGCTGCGCAGGATATTCAGCCAGTGCTCACCCAAGCGGGGTTAGTTAGAAAGCGCATTAAGTGGACAACGTCCATGAATGAAACTATTGTGCGCATATATAACTCCATCACGGGACTAGGGCAGAACACGAACAACTACAGGAAAAGGCTCCATGAGGAATTCTACAACGCCTACCCAAATCTAAATGTCACTGAACAACGGTTGGCAGACCAGTACCGCGTGATTCTGAGAAATGAACTAATTAATACCAATGGTCAGAATCGACGCAATTAAACAAGAACTTCAGCGTCCGCCAGTAACAGAGAGCGACACCAACATCTCTGATGAAATTCACATGCCTGGGCAACAACAGCCAGAAGAAATTGACGCTGAAAATCCATCTTGCAACCCAAGTGAGGCGGAACACCAGGACGATAGGGAAGACTTCCAGCGACGAGTTGACTGTGAGATGAGGAGATACTTTGCCGAACTGGAAGGAACAGATCCTCTTCATCGAATAGCATCTCCCCGACACAATACATCCAAGAAACTGTCACTCATAATCGACATCTTGAATAAGGACGTTTTACCTGAGTACCTACAGAATGGAAGTTCATTGAAATATCTTCATCTAGTTTTCTACTGTGCAGCGCTAACGACGACTAGAATCATAGGGGCAAAAATTCGCCGAACGAACAACGATGGTCCACAATTACACAAATTATATGCGCCACCATGGCAGAAACGTCTTCAACACAAAACAGAGAGACTAAGAAGAGACATTGGACGACTGACGGAGTACTTGAACGGGAATCGCGGAAGGAAGGTTGTGAAAGCTGCCAAAGAAATCATGGATAGAAATAGAACACACAAAGAACGAGAGACGGAGAATGCTGCAGCTCACCACTGCCTCGACACTCTGAAGCAAAAGCTAAGTCTGTATGCAGAACGCCTAAGAAGATATAAAAGCAATTATAGCCGGAAAAGAGACAATAATTCATTCGAAAAGTCAGAAGAAACTTTCTACCGGTCACTCACATCGTCTGATGGAGAAAATGGAAAGTTACCACCAAAAGAAGCCTTTGAACAATTCTGGACCGAACAATTATCAACGAAACCTCAGTTCAATGGAGATACCGGATGGATTGAAGATGAAAATTCTGAAGCTATAAAATATGCACCGATGCAACATGACATGATCACAATTAAAGAAGTTAAATCAGCTATCAGAGTACTACACAACTGGAAAACACCTGGGCCTGATGGATTACAGAACTTCTGGATCAAGAAACTTTGGATCATATGTACATGACAAATTGACCACCGCAATAAATGATGTCATTGAAAATCCTGAAAGAATGCCAGTATTCCTCACACATGGCACAACATACCTGTTACCTAAAGACCAAAGGAATACAGAAGACCCATCTAAGTACCGACCAATCACATGTATTCCAACGATGTACAAACTAATCACATCGTGCATTTCAAACCGAATACACAACCATTGCGGAAGGAATAACATCATCGCCATGCAGCAGAAAGGATGCACCAAAGACAGCCGAGGGTGCAAAGAACAACTAATAATAGATTCAGTTATCTGCAATCAAGCGTTCTCCAAACGGAGGAATCTTTACGCTGCGTACATAGACTACAAAAAAGCATACAGCTACTAAGTCCTGTTAACGGTTTGACTATTCACGGCAAGACGATTGAGATCGGATTTACATCAAACAAGTTCACCTAATCTACTCTAGGTGGCGTGTACTCGGCTAATGCTATCTCGGTTACTCCCACTCTATGGTCCGCGTTGACGGCGCGCTTCGATGATGCTGTCGAAGTTCTGTGTTCTATCAGCTAACCTCCAATTGTCAAATCTCGCCGGGTGGTTCTAAATTTCGATTTCCATTTCCATCGGTGAAAGAAATGCCGGAAAATAGTGGAAACAGTGCGGGACAGAATCTTCAAAGTGAGTACCATTTCGATTTGTCATTCGTTGTGTTATTTCTGAACCACTTTAGGGTGGACTTCGCAAAGCCGGCTCCGGGCACATGCCATGGGGGTTAACAGTTGCCAATATCATCCAACCAGGGTAGTTTGAAATACCAGACAGCGTCATTGGCTCCCCTTGTAACGGTGGTGAAATTCTCCGAGGGTGTTGGAGTCAGCAGCAGTTGCAGGTTGCACCAAAAATGAGAGAAAAGCATTTAGTATACTGATATCCTGAAGCAGAGGGGTAACAGGGTGTACGGTGGAATTTTGGAAGAAACGGTAAGTACGGTCGGTAATTTTAATAAGGAGATACAAATATACTGTTCTATTTCAATGACCGTTCAGGCCAGTTTGTAATATCGATGTTAGCGGTGTCAGCCTTCTATTGCTATTTTCTATTCGGTTATTGTATTTAACAGTGACACACGGGTGAAATAGAGACAGACAGGACAGGTGTATCTTGTTATTATCGGTCCCACAATGAATACAGAAAATTGAATTAACAGTAGCAGTTCCTGTTTTTCCAGTGAATTAACGGAATTTTCTGTTGTAGGTGTTGTGGGATACCACTTATCTGCTGGATATCGGACAGCTAGACGGCCCTGTTTGGTGGCAATAAAAACTGCACAGAACAAACAAAACTGTACGGAACAGAATCTTCCAACCCTGGCAGACCAGGTTAGATCTATCGGTTATGGTGGAATCGCGGAAATATAGGTATTGTGATAGACTTTTCGTACTCTGGCAGCTCCTTACGGTTGCTCGGGCGCCAGCGGGGCAATCAGTCAAACCCCACGTCTCTCACAGAATCCCCAAAGAATTGGAGAGCCCGGGTAGACTTGAGTATCAGTGGAGAAGTTTATCGATGAAGACTAAGGTGGTAGCGTCTTCTAAGTGTCTGCTTTTCAACGGTCTTTAGGCGTCAGAAAGAGTACTTACCTCTTCTAACTAAACTCTTAGATGAAACTGATTTAAGAAATAGACTCTCACTGGCAAAATAATTGGCAACAAAAATAAATGTTCAACTATTTATTTCTATTAAAATAAACTGTACACAAAAGAGAATATACAGGTAGACTAAATCGTGGACGTCAACGGCTGTGTCTGGTCGGCGCAGGACGGCTGGCAAAATTTCACTTCAGGAAAATGGACGGTTTCGGAAATATACGAAAGTAAGTCAAGTCTCAACTAAACTGTAACGTGGTTACTCGGAGAAACCTAATCTCGAGCGCCAGCTATTCTTTTCAATAGGAAGAATAGCAAACCTACCAGAGTAGCTGCTAGCCGGAGACAGAGCTCGCTGTTATCTAGGGTGGTAGCGATAACGAAGAAGTCAAAATCGAATGATATAAAAGTTTATTTACACCTTCGGAAACTAATTATATGTACAAGGGAGATATGCGTAGGTATGAACTATGAGTGAATGGGGACCTACCTCCTTTGTTTCAAGCACTCACGGAACTCAAAGGAAAGAAAAGAAAACTAAAAAATTAATTCTAAGTAGCCCTGATGCAAACACAAAATAATTATTCTTCAACGGCGAGAAAAATACGGAAAATTAACTGAATTGAAAGAACTGAATTTAAAACAGAAGTCACCACGTTAAAAACCGAAAAATCGAAATACTGAAATACTGAAGTAAAGTCAAAGAGTAAGTCGAAGAACTGAAGTAAAAGTGACCGTTGCGGGGAAAAATTTGCTTTTATAGGCATATCCCCTCTCACGGTAAAAATCTGAAAATTCCAGAATGCGACAAGAATGAAAAACGTCGTCAGCTCCGGTTTATCGCATATCAACAGATGAAAAACGTCGAAATCTTCAGCGGCATGTAAGAAAAACAACGTGAAACATAGATAAGCGGTTTTTTACATTTACTCTGCCTATCGGAATGAACGTACGGAATATTCGAGAATTAAAATATTTTCAAAGACGGAAATTTGAAACGAAAGAAATGCACTAAAATGAACTCCAATTTTCCTCAGAAAACTGGAATTCATTACACCCTCCCCAGCTCGGAAGAAATTAACTTACGATGAAATAGTGAGTTTAATTTCACGACTCTATCTACCCCTAGAAATAGTGACCTTACTTTCGCGCGCGCCTCCTATAAGTGCCCATGACCAGTTCACAAGTCAATCAAGTACTTATTCCTCTCTATGGTTGGAAGTGGTAGTTCCAATGCGCACGCAGAAACGTCAGCGTCAGTCATTTCGGACCAGGTCTTCGCCATCTTGTCAAAGAATTTTGTGCAGCGTTCCGTGGGTACATGGTGTGGATGTACAATAGTGGAAAATCTCCTTTCTCCATGTGGAAATCCATCTTCATCGCTGGTCGAAAACGTGCCATACTTCATCCCTTCGGTGAGTACCTAATTTAACTGTGTCTGGCGGATGTTTGAATTCCATCGTGGTTTTGTAGGTTAGCCAGGATTCGTGGGAGCTGCAACAGGTGGAGAGCCTCCGACAGTTCGACGTGGGGCTCAATGGACCGGTTCACCCCTTCCGACCTGGCTGCACGGACGTTGGGACTCTCGGAGCTGGCATGAGACTTGCAGGTGGGTAATTTCTAACAATAAACTCTCCGATCTTCATCGTTCTTCGTGGTCCACCTTTCTTCTTGGAACGGTTTTTCTCTGCTTTCTGTTTTCAGGTAGACGGTGTTTTCTTCAGGTAGACAGTGTTAAATTGACGGTACAATAATTTCGGTTCGGTTCAGAATAGAAATTGGTTAGATCTATTGGATTAATAGACGGATACTCAGTTGTAATGTGAAACAGTATCCTTTATTGGTATTCCTTACATAAATAACAGATTTTTCAGACAGTTTTACAGGTTTGATTTATAATCAATTGCATGCTGAACGGATGAAAATCTGTAGATACAATGTTTCGGTCAACGGTGGTGCATGTACGGAATTTGAACTTAATTGTGAAGGTGTAGTCGGTTATAATTATATTTAATAACGGGCTTCAGATTTACGAGGTTTCTCCTTGCAGGTGGCCTCGGCTTCTTGAACAGGCACGGAGGGTTAATTTCCTACTGGTTGGCATGCGGAACTTGTTCAACTTCTTTCGAGGTGGTTCTATCCGCTGATTCTTGGAGACAGATTGTCTTAATGCACTGGTTCTGGTTGTTCGAGCAACTACAAATATTCAGATAAACAGGTAAACGGAAACTTATAATATAATCCGTAACAGAAAAAATATATACATATATATATATTCGGTAACGGAAAAATAATATCTATTCGGTAACAAAAAAAAATAACGGATTCCCTCCTTTCAGAGGTTATTTCTATAGAACGGTTAACGGATCATGACAAGAATATATGTTATGCATGAAATGGTTTTAAATCTTTAATATGAATGTTAGTGATTTTTCTACCCTCTGTATCTTTCAGGTCGTAGACGACAGGTGAAACAACTTTAACGACGGTAAACGGTCCGGAAAACTTCGGTGCCAACTTGGCGGCGAAACTGTCAACGGCCGAGGATAAAGGACGGTCCCGGCGTAGAACTTTATCTCCCACATGGTATCGGACTTCTCTTCGTCGAAGATTGTAGTGGTGAGCCTGTTGTTGGAAGGCACGGTACAGTTTAGTACGGACGAACTCATAAGCCTCCTGGAGATGTTTGATCTGTTGAGTACGGTAAGTCATGTCTCTGTTTGCTTCTTCTATACGGTTGGATTCTCCGTTCATTTCGTTATTGTGGGGGTTTGTCGAATGAATCGCCCTTGGGACTTCTAGTTCCCTTCCATAATTTAAAAATGCCGGTGTGAATCCAGTAGACTCCTGCTTAGCGGTGTTGATAGCAAACGTTAACTCTCCTATCTTTTCATCCCAGGTTCGTTGATCGGACTCACAAAACTGTGCTATCATGGTCTTCAGGGTACGGTTAGCTCTTTCTAAAGGGTTGCACTGAGGAGTATACGGTGGTGTGAAACGGCGAGCGATGTTCAGCTCTCGGAGACTGTTCTTGAATAGTCTGCTGTCGAATTGTACTCCATTGTCGGATATTACTAGTTTTGGGCAACCATATTTCAGGATAACTTGTTCGTAGAGGGCCGAATAAACAGTTTTGGCGGTGGCTTTCCGCAACGGACGACACTTTACCCACCTTGTGAACCGGTCTTGCATCACCACGATGTAGGAGTTTCCCTTTTTTGACCGTGGCAATGGTCCAACTATGTCCGTGGATACTTCCCTGAACGGCGCATCCGCCACTCGGTGTGGTTGCATCTTACCAGGGGTTTTCTGTTGCGAAACTTTGTACTTTTGGCACGATGTGCAGTTCCTCACGTATTTCGCAATGTCTCTAAACATCCCTGGCCAGTAATAGTTTCTGGCTATCCGTGCAATCGTCTTGGCAACTCCCATGTGACCTGCTAACTCTGAGTCGTGGTTTTCCTTCAGTACTTCGGTTCGCTGTTCGGTCGGTACACAGAGTTTCCAGGGTTGGCCGGTTCGCTGTTCGGTCGGTACACAGAGTTTCCAGGGTTGGCCGGTTCCATCTTCTGTGAAGTCGGATGAGTCCCAGAAATGTCGCAACAGTTTTCCATTTTCAACGGCGTAGTCAGGAAAATTTGCTGGGTCTTTTTCCACCTTCTGTAACTTCTTGTTGTACTATTTGCATTGGGTTGTTTTTATTTCGGCCAGGTATACGGAATCTACGGACGGTAACGGTTTAGGTGACGGGTTGTCCGCAGGTGTATTCGGGTATTTTCTGCGGCCCTGCACCTCAACAGCTTCTTGAATTTTCGATGTTGGTTTGGCAATCAGTCGACCTTCCAGGTAACAGTCCGCGGTACTGAGGTTAATGGAAAAATTGAACCTTCCTAATACGTCCATTCCTAGTATGAGGTCAACTGGTAAATCAGGCACCAACAAAAATTTTATGTCGGTCAAGGAATAATCAGCCAGGTGTACGGCGGTAGTGTAGAGTTTGGGTGTTGTCGTGGGTTGACCATTTGCAACCACCACGAAACTATTCTCAACATGTTGTCCGGTGATTCCCTTGCTTTCACATTGTTTTGCCACTTTCCGACTTACGAAACTCTTCGTGGCTCCCGTGTCAATTAATGCTTTGTAGTGCTCTCCGGCTATCTTAACTTCGACAAGCGGTCGGTTATCATTCCAGGCGGTCGATGTCATGGGAGTCAGTGTGTCGGGAGATATAGTCGACTCCTCCTCCATACCTCCGTCTAGTTTTCCGGACGGCAGGGACAATCTCGTGATAGAATGTTCTCCCTCTGGCATCGAGAACAGGAAATTTTCGGTGGCCTGCGACATTCTCGACGCATGTGGCCATATCCACCACATCGGAAACACTGTGTCTGGAACGACACTCTCCTCCCTGATGATGATTGGATCCGGTCAGCGTGGCTATTTTCGGCTCGACGGTGGGGTGGCGGTGTTGAAGTTCCGGATCTACCTTCGGACCTGTCTCCAGAAGTTGGACGGTGTGATTCCTGTTGCTGGATTATTGACTCTCTGGATCGGGGTGGCTTTGGACGGCTTTCCCCCGGCGGAGAAAGTCGTGTTTGGCCGGCTGGTGTCGGCGGGACTGATTCCCTGTGATCAGTTGTTTGGTGAACCTGTTCTCCGGTATTCACAGAAAAACTCGCCTGATATCGGTTCAGCTGACGGGGAGTGTACGTTAAATGAGGTTCCTCCAGGAAACCTGGTTTTGAGGGTGGCCGGGTGTACTGGCTCATCTGCCACTGGACCAGTTCAAAAACTTTTCCCTTACGGAGAAGTTCATCATACGTCTTGGTCTCCTGGAAGGCCAAGGCCTGTTGTAAGGGCGGAATCAACCTTTGTCGGCTCCACCTCGCATGGTTTTGTATAGGTGAGTTTCTGGAATAAGTTCAGCATCCGGGTAACATACAGAAGCAGCTTTTCTTCAGGTCCTTGTGTTCGTCTTTTTATTTCCTCTAACAGATTCTCCTCGATGTTGACTGGCAGAAATGCTTCTTTCAGTTGGTTGCTGAAATCCTCCCAGTCCTCGAAAGTACCCCTCCTGGGAATAAACCAATCCCTTGCATCCTTTCGTAGTAATTCATAAACTGATTCGAAAACTTGTTCCAGGGATTCTTTACGGGATTCAGCCAGCCTCTCCACTCCTTCAAGAAATCCGGTCACACTTCCAGTGCCATCAAAGGAAAGGTTCCATTTGTGTACCGGGACAGTCGGTATTATTGATCGGGACTCCGGCTCTGATCTGGCAGGCGTTGTGACAATTGGTCGGTCAGGACTTATCCAAGATGCAGGTAAGTGTGGAAAAGACACCCTTCTTGTAGAATTAATCGATCTACCCTGTGTCGGACCCTCAGGTGTTGTCTCACAGTCCTGTGACAGTGTGAGAGGTATCGCTGGTAACTGTAGCAGTAATGCTGTACATGTCTGTCTTGTCTCATTCATGACCTGTTCTAATGTTGGATTCTTTACAGGTGTACCAGTACGTGAGACATCCATTGCTACAGGAGGATCGACACCATCTCCCAAGTCGATAAGTGATGTTTCGACCCTTGACATCCTCTCTGGTTGGATCGGTGACACTCCAAGTGAACTGGGCACCTCCACATCCAAAAGAGACTTCTGATCCCGGTTGGATGTCTGCAGCTGTTCACGATTGCTCTTTTCAAGTAGCTCCTCTAGTGTTTCCAACGCCTTAGCTGTAGTTGCCTTCATTTGTCCAACTAGTTGTAACTGTGTTGTGTCTGTAGTGACAATAAAGTCCAGCCTTCCTTGAATGTGTATTAATCTGGTGTAAATCCGCGAAAATTCGTTAGCTGCATTCTCATGATTGAAGTTCTGAAGGGATTCCACCAAATCGGTGAGTTTATTTTGGCAAATCTCAATCTCCGAGGCAGGATTCAATGACGTTGGGGGTAGTAGAGGTTCATTAGACTGAAGTACTTGTCGTAGCAGACTCCGTTTAGTCATCCCAGTACCCGGTATTGATTGTCCCCTCAGTTGTAATTCGTATGTAAGTTCATCACTGAGTAACCGGTTTACATCCATGTTCGACATATTATATTCAGCTAAGTCCGATTCAGAACGCACCAATATCTCACACTCGGTTTGTCTTTCACATTCCGTGTAAATTCTAAGTCCAACCCGGTAGGTTAATCGTTAGCCAACCTATTCGCTTAAGTTCGAAGTGGGTATCGGTACACCACACAAAAAAAAAAATCAAAGTCAAGTCCCGGTGTATCAAAAAAAAAGTCTAAGTTCAAGTCCCGGCGCACTAAAATAATCTAAGTCCCGATGTATCACACCAAAAATTTTACAAGTCCAACGTTACTCGAAAAAAATTTCAATCAGTGCCCACTAAAGTCCGAAAATATTCGCGAAATACCGCACACACTCGCAAGTCGTTTCGTATAGTCCGGAAAATGTCCCGAAATTCGAATCGCACCAGAACGCACAGGTTAAATTCCAAACAGATTTTCAAGTCCAATATCCAGAAAATAAATCGCAATAATCGAATTTCAGTTTTCAGAAAAAGTAAGTTTCAAGAGTACAGGTCAAAAGAAAATAATTACAGGTAGACAAGTTATCAACAGGGTAATAGGTGATTCACTATTAAACCGATAGGTAAATCAAACATATCAAATTTTACCAATTGTGACAATAAATTTTCAATGTTCGGAAATTCACTCACCTTCAATACGAAATAAAAACAGTTCAATTCAATAAATCAGAAATAATAAGAAATCGAAAATAATTTTCACTGATATTAAGGCGCAACAACAGTTCAGTTTTCAATAACTCAATGAAGTAATCGGCAAAAGGAAAATTTTCAAAATATAGTCCAATTCAATTCACAGTATAACAGTTCAATACAGAGTGGCAGGTAATAAAACACAAATCAAGTTTATTTTTCACAGTTTTCGGTTCAAGAAATAGTTACTCAATGTTCGGAGGTTTTACTCACTGTTTCGGGAATTCACTCACTGCCCAATTAATGTTTCTCACCTTTGTTGCTCCTACTAGATTTTGCACGGTCCCTGCTCGGGCGCCATTTTTGTAACGTGGTTACTCGGAGAAACCTAATCTCGAGCGCCAGCTATTCTTTTCAATAGGAAGAATAGTAAACCTGCCAGAGTAGCTGCTAGCCGGAGACAGAGCTCGCTGTTATCTAGGGTGGTAGCGATAACGAAGAAGTCAAAATCGAATGATATAAAAGTTTATTTACACCTTCGGAAACTAATTATATTTACAAGGGAGATATGCGTAGGTATGAACTATGAGTGAATGGGGACCTACCTCCTTTGTTTCAAGCACTCGCGGAACACAAAGGAAAGAAAAGAAAACTAAAAAATTAATTCTAAGTAGCACTGATGCAAACACAAAATAATTATTCTTCAACGGCTAGAAAAATACGGAAAATTAACTGAATTGAAAGAACTGAATTTAAAACAGAAGTCACCACGTTAAAAAGCGAAAAATCGAAATACTGAAATACCGAAGTAAAGTCAAAGAGTAAGTCGAAGAACTGAAGTAAAAGTGACCGTCGCGGGGGAAAATTTGCTTTTATAGGCATATCCCCTCTCACGGTAAAAATCTGAAAATTCCAGAATGCGACAAGAATGAAAAACGTCGTCAGCTCCGGTTTATCGCATATCAACAGATGAAAAACGTCGAAATCTTCAGCGGCATGTAAGAAAAACAACGTGAAACATAGATAAGCGGTTTTTTACATTTACTCTGCCTATCGGAATGAACGTTGTAACGGGGTTTTTCTCGGTGGACTCGACCGCCAGCTATTCTTTAAGGGAGAATAGCAAACCTACCCTGGCAGCTACTAGCCGGAGACAGGGTTCCCTCGTGTCTAGGGTGTTAGCGACGCACATTGATAGGCAGAATCAACGTATACAACTTTTATTTGTCGATTCGAAAAAGGGGAACACAAATAGCACTATTACAAAATTCGGTGACTCGAAATCAGTGAAATTTACAGGGCAAAACTGACGGAATAACACTGGATCCGATCTCAAACGGTATACGGGGGTTAACAGACTTGTTCGCCAGCCAGAACCTGAGACGTACACTTGACGGACAGATATTGGACTTCAGCCAGGTTAGGGGATAAAAGACAGCACAGAAATACGACGGCTCACCTTCAGGCTCGTTCGGCACTCCCCGGGCATCCGCACCAGCAGAATGCCTCCCTAACCGTAAAGGTGAACACCGGAACGGGGTAAAAAGACGGGAACTGAGGAAAGGGTGCGCCACCCCAAAGTGTCCTCGGTACCCCCCGGGCGTCCGCACCAGCAGGGTACTTTCACGACAGTAGGGGTGGAACTAGATACGACGGGAAATTTCAGGAAAGGGTGAGCCACCCCAAAGTGCCTTCGCCTACCCCCCGGGTATCCACACCAGCAGGGTACGTTAATGACAGTAGGGGCGGAACTCAGACTCGGGTATGAGAGGGATGCAGACGGAAAACTGAAGTTCCAATATTAAAAAAAAATAACGGCGTGTCGTCTTACCTCTGGTTCTATCTTCGGCCACTTACACTCAAAACTCGAAATCACCCGACGGTAATTATTGTGAGAAAACAAAACTAAAAAAATTTATATTCTGAACGGCCAAAAAAAACTGATCCCCAAAACTCAAAAGAAAACTTATGCTAGAACTCAACGGCGTAAGGTAAGAGCGAAAATCGTAAGTTAACACCCAGTAAAATCAATCGTAAGTCGTAAGTGAAAAGTCGGCGAATTAATCGTAAGTGAAGTGGCCTGCGGGGGAACATCTGATTTTATACCCACAGGGGGGGTGCGGAAATCAGATGTGCCCGACAGTCGAAATTCGGTAAATTTGCGTCGATGAAAACGTCTTAATTTCGACTTATCTGTGCTAGCGAACAAAAAACTCGGTTATCTTATAATTCAGGATGTTTCATACGGTGCGACATCGTTTTTAGGAAATAAAAACGGAATAAAAACGGTACGGTATGTTTACAATTCCGAACGATGTCGGAATCCTGAATTGGAAATTCGAAAGATTTCTCGGAAAATTAATTCAAAACGAAATTATTGAAAAATGAAAACTAAAATAATTATTCTAAAACGAGGGGGGTAGGTTTGAAAACTACCCTCTCGTTACATCCCCCCGGCTGCGGTTGAAAAATTGAATCCACAATGAAATAGGGGATTAAATTTTTCACGGTGAAATCTACTAAGTCCGGTTAACGGTTTGACTATTCACGGCAAGACGATTGAGATCGGATTTACATTAAACAGGTTCACCTAATCTACTCCAGGTGGCGTATACTCGGCTAATGCTATCTCGGTTACTCCCACTCTATGGTCCGCGTTGACGTATGTCCGTTTCGATGGTGCTGTCGAAGCTCTGTGTTCTATCAGCTAACCTCCAAAGTTGAACCGTCAAATTTCGCCGGGTGGTTCCAAACTTCGATTTCCATTTCCATCGGTGAAGGAAATGCCGGAAAATAGTGGAAACAGTGCAGGACGGAATCTTCAAAGTGAGTACCATTTCGATTTGTCATTCGTTGTGTTATTTCTGAACCGGCTCCGGGCACATGTCATGGGGGTTAACAGTTATCAATATCGTCCAACCAGGGTTGTTTGGAATACTGGACAGCGTCGTTGGTTCCCCCTGTGACGGTGGTGTAATTCTCCGATGGTGTTGGAGTCAGCAGCAGTTGTAGGTTGCATAAAAATGAGAGAAAAGCATTTAGTATACTGATATCCTGGAGCAGAGGGATAACAGGGTGTACGGTGGAATTTCGGAAGAAACGGTAAGTACGGTCGGTAATTTTAATAAGGAGATACAAATATACTGTTCTATTTCACTTACCGTTCAGGCCAGTTTGTAATATCGGTGTAAGCGGTGTCAGCCTTCTATTGCTATTTTCTATTCGGTTTGTATTCAACAGTGCCACAGGGGTGAAATAGAGACAGACAGGACGGGTGTATCTCACTTGTTATTATCGGACCCACAATTAATACAGAAAAATTGAATTAACTGTAACGGTTCCTGTTTTTTTCCATTGAATTAACGGAATTTTCTGTTGTAGGTGTGTGGGATACCACTTACCCACTGGATGACAGTCAGACGGTCCTGTTTGGTGGCAATAAAGCTGCACAGAACAAACAAAAACTGTACGGAACAGAATCTTCCAACCCTGGCAGACCAGGTTAGATCTATCGGTTATGGTGGAATCGCCGGAATATACAGTCCCTGGCCATATTATTAGACGCATTGATTCGATGCAAAATCTCAATATTGAATTATTAAATTGAATGTATTATGTTACATATACTTCATCTGTAAATGGTTTTCACATATAATATATCATATTCAATAAAAAATATTGATTTATTGATGATTAAACATGAAATTCTAATATTTTGCTGAGCCACCCTGTGTAGCTATGAGAGCTTCATACTATCAATGCAGAATTGTTCGGTTTGCTGCATTCGAAGATAATGATTTCATATGTGGATTATCGAAATAACGTCCGAACCTGCAGAATGCAAGACGTCCACTGGAAGACATAGTACTGATTCATACTTAAGTACCAATACTACAACATCAAAAATAAATGCCAAATAGAACAATTTAATGAGAGTCGTAGATGAAACTAACATTCTGTGGAAATGAAATTCAAATATTCTGCTTTTTCCTCGAGCAATACCAGTAAATATAAAAAAAATCCTCAGTGCGTCTAATAAACTGGCCAGGGACTGTAGGTATGTACATTTTGTCAGTTACTAAGGAGATACAAGTATAAGGCTCCATTTCACTCACCTGGGCACTTATTGGGTGAAAGCAGCGGTAGTACCCCAATACCCCTATTTACAGTGATGAAACGGTAATAGAGGAGTGAAATAGAGTCAGACAGAACGGATGTATCCCATTTATTATCGGTGCATGCTATGATATAACGGTACGGTTGATTTTTATTTCGGTTGCTATACGGTGTACCTACTAATGATCAGACGGATGGAACGGTTTCAAATCTTTCACATGAATATAGGTGATTTTCTTACCACTGTCATCTTTCAGGTCATAAACAACGGGTGAAATTACTTTCACAACGGTATAAGGACCAGAGAACTTCGGAGCCAACTTGGCTGCAAAGCTATCAACGGCGGATGACAACGGATTAGCACGGCGCAGAACTCTATCACCGACATGGAAACGAACTTCTCTTCGACGGAGGTTGTAATGGTGAGCTTGCTGCTCAAATGCACGGTACAACCTGGTATTGACAAACTCATAGGCCTCCTGAAGATGACGGATTTGTTCTGTACGGTGAGTAAGATTTACTCTACTTTCTTCTGGACTTCTGTTTGTCTCCTCGGTGTCTTCGTCTTGGGTGTTTGACAAGTAGATTGCCTTTGGGACTGTTAGTTCCCTTCCATAGTTCAGGAATGCCGGTGTGAATCCTGTAGATTCTTGTTTTGCGGTGTTCAGGGCGAAAGTTAGTTCACCTAACTTCTCATCCCAAGTACGGTGATCGGCTTCACAGAACTGACCTATCATAGTTTTCAACGTACGATTGGCTCGTTCTACGGCGTTGCACTGTGGTGTATACGGAGGGGTGAAACGGTGAGCAATGTTTAGCTCTCGGAGACTGTTTTTGAACAGCCTACTGTCATACTGTACCCCGTTATCAGATATCACCAGCTTCGGACAGCCATATCGGAGTATAACTTGTTCATACAGGGCTGAATAAACGGTTTTGGCGGTGGCTTTCCGCAACGGACGGCATTCAACCCATTTCGTGAAACGGTCCTGCATCACCACTACGTAAGAATTTCCCTTCTTGGAACGGGGAAGTGGCCCAACCACATCTGTACAGACCTCTTGGAACGGTGCATCAGTCATTCTATGTGGTTGCATTTTTCCAGGCGTCTTCTGTTGTGGTACTTTGTACCTTTGACAGGAGGGGCAGTTTCTCACGTATTTTGCGACATCTCTGAACATCCCTGGCCAGTAATAATTCCGGGCTAGCCGAGAGATGGTTTTGGAGATTCCCAGGTGACCAGCTAATTCCGAATCGTGATTTTCTTTCAGGACCTCCAGTCGTTGTTCGGTGGGTACACAGAGCTTCCATGGTTGTCCGGATCCAACTTCAGTAAAGTCGGAAGAGTCCCAGAAGTGACGATACAGTTTCCCATCCTCAACGGCGTAGTCAGGGAAATCTTCTGGGTCTCTTTGTACCTCTTGGAGCTTTTTGTTGTACCAACTGCAGCGAACTTCGACGTCGGCCAGGCATACGGAATCTACAGACGGTAACGGGTTTCGGGACAAACTGTCAGCGACTTTGTTCAGGGCACCTTTCCGGTATTCGACTTCAAAGTCGAATTGCTGAAGGAAAACGGCCCATCGAGCAATTCTTCCGTACGGTGACTTGATGGAATTCAGCCATTTCAGACTCATGTGGTCGGAAATTACGGTGAAATGAAATCCTTCCAGGTATGGTCGCAGTTTCTCTATCGAGAAAACAATGGCGAGACATTCCTTTTCGGACACGGAGTAATTTCTTTCGGCGGTGTTCAAGGTACGGCTGACATAGGCGATCACCCTTTCCTCTCCCTCAAGAACTTGGGTCAGGGCTCCTCCCAGGCCTACGTCACTGGCGTCTGTTTGCAGGACGAACGGTTGATTGAAATCCGGACAGGCCAGTATCGGTGATTCGGTCAGTTTTTGTTTTAGGAGGTCTCCTCAGCTGGAGCCCTGAGGGAGATAATATGGAATAACAAATACATGAACATCCGTGCTAAAACCAAGATTTATAAGACTTGCATAAGACCTGTACTTACATATGCTATAGAAACCCGGGCAGAAAACCAAAAAACCAAGAACATCTTGAGAACAACTGAAATGAAAACACTCAGAAGTATTGCAGGCTACTCACTGAGAGACATGAAAAGAAGCAGCGACATACGGAAGGAATGCGAGATCGAAGACGTGGTCAGATGGGGTCGCAGACGACGACGAGAATGGAATGAGCATGTGAGCCGAATGGATGTTAATAGAATAGCGAGGATTGCAAGGGATGGCCGACCCCAGTCACGACGTCCTCCGGGCAGGGCACCAAAAAGGTGGAAAGATTCTTGGACGTCAATCTCACAGGAGAGTTGAAATGGGACTTACAGGCCTAAGGCCTAAATTGCGTGGAAGAAGAAGAAGAAGAACGCTTTTTGTTGTTCCTCACCCCACTTCCAACGTGGTTTCTTTTTTAACAGGTGAGTTAACGGTGAAACGACATCGGAAAAGTTCTCTATAAAACGGCGGTACCAGCTAGCAACTCCCAGAAAACGGCGCAATTCACGGATGGTTTTCGGCGCTGGGAATGCTACGATAGAGGAAACTTTATCCGGGTCGGTACGGATTCCTTCGGAGGTAACGACATGGCCTAGGTATTTTAGGGATTTTCGCACAAAATCACACTTTTCGGGATTGAGACGAAGATTGGCTTCTCTCAAGCGCCGGAATACTTCTCTTAAGTTCTCCAGGTGCTCCTCGAAAGTCTCCCCCAGGACAACTATGTCGTCCAGGTAAGCGAACGCCTCCGGTTCCATTTCTGGGCCAATAACGGTGTCAAAGAATCTCTGGAATGTGGCTGGACAAGCGTGAAGACCAAACGGCATGACGGTGAACCGGAACAATCCCCTTCCTGGAACTGCGAAGGCAGTAATCGGACGGCTTTCCTTTGCTAACGGTATCTGCCAGTATCCTTGTTTCAGATCCAGT
The DNA here is from genome assembly GCF_907165205.1 of Coccinella septempunctata. Taxonomy (NCBI): domain Eukaryota; kingdom Metazoa; phylum Arthropoda; class Insecta; order Coleoptera; family Coccinellidae; genus Coccinella; species Coccinella septempunctata. The sequence continues at coordinate 22,824,044 of NC_058189.1, forward strand.
GTGGAGATGTATTTGGCCTTACGCAGTTTATCCAGAATCCCAGAAATGTACGGCAACGGGTATGCATCTTTTACAGACACTTGGTTGACGGAACGGAAGTCGATGCAAAAACGGTATTTCCCGTCTTTCTTCCTGACCAATAATACCGGTGAACTCCACGGTGACTTGGAGGGTTCAATCACTCCCTCAGCCAGCATACGGTCTACTTCCTGATTGAAGATCTCCTGCATTTTCGGGTTTAGGGGTCGGTATCGTTGTTTGATCGGTTCGGTGCCCGGTTTCAGTTTGATCTTATGTTCAATCAGGTCGGTTGTACCATATAGGTCTTTAAACTTCTTTAATTCTTCTTTCAGAAATGCCTCCAGCTCCTGTTTCTGAGACTCCGTCAACTCCAACAGGTGTTCCTCGGCGGTGTGAACCTCTGCGGTGGCTTCGACGGGAGTCATCGGTTTCGAGATCAGACGGCCTTCCAGAAAGCACTCGGCGGTACTGAGGTTTACGGAAAACTTGAAAGTCGACAGGACATCCATCCCCAGAATAATGTCAACCGGTAAGTTTGGTACCAGTAAGAATTTCAAATCAGGCAGTGTGTAATCGGAAATTTGCACGGTGGTGGTGTACAGTTTCGGTGTGACGGTGGTTTGTCCGTTCGCTATTACGGCGAAACTGTTGTGCATTGTTTGTCCTGTGATTCCTTTACTTTCACACTGATCGGATACGGCCTGACTGCAGAAACTCCTGGTCGCTCCGGTATCTATCAGTGCTCGGAAGTGTTTGCCGGCTATTCTGACCTCTACTAACAGACGGTTATCATTACAGGTAGTCGGTGCCAGTGGAGTCAAGATTCCGGGAGATGTGGTCGACTCCGCCTCCAATCTCCCCTTCAGTTTCCAGAACACGGACAGTCTCGTGAGAGAATGTTTTCCCTCTGGCATCGAGAACAGAAGATCTTCGGTGGCCTGCGACATTCTCGACGCATGTGGCCATATCCACCACATCGAAAACACTGTGTCTGGAAGGACACTCTCCTCCCTGAAAATGGTTCCGTCCGGTCAGCGGGGCTATTTTCGGCTGGACGGCGGGGTGGCGGTGTTGCAGGTCTGGATCGACCTTCGGACCTGTCTCCAGAAGTCGGACGGTGTGATTCCTGTCGCTGGGCTATTGACTCTCTGGATTTGGGTGGCTCTGGACGGCTTTCCCTCGGCGGAGAAAGTCGTGTCTGGTTGGCTGGTGACGGCGGGACCGATTCCCTGTGATCAGTTGTTTGGCGAACCTGTTCTCCGGTATCCATAGAAAAACTGGCCTGATATCGGTTCAGCTGACGGGGACTGTATGTCAGGTGAGGTTCCTCCACAAAACCTGGTTTGGAAGGAGGCCGGGTGTACTGGCTCATCTGCCACTGGACCAGTTCAAAAACTTTTCCCTTACGGAGAAGTTCATCATAAGTCTTGGTCTCCTGGAAGGCCAAGGCTTGCTGTAAGGGCGGGATCAACCTCTGTCGAATAAGTCGGATTTGCTCCACCTCGGATGGTTTTGCATAGGTGAGTTTCTGGAATGAGTTCTGCATCCGGGTAACATATAGAAGCAACTTTTCTTCAGGTCCTTGTGTTCGCCTTTTTATTTCCTCCAACAGATTCTCCTCGTAGTTAACTGGCAGAAATGCTTCTTTCAGTTGGTTGCTAAAATCCTCCCAGTCCTCGAAAGTACCTCTCCGGGGAATGAACCAATCCCTCGCATCCTTTCGCAGTAACTCATACACTGACTCAAAAACTTGTTCCAGGGATACTCTGCGAGATTCAGCCAGCCTCTCCACCTCTTCAAGAAATCCGGTCACACTACCAGTGCCATCAAAGGAGATGTTCCATTTGTGTACCGGAACAGTTGGTACTGTTGATCGAGACTCCGGTTCCGATCTGGCAGGTGTTGTGATAATTGGCCGTTCAGAATTCATCCACGGTGCAGGTAAGTGTGGAAAAGACACCCTTCGTGTGGAATTAACCCATCTACTCTGTGTCGGGCCCTCAGGTGTTGTTGTCCCACAGTCCTGTGACTGTGTGAGAGGTATCGCTGGTAATTGTTGCAGTAATGCTCTACATGTCTGCCTTGTCTCATTCATGACCCGTTCTAATGTTGGATTTCTTACAGGTGTACCGGTACGTGAGACATTAACTACAGCAGGAGGATCGGCACCATCTCCTAAGTCGATAAGTGATGTCTCAACCTTTGATAACCTCTCCGGTTGGATCGGTGACATCCCAGGTGAACTGGGCACCACCTCATCCAAAAGAGACCTGTGATCTCGGTTGGATGGCTGCGGCTGTTCAGGATTACTCTTCCTACGCAGCTCCTCCAGTGTCTCCAACGCCTTATCTGTAGTCGCCTTCATTTGCTCAATCAATTGTAACAGTGTTGTGTCTGTGGTGACAATAAAGTTCAGCCTGCCTTGAATGTGTATTAATCTGGTGTAAATTCGCGAAAATTCGTTAGCCGCATTACTATGATTGAAGTTCTGAAGGGATTCCACCAAATCGGTTAGTTTATTTTGACAGATCTCAATCTCGGAGGCGGGATTCAATGATGTTGGGGGTAATACAGGTTCATTAGACTGAAGCACTTGTCGTAGCAGACTCCGTTTAGTCATCACAGTACCGGGTATCGATTGTCCCCTCAGTTGTAATTCGAATGTAAGTTCATCACTGAGTAATCGGTTCACATCCATGTTCGACATATTATATTTAACTAAGTCCGATTCAGAACGCACCAATATTTCACACTCGGTATGTCTTTCACAATCCGTTTAAGTTCTAAGTCCAACCCGGTAAGTTAATCGTATTCACTTAAGTTCGAAGTGGGTATCAGTGCAAACCGAACAAAAGGTAAGTCTAAGTCCCGGTGTATCAGAAAAAAAAAAGTCTAAGTCCCGGCGCACCAAAACAATCTAAGTCCCGATGTATCACAAAAAATTTGAAGTCCAACGTTACTCGAAAAAAATTTCAATCAGTCCCACTAAAGTCCGAAAATATTCGAGAAATGCCGCACACAATCGCAAGTCACTTCGTATAGTCCGAAAAATTTCCTGAAATTCGAATAGCACCAAAACGCACAGGTTAAATTCCAAACAGTCTTTCAAGTTCAATAGCCAGAAAATAAATCACAATAATTGACTTTCAGTTTTCAGAAAAATCAGAAATAATCGGTAAGTTTCAAAAGTACAGGTCAAAAGAAAATAGCAAACAGGTGGATAGGTTATCAATGGGTAATAGGTGATTCCCTATTGAACCAATAGGTGAATCACACCTATTAAATTTTACCAATTGCGACAATAAATTTTCAATTTGTCAAAGTCCGGAAATTCACTCACCTTCAATGTAAAATTAAAACAGTTCAATTCAATAAATCAGAAACATGCAATTAGAAATCGGAAATAGTTTTCACTGATATAACGGCGGAATAACAGTTCAGTGTTCAACAACTCAATACAGTAATCGGCAAAAAGAACAATCACAAATTATTTTCAACGTGGTTCAACATTAGGAAAATTTCCAAAATATAGTCCAATTCAATTCACAGTATAACAGTTCAATATGGAGTGGCAGGGAATAAAACACAGTTCAAGTTTATTTTTCACAGTTTTCCGTTCAAGGAATAGTTACTCACTGTTCTGAGGTTTTACTCACTGTTTCGGGAATTCACTCACTGTCCGGTTAATGTCTCTCACCTCAGTTGTTTCCTGGTAGATTCTGAACGGTCCCTGCTCGGGCGCCATTTTTGTAACGGGGTTTTCCTCGGTGGACTCGAGCGCCAGCTATTCTTTAAGGGAGAATAGCAAACCTACCCTGGCAGCTACTAGCCGGAGACAGGGTTCCCTTGTGTCTAGGGTGTTAGCGACGCACAATGATAGGCAGAATCAACGTATACAACTTTTATTTGTCGATTCGAAAAAGGGGAACACAAATAGCACTATTACAAAATTCGGTGACTCGAAATCAGTGAGATTTACAGGGCAAAACTGACGGAATAACACTGGATCCGATCTCAAACGGTATACGGGGGTTAACGGACTTGTTCGCCAGCCAGAACCTGAGACGTACACTTGACGGACAGATATTGGACTTCAGCCAGGTTAGGGGATAAAAGACAGCACAGAAATACGACGGCTCACCTTCAGGCTCGTTCGGCACTCCCCGGGAATCCGCACCAGCAGAATGCCTCCCTAACCGTAAAGGTGAACACCGGAACGGGGTAAAAAGACGGGAACTGAGGAAAGGGTGCGCCACCCCAAAGTGTCCTCGGTACCCCCCGGGCGTCCGCACCAGCAGGGTACTTTAACGACAGTAGGGGTGGAACTAGATACGACGGGAAATTTCAGGAAAGGGTGAGCCACCCCAAAGTGCCTTCGCCTACTCCCCGGGCATCCACACCAGCAGGGTACGTTAATGCTAGTAGGGGCGGAACTCAGACTCGGGTATGAGAGGGATGCAGACGGAAAACTGAAGTTCCAATATTAAAAAAAAATAACGACGTGTCGTCTTACCTCTGGTTCTATCTTCGGCCACTTACACTCAAAACTCGAAATCACCCGACGGTAATTATTGTGAGAAAACAAAACTAAAAAAATTTATATTCTGAACGGCCAAAAAAAACTGATCCCCAAAACTCAAAAGAAAACTTAAGCTAGAACTCAACGGCGTAAGGTAAGAGCGAAAATCGTAAGTTAACACCCAGTAAAATCAATCGTAAGTCGTAAGTGAAAAGTCGGCGAATTAATCGTAAGTGAAGTGGCCTGCGGAGGAACATCTGATTTTATACCCACAGGGGGGGTGCGGAAATCAGATGTGCCCGACAGTCGAAATTCGGTAAATTTGCGTCGATGAAAACGTCTTAATTTCGACTTATCTGTGCTAGCGAACATTGAAACTCCAGGTCTCTTGAAAGTTCCATTGTCTGAAGTGGTGGTTGTTCTCTTCATCCCAATAATGACTGTTATGCCTATTGAAAGAACCATTTTTTGTGAATTTAGATTCATCTGTCCAAATTATACATTCCATAAAGTTTTCATTCTCTTGAAATCGAATCATCATAGCTTCGCAAAAATCTGTTCTCCTGACGCAATCAGTTTCCTTCAAATGCTGTACCCTATTGAATTTATATGGGTGCATTTTATGTTTTTTTAATATTCTCCAATCATTCGATTGAGATAATCCCAGATCAATCTCGGCATCTTTGAGAGAATTTTGAGGATTCACACGAAAATATGCAAGAACTGTAATTTCGTTGTTCTCATCTTCTACTACACTTTTTTCTCTGTGTATAGTTTTCTTAACGAAAGATCCGACATTTCTCAAGTTTGTCATGGTTCTGTTAATGGTATCTCTCGTTGGTCTGGGTCGGTCAGGAAACCTCTCAATGAACAGTCGAATCGTTCTATCTACAACTTTATTACATTCTCCATTAAGTAGAATGAGATTTAAATATTCTTCCTTGGTAAAATTAGGCATAGTGATCGATTTTATAACTTAATACGAATTATCACCAAATTAAGAGTAAACACAAAATACTGAATAAAGAGGAATTTGGCAGATGTAATAAATGATATCTATCATTAAGAAAGAAGAATGTAAAACATGGTAAGTTTTTGCATATGGTTCATAAGGAATTATTTATTTATCACTGGAGAGAAAACCGATGGCCGATTAGTTGAAATAAAAAGGTTTCCGATACAAATTCGAATCAGAATTCGGCATCTATTTAGGAACAACCTGTAACTTCTTTCTCTTGCATATTAAGGTAGTAAAATCTAAAACATGGTTCAAGTAACAGTTCCTGAAAATTTCATCTTTTTGGCGTGAAGGAAAAAGAAATAGCTGAAAATTCAAGACGAAAAACAGTTTTTTGTGAATAACTCAGAAAATATCCACTTTAGGGCAAGGGTGTGATGCATACACTCACATTATTTTTCAACTTAGATTCAATATCTGCCATAAAAAAATGGGGTTCTAATTCGAAAAAATTGATTTTTCACGATTTTGTCATCCCTAACTTTGAAAGCGATTTTTTCACCCCCTGTATCATGAATCGCGATTTCGATTTTTAAAGTGGATACCTCAATCTTACATCTTGAAAAATTTCAAAAATGAAAATTTTCCATCCAAAAACCTCGAAGTTATTCTTGTTTCATCGGAGTTCTATTTTCGATTTTTTTTTCGAATTTTCCCGCTCAGAGAGAATTTTCCAACCAAAACTGAAAAATGTTACATCAAAATAACTTAAATTTTCTAAGGAATCTATTTCTGCAATAAAAAAATGGTGTTCTAATTTGAAAAACGGAAGTTGACGTCATTTCCGGAAAAACCGGAGGTGCTCATGCCTTGAAAATATTTTAGATTTCATCAGCATCGTGAAATACTTATAAGTGCTGAATTTCATGAAAATACGTTCAGTAGTTTCCCGTATAAATATGGGTGAGGTTCCTCGTCAAAGACCCTGTATATGGTGCGATGATTTCGGCGATATATAAGAAGATAAAATAGAAGAATTTAGGCTTTTGCGAGATCGATTTCGGCGCGTCCGGCGATGATACGAATTATATTGTCGTGACTGACAGACGACAAAGTTTTTCTTTCGTCGGCGCCTGACAAACCGGAGTCACGATCGACCATTAGTATTATTATATAATAGTTGAGATGAATCTCAATGCATTGGTGTTTTTTATTCGGATTGTGAGATCAGATTGTATTATTGGTTTCATCAATCGACATAATTCTTGTTTGTTTTCTGTGTTCTGTCGTTAATGCCTGTCTCCGTGTATAGTTCATAATACCAAAGAGTAACCAAAGAGAGGATGCACTCTGTCATTTTGGACAATTGGGTTTCAATGACCTTGAGGTTTTTCAAGATATTGGTGGGGTTTAACAAGAAAAAAAAAGTATGTATAATTTTTGCTCTTTCTCTTTTAGAATTTTGAATATGGCGGCCAATCCGAAGTCATCGCCATTCCTTTTATGAACGAACAAACAAATAAGACAAGCTTTTGGTAAACCTCGATTCAATATGTTTTACCAAAGTTTAACAAGTGACAAATCCTAAGTCGCTTCTTTTCAAAACGATCTATAAAAATTTATTCTGTTTTGCACCCCAATTTTTCTTATATTTAGTTTAGTAGTCGTATTGCTTGTTGGAATACATCACATTTTGCATGATTACATGATTTTTATTTGTTGATATTTTATTTATTTGTTGGTTTTATTTATTTGCTTCATATTGAACTGTATGTCTTTATGGGTGATCATAACATGAAAAAGAAGTGTTCTGTTAAAAATTGTGCTTCGTTAGGTGAGAGACTTTTCAGATTTCCCAATCCAAAAGAATCACATCGGGTTCTGCAATGGCAATTGGCCTGTAGTGATGAAAATATTATGAATAAGGAACCAGCTTTGTTATATGCTACCAATAGAATATGAAGTGACCACTTCGAACCTCAGTTTATGACTAGTCACAACTTGAGTTAAGCTGCTGCTCCTACATTAAATTTGTTGGAGAAACCAAAAACAGTACATGTTGAAACGCAGGCAGAGTTTTTAGGACAAACTAGTGATGTTTGAGTACAAGCAGTATGTATTATTGAAGAAACTGCACGAAGAGAAGAAACTAGAAAGTCGAAAATACCCAGACAAAAGCATGCCAGGAAATATCATCTAGGACCCCAAGAAATGAAAACTTAAGAAATGTATTGAAATAAATTGAAGCAAAATTAGGTATTTTCTTTTTTCAATCACTGTTATTGTTCCAGACGAAGACAAAGATAATTAGACAATTGAAAATCTGGAATATAAGCCTTGAGAAATCTTTTGAAAAATCAGACTCAAGAGTAGTTCGAAGGTTCTCAAGTTTTCAAGAATTCTTGTGAAGAACATCTTCCAAAAGTTTTGGGCAATTTAGCAAAAATTGTCTGCGACTTAAAAGATAGAAAAGCACAAGGCAGAAGATATTCCAATGAGCTCGAGCAACATTCTCTTTCAATATATAATTCGAGCCCTAAGACATATAGAAAGATGGTACAAAATTATTGTTTCCCTTCAGTCTCAACGCTGAGAAGAATGAAAGAAAGTCGGAATATATCGACGAAACGTCGACTTCGTTTTAAAGAGTTGTTATTGTTCAGTCCTAAACCTGTAAAATATCCCCTGAACGTATGATGGAAGGACGTGAAATACAAGTTGAATGAAAGAAATTGTTCAAAGAAGGATTGAGTGATTTTGTCTTCAGAAGCCTGATATGGAGGTTGAAAAATGAAGCTAATGAAGATAGGATTTGTGTGTTTTCGATTAATGAAGTCTCTCTGGAAGCACTGCTAATCGTTCAGTAGGTGAAATGGGCTCCTAAAATTTTGTCTTCTGTCTTGTGAGACCATATTTAACTTTTAAAAGTAAAATATTGAAACATTCTTTGGGCATACGAAAATATCCGAAGAATTGACTTTCATCAACAGTTCTTTATAGAGTGTTGCAAATTCTCCCTCTAACTTTCGTTTTCGCCAGGTTGGATGCACGCACCATCTTTTTTATCAACTTGTTTCTCCTTTTTCTCTTCATCAAGTACAATTGCAATTGCTAATAAATCTTCTTCGGAAAAAATCATTCTGGAATCACAATAATAACGATACACACACGGCTAACGGCCGTTTTCAATAATCCTATTATGTTTCTGTATCTATCTGAAGCTATATTTTAGAATGGTTACCAATGGTTACTTATAGTCAGTGAATGAAACGATGGATACATATAGTCCATTCAAGAATGATTGACATCCCAGTAGGTCTTGAAAGTCCAGGCTTTATATCTGTCACAAAATATTTCTAAAAATTTCTGTACTCTCAATCATAGATTAAATTAAAATATAGATGGATCACTCTGACAAGTGGCGCCACCTATTGTAATGGTACATTAATCACAAAAATTATCCTAAATTTGATCGTTAAGTGTCACTGCATTTTGAGCTTTCGATCGTTATCACTCGCGAATGACCGTGATCTCCGCCGAATATTCAAACGACTAATCAAGATATCTATAGACCGACAGATGTATTTTTGATTATCTATCAATTTACGAATTGACATAATTTTCTAATTAATTATTGAATAGGCGAAGCGAAATGTCCGCAAAGTGAAGTCGTGCTGTGCTGTTGGGTGCAAAAATCGTGATGCAAGAAGGTAATTATGCGACATTACATTCAAAAGACCTTGACACCTTTATTGGACAAGTTCATAGGATGTTCGCTACTTCCCCAAAGTACAATTAAACATCGCCCTACAATACTCTGGAGGAGGCAGGGTTTTCTCACTGAGGTTTCTCCTCTGAGCTCTTGTATCATACGCCGAATTGTATGGTACTTCATTACATCAACCTCTACTGAATCTTTTTTAAGTCATACATATGCTTTATTGTTTGATATTCAAAAATGTATTGCTGATATTCAATAGAATATGCGTATATTAAGTATAAATATTGAATTGTTTTTGTGATTAGGAATTATGGTAGTTTATGAGAAATGTTATTGTGTAATGAATAAGTTTTGTAATTAGAAAAAAGTGAATTTAAAAGCTAATTTCAATTATAAAATGAATCCGTGTTTGAAGAACAATGCAATAAATTTTTCAATTATGAACTGATTTTTTTTTCGATTCTTCGGATCAGAGAAAAATCCAGATACAGATTCGTTTTATTCGTTATGTCACTGCAATTTCTTAAAGAGCAATTCATTTCTAATCTTCCTCTGAGTTTCACTAAGAAATTTTCAAATATATTCTGCCTTGATACTTACAAGAAAATTGAAAATGAGCGTTACAGATTCCCTTTTTATTTGGTTTCGTCGAGAATTAGTACATGTACCGTAAAAACAGATGACGCTGAAGTTTGTTATTCGAGTGGTCCATCTATTCTCTGTTCATTTAATCTATGCTCTCAATCACAGAACTGGAATATATCAATATAACCTAGAAAAGTATATGAAAATAAGAAATATTCAAATTTGCAGCATATTAAGCAGCATTCAAAATTGACAGAACTATGTTTTCAATTTGTCCGATTAAATTAAGAGCATAAACAGCTGTACAAAATTCAAATAACCGTCGGTAAGTGCATAGATTCACTTATAATAATAGGTCTATAGATCAATGTTTATTCACAGTACCAACCTGAATTCCGAAACACAAAATCTCAACTTATAAGTTATTACCAACTTAAATTCGATTTTCCATAGCCACTCGAGATGTCAATCATTCTTGAATGGACTATAGGTTTATTGAAAACGGCCGTAAGGCACGGTCAGAACTGACGGTATAGTATGGACGTTCGGCTACGACCCGGTTGCAACGGCCCGGAGCGGTCCCGGCCCGGCTCCGACATGCATGAATCATTCTTCCGTGATGGCAGGTCACACATCTGGCGTTTAACAAAGAATAATGGAAAAAAATAAGAAAGCATTATTTGTGAATTGTGATAACCAGTCATAGAAGTTAGTAGGAGTTACTGCAGCTGAACAAAACCCAATCCTTGTGACATGTTTTAGAATAATTGATGAAAATATACAGGGTGTCCAGAAAGTAGCTGTACATACTCATACCAGAGATAGAGTTGAACTAGCTGATTACGGATTGACTACAAAAAATTAATTTCTGGATTTCCCTAGAAAGCTACAGGGTGATTTTCAAACTTCATGGAAATACTTAGTCCATCATAAAATCCAAACTTATTGACAGATATTATGGAAACATAGGAGGTTATTGACACATGCTAAGGTTGAGTTAGAAAGATATCAATTATTCCATTTTTCCAGGGCCGGACTCATTAATCTTCATTTAAAGTGTTCAGGGTAAAAAAAACACTTTGTATTTCGAATTACAAATAATTGATTCGCTTTATAGAAAGAAGCTTAATTATGCTTCAATTTTTGGTACCGCTCAAGGTATTTTGAAAAGAAAAAGGGGATGTTTATAGGGTATACAGAAGCATATTTCAAAATTATTCTTATGTATACCGGGTATTCGACAGAAATAATATAGACCAAAGTTACACTTCTTACAGTCAAGAGAACAGCTGATGAACAGAATAATCAACTGTTGCGATATTTTAAGAAATAATGGCGATATGATTCGGAAGGCTGCATCCAATTTGAAAATTCGGCAAGAGAAATGTATACAAGCTAATGGTTTTCATTTCAAACCACTTTTGAAATATTGTTGACTCAGCAATTCATTCGTTCCTATTTTTATTTTTATTAGGTACTCTTTACTGTATTTCAGTTTTTTTCATTTGTTATTGTTTCGTGCTTATTAAAGCGCTGAACTTTTTTGTTAATTTTCTACTAATACATTCGCATTTTATATTCAAACATTAGATTTTTAGTTCTCTTCATGATGAAAAATTCAATTTTTGGAACATTATCCAAATTCGAAAATTCATAAAAAAATAATTGTTGATGTGACAACTTCGAGTGATACCAAGAATTGAAGCATAATTTAGCTTCCTTCTAAAAAACGAATCAATTATTTGTAATTCGAAATACAAAGTGTTTTCTCTTCACCCTGAACACTTCAAATGAATATTAGTGAGTCCGGCCCTAGAATAATGAAATAATTTATATCCTCCTGATTTGATCTTAGCATGTGTCAATAACCTCCCAAGATTCAATAATATCCGCCAATAAGTTCGGATTTTATGATGGTCTTAGTATTTCCATGAAGTTGGAAAATCACCCTGTAGCTTTCTAGGGAAATCCAGAAAATAATTTTTTATAGTCAATCTGTAACCAGCTAGTCCAACTCTATCTCTGATAAGAGTATGTACAGTTATTCCCCGGACACCCTGTATATGTTTTTTCTCACGTTCAACATTACGATTGGAACTATTAAAAAATGCTTTAACAAAAACTTTCAAACGTGAAACTGAAACACAATGAAGCGCCAGAATACAAGCGGCTAGGATTATCGTCGACGAGCTAGAGAATATAGTAGAACTATTAGAAAAACTAACAGAAGATATTACCACTACAAGTGACACCAGAAGTGAAGCTACAATTCTATTACAAAATATACTCAGTTTTGATTTCATAACTTCAGTTCATTTCTGGTACGAAATCTTAAGGAGAATTAATCGTATGCAGCTAATAGAAAAAGCAAAGTCACTCTGTGAAAAATTGAATATTGATAGATGGCTAGACATGTTGGTCTTTCCGCAGAAAGTGAAATGTGTCGCGTTATGAAAAGCTTTCTTGATCATCTCCACGGAGAAATATGTTCACGATTCACACGATAAATGACCTTTATTTCAAATTTTTATTTTTACTAGATATTGAAAATTTATCAATCAAGAATAATAATGACTAATTTCAATAGAATAGAACTTTTTAACGAATTATGTGACTGCGAAATGTTACTCCTCAGAAGAAAAGAAATTTATTTATTTTATTTATTATAATCTGATACTGTGAATCAAACAAAGTTTTTTAGCACAGAGTGCAATTAATACTTAATTATTTGATTTCGCATAATATATTTTTCAACCCTTTTTTAAACTTATGGTAGTGTTCTTCTTTTTTAAGTGATTTGCTAGGTAACTCATTATTGTAGAGTATGATGGAAGTTTTGACCCTCTTGTTGTCTGTTGAAATCACTGTACAGATTATTGGCGTTCCTTGTACCGTATTTGTGTTCGTCAGAATTCTTCTTAAGATTCACCATTGATTTTATGACCCGTATTTATCTTATAGATCAACACAAACTGTTCTTGTTTTACACTCTTAGAGAGTGTGGAATCTCTCAATTTTATAATCTCGCATGGAGAGTGGCACTTCAAAAAATTCTGACTATCTTAGATTGAATTGCTAGTTGTGAACGATCATTCAGCAAATTAAAATTAATTCTGACATATCCACAGTCAACGATGAGACAAGATCCTCTAAATGACCTGTCATTTTTTTATTATTTAAGGTTACATAGGATCAAATGATGTTACATTTAATATAAGAGTTGAGATGAATCTCAATGCATTGGTGTTTTTTATTCGGATTGTGAGATCTGCCCACGAACCACAAGCTCACGACAAGCGTACGACTCGACAATAATCCCGTTTTTCTTCTTTTTTCCTGCCTTATCTTTAAGTCGAATAGTTGAAAAGTTGTGGCAAAGATGATCAGTATCCTCTGTATGAACATCCTGTTAACACGAAAACTGTCGGGTGTAATTAGATTGCCGACTACGCCTCCTCGAATTCGACATCGATAAACTTATCGATGTCGATGTCGATGTCGATATCGACAACTGTCGATAGATTGTCGATCGATCGTGGTACCACTGCAGATTGTGTTATTGGTTTCATCAATGAGTTAAGCTGCTGCTCCTACATTAAATTTGTTCGAGAAACCAAAAACAGTACATGTTGAAAAGCAGGCAGAGTTTTAAGGACAAACTAGTGATGTTAGAGTACAAGCAGTATGTATAATATTATAAAAGAAACTGCACGAAGAGAAGAAACTAGAAAATCTAAAATACCTAGACACAAGCATGCCAGGAAATATCATCTAGGATCCCAAGAAAAAAAAACTTAAGAAATTTATTGAAAGTAATTAAAGTAAAATTAGGTATTTTCTTTTTTTAATCACTGTTATTGTTCCAGACGAAGACAAAAATGATTAGACAATTGAAAATGGAGAATATAAAACCTTGAGAAATCAGGCTCAAGAGTCAGTTCGAAGGAAGTTTTCAAGAATTCTTGAAAAACATATAGAAAGATGGTACAAAATGATTGTTTTCCTTCAGTCTCAACGCTGATAAGAATATAAGAAAGTCGGAATATATCGACGAAACGTCGACTTTGTTTTAAAGAGTTGGAGTTGTTATTGTTCGGTCCTAAACCTGTGAATATCCCCTGAACGTATAATGGAAGGACGTGAAATACAAGTTGAATGAAAGAAATTGTTCAAAGAAAACCAGGATTGAGTGATTTTGTCTTCAGGAGCCTGAAATGAAGGTTGAAAAATAAGGCTAATGAAGATAGGATTTGTGTGCTTTCGATGGATGAAGTCTCTCTGAAAGCACATTTGCAATATCACCCGAAAAATTATGAGATTGTTTGATTTCATGATTTGGGTTAGTAGTTTCGCAAATGTAATATATTAATTTTCCAAAGAAATCTTTTCGTTGTTTGTCTTTCAGCTAATGGAAAGGAACTTATACCGGCCAAAAATGCATTAGTTTTGGTGGCTAGAGGAGTGAAGAACAAGTGGAAACACCCCTTAGGATATTTTCTTGTTATCGCTAGCAGCTCAGATGATCTACAGATAATGTTGGACACCTATAAACATATATACGGAGCTTTAAGCCTTCGACTCAATATCGACAAAACCAAAATCCTGGTAAGTCCGCCAGAAAGCCTTCAAACAGATATCAGCCTGGAGAATGAAACTCTAGAACAGGTCGAGCAGTTCAAATACTTGGGAAACTTCATGAATACTAGGGCTAACCTATACACGGAAATATAAAACCGTATCAATTCCGCATCACGGACATTCTGGAAGCTAAAGGACAGAGTCTTTCAAAATCACGACCTCAATCTGAAGACCAAGACAGCTGTTTACAAAGCAACTCTTCTTTACGGAAGCGAAAGCTGGACGCCCTACAGGCGACATATTAAACAGCTTGAACAAACGCAACAACGTCATCTAAGACAAATAATGCACATCAGATGGTTCCACAACGTTTCGAATACAGAAGTCTTGCAACGCGCGAGTTGTACAACAATTGAGACTCAAGAAACGAGGGCCCGACTCAGATGGAGCGGCCACATTCTGATGATGCAAGACACAAGACTCCCAAAAAAAGCTCTATATGGCGAATTCTCTTAGGGAGCCCGAAAACCAGGAGGCCGGTTTAAGGATACAGTACATCAATCCCTAAAATCAGTTAATGCCAATCATAACTGGGAACAACTAGCGTTAGACAGGTCACAGTGGAGGTCTTTGGTACACAGTTATAATGGAGACTCGACAAGGATACAGCGGCGGCCGGATCTGGTTGGTGATTATCCATGCCCGGAATGTGGTAGGATCTGTAGGTCACGGTTGGGTCTCTACAGTTACAGGAGAGCACACAATCGCAATTAGCCCTGAAAAATTATAAGCCTTTTTGTAGATTCATTCCCGGCAACAGGATACAGCAATGATGATGATCATTTTTTTGTGAATAAAGTCTGTAGTGCTTCAGATAATGTCGAGGAAGACTCTAGCGAAGGCAAGTCCGTGGGTCGGACAAATTTACGCGAAGAAAATGAACTCATGAAAGCCGAAATCGCTAAACTCAAAGAAACGGTTTCTATATATGTAAGCCGGCTCAAAACGTTCTATGTCGTTTTCCGACACCCAATCTCCACTCCTCTCTATTCGTCCACAAATCCTCAGATATGTCTCTATCTCTTAGTTCTCTGTCAATTCCCTCTCTCCAGCTCAGCCTTGGTCTACCTCTTCTATTTCTCCCTAGTGGTTTCCACAGCAATGTCTGTTTGGGTATTCTGTCTTCTGGCATTCGTTGGACATGCCCAAACCATACCAATTGTTTTGTTCTGATGTCGTCCACAATTGTGTGTTTTATACCCATAATGTCTCTTATTTTTTCATTCCTTATCCTTTCAGTCCTAGGTCTTCCTGCTGCCCTCCTCCAAAAATCCATCTCGGTCGTCAACAGTACATTCTCCATTCTTTTTTTCAACCGCCAAACTTCACTTCCATAAGTTATCATACTTCTTACAATGGTATTATATATTCACTTTTTGTTGTCTTTGGATATTCTTTGATCCCATAAAACTCTATTCAACATTGATATCGCCTTCCTGCCCAGAACTACCCGTTCCTTTATCCTCTCATCCATTAATCCATCTCTAGTTATTTATATTATTATATTATATTATTATAATTCCTGGTCTTTTGCGGTTTTCTTTTCTATTATCTGGGTCACTCGCTTTCAATTCTCCTCTTCAATATTTTTCCATACACTCGGCTCAGAGTGCTTGTAACTGCCAGGCCTCTGTAATTTGAACAGTCATCACGTTTTTCCTTTTTTGAAGATTGTATACATGTATGCCGTTTTCCAGTCGTTCGGGATCTCAGCGCCATTAACACACATCTGAAACAATTTTTGTAGGTGTCTAAATAAGTCTCTTGTTCCATGTTTTATTAATTCTCCTGGTATATCTCCCGGTCCGGATGATTTTCCATTTTTCAGTTGTTTACATGCTTCCTTCACCTCCTGGAAGCTCAATCTTATTGGAGATGCGGTAATAGTTATTTGTTGTGATATTTCATTGTTCGATTTGAATTGTTGTCTATTTTCAGTTAGTAGGCTTCCAAAATATGATTTCCATTTGCTCATTGGAATAGTAGATATGATGTCTTTATCTTGATTTTGTCTTAATTGTTTCAATAATCTCCAGCTTTCTGTACTTCTTCTTCCGTCAAGAAAAGTGTTAATGTGGTTACATTTTTCTTCTCTGTTATTTCTCTCCGAACTTTGGCCTGTATTCTCTTATACTCTTCTTTATCCGTATCCTTTTTGGTGTTCAGGAACTGTTGGTACTTCAATTTTTTCTCTTTTATGGCTTCCTCTATATCAGGATCCCACCAGTAGGGTTTTTGTTTCCTTATGTATTCGTAATGTCCAAATGCCTCCTCTGCAGCCGAGTGTATACATTTTTTAATGAATTCGTAATATTCATCCGCATCCGCATGCTCCGACAATCCTTCCATTGATTTCTGATCAAGTCGTCTCCTATAAAGTTGTAACCTACTCTCATGCTCCAGGCTGTCAATGTTGTATCTCACCGGTTTCGATTTTGATAAATGAGCTCCGTCAGGCCAAAGAGGAAATTGTAGAACTCTCTGCGCTGAAGCCCCCAACTTTCGCCGAAGTTGCCAATTCGGTGGGGAAAAAATAATTCCTGTAGAGGTCAAGAAAAGCCCTACAACGCCTTCGGTCAAACCCCAAAATACGCCTCCTACAAAGCGCGCGCGCAAAGAAAGTTCTTCGTCTGACAAGGAAAATATCAGAAAGGCATCAGAAGTGTCTAAGAAGAATGAAATCCCACCCATCACGATGATGATCACCTCAGCTTGGGTAGAGACATCTAAAGCTCTCTACACAAAAAAGATCAACTAAAACCGCGCAACTGTAGTTAAAGACGGGATAAAAATCATCGCGTCAACCGTAGATGATTATAGAAAAATCACCAAATTTTTCGAACAGCATTGTGAAGAATTTTTTACCTACCAAATGGTGGAGAAGAGAATATATGCTGTCATCAGGCATTTACCAATCGACCCTGATCTTGCGTTGATTAAGGACGACCTGGTATTCCAGGGAATATCAGACGCTGAGGTGTCCAGAATGACATCGAACAAGACGAAGAAACCCATACCTCTCTATCTGGTTAAAACCCAGAAAAAGGAAATCTCCGAAGTGAAGCGACTCTACAATCTCTGTATTGTGGTTGAACACAAAAAGAGGCCTGACAGCCCAAGCCAGTTCTTTAGGTGCCAAAGGCACGGACATGCGCAGAACAAATGCTCCTTCTTGTGGAGATGCGTGAAGTGCTCGGGAAGCCATAGCAGCAATGACTGCACACTCACCAGAAAAGGAGAAGAGAGAAATGCCTCATGCGTCTTATGTGGAGAAGAGGGCCATCCAGCTAGCTACAAAGGATGTAGTGAATTCAAGCTGGTGACCAGAAAGAAGAATTCCCGAAAACCATCTGAATAGAGAAGCCAGCGACAAGAACAACTACTGTTCACAAAATTCACGAAGTAGCGAAGGGCCAAACCTGTAGAAGAGGAAATGAAAAGGGAGACTCCAAAACTCTTCACGGAAAAAATTTTCAACATGATAATGTTTAAAATTGAGAGGGAAATGGAGAAAAAACTCCAAGCATTATTTAGTAAACTGAATTGATGGACCTTACGAATATTAGGAAGAAATCCCTCAAGATAATCTCGTTGAACATAAACTGAATCACCACTCGGAAAGCCGAGATTGAAGAAATAATATCAGAGAGACAACCTGATATTATAGCCCTACAGGAAACAAGAATAAACCGAAACAGACGACTGAATTTCATGAATTATGAAACCTATAGAGGTGACAGAATTACAAACACCGGTGGAGGAGTAGCAATATTGGTGAGAACAGATCTGAAACACTACTTCAAAAGAAGATCCGACGAAACACAAGGAGAAACAGAAACAGTGACGATTGCTGCCGAATTAAATCGTCAAAGAGTCGAAATAAAATCTCCGATGCAGAATTTCGGGATTGTACCTCGGCATATGAGCGACCACCAAACAATTTATTGGAAGAGGAGATAAACAACATGTTGAAAATCTGCATCGGAGATTTTAACTGTAAATCTCCATTATAGAACAGCAGATCAGAGAATAGAAATGGCAAAAAAAATCGAAGATCTCGCTGAAAAAGAAAATGCCATAGTGATTGGACCAGAGTTACCGACATATCTTGCTTTTGGTATAGGAATACCAGATGTAATAGATATCGCGATATTGAAAAATATAACTCAAGAATTCTCTATTGAAACTTTGGAAGATGGAACCTAAAACCACAATCCCGTCGAACTGACAATTGGAGAAGAACCAACAGAAAAACCGATGGAAATAAGAGAATATACCGATCGGGCTAAATACAGCCATTTAATACAATCGGAAATAACAGAAATTCCAACAATAAGCACTCCAGAGGATCTGGAATGTGCGGTTGATAAACTGGGAGAGATTATATTGAAAGCTTACGAAAAAGCACAAGAAGAGTGAAGAGATCAGCACCAAGTCATCATGGCAATACGCCTGAAGAAGTAAAAGATCTTATACGAGAAAATCGAAGAATATATCGGATGAATAAAAATGATATGAATAGAAGGAACCTCAACCGCCATAGCCAAGTTCTGAGAAATGCTCTGAAAGAGCTAAGAACAAGCAGATGGAAAAAAGAGTTAAAGATCTTAATACAATTGATCATTCTGCGTGGAGAATGCAAAAAAGGCTAAGGGGAAAAAAAAACTAACATTCCTCCACAACACGGAGAAAGGGGGATGGCGTATATTAATACTGATAAGGCTGATGCATTGGCGGACGAGATCGAACGAGAATCGAGAATAAATTACAGGATAGACGACGATAATGAAGATCTGAAAGAACTGGTTGAAGAAAGTGATGAAATGGATGAATTACCAGCGGCTGCTGAAATGGACAAACCAATATCGCCAAATGGAATCAGGGAAATAATTAGAAGTTTGAAGAAGAGGAAAGCTCCCGGAAGCGATAAAATAACGAATGTTATGTAAAAGAAATTACCTAGAAAAGGTATAGCCGCTCTAACAAATATCGCGAATGGAATTATGAGGACAGAACACTACCGATAAGAATGGAAAACAGCGGAAATCATAGTGTTCAATAAACCATTCAAAGAGAAGAAGTTCCCACAAAATTACAGACCGATAAGTCTACTGTCGGCGTAAGGAAAAGTAGTAGAAAGAATTATATCCACGAGGCTATATAGGGAAACCGAAAATCGGAAACTAATACCACCAGAAGTTCGGATTCAGAAGAGAGCATACATCAGAACGACAATTATTAAGGCTCACACAATACATTACAGAGGGATTTCAAAATAAACAAGCTCCAGGTCTTGTTTTACTAGTCGTCGCCAGAGCATTCGACAGAGTATGGCATGAATGATTAATATATGATAAGATGAGATGTGCTGGATATTCGATCAAAATATGCAAGTTGATCCGGAAATATCTCAAAAACAGAAGATTTTACGTGAAAGTGGAAGAAGAATGCTCCACAACAAGAGATATAGAGGCTGGAGTACCCCAAGGGTCAGTGCTTGGGCCACTTTTGAACAACATATACATTCACGATATTCCGAAGAATCCAAGAACCATGCCAACGTTATATGCTGACGACACCGGCATAGCAACTCGACACCGCAACCCAGAAGTAATAGAACGAGTTCTACAAGAAACGATTGACGAAACAAATGACTGGTGCTTAAAGTGTAAAATGAAGCTCAATGGACAAAAGAGCCAAACAATATTACTACAAAAGAGAAGACTGCAACCCACAACGAAACTGGAAGTTGACGGCGAAGGAATCGACTGGAAAAATGAAGCCAAATATTTAGGAATAACGCTTGACAAAGGACTTACTTGGAAGAGTCATATCAAACAAGCAATCGTTGAAACGAAAGCAGCAATGAATAGACTCTACCCTCTGATAGGAAGAAGAAGCCACATGTCGAACGAGACAAAATTGAAGATAATCAAAGCCGTCGCTAGGCGTCAACTGACTTATGGATCAGTTCCTTGAGGTTTCGCGCAAAGAGCCATATAATTAGAATTCAGGCCACACCAAACAAGCTGCTACGATGTGCAATAGATGCACCTTGGTGTGTCAGGAATAGAAAGAACAGAAAAACAGAGAAATTATTCGAAACAGCGAAAAACCATTCGAATCAAGAACTTAGGAGACTAGTGGACTACGACCCAGAAGAAGACAAAAGGAGAATGCGAATTTACCGAAGGAGACCACGACATCAATTAAGGAGAGATTAAAATAAGAACATAAACTTATTGAAAAATCCAATAAAGTGTTACCCTATAGGGGATAAACACATAATTCCCAGCAGTGTGCGAGAAGAAAACCGACTAAGAGATGAACGGTTTATAGGCAAATGTCCGGAACCAATATTCAAGAAGCAGTTAAGGGTTTTTAGTGGGTGTCGAGCTGAGGAGAGTGAGAATCCCCACACTTGTTCCCCCTCAAGAGAGGTTGGTTCGTCTGACTTGCAGATTTTCCTTCTACTACGCCAAAAAAAAAAAGGATTTGGTCAAACCTGTTGTTAAAGCATATAATAATCGATTCATTTTCAAGATTAGAACAATGTTATCCTTGAATTCCGAAAAAAGGAGCGCGAATAATTGATAAATTAATGATGTGTTTTAGTCATTATGGTATACCCTACAATATCACGCTTGATAACGGATTAGAATTTGAAGATAGTGGCGTTCAAGATTTTTGTAAAGTGTATAGTATCGAAATTTATTATATATCACAATACAAATTCTAAAGCAATTGTTGAAGAATTCCATTCAACATTAATTGAGCAATTACGTACTATTAATGGTGAAAAATCTACTTTTCAAAATTTCAATTATTAAGTTTTAATAATTCCAACCATTCAAATCTAGAAATGACCAATGCAAATCATTAAGGCAGATTCAAATTATTCGTTACCCACTGAAGGAACTCATAATGAACAAATACAAGATTATGTTGAAAACTGGGTTGAAAATCTTAATGATATTCCGAAAGGGTAAGAAAAACGAAAACATTGAGTATTGATCGTTTAGAAATAATGAACCAGAAAAGGTCAGCTAAAGAAGACCATTCTTTGAATGATAATCCCGCGTATATTGAAAATCCTGCTTCAAGAAAACCTAATCCGCTATTTAAAAGAATAGATGCTCGTGAAATTGATTCACATCGTATTCAATATAGTAAGAATAGAATATATGTCATAAAAAATTATTGAACAAGAAAAGATGGTATGAATATATTTTTCAGATAAAATACTCCCGAAAACGAGGTTGTGGAATGATATTTTGATTACTTCTTTTCAAATAGTCCCGACAGAAAATAATATTTCGCCTTTATTGCTAGGAAAGACTCACGTTACAAAAAATAATTTGCAATTAATTCATCATATTGCTTTAAAAAAGATACAACATATAATTTTTATGTATATCAACCTAGTTTTGCCATTTTAATTATTTTTAGGGTAGATAATAATAACTAACTCATCGTGATTCTTCGAAAAAGAATGGTCCAATTTGGTGCGGTCGTTTGAACAATAAAGTATTTTGAAGTAAACCACATATCCTCTTTTCTTAATATATGTAGATACGTTTGAGGAACTAGAATTAGAAGAGGATTAATTAACATAGGTGGCAAGATTTCGAAAAAACTATTTGAAACAATTGATTCTGATGATGAATAACTTTATAGAACTTGTTTTGATAGCATAGAGAAAAATGTGCAGGTGCATCCTTATCTCTTTTAATATAACTCACTTAATAAGTATCCATTCATTCGGGAGGCAAGTAAAGAATTGATTCAGTAGTCATTCAGTTACTTAGCTTGTCTCATTATACAGAGTACTCCATTTCCAAAAATAAAGTTTGTGTTTTTAATAAAGGTAGGGTTCTTCATTGTAAAAAATATGATATAATTATTATAATCGATATCATATACTTCCATACCTCAATATTTAAATAAGACCGTTGCATTTTCGAATTATTATCTAGTTCAGCTGAAGGGATCGGTGTACAATGGCATCCAATTCGTACCGAATTTACTAAGTTTCTGCCAATCTGTATGAGTTTCGCCATTTTGATTGTTTCGAGCAGAAAGAAATTTTAATTTTAATTCTGAATGGATCTGATTGAAATAAATAGAAATAATTATACAAATTATCCATAATGAACATATTGTGAAAAATATATTGGAACGGTACAGAAAAAGCTATTATTCACTTGGATATATTCAAAACGTGGGGTGATTTCACCCTTATTTATCTAGACCATACACCCCACTGGCAATCTTGGTGCAACAAATGTATGACAATAAAATAAATATACGAGCAGCGACCCTTTGATGTTGTGGCACTTCGGGGGCCGAAATATAGCTTGAGTCTGTATCCCAGTGGACCACTATGGTTCTTTTACGACAAAACGCAGGATTCTTCGTAGAAAGCTCTAAATTATTCATCCAGTAGGAATACTTGACTGATTCTCATTCAGAGGAAACAAGTATGTTTGTTTTCATCAAACTTCGAATAAGTGTCTTAGCTGGTGTATTCGTAAAGTGAATTGAAAATGAAATGGGACTCAAACGAACATGTTCGGTAGAAATATATTTTACGAAAAAAATAATGCGTAAATGAATACGCATAGGATTTTATTTGATTGACCTTGTTTCGTTTTGAATTTTTTGGGTTGCCTGGGTTTGTAGATATTAGTCGGAGACCGAATATTATAGAGTTAGGTTAACTCTATAATCTTTGGTCGGAGACCTTTAGTCATAGACCCAGTAAAAAAGAGTAGGTCGAAAAGACGTCATTAATGGGTGATTTTCATGACGTACTAGTGAAAGGACGAAATTTTAACCAACTGGTACATGAAATAAGGTTCGAAAAACCAATAAATGACGTCATTTTATCGACGTTGAGGACGAATTGCTCAGGGTAAAAATGATGACGTTAATTTCACAGCCAATTCACGACATTTCACCAACGTTTCCAACTGGTTCTTAAGAAAACGTCGTGAGGACTTATGAATAACGTCATTTCTTTTACGTCAAAAAACAAACTTTTGCAGTAAAACTGTTGACGTCATTTCACTAGCTAATTCCCTTCATTATGCTGACGTCTAAAAATGCTCAATTGAGCGACCAACTTTCAACCAGCTAGTTCAAAAGAGGACGTCTTGAGGACCAGTGAATAACGTTATGTTTTGACGTAAAAAACTGGTGAAACTATACCACCATTCTTACTGCTAGTCAGAGTCTGCTGCTAGTTTACGTCATTTTTTTGACGTCTTTAAATGCCAATTTAGTCACTAAACTTCAATCAACTAGTTCAGGAGGGAACTTATGGAGGACATATAAAAAAAAATTTTCGACGAAAAAAAAACGATAAATTAACAATTTGAAACTATTGATGTAATATCAGTAGTTTCACGTCGTTTCAAATACGCCCCAAAATGCTCGATAACTATCCAAAAATCGAACCTACATAATTCAAATTAAATTAAACAGAAGAAAACCAAGAAATTGAACGACTTATTATTATTAGTAGTGACTTTTTGATCTTGAAACTAATATGTATTTTAACGATAACATCAAGTGATAAATAATGTTGCTACTTTTAGAACACTTTTAGTTATTTTGCCTTCTCAAGCCAAAACAATTTTTTTTTATAAAGATTTTAATAGGAATACAAAAAGTTGTCTACCATCTCTGTGTTCTGCTCTGTCAGCCTCCTGTCATAGTTGTCTGCTTCGGCTGCTTCGGCGTCACAGTTTTCCCGCGATTTCCAACGGATTTCATTCCAGAAATTCAGTTTGTTATTTGCAGAGATAACTCTGTTTCTGATTATTTGTTAGCATAGACAAACTAGTTTATTAGTTTGTAGTGAAGAACTAACGATTTGGAGTGGGACATTTTGTTGTTTATGTTTATATAATATGGCGTTCGTTGGAGTACAGTTTGAGGAAGACGAAGTGGCGGTTATACATGCCAAGTGGTAACTGAACAAATTTTCAGAGGACCTATTTGTAATTATTTGGACGGAACGGAGTCTCCACTATAACAAATTCCATATTAAAACGTGTTCTAACCAATGATTTGTCTTCATCATTTAGTTATTTGGGAACTAGAAATAAAAAGAAGGCTTCCTCAAGTTTGAAACTGTGTGGAGCAGTAATAACTGAGTATCAAATCATGAAACATTTCATCAAGTACATATTATGTAATGAACAATGAGCATCAACTTTATTCCAAGAGTTATTCTCAACAGTTCCGAACCACACGAACCATCACTTAACTCATTTTCTAATTTCTTAATCCATGTAAGGAAGTTGTATTTGCTCTTGGAACAAAGCTATTGGAGAAATAAATAAACTACATGGAGAAAAGGGTTTAACAACAGTTATATTTTGTTTTTTGGTGTAGCAGGGGAAAAATCTGCAAGTCACGAACCACCCTCCCCTGAGGGGGAACAAGTGTGGGGATTCTCACTCTTCTGAGCTCGAGACCCACTAAAAACCCTTAACTGCTTCTTGAATATTGGTTTCTGGCATTTGCCCATAAACCGTTCATCTCTTAGTTGGTTTTCTTTTTGCACACTATCGTGCTGGGATTTATGTGTTTATCCTCTAATGGATAACACTTTATTGGATTTTTAATAAGTGTATGTTCTTTTTTTATTCTCTTTTTCCGTTATAGTACGAGATCCCACTGCAGAATCACTACGTTCATTAGGTACACAGTCAAACACACATTTTTACATACGTTTATGGATAGGAGAATACACTGATAACACCGCAGCCTGTCAAAAGTGGCCGCAAGTAATTTTAATTAAATTAATGTTAATCAATATTCGAAGAGAAATTTCGTTCACTCCGTATTGAAATAAAATATCATCCACATCATAGCAATGCATGTAGAGAATACTAAAATCCATGGCTGCCGTTGCACAGTCGGCCGCAACTACCTCGCAGCCAGGTGTAAGCAGGTAACATTTCGAAGTATTTCTACGTTCATAACGTACACGGATGTTTTTGATATCAAATTAAAGCTAATTTTTTTTCGAATATGATGATATATGGCTGCCCGTGAAAAAATGGCCGCAAGTTAGGTCTGCCATCTGTTGAAAACGCGAGATATCCGAAATAAAGTAAGAGAGAGTTGGACTCATTCTACACCATCGGGGTTTTTACCCGATGTTCCGAGTTATAGCGGCTACACACTGCCCAACTCGGTCGGGCCGACAAGCCGACTTGGTTGGGTTGGATGTGAAATCGGTCCGTGTGTAGCTATGACCGCCGACAGAGGATTTGTCGGGTCTTGTCGGATCCAACCGCACGACCGACCGACCAAGTTGGATCGTGTGGATCTCTGTCGGGTGGAAACGAGGAAACGAGCTCATTCTGTATTCTGATGTTGACTGGAGAGGTATTCGCTGCTGCAAAAATTGCCGTCACCATTGATCCGCGCGATGTATACTCCAGCGATCGTGAAATTCAACTGACCAAGTTGGACGGCGGTCGTGCCGTCTGTACGCAACGCCCAATCTGGTCGTCCCGACATTTGGCCCGACCGAGTTGGGTAGTGTGTAGCCGCTTTAACACTGATATAATGGGATCTTTCCGCTTATCGCCGCGAGATTTCCACCGTACGGATAAAACCCGATGAATAATTTTTCATTCGGTTGTTTTCCGCTGAAAACTCGGTTTCTGGGAAGTTCAACTCCCATACAGGTTGAAAATGTATTACGTACCTCAGCTAACAAATCTTCAGATGATGAAGATAAGTCTGATTGCGACGACGATAATGACAACTGCGATTATGAAAGCAGCGAGGAATCGGAGGAAAATGTAATATAATGATTTGAAATATCACTTGATTCAAGTGATACTTAGTGAATGAACAATTTTTTGTTATAAAATAAATCTCTTTATACTTTAAGTTTTTTTCATAGTATCCATTAGGTAATTATAATTTTGGATTAAATGTAAAGTCGTTTCTACTATTGTTTGAACCCCTTGCTAAAAACCCTATCTATCGACGCACAGAACACAACTGATTCTCCGAACTCGCACAAGCTTACGGAGCTTCTGAGGGGTACTTCGGTACCTATGGAGAATCAGGATAATATGAATATGAATATATATATATATAAATATGAATATGCGCAATGGCTTTAACCCTTTACTGCATGATATATTAAATAAGTGAAAAAAAATTTATTTTTGAAATATATGGTTTTATTCAGGGTTCAAAATTAATTATAATATTTTTTTATCATCAAAAAGTACCTATTTTTTTTTCAAAAACCATATATGGTTTCGTATGCATTGAAGCTTCAAACCCCTTGGACATATATGGTTTCGTATGCACACAAAGCCAAATGATAAGTGATATCAAAAGCTTAATATATTTGACGAAAATTAAGTATTGAAGAATGTTATACAGAATTATTGATGAAACTTTATCAAACAATTCCTCTTGTCATTATAACATAAAAATACCCTATATTTGGGACAAAACTTTACAAATTTGACGATTTTTCTGTCACTTTGGCAAGTGTCCAATATTGTCAGTCCTCACAGAGGTCAAGGTTAGGTCCTGATGCTTTTCTGGAGCTTTTCTCATTTTCTTCCTCTAAGTTGCTGTCCTAGGGCTTGAACAAACTGATGGACTTCCATGGCGGCTCGTTGATGGTCATAGACATATAGACATATAGACTTCTATAAAGAAGCCAATTTCATGATGACATTGCTCAGTCCATGTCTCTATGTCTATGTTGATGGTAAACTGGTCACTGAATTAGCCAATGGACGACCTCGTTTACGAAGAAGAGCCTTTTGCTTTGCGCAGGTGTTCGGAAACGGCTTGTTTGAAGGCGAACAGAGATAAATAAGAGTTTTTTTTTGCCACAAAATCCACGCAGGGTCTACTTCAGAAAAAGACAGCCTAGCATGAAGAAAACGTGAAGCAAATTGAAGAAAAACCATATTCGCGTGCGTAATTGATAATCATGCTTGTGTGCATACGAAACCACATATGTCTAAGCGAAGAAGCGAAGAATGCATACGAACCCACATATGGTTCCGAAACAATTGTTGTTGAAAATGGGTGAAATTTGAAAGAAAGTGAAAATCTAGTATAGTACATACGAACTAGAGGTTATGACAAAAAACAAAATTTTTTTTGTTGCTTGAAAAACTCATCTTTTCATTTTTATTTCTTTTTGCAAAGTTGAGAATCGCACCTGTATGTTAACATTTACTCACAATGTCTGGAAAAGTGAGATTATATCCAAGGGGCATGTGATCATGGACAAAATGGATGTGTTTTGTTATTGCTAAGGATATAACCAATACACTCCGTTAGGATCCATACGTTAATTTTTCATTTTTTTAGAATAAATAAACTGTGAACATGTCAAACCATTAATGGTTTCGTATGCGGTAAAGGGTTAAATACTCACACGGCTAGCATACACATTCCTAATCTAACGAGTGGCGTTGCGCGCCATCTCTTTCACTTTATTTCGGATATCTCGCGTTTTCAACAGATGGCAGACCTAACTTGCGGCCATTTTTTCACAGGCAGCCATATATCTTCAAATTCGAAAAAAAATTAGCTTTAATTTGATATCAAAAACATCCGTGTACGTTATGAACGTAGAAATACTTCGAAATGTTACCTGCTTACACCTGGCTGCGAGGTAGTTGCGGCCAAGTGTGCAACGGCAGCCATGGATTTTAGTATTCTCTACATGCATTGCTATGATATGGATGATATTTTATTTCAATACGGAGTGAACGAAATTTCTCTTCGAATATTGATTAACATTAATTTAAATAAAATTACTTGCGGCCACTTTTGACAGGCTGCGGTGTTATCAGTGTATTCTCCTATCCATAAACGTATGTAAAAATGTGTGTTTGACTGTGTACGTAATGAACGTAGGGATTCTGCAGCGGGATCTTAGACTATTATAGTTTTCCATTTTAGGTCCCTATAAATCTGTCTCTTCCTGACAAACCAAGGTGCATCTATTGCACATCGTAGCAGCTTGTTTTCAGTGGCCTGAATTCTTTTTATATGGCTCTTTGCCGCGAAACCCCAGGCAACTGATCCATAAGTCAGTTGAGGCCTAGCGACGGCTTTGATTATCTTCAATTTTGTCTCGTTCGACATGTGGCTTCTTCTTCCTATCAGAGGGTAGAGTTTATTCATTGCTGCTTTCGTTTTGTCGATTGCTTGTTTGATATGACAATTCCAAGTAAGTCCTTTGTCAAGCGTTATTCCTAAATATTTGGCTTAATTTTTTCAGTCGATTTATTCGCCGTCAACTTCCAGTTTCGTTGTGGGTCGCAGTCTTCTCTTCTGTAGTAATATTGCTTGGCTCTTTCGTTCATTGAGTTTGATTTTCCTCTTTATGCACCAGTCATTTGTTTCGTCAATCGTTTCTTGTAGAACTCGTTCTATTACTTCTGGCTTGCGGTGTCGAGTTGCTATGCCTGTGTTGTCAGCATATAACGTCAGCATGGTTCTTGGATTCTTCGGAATATCGTGGATGTATATGTTGTACAGAAGTGGCCCTAGTACTGATCCTACTGATTAGCTGTCGTTGCAAAACCCAACTGTTGATGATTTAACTCTTCAATTTCTACTTGATATACATAAAAATTATATGTTGTATCTTTTTGAAGCAATATGATAAATTAATTGCAAATTATTTTTTGTAACGTGAGTTTTTCCTAGCAATAAAGGCGAAATATTATTTTCTGTCGGGACTATTTCAAGAAAAGTAATCAAAATATCATTCCACAACTTCGTTTTCGGGAGTATTTTATCTGAAAAATATATTCATAATATGTTTTCTTGTTTAATAATTTTTTATGATAAATATGCTATTCTTACTATATTGAATACGATGTGAATCAATTTCACGGGCACCTATTCTTTTAAATAGCGGATTAGATTTTCTTGAAGCAGGATATTCAATATACGCGGGATTATCATTCAAAGAATGGTCTTCTTTAGCTGACCTTTTCTGGTTCATTATTTCTAAACGATCAATACTCAATGTTTTCGTTTTTCTTACCCTTTCGGAATATCATTAAGATTTTCAACCCAGTTTTCAACATAATCTTGTATTTGTTCATTATGAGTTCCTTCAGTGGGTAACGAATAATTTGAATCTGCCTTAATGATTTGCATTGGTCATTTCTAGATTTGAATGGTTGGAATTATTAAAACTTAATAATTGAAATTTTGAAAAGTAGATTTTTCACCATTAATAGTACGTAATTGCTCAATTAATGTTGAATGGAATTCTTCAACAATTGCTTTAGAATTTGTATTGTGATATATAATAAATTTCGATACTATACACTTTACAAAAATCTTGAACGCCACTATCTTCAAATTCTAATCCGTTATCAAGCGTGATATTGTAGGGTATACCATAATGACTAAAACACATCATTAATTTATCAATTATTTGCGCTCCTTTTTTCGGAATTCAAGGATAACATTGTTCTAATCTTGAAAATGAATCGATTATTATATGCTTTAACAACAGGTTTGACCAAATCCTTTTTTTTTTTGGCGTAGTAGAAGGAAAATCTGCAAGTCAGACGAACCAACCTCTCTTGAGGGGGAACAAGTGTGGGGATTCTCACTCTCCTCAGCTCGACACCCACTAAAAACCCTTAACTGCTTCTTGAATATTGGTTCCGGACATTTGCCTATAAACCGTTCATCTCTTAGTCGGTTTTCTTCTCGCACACTGCTGGGAATTATGTGTTTATCCCCTATAGGGTAACACTTTATTGGATTTTTCAATAAGTCTATGTTCTTATTTTAATCTCTCCTTAATTGATGTCGTGGTCTCCTTCGGTAAATTCGCATTCTCCTTTTGTCTTCTTCTGGGTCGTAGTCCACTAGTCTCCTGAGTTCTTGATTCGAATGGCTTTCTGCTGTTTCAAATAATTTCTCTGCTTTTCTGTTCTTTCTATTCCTGACACACCAAGGTGCATCTATTGCATATCGTAGCAGCTTGTTTTCAGTGGTCTGGATTCTAATTATATGTTATATGGCTCTTTGTGCGAAACCCCAAGCAACTGATCCATAAGTCAGTTGAGGCCTAGCGACGGCTTTGATTATCTTCAATTTTGTCTCGTTCGACATGTGGCTGTTGCAGTTGCACTGAGGAGTATACGGTGGTGTGAAACGGTGAGCGATGTTCAGCTCTCGGAGACTGTTCTTGAATAGTCTACTATCAAATTGTACTCCATTGTCGGATATTACTAGTTTTGGGCAACCGTATTTCAGGATGACTTGTTCGTAGAGGGCCGAATAAACAGTTTTGGCGGTGGCTTTCCGCAACGGACGACACTCTACCCACTTGGTGAACCAGTCTTGCATTACCACTATGTAGGAGTTTCCCTTTTTTGACCGTGGCAATGGTCCTACAATGTCTGTGGATACTTCTTTGAACGGCGCATCCGCCATTCGGTGTGGTTGCATCTTCCCAGGGGTTTTCTGTTGCGAAACTTTGTACTTTTGGCACGATGTGCAGTTCCTCACGTATTTCGCAATGTCTCTAAACATCCCTGGCCAGTAATAGTTTCTGGCTATCCGTGCAATCGTTTTGGCAATCCCCATGTGACCTGCTAATTCTGAGTCGTGGTTTTCCACCAATACTTCTGTTCGCTGTTCGGTCGGTACAAAGAGTTTCCAGGGTTGGCCGGTTCCATCTTCTGTGAAGTCGGATGAGTCCCAGAAATGTCGCAACAGTTTTCCATTTTCAACGGCGTAGTCAGAAAAATTTGCTGGGTCTTTTTCCACCTCCTGTAACTTTTTGTTGTACCATTTGCACTGGGTTGTTTCTATCTCGGACAAACATACAGAATCCAGGGACGGCAACGAGTTTCGGGACAGGTTGTCGGCTACTTTGTTCATCGATCCTTTACGGTACTGGACTTCGAAGTCGAATTGCTGAAGGAAAAGGGCCCACCGAGCAATTCTTCCGGACGGTGACTTGATGGAGTTTAGCCATTTCAGACTCATGTGATCGGAAATTACTGTGAAATGGAATCCTTCTAGGTACGGTCGCTGTTTCTCTATTGAAAATACAATGGCGAGACATTCCTTTTCTGAGTAATTTTTCTCTGCGGGGTTTAGCGTTCGGCTCACATAGGCGATTACTCTCTCCTCTCCATCGATCACTTGTGTTAGGGCACCTCCAAGGCCCATGTCACAGGCGTCGGTTTGCAGAACGAACGGTTGGGTGAAGTCTGGACAGGCCAGTATCGGAGATTCAGTGAGTTTTTGTTTCAGAAGCTCTAAGGCCTTCTGCTGGTCTTCTCCCCATTTCCAACGGTGTTTCTTCTGCAGCAACCGAGTCAACGGAGTAACTACATCGGAGAAGTTCCTATGAAACGACGGTACTAGCTGGCAACTCCAAGAAATCGACGCAGTTCTCGGACGGTTTCCGGTGTTGGCAAACACACTATCGAAGAAACTTTGTCGGGGTCGGTACAGATGCCATCGGAGGTGACGACATGTCCAAGGTATTTTAGGGATTTTCGCACAAAGTCACACTTTTCGGGGTTGAGACGAAGATTGGCTTCTCTCAACCGCCGGAATTTTTCTCTTAAATTCTCCAGGTGCTCCTCGAAAATCTCCTTCAGGACAACTATATCGTCCAGGTGAGCGAACGCCTCCGGTTCCATTTCTGGACCAATGACGGTGTCTCGGAATCTCTGGAAGGTGGCTGGGCTTGCATGCAAACCGAACGGCATCACGGTGAACTGGAACAGCCCTCTTCCGGGGACGGTAAATGCAGTAATCGGACGACTCTTTTTGGCTAATGGTATCTGCCAGTATCCTTGTTTTAGGTCCAGCGTGGAGATGTACTTCGCTTTTCGGAGTTTATCCAGAATCCCAGAAATGTACGGCAACGGATATGCATCTTTCACAGACACTTGGTTAACAGCACGGAAGTCGATGCGAAAACGGTATTTTCCGTCTTTCTTCTTGACCAGTACAACAGGTGAATTCCAAGGTGTCTTGGAGGGTTCAATCACTCCCTCAGCCAGCATACGGTCCACTTCCTGATTGAAGATCTCCTGCATTTTCGGGTTAAGGGGTCGGTATCGTTGTTTGATCGGTGCGGTGTCCGGTTTCAGTTTGATCTTGTGTTCAATCAGGTCGGTTGTACCATATAGGTCTTCAAACTTCTTTAATTTTTCGGTCAGAAATGCCTACAGTTCTTGTTTCTGAGATTCCGTCAGTTCCAATAGGTGTTCTTCGGCGGTTGTTTCGACGGGAGTCATCGGTTTCGAGATCAGTCGGCCTTCCAGGAAGCCTTCGGCGGTACTAAGATTTACGCAAAACTTGAAAGTCGACAGAACATCCATCCCCAGAATAATGTCTACCGGTAAATTTGGTGAACCTGTTCTCCGGTATCCACAGAAAAACTTGCCTGATATCGGTTCAGTTGACGGGGAGTGTACGTTAGGTGAGGTTCCTCCACGAAACCTGGTTTTGATGGTGGCCGGGTGTACTGGCTCATCTGCCAATGGACCAGTTCAAAAACTTTTCCCTTACGGAGAAGTTCATCATACGTCTTGGTCTCCTGGAAGGCCAAGGCCTGCTGTAAGGGCGGGATCAACCTCTGTCGGATAAGTCGGATCTGCTCCACCTCGGATGGTTTTGCATAGGTGAGTTTCTGGAATAAGTTCTGCATCCGGGTAACATACAGAGGCAGCTTTTCTTCAGGTCCTTGTGTTCGTCTTTTTATTTCCTCCAACAGATTCTCCTCATAGTTAACTGGCAGAAATGCTTCTTTCAGTTGGTTGCTAAAATCCTCGCAGTCGTTGAAAGTACCTCTCCTAGGAATAAACCAATCCTTGCATCTTTTCGTAGTAATTCATAAACTGATTCAAAAACTTGTTCCAGGGACACTTTACGGGATTCAGCCAGCCTCTCCACTTCTTCAAGAAATCCGGTCACACTTCCAGTGCCATGAAAGTAAATGTTCCACTTGTGTACCGGGACAGTTGGTTGATCGGGACTCCGGTTCCGATCTGGCAGGTGTTGTGACAATTGGTCGGTCAGGACTTATCCAAGGTGCAGGTAAGTGTGGAAAAGACACCCATCGTGTAGAATTAATCCATCTTCCCTGTGTCGGACCCTCAGGTGTTGTCGTCCCACAGTCCTGTGACTGTGTGAGAGGTATCGCTGGTAACTGTCGTAGTAATGCTCTACATGTCTGTCGTGTCTCATTCATGACCTCTTCTAATGTTGGATTCCTTACAGGTGCACCAGTACGTGTGACATCGACTGCTACAGGAGGATCGACACCATCTCCCAAGTCGATCAGTGATGTCTCAACCCTTGAAATCCGTTGGATCGGTGACACTCCAGGTGAACTGGGCACCTCCACATCTAAAAGAGACCTTTGATCTCGGCTGGATGGCTGCGGCTGTTCACGATTGCTCTTGCTACGTAGCTCCTCCAGTGTTTCTAATGCCTTAGCTGTAGTTGCCTTCATTTGTCCAACTAGTTGTAACTGTGTTGTGTCTGCAGTGACAATAAAGTCCAGCCTTCCTTGAATGTGTATTAATCTGGTGTGAATTCGCGGAAATTTGTTAGCCGCATTTTCATGATTGAAGTTCTGAAGGGATTTCACCGAATCGGTGAGTTTATTTTGGCAAATCTCAATCTCCGAGGCAGGATTTAATGATTTTGGAGGTAGTAGAGGTTCATTAGACTGAAGTACTTGTCGAAGCAGACTCCGTTTAGTCATCACAGTACCCGGTATCGATTGTCCCCTCAGTTGTAATTCGTATGTAAGTTCATCACTGAGTAACCGGTTCACATCCATGTTCGACATATTATATTGAACTAAGTCCGATTCAGAACGCACCAATATTTCACACTCGGTATTTCTTTCACAATCCGTTTAAGTTTCAAGTCCGACCTGGTCAGTCAATCGTTAGCCAACCCACTCACTTAAGTTCGAAGTGGGTATCGGTGTAACCCCAAAAAAAAAATTATAAAGTCTAAGTCCCGGTGTATCAGAAAAAAAAAGTTTAAGTCCCGGCGCACCAAAATCAATCTAAGTCCCGATGTATCACACTAAAATTTCATAAGTCCAACGTTACTCGAAAAAATTTCAATCAGTCCCATTAAAGTCCGAAAATATTCGAGAAATGCCGCACACACCCGCAAGTCGTTTCGTATAGTCCGGAAAATGTCCCGAAATTCGAATAGCACCAGAACGCACAGGTTAGATTCCAAACAGTTTTTCAAGTCCAATATCCAGAAAATAAATCACAATGATCGAATTTCAGTTTTCAGAAAAATCAGAAACAATTGGTAATTTTCAACAGTACAGGTCGAAAGATAATAAAAAGCATGTAGACAAGATATCAACAGAGTAATAGGTGATTCACTATTGAACCGATTGGTAAATCAAACCTTTTAAATTTTGCCAATCTCTACAATGAATTTTCAATGTTCGGAAATTCACTCACCTTCCATATGAAATTAAAACAGTTCAATTCAATGAATCAGAAATAATAAGAATTCGGAAATAATTTTCACTGATATAACGGCGCAATAACAGTTCAGTTTTTAGCAGCTCAATAAAGTAATCGGCAAAAAGAATAATCACAAATTATTTCCAATGGGGTTCAACTATACGAAAACTTTCAAAATATAGTCCAATTCAAATCATCACAGTATAACAGTTCAATACAGAGTGGCAGGGAATAAAACACAAATCAAGTTTATTTTTCACACTTTACCGTTCGAGAAATAGTTACTCACTGTTTCGAGAATTCACTCACTGTCCAGTTAATGTCTCTCACCTCTGTTGTTTCCTACTAGATTTTGCACTGTCCCTGCTCGGGCGCCATTTTTTTTGTAACGTGGTTACCTCGGAGACTACTTATCTCCAGCGCCAGCTATTCGCTGTTATCTAGTGTGGTAGCGATAACGAAATAGTCAAAATCAAATGATGTAAAAGTTTATTCACACCTTCGGAAACTGATTATATGTACAAGGGAGATATTTGTAAGTATGAAATATGTGCGAATCTATAAGCGAACATACATTCGGGAGATTCTATCCGGTCACGAGCACTTTATAAAGTTTATACCGGGTGCAGTGAAAAACAAAAGGTTCAATAAAATGCGCCAACCAGAACTGACGGAATGAATACTAAGGACTTGCTATACGGTATCGGGATGTAATTGTCAAAGAGCGAAAAGTCAAAAGTAGAAGTGATCGTCGCGGGGGAAAATTTTCTTTAATAGGCAAATCCCCCCTCACGGTAAAAATCTCAAAATTCCAGAATGCGACAAGAATGAAAAACGCCGTCAGCTCCGGTTTATCGCATATCAACATCAGAAAAACGTCGAGATCTTCAACGTCATGCAAGAAAAACAACGTTAAACACAGATAAACGGTTTTTTACATTTACTCTGCCTATCGGAATGAATGCATTGAATATCGGAGAATTAAAATATTTTCAAAGACGTAAATATGAAAACGAAAGGAATGCACTGAAATGAACTCCAAGTTTCCTCAGAAAACTGGGGTTCATTACAGGTTGTGTACGTTGATTTTGACTATCATTGGGCGTCGCTAATACCCTAGACACCACGGAACCTTGCCTTCGGCTAGTAGCTACCAGTGTAGGTTTGCTATTCTCCTTTAAAGAATAGCTGGCGCTCGAGTACACCGAGGAAAACCCGTTACAACATGCACATACATAGATGGCACGCGGGAAAGTAAGGTCACTATTTCTAGGGGTAGATAGAGTCGTGAAATTAAGCTCACTATTTCATCGTAAGTTAATTTCTTCCGAGCTCCGAGGGATATAATGGATCCCAGTTTTCTGAGGAAAATTGGAGTTTATTTTAGTGCATTCCTTTCGTTTTCATATTTCTGCCTTTCAAAATATTAAATTCTCAAATATTCAGTACGTTCATTCCGATAGGCGCAGTATATATATATATATATATTCTTTTGGAGTAAATGTAAAAAACCGTTTATCTGTGTTTAACGTTGTTTTTCTTGCATGACGTTCAAGATTTCGACGTTTCTCTGATGTTGATATGCGATAAACAGGAGCAGACGGCGTTTTTCATTCTTGTCGCATTCTGGAATTTCCAGATTTTTAACGTGTGGGGGATTTGCCTATAAAAGCAGATTTTCCCCCGCGACGGTCACTTTTGCTCTTTTACTTCAGTCTTCCACTTGGTGACTTCCACTTTTGATTCGGTTACTTCAGTCGTTTTTACTGCTCTTTTACTTCAGTTTTTTTTATGCTCCGTACTTTCTGCGATTCGACGTTTAAGAATAATATTGTGTTGCTAGCATCAGTGATATTGCGAATTAATTTTTGTTTTTTTTTATTTCTTTTCCGCGAGTGCCTGAAATAAAGGAGGTAGGTACCCGTCTTTACCGTTCAGTTTCTTTGTTAGGCCTACACCGGTTACTTCTTTGACTTTGACACTGCTGTACTGTATCGCTTTCTGCTGTATTTTATCGTTGTTTGCCCTGTTTCGCGAGTCTGACGTTTCCCTTCGCTATCAGTCATGGTGCGGAAGCCCTTGGGGTACTGAAGGGAAAGTCCCGTCAACCCCCCCTGTCCGCGTCATAAGTGTTGAATCCGAAATCCCTTCTTTTCTATCAGTCATGGCGCGTTATAGCCCTTGGGGTAGAGAATAAGAGATACCGCTCGTCGTCAGTGAAATCCCGTTGTTGCGCTAAAAATAGACCTTTTCTTCGCTATCAGTCATGGTGCGTTATAGCCCTTGGGGTAGCGAATATAAGTCTCGAATAGATCCGCCCTGGTTTTGTTTCATTTCTGGAGAAATACAATTACATCCCGATACCGTATAGCAAGTTCTTAGTATTCATTCCGTCAGTTCTGGTTGGCGCATTTTTATTGAACAACCTTTGATTCTTCACTGTACCCGGTATAAACTTTATAAAGTGCTCGTGACCGGATAGAATTTCCCGAATGTATGTTTACTGATAGATTCGCTCATATTTCATACCTACACATATCTCCGTTGTACATATTATCAGTTTCCGAAGGTGTGAATAAACTTTTACACAATTTGATTTTGACTACTTCGTTAACGCTACCACCCTAGATAACAGCGAACTCTGACTCCGACTAGCAGATACTCTGGTAGGTTTGCTATTCTTCCTAGTGAAAAGAATAGCTGGCGCTCGAGATAAGTTTTCTCCGAGGTAACCACGTTACAAAACTCAATTACAATTTCAATCCATCAGTGGTCAAAAATATGAAAAACTCCACCGACTGTGTGTTGAACCTGATATAATATCGGAACGAAAATAAAAGCTGTGAAGATAGAAGAGTAGAAATTCTTGAGGTGATGTGGAAGAAATTGGGCACGTTACCAATGGACCAATCAGGATTGCGGTGATGTGTGATGGCAGCAGAAAATAGGAGACACTGCTAAACGCAGGAATAACGAAAACAAGTTCAAATTGCTACATCGAAACAAGAGCGACCATCCTGCAGGGTAGCCAGAAAGATGGGATGCAGCTCATGAAATCATTCAACAAAGAGCACACTCCTAGGTTGACTAAAGTACATCCCCGGAATTCGATCAGTGAAAATAGATGATAACAAAGTAAAAATATCAGATGTTCTTCATCATCTTCGTGTATTGGAAGCTGACGAATAAGTAACGAATGGTGTTGACACCTGACCCATGCGATATCGTCAAGCATTGTTATAACAATCATAACACTGGTGTCACTAGCAGTGGGCTACTTTCAATGGAAATCCAAAAGGTGTACATTCAGCGCATCAAGCAAGGAACACCAAGAGGAGAACGCAGTGAAGACGCAACTATTAAACTAAACGCAGATATGGTAAGGACATTGCGGACATCTCGCTCCGAGGACAGCTCTTGATGCCGGTCCATTCTAAGAGGCCGCGATATGTTAAGTCAAAAAATGGACTTAACAGATAATCAATTAATGTAGGAAATATTTCATTAAATTCATACCATAAGATATTACAGCAATAATTTAGAAGTTTGATTTGGATTCAAAATAATGTCGTCTAGACTTGCACCAAATGAACATTGTCAACAATTGTTTACTATTTTCAATTATAGGTCTGAATAAACTATGACACATTTATGTATCAGCGAGATCGCAGTTAGCTAGTTCAATAAACGGTTATCAGTGGAATCTCCACCATTTCCCTTTAATGCAAACAGCACCTTCCTCCATCCCATACAAATTACCGTAGAATCATCACGGGATTGTCCCAGTCAAAGTGTGTATCCCTAGATCCTATATTCAGTAGAAGCAGCGTGTATATTAGAGAAATATACTAGTGATTTCATGTAACCCTAGACCTAATAATCCACGGGATTGAAATTAGAAGACCTTGAAGACCAGTTATGAGATCCTTCCCGATCAATCCATGAATGACCAAACTTGTTCTTCAAAAAGTCCCTAACGAAAAGTCTATAATGAGAGGCTGCACCATCGTGCTGAAAGTACAATGGTCTTCTGTCAAAGTGATGGGTGCCAACATAGATTGAATGCTAATTTTTATTATTATTTGCAGTGATGAAAACAGCTCTGGTAAGCGGCACAATAGACTTTTATCATTGAAAGTCACTACAAACCACTTTCAGGAACCCGAGTTCTTGAAAACTTTGACGTAAAAATTTATGCAGTAATACTGTCTTCGCTAAAATTGAAAGCACACGCCTCAGTTGAGTTTTTTATGTACTTTTCTAATGTAATTCGCTCTCGATCAGGCAGGCCTGAATAGATAAAATCTCCTGACAGATCTTGGAGGAACATATAAATTGAACTGAGATAATAGTTCAGGAGAATACCAAAGTCCGTGAAAAAGTTTAGCAACAAAGATGAAATCTGCATGGAATCTTCTAGTTCCCAAGGAAGATAATCCAAGCTGGTCCCCAGAGAAAGACCCATAAAAAAATGCGCCTTCTCTAATCGAAACGTATTTGAGGAATCTGTTCTGCACCCTCTCAAGAAAAAGGCTATCCATGGAAGTGTAGGAAGACCAAACGGCAGAGGAGAAAATTAGTCTCACCAGAGCGACATAGAGGTAGTGCAGTGTCTTGATGCTGAAATCACTAGTTCTCCTGAGAACAAATCCCCAAGTCCTAAGAGATGTCGCAGAAATGATCCGGATGTGCGGCCTGAAAGATAACTCGCTGTCATGTGAGACACCCAAGTCCCTAGAGATGTTGTCCCAATCGGGCTACCCCCAGTGTAATAGTGTGCTTATATAGGAAAGTCTATAGGGATAATAGTCATGAATTGCCATCTATTGATGTTTATTGCACTTCTCCTCAACAGCCCAAAGATCCGACTCCAGTCGTTGGCTAGGATTTTCTAGAACCAATCTGAGATCCATGTCACAAGACTTTGTGGACTCAGAGCCCATCTTAAAGAAAAAACAGCATCGTCAATGACCCGCTGTGCCGACTCTGCTTAGAGGAGAAACGATCGAGCATATCCTCTGTGACTGCCCGGCGGCAGACAGCGTCAGACTTGGAGTTTTTGGTTCTCCGAAGATGGTCCTGGAGGAACTCGAGAATCAACTTTCCTCCGAAATCAACTCCTTTTTGAGCAGGATGGGACTTGAGGGAGAGGTGTAGCTCTACGAGCTTGCCTGTGTGCTACAATAGACCGCTTGGTCGCAGTGGCAAGTTTGGTTTATCCGTTCAACACACCCAGCAATCAGTACTGATCATGAGCCATTAGAAGGAAAAGACCAGATTAAAAGTTGGTTGACATGATGAATTATTTATCACAATTCAATTTTGAGATTAGATGCCTTTCAAGAAACCCAGTTTTGGAAAATATGGACGAGTGTATAAGAACAGTTAATATGGTGGAATTAAAGGAAAAAAACGAACTGAATAATCTCTTAATGATAAATAACATGAGAAGAACTGTTGTATACAGAAAGATATATTTTACAAATTGCAAAACAAAATAATCTTATCGAATGATTTCGGAAAGGATTCAATCAGAAAATTGCACAAGCATTATAGTCACATTTGTGCTAGTAAGATAAATAAAAAAGTTTCATTATTCGCTGGCAAGAGAAGTTTGTGGATCATGTAACATCTGTTG
Source organism: Coccinella septempunctata (assembly GCF_907165205.1). Classification (NCBI taxonomy): domain Eukaryota; kingdom Metazoa; phylum Arthropoda; class Insecta; order Coleoptera; family Coccinellidae; genus Coccinella; species Coccinella septempunctata. The sequence goes on from NC_058189.1 coordinate 22,864,640, forward strand.
CAAAAATAAAACGGGAGTAGGTCAAAATTATAGCCTTCTTTAACAACTGGGACCAGCAAAAGAAGCATTTGAGATAGTGTCATAAGAAAAATTGGAGGCTTTGCTGGCCGTACAGGGCCAACGTACACCATTTTTTCCACCGACGCAAGGTTCAGCAATCCCAGCGATCTTGAAGTCTGCTATAGGTGATGCTTCACAATCTACGGTTTTCGGAATAATGCAGCTTAATGTACAGTGCATCTCAAATAAACTGAATCTCTAGGAGTTACTGACTGGGGATAAACTTCCTGACGTGATCAGTATATCGGAGCATTGGTGCATTGGTCGATAATGTTGAATCCATGGTACTGCCGGATTACATTTTAGGTGTTCATTTCTGCCGCTCATCGAGGGAACATGGTGGTACTATGCTTGATACTAAAAAAGGCCTCCAGGTAAAAAGGTTGAAACTTCAGGACTATTCTGTAGAAATGCATGTAGAAATCTGCGGCATTGTAGTTACGAATGGTTGTAAGAAGCTCGGTATATTAAGTGTGTATAAACCTTGGTCAGAAGAAATTGATACATTTTTCGAAAAGATGTTCTGTGCTCTAGAATATTGTACCTTAAATGTTGATTCCATATTTTTGTGTGGTGATCTCAATATTGATTCACTTAAAACTAATTGCTACAGTACAAAACTTCTTGATGAACTATTAGATTGCTTTGGCCCCACTAGAACGTCCAAAACTCCAACAAGAATTTTCACTAATGTAAATGGTGTCACTACAACTTCTAAGGTTGACTACATTATCTGTAGTTCAAATCTCGATAACCATAATTGTATTGTATTTGAACCCCACATTAGTGATCATAAGGCCATATTCCTTAAAATATGTATGAACCTTGTACCTGTAAGAAAAGCTCCAGTCTCCATTAGAAATGTAAATAGGAACAATCTTAACAAATTATATGCCTGCTTATCAGAGAGTAATTTTAAAGATCTCTACTTGGAGAAGGATGTTGACCTATGTTTCCAATCAATCAACAATGAAATTTTATGTTGTCCTGTCAAAAGAGTTAATTCCACTGCTGTTCGTAAAAATTGGTTCACGTATGAGATAGAGCAAAGTAAAAAGCAAAGCACCCTGGAATATAGTAAATTCATTCACATATGGGAAAAAACGATCATATGACCCCGTAGTTATTTGTGTGAATGGAGGGAAATATGACACACCTTCAGAGCATCAGAGCTGGCCAATCAGTTTGCCATTCACTTCACCAGGATGGCAAACATGAAGTTGAAAAATAGTTATGGCGATCACTTGTTTGCTTCTTGCACTACTGCGCCGATAATTGAAAATACTTTCTTCTTTTATCCGGTAACTAAATTTGATGTCTTGGCTTGTCAAGGGCTTAAAAAACAAGCATTGTATAGGGACAAATTCTATCTCAACCAGGGTTGTTAAATCCATTGCTGAGGTAATGAGCGAACGGGGTGTGAGCGGGAAGGATGCGTTTTATAGCCTCTCCTCTCAAATGCCAACCTCACCTACTCGCGGTGCACCCTGTTCTTACGAACGAGGCTCTGGCGACCGAACATGAGCGGTATAACTCTGTTTCCCGCAATTACGTAGCCTAAACATTGGCTAGAGCAGAAAATGGCTCTCTGCGTTGCTCAAGTTACGTCTCAGACCTTGTCGTCTCAGGATACCTGTGCCACAAGATAATCTAGTCGTAGCCGCAACCAAAGTTGCACTGACAGCGTTACCAGTGCAGCTTTTGAACACCTTCTAACGCAGCTCCTACAAAAAGATGGATCAGTCAAACAGGACAAAATTCGTATCCGGAGGTAAAATACCCTCCCATTCAGATCTCCGGGGGAGGGTGCCTTGTCGTCTCAGGATACCTGTGCCACAAGATAATCTCGTCGTAGCCGCAACCAAAGTTGCACTGACAGCGTTACCAGTGCAGCTTTTGAACACCTTCTAACGCAGCTCCCACAAAAAGATGGATCAGTCGAACAGGACAAAATTAGTATCCGGAGGTAAAATACCCTCCCATTCAGATCTCCGGGGGAGGGTGCCTGAGCGAGTGAATCATCAAACAAACACCAATGAAAAGCACATAGCTTTTGCAGCATGGAACGTCAGAACCTTGCTAGACAACCCCAAGGCCGACCGTCCAGAGAGGCGTACTGCCTTAATCGATAAGGAACTGCAACGAACATCCATTGAAATAGTTGCTTTAAGCAAAACACGCTTTTCGGACGAAGGTAGCTTGGTAGAACAAGCGTATACTTTTTTCTGGAAAGGCTTGCCGGAAGGCGAAATCAGACAACATGGCATAGGCTTTGCCATTAGAAACGACCTGGCCGCCAAACTTACCGAAAATCCAGTTGGTATCTCAGAACGTTTAATGACCCTACGTTTTACTGCAGCGAATAACACGTTTGTGAACATCATTGCAGTATACGCACCCACTTTGAACTCCTCTGACAACTTAAAGGACACTTTTCACGAAACACTCTTTGTTACATTAAGTGAAATCCCAAAATGGGAACGAATTATTCTCCTTGGAGACTTCAACGCCAGAATGGGCAGAGGTCAAGACTCAGAACTATGGCCGGGAATAATAGGGAAACACGGCACAGACAGCATTAATTCGAATGGAGAACGTCTGCTGGCTCTTTGTGCAGAACACAATCTGTGTATAACGAACACCTATTTTATTACGAGACCCAATTCAAGGGGGACCTGGCGCCACCCGCGCTCAGGGCATTGGCATACCCTCGACTATGTGATCGTGAGAAGGAAAGATCTGAAAGAGGTGTTGGTCACTAAACCCAGAGCAGATCTGGAGTGCTGGTAATCTCGAGAATGGAAATCTCAATGCGCCCAAAATACCAACGCAAGTATCTAAGAGAGCGCCTTCAAATATCCAAACTACGAAACCCTCCTACAAAGGACAGATTCACAGCTGCCGTCAAAGAAAGCCTAACACCACCGAATTATAACGACGACATTGAGACTCATTGGCTCCGTTTCAAGTCATCCCTTACAAATACAGCGAAAGAAATACTGGGCACAGAACGCTCCCGAAAATCCCCAGACTGGTTTGCCGACAGCGAAACTCATATCGCACCCCTTTTGGACGCGAAACACAAAGCGATGAAAACCGCAATTAACAAGACTGGCGATATTGCAGCCAAAATAAGTTTCATAAACATAAAACGCGAGGTCCGTCAAGAAATAAGAAAAATCAAGGACAGCTGGTGGAAAGAAAAAGCTAGGGAAATACAAGCTTACGCCGATAACCATGACTACAGGCGTTTTTTCGAAGCTATTAAAACTGTTTACGGTCCAAGCAGAAAAGCTAGCTTTCCTATAAGAAATGCTCATGGAGCTATTCTAACTGATGATAGAAAAATTCTCGAAAGATGAAAGGAGCATTACTCACAGGTCTTGAATCAAAATAACGACTCGGATTTATCCATTTTAGAACTGCTCCCCGCGTATAGTCCGATGACATCGCTTGATGACGAAATTTCAATGTCGGAAATCATAAGTGCGATTAAAAATATGAAAAATGATAAGTCACCTGGTCTAGACGGCATTCCGGCGGAGATATTCGAAGCCTTGGATGAGGACATTGTCAATAGTCTCCTAATACTATTCCGCAAGATCTGGGAACAGGAAGATGTGCCACAAGACTTCAGAGACGCTTTAGTTATCAACCTCTATAAGAACAAAGGCGATACGTCGAATTGCAACAATTACAGGGGCATATCGTTGCTTAATGTGGCCGGTAAAATTCTCTCGAAGATTATGGCTAATCGTCTGGTTCCACTCTTAGAGAAGCTTTTACCTGAATCCCAGTGCGGCTTTCGACCAAATCGAGTTACGGTGGACCTAATTTTTACACTGCGACAGCTACAAGAAAAGGCCCGTGAACAACAATCAAGGATTTATACAGCCTTCATCGATTTAAGCAAGGCATTCGACTCGGTGAGTCGGAGAGCGCTATGGAAAATCATGGCACGTCTAGGAGTACCCGAAAAATTCCTAGCAGTGTGTAAAAGCCTTCATACCAACAACACCGCTAGAATACAGCATAATGGCTCTACAACCGACCATTCCTCAACCAACTCTGGAATAAAACAAGGCTGCGTATTAGCGCCTTTACTGTTCAATATTTTCGCCATAACTGTATCGATAATTGCTGACATGAGCATGCCCGTAAGAGGTGTTGGGATAAGATTCAGATTTGATGGAGGCCTGTTTAACCAGAAGCGCCTCAGAGCAAAAACCCGTACCAAGTTTATCACGGAACTTCAATATGCAGACGACTGTTCACTCATCGCTAGCAGCTGAGAGGATCTACAGATAATGATGGACACCTATAAACATATGTACGAAGCTTTAGGCCTTAGACTCAATATTGACAAGATCAAAATCCTGGTAAGTCCGCCAGAAAGCCTTCAAACAGATATCAGCCTGGACAATGAAACTCTAAAACAGGTCGAGCAGTTCAAATACTTGGGAAGCTTCATAAATACTAGGGCTAACCTTGACAAGGAAATACACAACCGTATCAATTCGGCATCACGGGGATTCTGGAAGCTGAAGGACAGAGTGTTTCAAAATCACGACCTCAATCTGAAGACCAAGACAGCTATTTACAGAGCAGTGGTCCTCCCACCGCTTCTTCACGGAAGCGAAAGCTGGACTCCCTACAGGCGACATATTAAACAGCTTGAACAAACGCAGCAACGTCATCTAAGACAGATAATGCACATCAGATGGTTCCACAAAGTTTCGAATGCAGAAGTCTTGCAGCGCGCGAGTTGTACAACAATTGAGACTCAAGTAACGAGGGCCCGACTCAGAGCGGCCACATTCTGAGGATGCAAGACACAAGACTCCCTAAAATAGCTCTATACGGCGAACTCACTGAGGGAGCCCGGAAACCAGGAGGCCAGTATAAGCGGTTTAAAGATACAGTACATCAGACAGGTCACAGTGGAGGTCTTTGGTACACAGTTATAATGGAGAATCGAGAAGGATACAGCGGCGGCCAGATCTGGTTGGTGACTATCCATGCCCTGAGTGTGGAAGGATCTGCAGGTCACGGTTGGGTCTCTTTAGTCACAGGAGGGCACACAGTCGCAACTAGCACTAAGAAATGACAAGTCTGTTCTGTTTTTTTCTTCTTTTTGTAGATTTATTCCCGGTAACGGGATACAGCAATGAATGAATGAATGAATGAGCGAACATTTTGCTCATATCATAAATTTTTCAATTTCTTTTGGTGAATTTCCAAATGCTCTTAAGGAATCCACAGTTATACCGATACATAAAGGCGGCAGCCTGGAGGAAATCACCAACTACCGTCCTATTTCCATCTTAAGCGTCTTATTTAAAGTTTTCGAGAAAATTGTTTCCGCTAGAATGACGAAATATCTTGATAAGTTCAAAATAATGAGTCCAGCCCTGCACGGCTTCAGACGTGGTCGTTCAACGCAGATTGCTGCTCTTGACTTCATGGAATGTGTGCACAAATGTATGGATAGAAACCTACATGTGGCTGGTTTATTTTTTGATTTGTCTTGTGCCTTTGACACGCTTTCTTTTGAATTTATTCTAACTAAATGTTACAACCTAGGTTTCAGGGGAATATTTTTTGATTGGCTGCGTAGTTTTCTCAATCAAAGATATATTATTGAACTTTTATGATTGAAAAATCTAGCTTTTAGGTGTTGTTTTGTGGTGCCTATATAGCAGCCATCACAATTGCTACAATTTATTTTATATACTAAATTTGATTCTAGCGCTCTTGGGGTCGTAGACTTAAGTTTAGAAAAACAAATATTTTCCAAAGTATTCTTAGAATATGTGACAAATTTCATATTGTCTAGGTTTAAGATTGACATCAATCTACTAGACCAGGAATTAGTGGTATCTTCACATAATGAGTGTTATCTCTGGTTTCATTTGTTTGATTAATATTGTCATTAAGCATCTGTTAACATATCTTTTGGGGTAATTATTCCTGACAAAATCTTCTGTCAACACACTTGAATTGTCTCATCTAAAAACAGGGTCACCTAATCTTTCATTCCTCCTAACTCTCTCCTTTAGTTCATCTTTTCTTAAGTTATCTTCTCGTTTGGTGCATTTATTTAAGCGGGCTGAATGTTCTCAAGCACTCTCGGGGACGGAACAAGTTCTCAGGTCGGGATATTTGGCGCAAATAATTGGGCTAGAATCGGAGTTACGTGCGCGCGCGCGAGAAAATATCGAAGATTTTCGTTGCAAGCACAGGCCCCTCTGGAGTTGAGCACTTTGATGGCCTCGGTTGATGTATCGGATTCAGCTTCGGAATCTGGGTCGGATGTTTATATAGGAAGTGATATCGCTCACCAATCCTCGGCTCCAGTTGCCGTCCATAGTTGCAGGGCCCCTTCGGTATCGGTGGCTAAGTGGAGTATCACTAAATTCAGTGGGAATAATGATAGGTGCTCTCTGAGCTCCTTCTTAGAAAATGTGGAGGAATTGTGTATTTCACGGAATGTTACGAAAGAGCAGTTGTTTTCGTCTGCTAGCGATCTGTTTGAAGGTAAGGCTCTTATCTGGTTCAGATCGGTTCGGGCCACCGTATCAACCTGGTCTCAATTAGTAGAGGAATTACGGAAACAGTTTTTACAATTATAACGAAAAACTTTTTGATGAAATTAAGCGCCGAACTCAGGGTCCTGACGAGAACATAGGTTTGTACCTTGCCATGATGGATAACCTATTCAAGCGCCTCACTGTCCCTGTTGATGACGATGTTCGACTGAAGATCCTTCTCCGTAATTCTTTCTTTCAGAGTCAGATAGGTTTGACCAACATAACCTCAATCTCGCAACTTCTGGATATCGGAAGACAGCTGGAGGCTCGCAAGGAGTCTATCGAATCTTATGTGCCCCCTCCGCGAAATAGGAGCTCTTTGGTAGAGCCAGATCTGGCTCACGTGTATGCCGAAACCCCCTCCTCCTCTTCTCCTCAGGTGAATGCAGTTTTGACCTGTTGGCATTGCCGGCAGCCTGGTCATGCCGCTCGGCGAGGAAGAAGTATTGCTTCCGCTGTGGTCGTCCAGATTTCACCGTTCGGACTTGTCCGGGGTGTAAGTCGTCGGAAAACTGATGGGGAAGACCTCTCATGGCAGTACGTGTGCCTTCCCTCAATCGACTGCCAGTGTTCGTTTGCCTCGACGTCAGAAAGCCATCTTAGATTATGTGTTGGCGCATGCGCATAATGATGAATGTCTGTCCTATTTGTCTGTTTCGGTTCTTGATGTTGATTTCTTAGGTTTATTAGATTCGGGTGCTTCGAGCACGATTATGGGAGGTCCTGGATGGTATATATTAAAAAAGTTGAAGCTTAAGATGTTCAAGTATCGGTTCGGTTGATCTACCAATTAAGCTTGAGAATCGGGTTCAGATGATTTCAGCCTTGGTGGTTCCAGATTTGCCGCACACCTTGATTTTGGGCATTGATTTCTGGAGGAAGTTTGGTATCGTACCGGATCTTCATGGAGGGAACTGAGTCTTCCGGCGTGATACTGATGTGTCTGTGGGTGAAATTGTCTCGGAGGAGCATCTGACTCCCGACCAGACCAGAATTTTGAATGAGGTTGTGCAGAAGGCTTTCAGGGACATGGGTTGACGAGTTGATGACATGAGATAAACACTTCTTGTCGTCCCATCAAACAGAGGTATTATCCGGTTAGTCCGGTGATGCAGGGTCATATTGATGCTGAGTTGGATAAATTGCTCGAGCAAGGTATTGTCGAGCCCTCGACCAGCCCCTGGGCATCTCCTATTCTTCTCGTGAAAAAGAAGGATGGCTCGTACCGGTTCTGCGTCGATTACCGGAGACTAAACGCAGTTACGGAAAAAAATGCGTATCCTCTCCACTATATAAATGCCACTTTGGATCGACTTCGCAATGCCAAGTTCCCATCGTCAATGGGAGTTCTTGGTCCCTGTTAGTGATCCGGCAACATTGTAAAAGGTAATAAAAAAGGCAGATGGGCACCGCGAGTGTGCAAGTCAAGTCAGTAGAGTACAGTCCACTGCGATGAAGAGATGACATGCTCTCCAATAAAGCATTTTACAATTTCGAGTGTTTTAATCTAGTAAAAAAGTGGTGAAACAATCCCCCACCCTGAGTTACCATAAATTTGGTCCATTCAACCGGATTGGATTGGAAAATAGTCCAGGAAAGGAAATAACAAGTGAAGTGAGCACGGAAAATTCCACGAGGCATCGTACGTATCAAGCGAGAGACAGAGAGGTCCGAGTCAACAGCGACGACCGAGACAAGGACACAAGGCAGCAGGTGGCGACGATCACGCAGGCAGCAGGTGACGAGTGACGACGATCACGCAGGCACAAGGTGGCGACGACCACGCAGGCACCAGGAGACGACGATCACCTAGGCAGGCGCTATAATAAACAATAATCCAAGTATCCAAGTAGCGAGATAGCGCACGTAGGCAATTGTGAGTACCTCCAACTCCCATCCACCCTCCGACAATTTCATTATTTAAACGGTTGTTTTGAATTTAATAATGGCGGACTTAGATTTAACGCAACTACGTTTCAAGCGTGGTCAATGCAAGGCAGCATTGACTCGATTAAAGAATTATGTAGAAAAACAAGATTTACAAATAGATGATAGTATTATTATGCAATTTAGAGTAAGATTAGATGCAATTAATAAAACATATTCGCAATTTGAGGAATATCAAGGTCATATTGAATATTCAGTTCAGTACGATGAAAAATCTAAAGAAGGTGATTGCGATCTAGAAGAAAAAGAAAGACAAATGTTTGAAGATGGTTTTTTCGAGGTTACATCTAGAATTCAGTCAATTTTATTAAACTATGAACAGCATTTAAGTGACTCAGACAATAAATCGATTAATAGCATATCCAGTATTAAAAACAGTTCAACTCCAGTCAAATTACCACCATTAAAGTTACCTAGTTTCTGCGGAAAGTACGAAAAATGGCTTGAATTCAGCAAGTTGATGAAATTCAAAAGTTTTATTATCTAAAATCATGTTTGAGTGGCGAAGCTTCCCAAAAAATAGAATCCATTCCAATTACTAGTGCTAATTATTCAGTAGCATTTTCAATTCTCAAGGATGCATATGAAAATAAAAGAATTATTATCGAAACCTATGTCAATAATTTATTTCAAATACCAGTAATGACAAAAGAAAATAGTTCGGATTTAAAAAATCTTTACGATTCATTCACTAAGAATTTGCGATCTTTAGAAAATCTTGGTCAACCAGTGAAGGAGTGGGATACACTTCTTATACATTTAATTGTCTCAAAGTTCGATAACAGGACCAGGAGAGACTGGGAAGGTTTCAACCTGAAAGGTGAATTACCCACAATGGACGAGATTAGTGAATTCCTGAAACAAACATTTTTATTATTAGATAAATTAGGATTAAATTCTGAGAAAAAACAAGAAAATCATAAGATAGGTTTTAGAGAAAGAAAAACGAACGCATTTATGACGAGACAAGAAACAAATCAAAAGTATTCATGTTATTTCTGTAAGGAAGATCATTCTATATTTAAATGTGACAAGTTTTTGAGTTTAAATATTGAGGATAGAGTGAAAGAAAGTGAAAGGCTCAAGTTATGTAAAAATTGTTTAAATCCCAATCACAGCGTTAATGAATGCAACAGATCGAGCTGTAGAAAATGCAATAAGTATCACAATACTTTATTACACTGCGAAAATAAATCTAATGCTAATAGTCGAGTCAATACCACGGATAAGGATAAATGTAAGCGTGACAATACTAAAGATAATGTTTGTGGCATTTCAACGGAAATAAATACTTCTGAATCAATATCATTAGCAGCCATGGCAGGCAGCAAAACATTGTCTTTACTATCAACTGCAATAATAAATGTTAAAAATAAATATGGAAAATTCATAAAGGCACGAATGTTACTTGACCCAGGTTCACAAAGTAATTTTATATCTGAAAAATTATCAAATATGTTAGGTTTGGAAAAAATTCCAATAAAATACACTATATCAGGTATTGGTAACAGTTTCAGTGCAATCGCTAGATACAAGATGATAATTAACATATACTCTATGGTAAATGAATATTCTGAAACTATTCCATGTCTTATCTTACCTAAGATCACACAATATTTGCCAAGTCATGACTTTAATTCAAGCGTTTTGAACATTCCGGGAGATAAGTTATTAGCAGATCCAGATTTCAATAAGAGTCAAGAAATTGATATTTTGTGCGGAGTAGGTATATTCTATCATTTATTACTCATGGAGCAAATAAGGCTTGACAACGGTCTGATATTGCAAAACACTCAATTAGGTTGGATATTAGGCGGAGAGATAAGTAACTTTGGATTAAGAGCAACGAATCATGTTTCTAGTAACGTGGCAATTAATGACAATGAAGCGAACGAGTTGTTGAATGAGAACTTAGAGAAGTTTTGGCAAATTAAAAATTGTACAAACATTGACATAAGAGATGATGTTTGTAAGAAACATTTCATTTCAAATTTCAGTAGGGCTCCAGACAATAAATTTGTAGTAAAAATTCCATTTAAGGATGAGTCTTTTCAATTGGGAAAATCAAAGGAAATGGCAATTAAAAGATTCTATTACTTAGAACGCAAACTGGCAAAGAGCGCAAACGTTAAACAACAATACATAGATTTCATTGACGAATACTTACGATTAGGACACCTTAAGGAATTAGAGGTTGATATCAATGATCTCGAAGTTGATGGTTCAGCATATTATGTTCCACATCATCCAGTTTTAAAGGATAGTGATACCACCCCATGCAGAGTTGTGTTTGACTTCTCAGCAAAATCAGACAATAATATTTCTTTAAATGACCTACAATTATCAGGACCTTCTATACAAAGTGAACTGATTGATATACTTTTAAGATTTCGAGTACCAACCTACGTTATAACGGCAGACATTTCCAAAATGTATAGACAGGTATGGCTTCACCACAGTCAAACTAAATTTCAAAGAATTTTCTGGCGGAATTCTGAAACAGAAAAATTAAAATGTTACGAACTATTGACAGTTACCTACGGGAGTAAGTCTTCTAGTTTTTTAGCAATTAGAGCACTGCAACAAATAGCTCATGAAAATGCGGAAAAATATCCAGCAGCTGCTAAATCCATAAAATTAAATTTTTATGTTGACGATTACTTAGATGGCGGAAACAATGAATCAGATGTTTTACAGTTACAATCAACAGTAACAAATTTATTGCGAGAATCAGGGTTTCAATTGAGAAAATGGTTAACAAACGCACCTAATCTTGTTGGTCGTTTCGATATTGATAGGGATATTAAATCTAGCGTACTTAATTTGAGTGAAAATCAAAATAGTAAAACCTTAGGTGTGCGTTGGAATGCATCTTCTGATACTATCGAGTATGAAATAAATCGAGAATTAAATGATTTGAAACAGAGTAAAAACATAACAAAGCGATCAATTTTATCCACAATCAGTCAGCTATTTGATCCCATGGGCTTGGTTAGTCCTATAGTAATAAAGGCTAAATTCATTCTTCAGTTGGTTTGGAAAGAAAAAGGAAATTGGGACGATTCAGTATCAGATAGTTTGAACAGAAATTGGATTGATTTCTTAACTCATCTCCAAGAATTAAAAATTGTAAAAATTCCTAGACATGTTATTTGTGAAAATGCACGATATTTAGAGATTCATTTATTTGTTGATGCATCTGAAAAAGGTTACGGTGCATGCATATATATAAAGAGTCAAGGTTCAAGCGGAAGAGAATGTCACTTGATTTGTTCAAAAAGTAAGGTTGCACCTATCAAACAATTAACACTACCGAGATTAGAACTTTGTGCGGCATTTTTAGGTTCAAAATTATTAAATAAGGTTAAAACTGCAATGAAAATAGAATTTCAAAGAACATTTTGTTGGACAGACTCGCTTGTAGCATACCATTGGATAAAGGGTTCGCCGGAGAGATGGAAAACCTTTGTAGCAAATCGAGTATCTATAATACAGAATTTGACGGACAGCAATGATTGGTATCATGTCAGATCCAAAGAAAATCCTGCTGATCTGATATCAAGGGGCGCCGTAGTGAGTGATTTAACTGAATTTTGGTTTCAAGGTCCTTGTTGGTTACAATTAAACAGTGATGAATACCCTATAGGCAAAGACTGTAATACTTTGGAAGAAATTCCAGAAACAAGAACGGTTTCAAATATTGCTTCGAACAATGATGATTCAATTTTCACGAAATTCTCGGATTTAGGAAAACTGAAAAGAGTTGTTGCCTATTGTTGGCGATTTATATTCAATACAAGGAAGTCTAGTCATAAGAAGGCTGGTCCCTTAAGTATAAGCGAGATAGATGAAGCATTCGACACTTTATTAAGAGTAGCTCAATTCGATTCATTTAGTCAAGAAATATCTGATTTAAGAAAACGAAAATGTGTGAAAAATTCAAGTTCACTTGTAAGCTTATATCCATTTCTTGATTCGAAAAATATTTTACGGGTAGGAGGCAGGATTTCGAGAGCGAACTTTGCTTATAATAAAAAGCATCCAATAATTTTACCTAAAAACCATCCACTTACAATTTCTATAATGCGCAATGAGCATCAAAAATTACTTCATTGTGGTCCACAACAATTATTATTCACGATAAGAGAAAGGTTCTGGCCGTTAGCAGGTAGAAATATGGCCCGCAAAATTATCCATCAATGCGTTAGATGTTTTAAGGCAAACCCAAAGGCTTGCGAGTACATTATGGGTAATTTACCTTCAGAAAGACTATCTCAGGCATTTCCTTTTATCAATGTAGGATGCGATTACGCTGGTCCCTTTTATTTGAAGGAAGGTAAGGCTCGTAAGCCAACTGTAACCAAGGCTTGGATTTGCATATTTGTATGCATGGTTACAAAGGCAGTCCATATTGAGTTAGTGACAGAATTGAGTACTCAAGCATTTTTCTTATGTTTTAAGAGATTTATAAGTAGAAGAGGAAAACCAAACATGATTTTTTCCGATAATGGAACCCAGTTTGTAGGCTCGAACAATGAACTTTTGAATTTCTTCAAGTCTAATGGTGATTTGATCACTTCGCATTTTAGTAATGAGCGGATAACTTGGAAATTTATTCCACCAAAGGCGCCCAATTTTGGAGGCATTTGGGAATCATGCGTTAAGAGTACGAAACATCATCTAAAAAGAATAATAGGTAATAGTCAATTGCGTTATGAAGATTTTTCAACAAAATTGTGTCAGATTGAATCCATACTCAATTCCAGACCACTTACCCCCCTTTCCTCTAGTCCTGATGATATGTCTCCACTCACGCCTGCGCATTTTCTCATTGGGCGACCCCTCACAAGTTTGCCTGAATCTAATTATGTAGATATTCCTGATGGTCGATTGAAGGTGTATCAGCAAAGGCAAAAGATGGTACAGTTATTCTGGAAACGATGGAGCAATGAGTATATCAATGGCTTGCAGACTAGGTTGAAATGGAAGGTCAATGGTTCCAACATCATCAAGAATGAAGCATTGGTATTGGTAAAGGAAGACAACGTACCTCCTCTGATGTGGAAAATGGGAAGAATCGTAAGTCTCCATCCAGGTGATGACAGCGTTGTGCGCGTTGTGTCAGTGCGCTACAGCGACGGTAGCATTCTCAAAAGGCCTGTAACAAAAGTGTGTGTTCTTCCGATTGACGAGAATATGAACTCAATTTGCGAGAAGAAGGAATGTTAAAATTTAAGATTGAAAGAAAAAACTTAGTTGTATGCATACTCACCATTTATATTGTTCATGTATTCACAACACTGTTTTATTTTGAAACATTATCTGTAGCAGTATTTTTTTGTATTTTGTTTAAATGTAGCCATTTCAAGGCCGGCGGTATGTTAGTGATCCGGCAACATTGTAAAAGGTAATAAAAAAGGCAGATGGGCACCGCGAGTGTGCAAGTCAAGTCAGTAGAGTACAGTCCACTGCGATGAAGAGATGACATGCTCTCCAATAAAGCATTTTACAATTTCGAGTGTTTTAATCTAGTAAAAAAGTGGTGAAACAATCCCCCACCCTGAGTTACCAGTCCCGATCTGGAGCCTTAAGTATTCGTCTATTTGGACGACATCATTATCATCACTGATACCTTTGAGAAGCATGTTGAGGTATTAAAGGAGGTCTTCAAGCGCCTGAAGGCTGCCAATTTAACGGTTTCTAAGAAGAAGTGTCATTTCCGCCGACCGGAACTTCTATATTTGGGATATGTGGTGGATTCTACAGGGTTAAGAATGGGACTAGTCTCGTTATTTTCTGGACTCGGGGCAGAGGATAGCTGTCCCTTGCTTATGCATAAATTGACTAGGGTGGTTACAACCCCTATCCAGTGGTTGGAGTATCTCTTATCATCTACAGTACATTCCAGACCACGGCAGTAATCTAGCTGTTACGGTTGATGTGACCTACATTTTCCTTTTGGCCCGACGATGACCGGGGCAGAGGATAGCTGTCCCTTGCTTATGCATAAATTGACTAGGGTGGTCATAACCCCTATCCAGTGGTTGGAGTATCTCTTATCATCTACAGTATATTCCAGGCCATGGCAGTACCATCGCTGTTGTATTTTCCTTCACTTGTCCTCATGTAGATCGTTTTTCGGGGTAGGGAGATTTTTAGATTGGGTGTGACCTTGAGCCTTCGTGTTTTCGATTTTGACGTTCCTTGATATTTTCCTTTATCGATATAGATGTGGATTTGGTCTTACCTTTGCTGCTGGCGGATTCGCAACGTTCTATGTTGTCTGAGGTGACTTTTCCTTCTGATTTTGATTGCTAATAATTCGACGTTCCTTGATATTTCCGTTTTTCGATACCGATTTTGATGCGTATTTGGTCTACCTTCGCTACTGGCGGATTCGCAACGTATCTATGTTGTTTGAGGTGACCTATCCCAATTTTGATTGCTAATTTCTTTTCCGGATTATGACGTGTCCTGGTTGACACTTACCTTCCCGATTTTGAGTGCATCCTTTTTCTTTTTTTTTTTGGATGTCCGTTTTGGGTTTGCCTTCGCTTCGGCGGATTTGCGACGTGTGTTGCCTGAGGCGACCCTTCTTACCGATTTTGAAACGATAACTGCCGTAAGACTCCCGACGAGTTATGACTCTCAGCGGTTCGTGCATGGAGCTGTGCTCTTTGCCCACGAGGAACCCTGATTTAACGCTAACTTCCTGATTTTGACTAAAGATTTTTTTTGTATTACCGTAGGACTCCCGACGAGTCAAGACTTGCGGTCGGTCGTGCACTGAGACGTTGCTCTTTGCCCACGAGGACCACCGTTCTGCCGATTTTGACGATCTTTTCCGATTTTGTCGTTTTCCCGATTGTGATACCCGATTGTGATACCCGATTGCGACATCACTTCCTAAGGTTGTGGTGGGAGTCGTTGAGGTTGCGACTTTGAGAATAAATGAAGTCCTCCAGGTCCAGCGCCTTTTCCGTAGTCTTCGACTCGGGCTGCGCAAAAGTTCTCTTTTTAGTTCTTGAAAAAAAAGTATTACATAAAAATTTCGGCTCTTTCTTAGTTTTCTTTTTAGTAGAGTCGGTACTTTTCCTGTCATTTCTTGTCATTTAGCTGGACCTGTCGGTATCTGGTCACCTTCAGTGGTCAGATATCTTTCACTTTTCATGTTGTTCAATGTGGTGGTTGGAGGCTCTTCGATGTCTAGATACCTTCGGCGGGCGATGCTGTTTTTTTTTTATCGTAAGGGGAAAGTTGTAACGGTTTCAAATACCATCAATAAATACGGTACGAATTGAATTCGCAGGTTATGTTGATGTGGGGCGATCGGCCTACTGTTATTTACCGCTACTGGTCAAGTGGGGTTAGATCTGGACGTTGTAGTTTAGTTTTCCGTGCTCACAGAATTTTGAAGGTTAGACAGCGTCAGATGTGTTTTCTGTGTACTAAGCCACTTTGTAAGTTCGGAGGTATCCATCAGGAATTTCTGGAGTTTTCGATAATTAAAATCGTCCATTTGTGGGATTGATCTTCGGATATCTGTGTGATCTCCTGCCGAACTGGTTTATTTGGATTCTATATTGGCGTATCTCCTTAAGGAGGATTGATCGAGAGCTTTCTTCGCTGTGGCACGTGAAGTTTTTCTTCATAAAGGTATGTTCGTCGTACGTCGTTCTGCAAATTCATTATTGTGTGTTATTTTCTCTCCATTACCAGATTTTGCCGTGAAATATGTGAAATTCGTTGAATTAGAAGAATTAGTTGGGAGCATCCTACGTTGATTGTGATAGAACCGAGGTTCTGGTTGTCTGATTGCATATTCGAGCTTGGCAAGATTTGGTGGATTCACGTTAGATTTTAATAGTTCCCCCCGAAGAACTGGGTATGTATAAAACCATCTTTTATGATACAATATGTTGTCATTCATTCTTCCTTATGTGGTGAGGATTAAGTTCTTATGTTCTTTCGTATCGACAGGGTCCTAGTATAGGGAGGAAGTCCTTGAAATCCTAGAGTAGGGAAACATAACATAGTATAAAGAGGAAGTCCTCGAAATCCTCGTGTAGGGAGGAAGTCCTATAAATCCTAGTATACTCACAGTCCAAGTCGAGCCTTCTAGAACTACTCGTGAAATCCAGTCCAAGTGGAGCCGTTACAACAGAAACCTTGTAGAATTTCATAACGAAGAGGCCATCTCCCCCATTCAGGAGCGGAGAGAGAGAACTCTCAGGACAGGCAAGTGTATTATAGAAGTTGCATATCGTATAATATTGTTGCTTTCCTTAACGACAACGATTTATATTGTAAAACCATAACGTATTGCTATTATTATCATATTCTATTGCTTGTGGAATGAGATATAGATTAATTTAGTTAGAGTACGACATTCTGGTGACGTTGATATTCTGTGCAGTTAAATTGAACGTATATTAGTGTTGTTCGTACATTTGGGAGTTCTGGAGAACTTCGCGCTGCGCCTGAGCTCAAGCGACGCGATTTCGGTTAATTATACAAAGGCCATCCTTTTGAAGTATTACAATTATTATTAGACACCACACACTCCCCTTGGCGTTCAATACAGCTATAGCCATACAAGTAGGCCCGTGTATTTTTTTGCTGCCTGAATAAATCGTTCTTCAGTACAACTCGTTTGGTTGATTTGGGGTTGTTGCTGTTCCTAAGGGTATTTACGGGGGTAAGAAATCTACCTGGCGCCCTACTTCTCTTCTGTCGGTTCCTAGCATTGAAGCCACCCCATCTTCACTGAGAGAGCCGTGGATACCCTTGCTTGGCAGCCCGGGTATTTCTTGAGTTTTGGTGTGACGAAAGGTCGCAACGGCACTCAAGGCTTGGTCCAATGCGAGAAAAAGTTTGATAAAGCTGAAAGGTAGAAAAGTTTTCCTGTTGAGATGCAGAAGCATGAAACTTATCCCCACACATATAAAACAGAATTTCAATTCGCTCTATGAGATGATGATGTCTGATCATCCATACGAGTACAAAGTAAACAACATCATCTCTAGCTTCCAGGGGAAATGTCTCAACACTGAGATAATGATAACTTTCTGGCATATTAATAATATAAATAAGAAAATCAGAGAGATTGTGACACAAACATCCACCTTGATCCCATACGTAGTTGTCCAGAACTTAGGTTTTAGGACATAAGATTTAAGAGAATGATTCAAAAGATACAACTAGTTCATCAGAAAAAGTTGAGAAAACTGTCATCGTCACAGTCTGTACTCACAATAGGGGAGAATCAGGATTGGATATATAACGAAACTAATGTCACCCTGCCAGAAGAAGTTGGTGCCATACTAGCAATGGGCCTTTAGTTTATCACTCCTTTCAATCCTGACAATGTACCTCTCTTAAATTTACTAAAGGATGTCGAGTGTATAATTGGTGAGAGAATGCCAGAGGTAGATAAAGAAGAAAAGAGAGCTCTGTGCACTAATGCTATCACTAATTTTATGAATAAGTCATCCTTTGAAAAATATGAAATTCCAATAGACCATGAAATTCGCAAAAAACTGAAAAGCACAAGAATATTCCTCGAGAATCATGGTGACTCGAGCTCACAAAGGTAACCGAACAGTACTGTTGATGAAATCAGAGTATTTGGACAAGATGAGCGGGCTAGTTCAAAGTTCAAGATGCAGATACATATAATTTATTGAAAGGTGATCCTACACTATCATTACAGAGAGAAGCCAACAAACTTATTCTGTTACTGTTTAAAGAAGACTACATTTCCGAGTCAGAGAAGAATCGACTGGTCAAATACAACTGTGTACTACCAATGTTATATGGACTATGCAAAATACATAAGAGTGGTATACCATTGAGACCAATAGCTATTTGGATTCACCAGGATATAATATAGCCAAATTCATCCATGAGATTCTTAACCAATTGACTCCAACTTTTTCATACAATATTCAAAATTCAGCAGAACTTATAGAAAAATTGAAGGACATATCAGCACCACAGGACTATTGCCTCCTATCGTTCGATGTTGAAAGTTTGTTTACGAACATAAAACAGCCTCTTGTTGAGCAACTTATCTCGGATAACTGGGATAATATACAGCCTTTTACTCAGCTGGACCTCAATAACTTTTCGAAACTGGTGAAGTTCAGTTTCCGTAATGGCTATGTGCAGTTTTTGGACCAATTTTACGAACAGGTTTCAGGATACTCAATAGGGTAGCCCAGTTCGCCGAAATATGCAGATATGGTGATGGATTAGTCCTGTGTGAGGTGGCAAGAATATCTAGCGTAAACTTTTTAATTTTGTGCTCGTGTGTGGACGATTTTTTGCCTTGGTACCGAAGAGTTCAGTCAACCGTGTTTTTGATGTTTTCAACTCTGTTGATCCGCATTTGAAGTTCACTTTTGAACTTGAGGATGAAGACACTTTCTCTTTACCATTTCTGGACGTGCTACTCATGGGAGATCCCAATGATGGTCAAATCAGGACTAACTTATTCAAAAAGCCCACGAGCACAAACGGTACTATAAAGTCTCACTCTCTGCATCCATTGCACCAAAAAAGAAATATAATAAGGGAAAGAGTTAGGAGGGTTGAAAGATTAAGTGACCCTATTTTTAGAAGAGACAATTTAAGAGAGTTAACAGCAGATTTTGTTGGGAAAAATTTTCCCAAAAGATAAGTTAACAGATGCATTAATGACAATTTTAATCAAACAAATGTTACTACAGATAACACTCATTATGTGAAGATACCACTAATTCCTGGTCTGTCTAGTAGATTGATGTCAATCTTAAACCTAGGCAATATAAAATTTGTCACAAATTCTTAGAATACTTTGGGAAGTATTTGTTTTTCTAAACTTAATTCTAAGATCCCAAAAGCGCTAGAATCAAATTTCTTCTTCTTCTTATTCTTTTTTGAGATCTGACGATCTGTTAGCATCAAGGTTGCCTCTGTATCAACTCTTGGGAGGTGGATTGCCAGCTTTCCTTCCATCTGTTTGGTGGTCTCCCTGGTAGTCTTCTGCCTACCGGTTTTCCTTCGAGAGCTATGCGATGTAATCTGCTCGCCTCCATGCGCTTCACATTTATTTATTTTTTTTTTATTTTATTTATTTATTCATGAAAGAACATAAACAGGCAAACTAATGCCCAAAAGAATGTTCACAATGTAGTATTCAATTTACGAAAGTACATAATACATAACCCGAAAAAAAGTACACAGAAAAAGAATATTGAATTCCTAAGTTACCAATTTATCATTTATACTATAATAAATTATACCTAGATATGGTAATACAGATCTACAAAAGATGGAAGAAAACAGTGAAGTAGAAAACACAAAAAAAACATTATCAATTAGGGGTCTCCCGGAAATGGCAATTCAAACATTTTTTAACATTTTTGTGGCTCCGATTACCGATTACATCCACCAAATCTTTAAAACAATTACAGCGACCAAGCATCCGAACAATGGGGGAATTCCTAGAGCTATTGGTATGCCTCAAGGGCAAGACAAAGGTTTCCAGCTGTCTGACTCTCCTTAATGGAGCATTAAAGTTGATCATCGATAAGAGTGACAACGATTCCAACTGATTAGTCAGCAACTTATTAGCAAAGAGTATGTCACTCATGATTCTGCGATTCTGCAAACTGACCATTTTGAAGTGATTCAACCTTATCTCATAATTACCAGGATCCCCCCTATTCAACCGCAGACCACACTTCGAACCCAGAAACTGCAGAAATTCCATTTGAACCTTTTCTATTCGGTCTATGTAAGTTTTATACTGCGGGTTCCACACAATCGAAGCAAAGTTCAGCTTGCTGAATACGTAGGCGTAATAAAGCGAAATGAATGATCTATAATTGGAAAACGATCGACTCTGTCTTAATATGAAACCAAGCATCACGCTGGAAGCTGCAACAATGTTATCGATGTGTAGGTCAAATCTGAGGTGGGAGTCAAAGGTAACACCCAGGTCTCGTGCATGACTAGAACGCATCAGCGGCGAGTTTAGCAACAAATACTCAAATATTATGGGATTTCTCTTCCTCGAGAAAGTAATCACGTGACATTTAGTTGTATTTATAAATAGATTAGCATTTGCGCAGAATTCCATAAAAGAGTTGAGATCATTCTGAAGCCGTAGGCAATCACTGAAGTCTCGGATTTTAATGAACATTTTTAAATCATCGGCGAAAATGAGAACTTTGCAGAAATTAAATATTTTAATAATGTGGTTAATGTAAATTATGAATAGCAATGGCCCTAAATGAGATCCTTGAGGTACCTCGGATGAAGCCAATATGAACCGCGACTCGAAACCCTCTACCGAGACGTATTGTGACCTATTCCTGAGATAGGACTCAAACCACCGCAGGAGAGACCCGCAGACTCCAACCTCATACAACCTTATAAGAAGTCTATTAATACATACCTTGTCGAAAGCCTTACTAAAATCTGTATGAATGACATCTACTTGAACTCCCTCATCCAGACTATTCAGCAAAAACTCAGTAAAGTTTACAAGGTTCGTTTCAACAGAACGTCCCTTAAAAAAGCCATGTTGATCGGGAATAATCTGAGATTTGACAAGATGGAATAAGTGAGGATAAATTAGGGACTCAAATAATTTCGCAAAAATAGAAAGCTTACTTATTGGCCTGTAATTCTCCACCGACAGCTTACTACCTGCCTTGAAAACAGGAACACATGCCAACCTCCAACGTTTCGGAAAAACTCCAGCTTTAAGAGATTTTCGGAATATTAAGGTCAAGGGTCAAGGGGAATAGAATCTGGCCCAGGACTTTTATTAAGATTTAGAGAAAACAAAGCTTGTTCAACGTCCGCGGCATCAATGTTGATTCTATCTAATAAGAAAGAACCAAACACACGGTCTTCATCAGAGTTGGTCTCAAGATTCGGTGTAACATAAACACTTTCGAAAAAATCCGCGAAGAGATTACTGATGTTTTTGCCACCGTTTGCAGTTCTTTCGCCATATGTCATACGGTTAGGACAGCTGAAAACCTTGTCTTTAACAGATACAAACTTAAAGAATTTTTTTCGTTTACCATTGTCTTTCCCATCTTATTATTATTATTTTTTTTTCTCCGTGTGAGGGGAAAACCCTTTATGGGTGCCCAGAGGGTCCGCACTCTAGGTAGTGTGAGACTCCGAGATCTTGTTTGGCTACTCACTAAAAACCCCTCACACATTCCACGGAGAAGTTCTTCGTCCAGCCCTTGCAGCGTCCCTTAACAAAAGAGATGAGCTACAAGTGGCATCTAGAGTTCATGGGATCTGATGACATGCAGTGACCCAAGCAACACCGCCTTCTGCATTCTGTGCGCTAGTGTCTCGGCCCAAGATCTGCAGGCTGGAATAATCTTCAATTCTTCCACGTAGTTGGCTCTCATTCCTCCGAGACATCCTATGATCAGTACAACCATCCTGACTTTATGACCCGGGTACATACTTCCAAGCTCGAAAACAAGATCTTTGTATTTTTGCCTTTTCTGCTCTTCCTTCATCACTATGTTGTTTTCTGCAGGGGATGAGAATTCCACGACGAACAATTCCTTCAGCTCTTTGTCCAAAAGAAGTATGTCTGGCTTTATTGCATTGATCTGCCGTGTTGTTGAGACAGGGTAGTTCCAGTATATTCGAGCTTTCTCGTTCTGGACCACCGCTTCAATCTCCAGAGGCACATATGGTAGCACCGGTTCTTTGTCTATCTCATATGCCGCCCTCAGATGGAAGTAGAGAACTCGGAGTGCCGCGTTGTGTCTCTCTATATACCCCGATGGAGCATGGACTCTGCAGGCGGAAAGAATGTGCATAATCGTTTCTTGTTGACTATGGCACGCTCTGCACGTTGTTGGGGTGTCCATTTTCATGATGTTCTTTTTATACCATCTGGTATTTATTACTCCATCCTGACACGCCATCACAAATCCCTCCGTCTCTGACTTAAGGCTAGCCGACAAGGCGAAAGACAATTCTTCCGACAGATCTTGGTCTTTTAAACTCCTGAAAAATATGGAGTGCAGGCTCTTACTCATATGATGTTCGAGTAATGTATTCGACTGAGACTTCCGGATCAGTCTTGCTAGCCTTCTTTGGTCCGCTTGAGTAATCGGTGCTCCAGCACGCTCAGGATCGATCGACACGCCGGTTATACCGAGCTTCTCCAAGGCTCTCTGTCCAGCTCGGAATAGGAAGGCTCCGTGGTTCGCGAGTTCATGCTGAGCTACAAACTTCAGAAGCGGATCTTCACTTCTTAGGACCCTTACTGCTGTTTCCAATGTTTGTTGATAGTGTTGGTATTCCAAACATTGCAATCCTCTACACCCCTGGCTTCGGGGAAGGTATATCCTCTGAATCGAGCTATTTGGGTGAAGGCTACGATTCATGTTCATCGTTTTTCTTGTTGACCTATCAAGATCAAGGAGTTCGTTCACCGTCCAGTTTACCACCCCGAAAGAGTAGGTATCGGGATGGCTAGCATATTTGTAGCTGATACTTTGTTCTTTCCTGACAGCTGTGATTTCCAGATGTCTCTCAGCTTCTTCTTGTAGCTGGCTGATAAGGCGTCCTTTATCTGGGTTGTCTCCAGTACTCCCCTCTGTTTCATCCCGAGAAACTTGTAAGTTTCTCCCTCTTCGAGACATCGAAAAGTCATTCCATCTTCCAGTTGGATATCTTCTCCTGGATCATCAACCCTTTCCCTGCGGAGATGAAAAACAGCACACTTGTCCAAGCCAAATGACATTCCCATTGCAGAGGTGTAGTCGGAAACGATATTCAATAGTTGCTGTAGTGCGGTCCTGGAAGGAGCGTAGAGTTTCAAGTCGTCCACGTACATAAGGTGGGAGATCAGGTGGTTCCTTCTGCCTGGTGGACCGGCCTTGTATCCTATTTTGCTTGCCCTCAGCTCAATTGATAGTGGCATGAGTGTTATGCAGAATAATGACGGGCTTAGCGAATCTCCCTGGAACACTCCTCTTCTGTACCTCACCCATCCCGTATAAACGGTTCGTAACTCTGCTCGGATGGCAAACTTCGTTTTCCACAACGCAATGATGGCTTCTATCGCATGGATGATGTTAGGGTGGACTTTCAGCATTTTTAATAGCCGTATGATCAGGTCGTGCGGCGAGGTGTCAAATGCTTTCGCGTAGTCTAACCATGATGTATGTAGGTCGCGCTTGTAATGTCTGGCGTCTAGGCATACGTTCTTGTCGATCAGCAAGTTGTCCTTGCATATTTGCACTCCTTTCTTTGCTCCCCTCTGTTCGTAGATACTGTCCCACACTGGTCCAATAACCCTCAGAATTCGATCTTGAATAACACTTGTGAGTATCTTGTACAGTGTATTGAGGCGGGTTGACTGGGCGATAGTTCTTGGGTTGCCCTAAGTCCCCTGATTTTGGTATCAGCACTGTCCTACCCTCCACCAACCATGAAGGAATGGGCTCACGGCGAATCAGCATTCCGCTGAATAATCTTGCCAGGTGTTTATGTGTAGCCGGAAAGCTCTTCCACCAGTAGTTGTGAATACCGTCTGGTCCGGGTGCTGTGAAATCATTCTTGTTCTTAAGGGCTTGTCTAATATCTTCGGCTGATATTTCAGAAAGTTCGTCGTTCTGCTGTAGAGTTTGATCACACATCTGCTGGAATCTGGGAAGTGCTGGAGTATCCCTGGTTTTTGCTGGTTGTTCGTACAGGCTTTTCCAAAACTCTTCGACGTCCTGAGGTGATGGTGGGTTTTGCACCTCTTGCTGTTGAGGTTGAAATAATTTTGCGAATGTTATGCTTTTGGTTTTTCTGTGGAGATGTTCACATTTAACCCCCGGCTGACTTGGTAGAATTTATGCAATTGTCTTTGCAGATCATCTTCTGTTTCTGCGATGATTGCTGCGTCATACGCATAGCACACCATGCTTATTCTGTTGTTTCTCATTCGATATCCCTTGTCCGAGGCTGATACTATCCATTAGGAAATTGAATAAGAATGGACTAAGACTTTTTCCTTGTCTGATACCTCCTGGGGTTGGTATATCTTGTGTCAAATCATTGTCTACTTTTACTTTGGTTGTATTGTCGACGTTTAGTTTTCGTATAATTCTCACTATATTATCTGGTACTTTCTTATCTTCCAGTATTTTGAGTATGTCAGGAAGGCGGGCTCTATCGAACGCTTTGATCAAATCGATGAAACACATGTATGCGGGCGTGTTGAACTTTATAGCTTTTTCTTTGATCTGTTTAATTATGAATATGGCATCGGTGGCTGATCTATTTCGCCTGAAGCCTTGTTGCTCCTCCCTATTTGTGATCTGTGCCTCCAGTTTCATGGTTGTATTCAGTAGGGTTATTCCTCTGTAGTTTTCTGGGCGAGTTTTTTGTCCTTTTTTAAAGATAGGTATTGTGATGCTTTTGTGCCATTCTTTCGGTATATCAGATGTCTTTAGGATTTTATTATAAAGCAGTTTGAGGTATTTAATCATTTCTGGGCCACCATATTTGATCATCTCATTTGTGATGTTATCCGGTCCTGGTGCTTTTCTATTCTTCAGGTTTTTCATTGCGCCGGATATCCCTTCTTCCTCGATTGTTGCTTTGTTATCTGTTATGTGGTCTTCCATTGGGTTTGATTCTTCTGCTTCATATATTTCACTAAAGTACTTTTCCCAAGTCTCAATATCAACTCTCCGTGCTTGCACGTACTCGTTCACGGGCTTTTTTCTGTTCCTAAGCATTTTCCATACCTTTCTTTGTGCTCCATACATGTCATAGTCCATGTCTCTAGTAAACTTAATCCAATGTTCTCTCTTAATCCCTTTGATTCTAGCATTTACTCTTTTCCTGACTGTTATGTATTCGTGGAGGTTTTCTGGTGTCGGAGTGCTTCTGTACTTCAGATAGGTCCCTTTTTTGTTTTGCGAGGTCTTTTACTTCTTGGCAGAACCAAGGTTTTGTATTGTTTTTAGCATTTATATTTATGTTTGTTATGCAATCTCTTATTACATTTCATGGGTTGTCTACATCATATTTTGTTGAATCCAGTTCTTGTAATTTTGCTTTTAGTCTGTTTTCGTATAGTATTCTTGTGTGGCTTTCGGCTTTTGTGCGGGGTCTCCATTAATAATTTGCATAGTACCAGACTGTGGTCTGTGCCCAGGTTGGTCGAGGTGAGTGCTCTGACGTCTAGTATTTGTGTAGGCATAATGGCTCTATTGCTGATTATGAAGTCGATCATTGAGCGTTGTCCTCTTCTGTTGTTGAATGTAAACTTATGCTGAGGTTTATGAAAGAAAAATGTGTTATTTATTCTGAGCTCGTTGTTAGCACAAAAGTCGATGAGAAGTTCCCCGTTTTCATTAATGATAGACTCATTAAATTTTTGTTTAATATTCGGGATAACCTCCTGACCTATTCTAGCATTCAGGTCCCCAAGTATTATAACTTTGTCGATGTTGCTTATTTTATCCAGCGTTTCTTGTAGCTGTTGGTAGAAGTTCTCACGCTCTGCTATGGGTTTGCCTTTGTCAGGTGCGTACATGCTTATGATATGGTCAGCACAGCACAGCATTCGATGTTCTCGATGCATTGTTCGTATCTCTCGAGTAGCAAGATTCCAACTCCTGATTGTGCTCGTTCTTGCTTCGACTTTCCACTGTATATAAGTATATAATCCTTACATTTCTGTGCCCTTTCCTTTCCTTTTCGTTTCCGAGATCGCATAGATGTCGATTTTGATTAGAATCAAATTTAGTATATAAAACTGTAGCAATTGTGATGGCTGCTATATAGGCACCACAAAACAGCACCTAAAAGCTAGATTATCCAATTATAAAAGTTCAATAAGGAACCTATCTAACAATAAAACTGCTTTGGTAGAACACTAACTTGCCACGGGTCATAATTTTGATTTGGAAATAGAAAATGTTTGCATTTTAGATAGAGAGAGATATAGAGAAAAAGAATGACATCTGAGATGTCTGAGAATTTGATAATTCTGTTAATTTTAGAAGTGACATAATAGAGAATTCAAATAACACATTGTTAATGCAAGTCGAAAAATAAGCGGACTGTAGTCGAAAATTTTACATTAACATTCCTTAGCATACAAAAAATCTATTTTCCACCTACCTGACGACAATCGGTTTTTCCTTCGTTGGAGGGACCTCGTCTTCTCTCACCAACACAAGTAAAAAAAAATTTAATTTTCTACTCGAAAAGAAATGGAAAAAATGATGCCACAACTTCTCACAGTTTTCTCTGCTCACATCTGTCTCATGAATGAATACAATTCGCGCATCTGATCAAAACTGATCCATATACAGGTGCGACGAGAAGTTTGTATGCAATTTAATAACTAAAAATGAACACAAGCTACTTGCACAAATATTCCGGCCGCCAAAAACGAATGTTTTTTGTTTCAGCGATATAGGAAACTGAAAAATACGATTTTTAACCCCATTATTATTATTATTTTTTTTTTTCAAACACCCTCACATGAAATCGAACCGACACTAAGAAATTTCAAGTATGCTTGAAGTTTCTGCAGCATTTGCAGGAATTCAATTTCAAATTAGTTAAATCTGGTTTAGGTAAAGAATTAAGCAGATCTAGGGTGAGGAAATGTCCTGGCGTTAGTGGGACCATATCATTCAAATCTGAACTTTGAGCACAAATAGGTCTTGAATTCAAAATTGACTCAATTTGACAAAGGAAGGTGTAAAATGTTTCTAAACTCAAGTCTGAGGCCAACTCCAAATGGATCGCCTTAGTGGCCGCACAAACGAATACACA
Organism: Coccinella septempunctata; assembly: GCF_907165205.1. Classification (NCBI taxonomy): domain Eukaryota; kingdom Metazoa; phylum Arthropoda; class Insecta; order Coleoptera; family Coccinellidae; genus Coccinella; species Coccinella septempunctata. The sequence goes on from NC_058189.1 coordinate 22,892,062, forward strand.
AATGTATGATTTATACACTTTTGCTCCTCTACATCTTCCCATTTTTACGAAAAAAGGACCAGCATAATCAACATTAACTTGAGAAAACGGTTTCAACTGAGACACTCTAAATGATGGAAGATCTCCCATTAATTGGGTAGAACATTTTGGAGAAACTTTGAAGCATCTTATACATGACGATATTATCTTTTCAATTGCACGTCGATCGGACAATATCCAAAATTGCCGGACAATATCCAAAATTGTTGTCTAAGTAAATAATGCAATGTATAAGAACCCAGATGCAAATATCTTACATGGGTACTTTCAATAATAAGGTCTGTTAAACGATATGATTCTGGGAGAAGAAGCGGATGTTTTGCACTGTACGGAAGGTTTGCATTGGATAAACTTCCTCTTATACAATCGTTATTATCCAAGAAAAGTGAAAATTTTCTGAACAGTTTAGGTAGAAGCGATGTAATGAAGTCCAGTTTTCTGAGGAATATTGGAATTCATTTTAGTGAATTTCTTTCGTTTTAGATTTTAATTCTCGAATATTCAGTACGTTCATTCCGATAGGCAGAGTAAATGTAAAAAACCGTTTATCTGTGTTTCACGTTGTTTTTCTTACATGCCGCTGAAGATAAACCGGAGCTGACGATGTTTTTCATTCTTGTCGCATTCTGGAATTTTCAGATTTTTACCGTGAGAGGGGATTTGCCTATGAAAGCAAATTTTCCCCCGCGACGGCGACTTACTTTTTAACTTTGCTCAGTTACTTCAGTATTTTGACTTTCGATTTTTCGCTCTTAGATTTCAGTTTCAACGTGGTGACCTCTGTTTTAGATTCAGTTCTCTTACTTCAGCTAGTTTTCCGTATTTTCTGAATTTCGCCGTTTGAGAAGTATTTTTTTTGTGATGCACCAGTGCTATTTAGAATCAATTTTCTTTTCTTTCCTTTGAGTTTCCGCGATTGCTTGAAACAAAGGAATTAGTTCCCCGTGTGTACCGTTCAGTTTCTTTATTAGACCTACGCCGTTACTTCTTACACTTTGACACTGCTGTACCGTATCGCTTTCTGTTGTATTTTATCGTTCTTTACCCTGTTTCGCGAGTCTGACTTTTCCCTTCGCTATCAGTCATGGCGCGTAAGCCCTTGGGGTACTGAAGGAAAAGTCCCGTCAACCCCCCTGTCCGCGTTCCGCGTCATAAGAGTTGAATCCGAAACCTCTTCTTTTCTGTCAGTCATGGCGCGTTATAGCCCTTGGGGCAGAGAATAAGAGATAGCGCTCGTAGTCAGTGAAATCCCGTAGTTGCGCTAAAAATAGACCTTTTCTTCGCTATCAGTCATGGTGCGTTATAGCCCTTGGGGTAGCGAATGAAAGTCTCGAACAGATCCGCCCTGGTTGTGTTTCATTTCCGGAGAAATACAACTACATCCCGATACCGTATAGCAAGTCCTTAGTGTTCGTTCCGTCAGTTCTGGTTGGCGCATTTTTATTGAACCTTTAATTTTTCACTACAGCCGGTATAAATTTCATAAAGTGCTCGTGTCCGGATAGAATTTCCCGAATGTATGTTCGCTTATAGAATCACTCATATTTCATACCTACACATGTCTCCCTTGTACATATAATTAGTTTCCGAAGGTGTGAATAAACTTTTACATAATTCGATTTTGACTTCTTCGTTGTCGCTACCACCCTAGATAACAGCGAGCTCTGTCTCCAGCTAGCAGCTACTCTGGTAGGTTTGCTATTCTTCCTATTGAAAAGAATGGCTGGCGCTCGAGATTAGGTTTCTCCGAGTAAGCACGTTACAGCGAATGTAACTGTAATTTGTGAAACAGTTCAGGAAATGAAGTCTTCTGAACATACCTCACCAAAACATTCAGAGATTTATTGAGCTCATCCTCTGAAAAATAAGAATAGTTTTTAGGACACTTAAATCTTAATATATATGAGACAATACGTTGTATCTTCGACAAGGATGAATATCTATCCAGCAGATCATCCAAGAAATGATGTTCCACCTCTGTCAAGAAAATTTGTTTTTTCTCTTCTTGTATCACCAAGTTTTGGTCAACTCCGTGGTGACCTTGATCCGTTGGCCAACAATTTTTTGGCAACTTCAAAAATTCCGGACCATTCCACCATTGCTTATGATGAAGCAATTCACTGGGCATAAGACCTCTCGATGCACAATCTGCGGAATTCTGAGAGGAAGGAACATGACGCCACGGAACCGAAGGAAATTTCTTTGTACGTGGCTTACCCGATTCCCAACGAAAGTACTCCACCTGTGTGGTGATGCTGAAAGCCATGAAATAACGACTTTAACAAATTCCGTGACATTAGCCAGAAGTTGGGCACCACATAATTCCAGTCTCGGAACAGACAGAATTTTCAGCGGAGCTACTCTACTCTTTGCATATAGGAGATGAGCTTTATTTATATCATCTGAAGACATAAACCTAAGATGAATAGCTGCCGGCCGCATAACCAGCCTGCGAAGCGTCACAAAATCCATGAAGCTCGTAGTGATAGGGTTCATCTATCACAACTTTTCTCGGAATTAATAATTGTGATAACAAGGGAAATTCGGTACGGAAATTAAACCATTCAGATTGGATCTGTATTTCAGGTTCCTCATCCCATCCCACTTTACCTAACCATAATTTCTGCATCAATAACTTTGCGAAAAAAGAAGCTGGAGCGCACAATCCTAATGGATCATAAATTTTTGCTTTTTGTGATAATATGGCTCTTTTTGTACATTTGGTATCATCATAATGACAGAGAAAGGAAAATGAGTCCAAGTTTGGATTCCATTGCATACCAAGAATCTTCACGAAATAAGGATCCGTTTTATCAAACACTAAGTTTGGTTGAGTGTTTGGACTGAAAGTGGGCTGAATAATGTCTGAAAAGTTGCTCGTCCCCTTACTTAGTTCAAAATCGGCAGATCCGAGAACAACCACTAATTCATTTTTCAATTGTAATGCCGAATCGATCGATGTACAACCAGAAAAAATATCATCGACATAGGTTAGTTTCAAAAGGAATTTGGAAGCATTTGGATATTTTGAAGACTGGGATTGAGCTAAATGTCTAATAGTACGAATTGCCTGGAAAGGGCTTGAACGAAGTCCGTTATTAACGGTCTGTAAAGAGTACACCTATAGATCCGAATCATTAGGAAACCTAAAAACAATATTTTGATACCTTGTATCGGAAGGGTGGGTGAGTATTTGTCTGAACATCTGTTTTATATCTGCACTGAATACTACTGGAAATAATCTGAAAATCAACAGGATTGCGGCAATATCGCTCTGAAGTTTAGGACCGGTTAAGAGGGCATCGTTAAAGGAAAATCCCAAAGTACCTTTTGCCGAAGCATCAAAAACTACACGAAACTTTGACATTGACGAAAACACATAGCTATAAGGAACAAAGTTATAATTTTCGAACTCCTGATCGGAAGGAGTAGTAATTAATTTCGTATGCCCTTTATCTAAGTAATCCTTCATGAATTCGACGTACAATTTATATATTTCAGGTCTTTTTCTTAGTCTTGATTCAAGTTTCAAGAATCTATTAACAGCCATAATGTATGTATTCCCTAATTTTGGAGCATCATTCCTAAATGGAAGACGTAAAACGTATCGACCTGAAGCATCTCTGGTAGTTGTTTCGACAAAAAACTTCTCACACAATTCGTCTTCAGGAGATAGAAAAGTTTCAGATGCAATTTGCTCAATTTCCCTGAATTTTGAAAACACAATCAATAGATGAAGAGATTTGCGTACATAAACTGAAATTATTAGTACATGAGTCAAACCCGTCGACTTTTCCCATCATTATGTAGCCAAAGAGTGTTTTTATTGCATAAGCCTGTCGTTTTGTTCAATTACAATACTATCAGATATAATTGATGAAAATATTTCACAACCCAATAACAAATCCAATGATCCCGGTTCATTGAAGCGATCATCTGCTAAATCTTAACCTTTTATATGACTCCAATTTCCCACCTCAATTTTTGAGGATGGCATTTCTGAACATAAATTTGGAACAATTATCGCATCGAATATGAATTCTGGATTACTTTTATTTCGAGGTCTGATTTTACACGACGTCATTCCATTAGAAGAAGTTGACTTCATGCCATTCAATCCACAAAACTCAATGGAAATTGAATATCTATTACTAGATAAACCTAGCTGTTTAAAACATCTTACAGAAATGAAGTTTGCTTGACTCGCGGAATCTAAAAGAACTCTGACCGTAACGTAATTATCGAATTGATCAACAATTTCTATCACAGCAGTGGACAATAAAACAGTTTCCTGTTTCTTAATCGAGGTAGGGAAAAGTGAAGCCAGCCGGTGAAAGAAATCGAATCAGCTCTGCCTCTTTCTGATACTGATGAACTGACAGGAATGAAATGATTTTACTTCACAACCATTCGAATATTTTCGACCTTAACCTAACAATATGTTGATATTGGCAGGGTCGTGACACTCTCTTACCCCCACTCCAAATTACATATTTAGTTCTAATCGCATCGATAAGATGACTCTGTAGACGCAAATATCACAATGTTTGATAATACAACAATAACTCTATCAAACTGTTTGATAGAGTTACTGTATTTAAACCCTTGCAACACATATATTTATGTTCTAATAACAGAATAACAGATAACAAAATCATAAATAAAAATGAAATTAATTTGTCAAATATCAGTGTCACTGTTGTCTTCAATGGATATGTACAAATTCGAATATTCGCGAATCCAATAACCGTTGAGTGCGCTGCGAAATGAAAACAAACATTGAAGTTTGTCAGTACTCTTTATAGATTAATATAGATGAATCACTCCGACAAGTGGCGCCACCTATTGTTATGGTACACTAATCATAAAAAATTATTCTAAATTTGATCGTTAGGTGTCACTGCATTTTGAGCTTTCGATCGTTATCACGCGTGAATGACCGTGATCAACGTCGAATATTCAAACGACTAATCAAGATATCTATAGACCGATAGACTTTAATGTATTTATGTTCGACTGAATCATAAACACTTTATTTATTATTTCGTTTAGTGTCCATAATTGACTACTTTATTGGACACCACTTTATTGGACTCAACTGTCACTATCATTCTGTCAAGTAAATATAAAAGATGCAAACAACACTTTATTCAAGGAAGAAGAATTGAACTTCGGCCTAAAAACAAAATTATGAATAACTATTCTGAGAATTAGTGTGGTAGTGAATATTAAAAACACAGTCTTTGTTATTGTAAAAATGCATGCTTGAGGATGTCGAGCTCGAAGTGGAAGCACAGTTTTCGATCTGCAATGCTCTTGATGCCCAATATTCTGGTGGCAACACTTATTTTAGTACTTTCCAATTCATCAATGTAGTCCATAGCGAAGAACTTTTCTGAGCTTCCAATTCACTATTGAAGTGAGCGAGAATACTGTCTACTGTCGATTTTACAATTTTCTTCGTTTTACACCACTTGTTATAGGCCGCATACATATTTTCATAAGCTCTTTTAGATTTAGTGGGTAGGAGAGATTCTTTGGCGCTTACGGCTAAATTTTCTAGGCTTTCTTCTCCAGCGCTATCCACTTTTTGGATTATTATGACGTTTGTCATAAAATTAAGGAAGTAAACAACTGTGTTTACTAAGGTTGCTAAGGTCGCTGGTTACTAGGGTAAGAGAATCAAAAGCACACAATGTTTTTCAGTAATAAGCCATGTAACGTGGTTTACTCGGAGAAACCTAATCTCGAGCGCCAGCTATTCTTTTCAATAGGAGGAATAGCAAACCTACCAGAGTAGCTGCTAGCCGGAGACAGAGCTCGCTGTTGTCTAGGGTGGTAGCGACAAAGAAGTAGTCAAAATTGAATTATGTAAAAGTTTATTCACATCTTCGGAAACTAATTATATGTACAAGGGAGATATGTGTGATATAAAATATGAGTGATTCTATAAGCGAACATACATTCGGGAAATCCTATCCGGTCACGAGCACTTTATGAAATTTATACCGGGTGTAGTGAGAAATTAGGTTCAATAAAAATGCGCCAACCAGAACTGACGGATCGAATGCTAAGGACTTGCTATACGGTATCGGTATGTAGTTGTATTTCTCCGGAAATGAAACACAACAAGGGCGGATCTGTTCGAGACTTTTATTCGCTACCCCAAGGGCTATAACGCACCATGACTGACAGCGAAGAAAAGGTCTATTTTTAGCGCAACTACGGGGTTTCACTGACTACGAGCGGTATCTCTTCGTCTCTGCCCCAAGGGCTATAACGCGCCATGACTGACAGAAAAGAAGAGATTTCGGATTCAACACTTATGACGCGGAACGCGGACAGGGGGGTTGACGGGACATGACTGATAGCGAAGGGAAAAGTCAGACTCGCGAAACAGGGTAAAGAACGATAAAATACAACACAAAGCCATACAGTACAGCAGTGTCAAAGTGAAAGAAGTAACGGCGTAGGTCTAACAAAGAAACTGAACGGTACAGACGGGGACCTACCTCCTTTGTTTCAAGCACTCGCGGAACTCAAGTGAAAGAAAAGAAAACTAAAAAATTAATTCTAAATAGCACTGATGCAACACAAAATAAAGTACTTCTCAAACGGCGAAACTCAGAAAATACGGAAAACTAGCTGAAGTAAGAGAACTGAATTTAAAACAGAAGTCACCACGTTAAAAAGCGAAATATCGAAATACTGAAATACTGAAGTATAGTCAAAGAGTAAGTCGAAGAACTGAAGTAAAAGTGACCGTCGCGGGGGAAAATTTGCTTTTATAGGCAAATCCCCTCTCACGGTAAAAATCTGGAAATTCCAGAATGTGACAAGAATGAAAAACGTCGTCAGCTCCGGTTTATCGCATATCAACAGATGAAATACGTCGAAATCTTCAGCGGCATGTAAGAAAAACAACGTGAAACACAGATAAGCGGTTTTTTTACATTTACTCTGCCTATCGGAATGAACGTACGGAATCTTCGAGAATTAAAATATTTTCAAAGACGGAAATCTAAAACGAAAGAAATGCACTAAAATGAATTCCAATTTTTCTCAGAAAACTGGACTTCATTACACCCTCCCTAGTTCGGAAGAAATTAACTTACGATGACATAGTGAGTTTAATTTCACGACTCTATCTACCCCTAGAAATAGTGACCTTACTTTGGCGCGAGTTATATTTATTAAGGCAGGAAAAGCGTTTTTAAAAAGCTATATTTCGTACAATACGTTTATACAGTGAAAGTTATGTCAGAACTGATTCAATGATAATAAAATTATAATTTATAACCTCGGTACACTTTCTTAGTTCTCTGAAAATGAGACGATGCTGAGATTGCACTTCCTGCGATGTTCCAACGAAGTTCATCGTTCTCGGATATATAACTCCTCCATCCTCAGAAAGGTGCCTACGTAGTGAAGAATGGAACTGCTCTAGCTTGGGATTCTTCTCTCTCTGGTTGATTTCGTGGAACTGCTCGTGGTTGGAATTCTTCTGTTTCTGTTTGATTTCTTGGAACCCTGGATCTTCGCCACAACTTAATTTTCCTCGATCCAAAATAGGAGATAATTATGAAAAATAGCAAATAAACGATAATTATCAGGACTTCATGCAATGATTTGGTACTTTTTTGCTTTTCCATTAAGGGTTGAATTTCCTCTTGTTTCTTCTTCAATTTGTGTATTTGGTCCAATGAAAAATCTTCAAGTTTTATTTTGAATGCAGTTAGGGTTGTTGCATTAAACTCGGCAGCAATTTGAGGAAGGTACATTGGTTCTCCCTCCAAGATTTCCTTGTCGTTGTAGAATTTTTCTTGAGAGTTTTCGAAATGACATCCTTTTGGTACATTTAGCAGGAAGTTTCCCTTCAATGTGCTGACGTCGGTTCTTCTGCATACCGTGCGAATTTTCATCCCAGTTGGAGCTAACATGATGAATCTTCCATTACCAATCTTCTGGACAACGTTCTTGCTAGTTTCCACAGGGTGATTTTGGCAGGAACCAGTGGATTTTTGGAGTTGCAGTAGCTGGAACAGGCAATCTTCTACTTCTGACCCATTATTGAGTTTGTCGTCTTCGCAGTAATATAGTGGGTGTAAATCAATACAAGGCGAAGAGGCGTATTGATACCATTTTTCATTGCTTGTCAGATAGGTATTTTTGGGAATAATAATAGTGTTGTTTATAGTTGGGATTGAAAATAGATGGTAATGAGAAAAAGATTCGGGGTGTACGATAGGAAAATGAAGAACGAAAACAATTCTGAATTCAACAAAATATGCATCTACTTTTATCAATTCATAAAATCTGTGATATTCTCTCTCGTCGACGAATATCAGATTACTTGAACCATATAAATTTTTTGTTTTATTGATAATTGAATATAATTCGGAAAATTTAATAATGCTATGATGCAATATTCCGAGTCTGGAAAAACTAATGGCGTTTTCAATTTCATCGATTAATTCTATAATAATATTGATAGATATTCCGATTTGGTCCATGAGATTTTTAATCTGAATATACATATAAAAGTTATCACTTAATCGATTAAATTTTCCTGAAATTCCTTCAAGTTGGGAAGCAATTGTTTTTTGATTATTTCTGAGGACAGAAATAGTTTTATTGAAATTTTCGATTACTTCACCGGTTAATGAAATACCTGCATTTAAATTGAACATAATATCCTTCTGATTATTTTGAAGTTCTTTTAATGCCGATTCATAATGCAATGCGTCATTTGCATCTAAATTACCAGTAATACTTTTTATTATGGTTCCCAATCCATCAATAATTCCTCTTTTTGATCTTCCCATTGGTATCAAACTTTTCAATTTTTGTTTTGCTGAGCTTAATTGATATTCATAAAACTTTTTATGATTTTCCAATTCTGTACGAAACACGGAGCTTGAAGTATTTAAAATAGTACTAGATACTGTCTTATAATGAAATTCTAAATATCTTAACTGTGTGGAGATGGGTTGAAGGTCATAGTAATGAATGAAACTGTGAAATTTGCTTCTAACTTTCGCTTTCCCTAGAAGAATTGGAAGGACTCCCGGATTGTCCTTCAGGTTTATTATTTGAATGTCCTGTGCTGTCACCAGAATCATTAGGATTAGCCTGAAAAAGTTTCTTAGATTTAGTTTTAGGTTTTTTGAGGTTTTGTTTGTGCAAAATTTTCTTATCACTATCTATCTTAATTTTCTGATTACGTAGTACTTTCTCTTTTGAAAATTTTGGAGAAAGCTTATTTCTCATGTTGGATTTAATTTTTCTGTACGCGATAGTACCAGGTTTATACGTTAAAGGATCATGTCTATTTTGATTTTGCTTTTCTATGATGTTCTGCTTCCTCTCCCCCATCAGTTCATTCAGTCTTTTGTAAATTTCTCTAGTTTTTTGTTTATGGTTTTCTACATAGTTATTAATAATGGCTTTGTTTACATCTATATTGAGGGGATCCTTACTATTCAAATGGCCGTTAATTATGTCAATAGGTTTCTGCTTCGTCAAGGAATGAATAGAATTATTATATCCAAATATTGCGTAGGGCATTAAGTCTTCAATATTTGATGAATCATTGTTTTTACTTTTTAAAATTCTCAAATGTTCTAATATAGTAGAATGAAATCTTTCGATGATACCATTGGATTGTGAATTATTTACCGTGATATAATGAGGAGAAATTTGGTGTAGTTCAAGAAATTCAGATACAATACTATTTTTGAACTCTGTTCCATTATCCATCACTACTGTTGACGGTGAACCGTGATGCGTCATGAAAATTACCAGAGATCTTACTATTTCTATAGCTGTAAGAGAAATTAATGGGTATGCTTGGGCGTATTTCGAAAAGGCATCGACAATTGTAAGAAATTTCTTGTTTTGTGCTTGAAAAGTGTCAATGTGTACAATTTCGAAAGGTTTACATGGCGTGGGTGTAAGCATTAGTTTTTGATTTGGAGGATCTCTATCATATTTATTAATTTGACATAATTCGCAATTATTAATATATTCCGTTACATCATTTTGGATACCAGGCCAATAATATGTTCTCTTTACTCTAGAAACAGTTTCAGAAATTCCTCTGTGGTTTGTTTTTCCCTCATGCATATTTTTAACAATTCTAACCTGCTCGTCTTTTTCTTCCACATCTTCTAAGATTTCATTGCACTTCAATAATTTGAAAGCGGATTGTTTAAATGTTTTTCTGAGAATTTCGCATATTTCTTCATAATAATTATCTTTTGTGAAATACAAAGCGTAAAGAATATTAGGTCTTAAGTATGTTTTGAAAAAGTCAATAATTTCCCTTTTTAAATCGTTAGTAGATATTTGAACAAAAATTCTTTGTTTGCTCGAAAAAATTTTTTTTATTCTAACCTCCGCCGGGGAATGAAAAACAAATTCAAAAACTATTTGATTGTCAAAAATATTTAAAATTTTCTCAGAAATGGGGACTTCTTGAATTGGATTTTCGTGATTGGAATGTATAGTATTACCATCCGATTCATACTGATTTTCAATATTCTTGGAATTGATTAAATCGTCTTGAGATAAGTAATAAATGTTAATATTTATGGTGGAATTTGCAAAAATATAGTTGATCATGCTGAATATTTTTCTCCATTCTAGTCCATCCAAACCACACGAAATTTTTGGTAATGCTAAGGATTTAATATTGTCTTTTTGACACAATTCTTTGAGATTGGAAAGTGATTCGAATACTGCTTCATATCGTGGTTTATGGTAATAAAATTCCTTAGTTATTAAGTAATAAATTTTTCTTTTGTTGTGCGAAATTTTAGCCACTTCTCCAGTTCTTTTATTCTGAGATTTGAGTTCTTGAACTTTACCGAATTTTTCTTTGAAATCAAGTGCAATACCTTTATTCATATAAAAATCTTCAGATACACAATGAGCAAGGGAGTCGGATTCCGGAGCATCAAATAAATTGCCAATTTTTTCGGTCACAGTTGAACAATAATATATTTCATTTTCATTAAAAAGCTTCTCAAATTTCTCGAATGATATTTCCTCAACGTCTGCTTCTTCCAAATTAACAATCATCGACTCGTTATCGTTATTCGTATTTTTCTCGGAAAATTCTTTATTAAATTTCTCCATATAATCAAAAATATCTTTGTTGTGAATCTCGACTCTCGATAGAGCATCTGCATTTGTGTTAGAACTACCTTTTTTGTAAACAATTTCGAAATCAAATTCCTCGAGTTTTAATCTCCATCTTAAAAGCTTACTATTAGGCTCCTTAAGTGACATAAGCCATTGTAATGGTTTATGATCTGTTACGATTTTAAATTTTCTGCCAAAAATGTAAGGTCTAAAGTACTTAGTTGCCCAAACGATAGAGAGTAATTCCTTTTCAATTGTACTGTAATTTTGCTCATTATCATTGAGAGTTCTTGATGCATATGCGACAGGCTTATCGTTACCAATTTTTCCTTGTGATAGGACTGCACCAATGGCAAAATTACTAGCGTCTGTAGTTATAATAAATTCTTTTGAAAAGTCCGGATATTGAAGAATAGGTTCGTTCATTAACAAATTTTTACAGTATTCAAAACAGTTGATAAACGATGTGGTGTGCTCGATTTTTGCACCTTTTTTTAAACAGACCGTTAAAGGTTTGGTAATTCTCGCGAAGTCACGGATAAATTTTCTATAATATCCTAATAACCCTAAAAATCCTTTAATTTCTTTTGTTGTTTTAGGTATTGGGTAATTTTTGATAGCTTGAATTTTGTCTGGATTTGGTTTAACTCCATCTGTTGTTACAATATGCCCCAAATAAGCTACTTCCTTTTTTAGAAATTCTGATTTATCTAACTGAATTTTGAAATTGGCCTCTCTGAGCCTTTTGAAAACTTTTGAAAGATTAACAATATGTTCTTGTAATGATGTTGAAAAGACAATTATGTCATCTAGATAGACTAAACAATTTTCAAGCCCTCTGAGTACGTTATCCATTACCCTTTGAATGGTAGAACCCGCATTTTTTAATCCGAATGGCATACGTAGAAATTCGTAGTGGCCATTCTCTACATTAAAAGCTGTTTTAGGAATATCAGCAGGATCCATCTCTATTTGGTGGAATCCGCTAGCTAAATCTAGTGTTGTAAAATATTGACATTTGCCGATTTTATCAAGAACATCATTTATATTAGGTATAGGATATTTATCGTCAATAGTCTTCTCATTGAGTTTTCGGAAATCTATGACAACTCTCCATTTTTGTTTACCAGATGCATCAGATTTTTTTGGTACTACCCAAATCGGCGATGACCAAGGTGACTGGCTGGGTCTGATAATACCTTGTTCTAACATAGAATTTATTTGATTTTTAACTTCCTCTTTATGAATAAAAGGATATCTATAAGATTTTGTGTAGACAGGGATATCGTCTTTAGTTTTAATAGAGTGTTTTATCTGATTTGAAAAAGAAAGGGGTTGATTCTCTAACTTAAAGATATCTGGATATTTTCGACATAATTTTAGAATATGAAATTTTTCTTCTTCATTCATATGATTGGTTCTGATTAATTCTTCTACGTTTATATATTCTGAATTATTATTAGTTTCCATTTGAAAGATTTCGAAATTATTCTGTATAGAAATTGATTCAATCGGTTTATTTAAAATGAGGATAACATCTTCGTTGGTTTCATTACAAATTTCCACGTTTGCTAGGCCATTTTTAGAACAAGTTACAATCTCAGAAATTTCACAAGATTGAATGATTTGTTTCGGTATTATCACGTCACCAGATAGGTGTTTGATTGGAATTTTAGCAATGATTCTAGAATTCGCATCAATTTTAATTTTGAATGGAGCTTTATTTGCTGATTCTTGATATTTTATTGGCATTGTTGAAAAAGGAGTGTTGAGCTTAGAACTATGAAAATCAAGAGACGCATTCAATAGTTTTAGATTATCTAATCCAATTAAACCGTCATAAATATTATGAAACTTGAATAGATAGAATTTGAAATTTTCATTATGTCTATTAAACTCAGCAAATATAGGAATATTGGCACAAAATTCATGATGAGAGGTTTGATGGACTGTTGAGACAGTGAATGGTTCTTTGAATATGAAATTTGAATAATATTTTTTGGCTAAATCAGGATTAATAAAAGATTTTGTTGATCCTGTATCGATTAGTAATTTAAGAGGGGGATTTTTAATTTCAATATAAGGTAATTCGCGTTTATCATTAGAAACATGAAATTCTATTATGTGCTGTGGGTTTGAAATTGAACGTTCCGAAAATTTTGTTCGTAATCTTCAGCAATTTCGTCATTTTTGAATTCTTCATTAGAGCTGTGAGGATTATTATGATACTCGGTATTAAAAAGCTCTTCACTTATAAAATTTGGTTTCTGAGGAAAGGATTGATTTTGCCTGTTTGTAAAATATCTATTATTTGTTGAGGTACTCATTGGTTGAGTTCTCTGTTTAGTATGATTAGTAGATATACTCATTGGAGTAGGTGCAGGTTGTTGCTGCTTTCCGAAAACTTGAGCGTTACTGAAATATTTCGGCTCTTTATAACTTATATTTCTTTGAATAGTAATGGGTCTGCTAGGAAATTGCTGATTCGTAACAAAATTTTGTCGTTCGATGGGTACCATTGTGGAAAAGTTTTGACGAAATTTTGAAAAATTATTTGAATTATTTCTGTGATTACTATAATTCATGAATTTTCTGGAATTATTGATTACCGTTTGATTAGATTTTTGGCAATGTTTTATATTGTCTTCTTCAATTATGAATTGTAGTGCTTGAGATAAAGAATTAGGCCTCATAGCCCTAATAATAGGACCCAAAGGATCTCTTAAACCGGCTAAAAAGGTTTTTAAAGCTTGTTTTTGGAAAAAATCTCTTTTACTTTCTCTAAATCCAACTTCACATTTCAAATCAATATAATTACAAATTGTATTTAATAATGTAATAACTTTTTCATAGAAGTCATGAGGAGATTCTCCGAAGTTTTGCCTCAGATTAACTAGATCCTGATTAAGACAATTCTCATCTCGTTGATCACCGAAATGTAATAAAAGTGAATTTTTTATGTCGTTCCAATTACTGGTAGCTCCATGAATTGCGACAACTTCTTCCGCTTTGCCGTGAAGCTTATTCAAAATACCATTCAATATCAACACATTTTGGAAGTTATTTTGATTTTCAACATCAAAATAGTGATTTAAAATTGCTTCCGAAGCTTGAATGAACCTATGTAATTTATTCGGATTCCCATCGAAATCGGGAATGATGCTTAAATTTTTGATATCAAAGTTTTCAGGTGCGTTAGGCATATTCAAAATTTTATTATTACTATTAAGTGAAAGATTATTAAATAATTCTAACAAATCTGTCTCTAATTCAGAATTGGTTTCCGCTACAGAATCAATACTAGGATTAGAGGAGTCTGACATCAATGAATAAAAATACGCTCACCACCTTGTTATGATTATCCACAACTGCATAATCTTCTTCCTCCTAGATGGATTTTTGATTGTAACTGCTGTGGGTAGGTTCTCGTTTCACCAAAAAGAGGGTAGAACTCTTAAAGTTTTTCACAATGAAAACTCCGTGAAACTCCGTCGACTGCGCCAGTTATATTTATTAAGGCAGGAAAAGCGTTTTTAAAAAGCTATATTTCGTACAATACGTTTATACAGTGAAAGTTATGTCAGAACTGATTCAATGATAATAAAATTATAATTTATAACCTCGGTACACTTTCTTAGTTCTTGGAAAATGAGACGATGCTGAGATTGCACTTCCTGCGATGTTCCAACGAAGTTCATCGTTCTCGGATATATAACTCGCGCGCCACTTATAAGTGCCCATGACCAGTTCACAAGTCAATCAAGTACTTATTCCTCCTTATGGTTGGAAGTGGTAGTTCCAATGCGCACGCAGAAACGTCAGCGTCAGTCATTTCGGCGCAGGTCTCCGCCATCTTGTCAAAGAATTTTGTGCAGCGTTCCGTGGGTACATGGTGTGGGTGTACAATAGTGGAAAATCTTCTTTCTCCATGTGGAAATCCATCTTCATCGCTGGTCGGAAACGTGCCATACTTCATCCCTTCGGTGAGTACCTAATTTAACTGTGTCTGGCGGATGTTTGAATTCCATCGTGGTTTTGTAAGTTACCCAGGATTCGTGGGAGCTGCAACAGGTGGAGAGCCTCCGACAGTTCGACGTGGGGCTCAATGGACCGGTTCACCCCTTCCGACCTGGCTGCACGGACGTTGGGACTCTCGGAGCCGGCATGAGACTTGCAGGTGGGTAATTTCTAACAATAAACTCTCCTATCTTCATCGTTCCTCGTGGTCAACCTTTCTTCTTGGAAAGGTTTTTCTCTGCTTTCTGTTTTCAGGTAGACGGTGTTTTCTTCAGGTAGACAGTGTTAAATTGACGCTACAATAATTTCGGTTCGGTTCAGAATAGAAATTGGTTAGATCTATTGGATTAATAGACGGATATACTCAGTTGTAATGTGAAACAGTATCCTTTATTGGTATTCCTTACATAAATAACAGCTTTTTCAGACAGTTTTAACAGGTTTGATTCATAATTGCATGCTGAACGGGTGAAAATCTGTAGATACAATATTTCGGTCAACGGTGGTGCATGTACGGAATTTGAACGGAATTGTTACGGTGTAATCGGTTATAATTATGTTTAATAACGAGCTTCAGATTTACGAGATTTCTCCTTGCAGGTGGCCTTGGTTTCTTGGACAGGCACGGAGGGCTAATTCCCTACTGGCTGACATGCGGAACTTGTTCAACTTCTTCCGGGGTGGTTCTATCCGTTGATTCTTGGAGACAGATTGTCTGGATGCACTGGTTCTGGTTAGTTGAGCAACTACAGTTATTCAGATAAACAGGTAAACGGAAAATAATAATATGATCGGTAACGGAAAAAATATATACATATATATATTCGGTAACGGAAAAATATTATATATTCGGTAACGGAAAAAAATAACGGATTTCCTCCTTTCATAGGTTATTTCTATAGAACGGTTAACGGATCATGACAATAATATATATTATGCATGAAATGGTTTTAAATCTTTAATATGTATATTAGTGATTTTTCTACCCTCTGTATCTTTCAGGTCGTAGACGACAGGTGAAACAACTTTAACGACGGTAAACGGTCCGGAAAACTTCGGAGCCAACTTGGCGGCGAAACTGTCAACGGCCGAGGATAAAGGACGGTCCCGGCGTAGAACTTTATCTCCCACATGGTATCGGACTTCTCTTCGTCGAAGATTGTAGTGGTGAGCCTGTTGTTGGAAGGCACGGTATAGTTTAGTACGGACGAACTCATAAGCCTCCTGGAGATGTTTGATCTGTTGAGTACGGTAAGTCATGTCTCTGTTTTCTTCTTTTGTACGGTTGGATTCTCCGTTCATTTCATTATTGTGGGGATTTGTCGAATAAATCGTCCTCGGGACTTCTAGTTCCCTTCAATAATTCAAAAATGCCGGTGTGAATCCAGTAGACTCCTGTTTAGCGGTATTGATGGCAAACGTTAACTCTCCTATCTTTTCATCCCAGGTTCGTTGATCGGTCTCACAAAACTGTGCTATCATAGTCTTCAGGGTACGGTTAGCTCTTTCTACAGGGTTGCACTGAGGAGTATACGGTGGTGTGAAACGGTGAGCGATGTTCAGCTCTCGGAGACTGTTCTTGAATAGCCTGCTGTCGTGGTGTGGTGTACTCCATTGTCGGATATTACTAGTTTTGGGCAACCATATTTCAGGATAACTTGTTCGTAGAGGGCCGAATAAACAGTTCTGGCGGTGGCTTTCCGCAACGGACGACACTCTACCCACTTTGTGAACCGGTCTTGCATTACCACGATGTAGGAGTTTCCCTTTTTTGACCGTGGCAATGGTCCAACTATGTCCGTGGATACTTCTTTGAACGGCGCATCCGCCATTCGGTGTGGTTGCATCTTACCAGGGGTTTTCTGTTGCGAAACTTTGTACTTTTTGCACATTGTTTTGCCACTTTCCACTTTCCGACTCACGAAAATCTTCGTGGCTCCAGTGTCAATTAATGCTTTGTAGTGTTCTCCGGCTATCTTAACTTCGACAAGCGGTCGGTTATCATTCCAGGCGGTCGATGTCATGGGAGTCAGTGTGTCGGGAGATATGGTCGACTCCTTCTCCATACCTCCGTCTAGTTTTCCGGACGGCAGGGACAATCTCGTGAGAGAATGTTCTCCCTCTGGCATCGAGAACAGAAAATTTTCGGTGGCCTGCGACATTCTCGACGCATATGGCCATATCCACCACATCGGAAACACTGTGTCTGGAAGGACACTCTCCTCCCTGATGATGATTGGGTCCGGTCAGCGTGGCTATTTTCGGCTTGACGGCGAGGTGGCGGTGTTGAATTTCCGGGTCGACCTTCGGACCTGTCTCCAGAAGTCGGACGGTGCGATTCCTGCCGCTGGACTATTGACTCTCTGGATCTGGGTGGCTTCGGACGGTTTTCCCCCTGCGGAGAAAGTCGTGTCTGGCCGGCTAGTGTCGGCGGAACTGATTCCCTGTGATCAGTTGTTTGGTGAACCTGTTCTCCGGTATCCACGGAAAAACTTGCCTGATATCGATTCAGCTGACGGGGAGTGTACGTTAGGTGAGGTTCCTTCAGGAAACTTGGCTTCGAGGGCGGCCGGGTGTACTGGCTCATTTGCCACTGGACCAGTTCAAAAACTTTTCCCTTACGGAGAAGTTCATCATAACTCTTGGTCTCCTGGAAAGCCAAAGCCTGCTGTAAGGGCGGGATCAATCTTTGTCGGATAAGTCGGATCTGCTCCACCTCGGATGGTTTGGTATAGGTGAGTTTCTGGAACAAGTTCTGCATCCGGGTTACATACAGAAGCAGCTTTTCTTCAGGTCCTTGTATTCGTCTTCTTATTTCTTCCAACAGATTCTCCTCGTAGTTGACAGGCAGAAATGCTTCTTTCAGTTGGTTGCTGAAATCCTCCCAGTCCTCGAAAGTACCTCTCCTGGGAATAAACCAATCCCTTGCATCCTTTCGTAGTAATTCATAAACTGATTCAAAAACTTGTTGCAGGGACACTTTACGGGATTCAGCCAGCCTCTCCACTTCTTCAAGAATTCCGGTCACACTTCCAGTGCCATCAAAGGAAATGTTCCATTTGTGTACCGGGACAGTCGGTATTATTGAGCGGGACTCCGGTTCTGATCTGGCAGGTGTTGTGATAACTGGTCGGTCAGGATTTATCCCAGGTGCAGGTAAGTTTGGGAAAGACACCCTTCGTGTAGAATTAATCCATCTACCCTGTGTCAGACCCTCAGGTGTTGTTGTCCCACAGTCCTGTGACTGTGTGAGAGGTATTGCTGGCAACTGCCGCAGCAACGCTGTACATGTCTGTCTTGTCTCATTCATGACCTGTTCCAATGTTGGATTCCCCACAGGTGCACCAGTACGTGAGACATCCACTACTAGTGGAGAATCGACACCATCTCCCAAGTCGATAAGTGATGTTTCGACCCTTGACATCCTCTCCGGTTGGATCGGTGACACTCCAGGTGAACTGGGCACCTCCACATCCAAAAGAGACTTCTGATCCCGGTTGGATGGCTGCGTCTGTTCACGATTACTCTTTTTACGCAGCTCCTTCAGTGTTTCCAACGCCTTAGCTGTAGTTGCCTTCATCCGTCCAACCAGTTGCAACTGTGTTGTGTCTGCAGTGACAACAAAGTCCAGCCTTCCTTGAATGTGTATTAATCTGCTGTAAATCCGCGAAAATTCGTTAGCCGCATTATCATGATTGAAGTTCTGAAGGGATTCCACCAAATCGGTGAGTTTATTCTGGCAAATCTCAATCTCCGAGGCGGGATTCAATGATGTTGGGGGTAATAGAGGTTCATTAGACTGAAGTACTTGTCATAGTAGACTCCGTTTAGTCATCACAGTACCCGGTATCGATTGTCCTCTCAGTTGTAATTCGTAGGTGAGTTCATCACTGAGTAACCGGTTCACATCCATGTTCGACATATTCTATTCAACACTAAGTCCGATTCAGAACGTACCAATATATCACACTCGGTATGTCTTTCACAATCCGTTTAAATTCCAAGTCCGACCCGGCAAGTTAATCGTTAGCCAACCTATTCACTTAAGTTCGAAGTGGGTATCGGTGTACCCCAAGTCTAATTCCAAGTCCCGGTGTATCAGAAACAGTCTAAGTCCCGGCGCACCAAAAGCAATCTAAGTCCCGATGTTTCACACTAAAAATTTTACAAGTCCGACGTTACTCGAAAAAATGTCAATCAGTCCCACTAAAGTCCGAAAATATTCGAGAAATACCGCACACAATCGCAAGTCGTTTCGAATAGTCCGGAAAATGTCCCGAAATTCGAATCGCACCAGAACGCACAGGTTAAATTCCGAACAGTCCTTCAAGTTCAATAGTCAGAAAATAAATCTCAATAATCGAATTTCAGTTTTCAGAAAAAATCAGAAATAATTGGTAAGTTTCAACAGTACAGGTCAAAAGAAAATATAAAACAGGTAGACAAGTTATCAACAGGGTAATAGGTGATTCACTATTAAGATAGGTAAACCAAACCTATTAAATTTTACCAATTGTGACAACAAATGTTCGGAAATTCACTCACCTTCAATACGAAATTAAAACAGTTCAAATCAATAAATAAGAAATCGGAAATAATTTGCACTCATATAACGGCGTAATAACAACTCAGTTTTCAATAATTCAATAAAGTAATCAGCAAAAAGAATAATCACAAATTATTTTCAATGGGTTCCAACAATAGGAAAATTTTCAAAACATAGTCCAATTCAATTCACAGTAGAACAGTTCAATACAGGGTGGCAGGGAATAAAACACAGATCAAGTTTATGTTTCACAGTTCTCGGTTCAAGAAATAGTTACTCACTGTTTCGGGAATTCACTCACTGTCCGGTTAATGTTTCTCACCTCTGTTGTTTCCTACTAGATTTTGCACGGTCCCTGCTCGGGCGCCATTTTTTGTAACGTGGTTTACTCGGAGAAACCTAATCTCGAGCGCCAGCTATTCTTTTCAATAGGAATAATAGCAAACCTACCAGAGTAGCTGCTAGCCGGAGACAGAGCTCGCTGTTTTCTAGGGTGGTAGCGACAACGAAGAGGTCAAAATCGAATTATGTAAAAGTTTATTCACACCTTCGGAAACTAATTATATGTACAAGGAAGATATGTGTGATATAAAATATGAGTGATTCTATAAGCGAACATACATTCGGGAAATCCTATCCGGTCACGAGCACTTTATGAAATTTATACCGGGTGTAGTGAAAAATTAGGTTCAATAAAAATGCGCCATCCAGAACTGACGGAACGAATGCTAAGGACTTGCTATACGGTATCGGTATGTAGCTGTATTTCTCCGGAAATGAAACACAACAAGGGCGGATCTGTTCGAGACTTTTATTCGCTACCCCAAGGGCTATAACGCACCATGACTGACAGCGAAGAAAAGGTCTATTTTTAGCGCAACTACGGGATTTCACTGACTACGAGCGGTATCTCTTATTCTCTGCCCCAAGGGCTATAACGCGCCATGACTGACAGAAAAGAAGAAATTTCGGATTCAACACTTATGACGCGGAACGCGGACAGGGGGGTTAACGGGACTTTCCCTTCAGTACCCCAAGGGCTTACGCGCCATGACTGATAGCGAAGGGAAAAGTCAGACTCGCGAAACAGGGTAAAGAACGATAAAATACAACAGAAAGCGATACAGTACAGCAGTGTCAAAGTGAAAGAAGTAACGGCGTAGGTCTAACAAAGAAACTGAACGGTACAGACGGGGACCTACCTCCTTTGTTTCAAGCACTCGCGGAACTCAAAGGGAAGAAAAGAAAACTAAAAATTCAATTCTAAATAGCACTGATGCAACACAAAATAAAATACTTCCCAAACGGCGAAACTCAGAAAATACGGAAAACTAGCTGAAGTAAGAGAACTGAATTTAAAACAGAAGTCACCACGTTAAAAAGCGAAAAATCGAAATACTGAAATACTGAAGTAAAGTCAAAGAGTAAGTCGAAGAACTGAAGTAAAAGTGACCGTCGCGGGGGAAAATTTGCTTTTATAGGCAAATCCCCTCTCACGGTAAAAATCTGAAAATTCCAGAATGCGACAAGAATGAAAAACGTCGTCAGCTCCAGTTTAACGCATATCAACAGATGAAAAACGTCGAAATCTTCAGCGGCATGTAAGAAAAACAACATGAAACACAGATAAGCGGTTTTTTTACATTTACTCTGCCTATCGGAATGAACGTACGGAATATTCGAGGATTAAAATATTTTCAAAGACGGAAATCTAAAACGAAAGAAATGCACTAAAATGAATTCCAATTTTCCTCCGAAAACTGGACTTCATTACAGCCATTTCAAAAAATAAAATTTCTGCATTGCTGTCGAACATAAAGCTTTGTATGCAACTCGTACATAATTAGGCTTTATGGACTTGCCCAAGTTATTGGCCTCGCTGGCTCTGCCATAAACTTTTGGTCTCGTCCATAAAGACCTAATTTATGTACTTGTTAGATAAATAGCTATTTTGTATATCTATCAATCTACGAATTGACATAATTTAGTAATAAATTATTCAATAGGCGAAGCGAAATGTCTGCAAGAGTGAAGTCGTGCTGTGTTGTTGGGTGCAAAAACCGTGATGGAAGAAAGTAATTATGCGATATTACATATTCAAAAGACCTTAAAACCTTTATTAAACATGTTCATAGGATGTTCGCTACTTCCCCAAAGTACAATTAAACATCGCCCTACAATACTCTCCAGGAGGCAGGGTTTTCTCACTGAGGTTTCTTATCTAAGCTCTTGTGTCATACGCCGAATTGTATGTTACCTCATTACATCAACCTCTACTGAAACATTTCCATGTCATACATATGCTTTATTGTTTGATATTCAAAAATGTATTGCTGATATTCAATAGAACATGCATATATTATGTATAAATATTAAATTATTTTTGTGATTAGGAATTATGGTAGTTTATGAGAAATGTTTTTGTGTAATGAATAAGTTTTGTAATTAGAATAAAGTTAATTTAAAAGCTAATTTCAATTATAATATGAATCCGTGTTTGAAGAACAATGCAATAAATTTTTCAATTGTGAACTGATTTTTTTTAGATTCTTCGGATCAGAGAAATATCCAGATAAAGATTCTTATTATTTGTTATCTCAATGAGCAATTTATTCGAATCTTTCTCTGACTTTCACTCAGAAATTCTTGAGTATATTCTGCCTTGATCATTATAAGAAAATTAAAAATGAGCGTTACATATTCCTTTTTATATGATTTCGTCGAAAATTATGTAATGAACCCCAGTTTTCTGAGGAAAATTGGAGTTCATCTTAGTGCATTTTTTCGTTTTAAATTTCCGTCTTCGAAAATATTTTAATTCTCGAATATTCCGTACGTGCATTCCGACAGGCAGAGTAAATGTAAAAAACCGCTTATCTGTATTTCACGTTGTTTTTCTTACATGCCGCTGAAGATTTCGACGTTTTTCATCTGTTGATATGCGATAAACCGGAGCTGACGACGTTTTTCATTCTTGTCGTATTCTGGAATTTTCAGATTTTTACCGTGAGAGGGGATATGCCTATAAAAGCAAATTTTCCCCCGCGACGGTCACTTTTCGACTTTTCGACTGTTACTTCAGTTCTTCGGCCGACTTTTGAATTTTACTTCAGTGCTTTCCTTTCGCTTGAGTATTTTTTCGCTTTCTAACGTGGTTTCTAACTTCGGTTATAAATTCAGTTGATTTTCCGTATTCTTTCGCCGTTGAAGAATAATCATTTTGTGTTATTTACATCAGTGCTTAGAGTTAATTTTTTAGTTTTTCTTTTAAATCCTTTGAGTTTCGAGTGCTTGAAACAAAGGAGGTAGGTCCCCGTCTGTACCGTTCAGTTTCTTTGTTAGACCTACGCCGTTACTTCTTTACTTTTGACACTGCTGTACTGTATCGTTTCCTGTTGTATTTTATCGTTCTTTACCCTGTCCGCGTTCCGCGTCATGAGTGTTAAATCCGAAATCTCTTCTTTTCTGTCAATCATGGTGTGCTATAACCCTTGGGGCAGAGAATAAGAGATACCGCACGTAGTCAGTGAAATCCCGTAGTTGCGTTAAAAATAGACATTTTCTTCGCTGTCAATCATGGTGTGCTATAACCCTTGGGGCAGCGAATAAAAGTCTCGAACAGATCCGCCCTTATTGTGTTTCATTCCCGGAGAAATACAACTACACACCGATACCGTATAGCAAGTCCTTAGCATTCGTCAGTTCTGGTTGGCGCATTTTTATTGAACCGTTAATTTTTCACTACACCCGGTATAAATTTCATAAAGTGCTCGTGACCGGATAAGATTTCCCGAATGTATTTTCACTGATAGAATCACTCATATTTTATATCACACATATCTCCCTCGTACATATAATTAGTTTCCGAAGTTGTGAATAAACTTTTACATAGTTCGATTTTGACTTCTTCGTTGTCGCTACTACCCTAGACAACACCGAGCTCTGTCTCTGGCTAGTAGCTACCCTGGTAGGTTTGCTATTCTTCCTATTGAAAAGAATAGCTGGCGCTCGAGATTAAGGCTTCTCCGAGAAACGCGCGTTACAAAATGGCGCAACGAGCAGGGACTGTGCAAAATCTAGTAGGAAACAACAGAGGTGAGAAACATTAACCGGACAGTGAGTGAATTCCCGAAACAGTGAGTAAAACCTAAGAACAGTGAGTAACTATTTCTTGAACCGAGAACTGTGAAAAATAAACTTGATCTGTGTTTTATTACCTGCCACCCTGTATTGAACTGTTATACTGTGAATTGAATTGGACTATATTCTGAAAATTTTCCTATTGTTGAAACCTATTGGAAATAATTTAATTAATTTGTGATTATTCCTTTTGCCGATTTTTTTTTTATTGAGTTATTGAAAACTGAACTGTTGTTGCGCCTTAATATCAGTGAAAAATATTTCCGATTTCTTATTATTTCTGATTTATTGAATTGAACTGTTTTAATTTCGTATTGAAGGTGAGTGAATTTCCGAACATTGAAAATTTATTGTCACAATTGGTAAAATTTAATAGGTTTGATTTACCTATCAGTTTAATAGTGAATCACCTATTACCCTATTGATAACTTGTCTACCTGCTTTTATTTTCTTTTGACCAGTACTGTTGAAACTTACCAATTATTGCTGATTTTTCTGAAACCTATTGCGATTTATTTTCTGGATATTGAACTTGAAAAACTGTTTGGAAATTAACCTGTGCGTTCTGGTGCAATTCGAATTTCGGGAAATTTTCCGGACTATACGAAACGACTTGCGAGTGTGTGCGGTATTTCGCGAATATTTTCGGACTTTAGTGGGACTGATTGACATTTTTTTTTCGAGTAACGTTGGACTTGTAAAATTTTTAGAGTGATACATCGGGACTTACATTATTTTAGTGCGCCGGGACTTGAACTTAGATTTTTTTTCTGATACACCGGGACTTAGACTTTATTTTATTTTTTTTTTTTTTCTTCGAACTTAAGTGAGTAGGTTAGCTAACGATTAACTCACCGGGTTGGACTTAGAACTTAAACAGATTGTGAAAGACATACCGAGTGTGAAAGATTGGTGCGTTCTGAATCGGACTTAGTTGAAAATAATATGTCGAACATGGATGTGAATCGGTTACTCAGTGATGAACTTACATACGAATTACAACTGAGGGGACAATCGATACCGGGTACTGTGATGACTAAACGGAGTCTACTACGACAAGTACTTCAGTCTAATGAACCTCTATTACCCTCAACATCATTGAACCCCGCCTCGGAGATTGAGATTTGCCAAAATAAACTCACCGATTTAGTGGAATCCCTTCAGAACTTCAATCATGAGAATGCAGCTAACGAATTTTCGCGAATTTACACCCGATTAATACACATACAAGGAAGGCTGGACTTTATTGTTACTGCGGACACAACACAGTTACAACTGGTTGGACAAATGAAGGCAACTACTGCTAAGGCATTGGAAACACTGGAGGAGCTACGTAAAAAGAGCAATCGTGAACAGCTGCAGACATCTAACCGACATCAGAGGTCTCTCTTGGATGTGGAGGTGCCCAGTTCACCTGGAGTGTCACCGATCCAACCGGAGAGGATGTCAAGGGTCGAAGCATCACTTATCGACTTGGGAGATGGTGTCGATCCTCCTGTAGCAGTGGATGTCTTACGTACTGGTACACCTGTAAGGAATCCAACATTAGAACAGGTCATGAATGAGACAAGGCAGACATGTACAGCATTACTGCGACAGTTACCAGCGATACCTCTCACGCAGTCACAGGACTGTAGAACAACAACACCTGAGGGTCTGACACAGGGTAGATGGATTAATTCTACACGAAGGGTGTCTTTTCCACACTTACCTGCACCTTGGATGAGTTCTGACCGACCAGTCATCACAACACCTGCCAGATCAGAACCGGAGTCCCGATCAACAATACCGACTGTCCCTGTACACAAGTGGAACATTTCATTTGATGGCACTGCAAGTGTGACCGGATTCCTTGAGGAAGTGGAGAGGCTGGCTGAATCCCGTAAAGTGTCCCTGGAACAAGTTTTCGAATCAGTTTACGAATTACTACGGAAAGATGCAAGGGATTGGTTTATTCCCAGGAGAGGTACTTTCGAGGACTGGGAGGATTTCAGCAACCAACTGAAAGAAGCATTTCTGCCTGTCAACTATGAGGAGAATCTGTTGGAAGAAATAAAAAGACGAACACAAGGACCTGAAGAAAAGTTGCTCCTATATGTTACCCGGATGCAGAACTTATTCCAGAAACTCACCTATACAAAACCATCCGAAGTGGAGCAGATCCGACTCATCCGACAGAGGTTGATTCCGCCCTTACAGCAGGCCTTGGCCTTCCAGGAGACCAAGACGTATGATGAACTTCTCCGTAAAGGAAAAGTTTTTGAACTGGTCCAATGGCAGATGAGCCAGTACACCCGGCCACCCTCAAAACCAGGTTTCGTGGAGGAACCTCACCTGACGTACACTCCCCGTCAGCTGAACCGATATCAGGCAAATTTTTCTGTGGAGACCGGAGAACAGGTTTACCAAACAACTGAACACAGGGAATCAGTCCCGTCGACACCAGCCAACCAGACACGACTTTCTCCGCCGGGGGAAAGCCGTCCAAAACCGCCCAGATCCAGAGAGTCAATAGTCCAGCAACAGGAATCACACCGTCCAACTTCTGGAGACCGGTCCGAAGGTAGATCCGGAAATTCAACACCGCCACCCCGTCGTCGAGCCGAAAATAGCCACGCTGACCGGACCCAATCATCATCAGGGAGGAGAGTGTCCTTCCAGACACAGTGTTTCCGATGTGGTGGGTATGGCCACATGCGTCGAGAATGTCGCAGGCCACCGAAAATCTTCTGTTCTCGATGCCAGAGGGAGAACATTCTCTCAAGAGATTGTCCCTGCCGTCCGGAAAACTAGACGGAGGTATGGAGAAGGAGTCGACCATATCTCCCAACACACTGACTCCCATAACATCGACTGCCTGGAATGATAACCGACCGCTTGTCGAAGTTAAGATAGCCGGAAAGCACTACAAAGCATTAATTGACACGGGAGCCACGAAGAGTTTCGTAAGTCGGAAAGTGGCAAACCAATGTGAAAGCAAGGGAATCACCGGACAACATGTTGAGAATGGTTTCGTGGTGGTTGCAAACGGTCAACCCACGACAACACCCAAACTCTACACTACCGTCGTTCACCTGGCTGATTATTCCTTGACCGACGTAAAATTTTTGTTGGTGCCTGATTTACCAGTTGACCTCATTCTAGGAATGGACGTATTAGGAAGGTTCAATTTTTCCATTAACCTCAGTACCGCGGACTGTTACCTGGAAGGTCGACTGATTGCCAAACCAACACCGAAAATTCAAAAAGCTGTTGAGGTGCAGGGCCGGAGAAAATCCCTGAATCCACCTGCGGACAACCCATCACCTAAACCGTTGCCGTCCGTAGATTCCGTATACCTGGCCGAGATAGAAACAACCCAGTGCAAATGGTACAACAAGAAATTACAGGAGGTGGAAAAAGACCCAGCAAATTTTCCGGACTACGCCGTTAAAAATGGAAAACTGTTGCGACATTTCTGGGACTCATCCGACTTCACAGAAAATGGAACCGGCCAACCCTGGAAACTCTGTGTACCGACCGAACAGCGAACAGAAGTACTGCAGGAAAACCACGACTCAGAACTAGCAGGTCACATGGGGATTGCTAAGACGATTGCACGGATAGCCAGAAATTATTACTGGTCAGGGATGTTTAGAGACATTGCGAAATACGTGAGAAACTGCACATCGTGCCAAAAGTACAAAGTTTCGCAACAGAAAACCCCTGGTAAGATGCAACCACACCGAATGGCGGATGCGCCGTTCCAAGAGGTATCCACAGACATTGTTGGACCATTGTCACGGTCAAAAAAGGGAAACTCCTACATCGTGGTAATGCAAGACCGGTTCACAAAGTGGGTAGAGTGTCGTCCGTTGCGGAAAGCTACCGCCAAAACTGTTTATTCGGCCCTCTACGAACAAGTCATACTGAAATACGGTTGCCCAAAACTAGTTATATCCGACAATGGAGTACAATTCGACAGCAGGCTATTCAAGAACAGTCTCCGAGAGCTGAATATTGCTCACCGTTTCACACCACCGTATACCCCTCAGTGCAACCCTGTAGAAAGAGCTAACCGTACCCTGAAGACAATGATAGCACAGTTTTGTGAAGCCGATCAACGAACCTGGGATGAAAAGATAGGAGAGTTAACGTTTGCCATCAATACCGCTAAACAGGAGTCTACTGGATTCACACCGGCATTTTTGAATTATGGAAGGGAACTAGAAATCCCGAGGGCGATTTATTCGACAAACCCCCACAATAATGAAATGAACGGAGAATCCAACCGTACAGGAGAAGAAAATAGAGACATGACTTACCGTACTCAACAGATCAAACATCTCCAGGAGGCTTATGAGTTCGTCCGTACTAAACTGTACCGTGCTTTCCAGCAACAGGCTCACCACTACAATCTTCGACGAAGAGAAATCCGATACCATGTGGGGGATAAAGTTCTACGCCGGGACCGTCCTTTATCCTCTGCCGTTGACAGTTTCGCCGCCAAGTTGGCTCCGAAGTTTTCCGGTCCGTTCACCGTTGTTAAAGTCGTTTCACCTGTCGTCTATGACCTGAAAGATACAGAGGGTAGAAAAATCACTAACATACACATTAAAGATTTAAAACCATTTCATGCATAATATATATTATTGTCATGATCCGTTAACCGTTCTATAGAAATAACCTCTGAAAGGAGGAAATCCGTTATATATTTTTTTTTTTTTTTGTTGTTACCGAATATATATTATTTTTCCGTTACCGAATATACATGTGTATATAATTTTTCTGTTACCGATTATATTATTATTTTCCGTTTACCTGTTTATCTGAATAACTGTAGTTGCTCAGCCAACCAGAACCAGTGCATCCAGACAATCTATCTCCAAGAATCAGCGGATAGAACCACCCCGGAAGAAGTTGAACAAGTTCTGCATGTCAACCAGTAGGGAGTTAGCCCTCTGTGCCTGTCCAAGAAACCAAGGCCACCTGCAAGGAGAAATCTCGTAAATTTGAAGCACGTTATTCAGCATAGTTATAACCGATTACACCGTAACAGTTCCGTTCAAATTCCGTACAGGCACCACCGTTAACCGAAATACCGTATCTACAGATTTTCATCCGTTCAGCATGCAATTATCAATCAAACCTGTTAAAACTGTCCGAAAAATCTGTTATTTATGTAAGGAATACCAATAAAGGATACTGTTTCACCTTGCAACTGAGTATATCCGTCTATTAATCCAATAGATCTAACCAATTTCTGTCCTGAACCGAACCGAAATTATTGTACCGTCAATTTAACACTGTCTACCTGAAGAAAACACCGTCTACCTGAAAACAGAAAGCAGAGAAAAACCGCTCCAGGAAGAAAAGTTGACCACGAGGAACGATGAAGAATGGAGAGTGTATTGTTAGAAATTACCCACCTGCAAGTCTCATGCCGGCTCCGAGAGTCCCAACGTCCGTATAGCCAGGTCGAAAGGGGCATACCAGTCCATTGCACCCCACGTACTGGAGGCTTTCCACCTGTTGCAGCTCCCACGAATCCTGGGTAACCTACAAAACCACGATGGAATTCAAACACCCGCCAAACACAGTTAAATTAGGTACTCACCGGAGGGATGAAGCATGGCACGCTTCCGACCAGCGATGAAGATGAATTTCCACATAGAGAGGGAGGATTTTCCACTGTTATACACCATTTATCCACGGAACGCTGAACAAAGTTCTTTGACAAGATGGCGGAGACCTGCGCCGAAATGACTGACGCTGACGTTTCTGCGTGCGCATTGGAACTACCACTGCCAGTGCCAACCATAGAGAGGAATAAGTACTTTTGTTGTGATCTGGTCCCGTGCATTATAGGTGGCGCGCGCGATAGTAAGGTCATTATTTCTAGGGGTAGATAGAGTCGTGAAATTAAACTCACTATTTCATCGTAAGTTAATTTCTTCCGAGATGGAGGGGGTGTAATGAACCCCAGTTTTCTGAGGAAAATTGGAGTTCATCTTAGTGCATTTTTTCGTTTTAAATTTCCGTCTTCGAAAATATTTTAATTCTCGAATATTCCGTACGTGCATTCCGACAGGCAGAGTAAATGTAAAAAACCGCTTATCTGTATTTCACGTTGTTTTTCTTACATGCCGCTGAAGATTTCGACGTTTTTCATCTGTTGATATGCGATAAACCGGAGCTGACGACGTTTTTCATTCTTGTCGTATTCTGGAATTTTCAGATTTTTACCGTGAGAGGGGATATGCCTATAAAAGCAAATTTTCCCCCGCGACGGTCACTTTTCGACTTTTCGACTGTTACTTCAGTTCTTCGGCCGACTTTTGAATTTTACTTCAGTGCTTTCCTTTCGCTTGAGTATTTTTTCGCTTTCTAACGTGGTTTCTAACT
Organism: Coccinella septempunctata; assembly: GCF_907165205.1. Lineage (NCBI taxonomy): Eukaryota > Metazoa > Arthropoda > Insecta > Coleoptera > Coccinellidae > Coccinella > Coccinella septempunctata. The sequence continues at coordinate 22,922,333 of NC_058189.1, forward strand.
TCGGTTATAAATTCAGTTGATTTTCCGTATTCTTTCGCCGTTGAAGAATAATCATTTTGTGTTATTTACATCAGTGCTTAGAGTTAATTTTTTAGTTTTTCTTTTAAATCCTTTGAGTTTCGAGTGCTTGAAACAAAGGAGGTAGGTCCCCGTTTGTACCGTTCAGTTTCTTTGTTAGACCTACGCCGTTACTTCTTTACCTTTGACACTGCTGTACTGTATCGTTTCCTGTTGTATTTTATCGTTCTTTACCCTGTCCGCGTTCCGCGTCATGAGTGTTAAATCCGAAATCTCTTCTTTTCTGTCAATCATGGTGTGCTATAACCCTTGGGGCAGAGAATAAGAGATACCGCACGTAGTCAGTGAAATCCCGTAGTTGCGTTAAAAATAGACATTTTCTTCGCTGTCAATCATGGTGTGCTATAACCCTTGGGGCAGCGAATAAAAGTCTCGAACAGATCCGCCCTTATTGTGTTTCATTCCCGGAGAAATACAACTACACACCGATACCGTATAGCAAGTCCTTAGCATTCGTCAGTTCTGGTTGGCGCATTTTTATTGAACCGTTAATTTTTCACTACACCCGGTATAAATTTCATAAAGTGCTCGTGACCGGATAAGATTTCCCGAATGTATTTTCACTGATAGAATCACTCATATTTTATATCACACATATCTCCCTCGTACATATAATTAGTTTCCGAAGTTGTGAATAAACTTTTACATAGTTCGATTTTGACTTCTTCGTTGTCGCTACTACCCTAGACAACACCGAGCTCTGTCTCTGGCTAGTAGCTACCCTGGTAGGTTTGCTATTCTTCCTATTGAAAAGAATAGCTGGCGCTCGAGATTAAGGCTTCTCCGAGAAACGCACGTTACAATTAGTACATGTACCGTAAAAACAGATGACGTTGAAGTTTGTTTTTGGAGTGGTCCATCTATTCTCTGTTCATTCAATCTATGGTACTCTTTTCGAGATTTGTACGGCCTAACAGAGTTTTTCTAGTAAATCAAGATATTTATCAGAATTATCGGAAGTGTATTGATTGATTTAGTTTCGTAAAGAAAGATCAACATTCTTTGGAAATACTTCATTTGAAAGGGATGAATTGTGGAATAAAATCGAGCGATTATATTGGTGATCCACTGTACCTAGACACAAAATCCTATTATTTCACACATTCTTTCTTGAATTAAAACTAGCTTATAATGTTGAGGTAGCATATACTGAGTTTGTGAAGTTTCTATTTAAAGTATTTCAATTCACTATTATGATATAGGTATTCCTCATACTGAAATCTCAAGAGACATAAAATATGATTCAGCTCATGGAACAAGTTCTACTGATGAGAAAAAGCATTCATTTGGTATGAAAATTAAGAAATTGTATTTCTAACTCGTCAGTTGAATTTAGCAGAAAATTCTCGCAAAGAAAAATCGTTTAACCTAACTCCTGCCAGTTGAAAGCACTGGTATAAATACCTTTTCCAAGGAATCAATATTTCTATTCACAAACCCAGACAATAATCCCAATATAACTTCTCCAAATACAAAGTAGTTTCGTAATTCAATCGGCAGAGGGCGTCTAGATTTTTGGATTCGCCAATATTTTTATTGAGCGGAAAATTATCAAAAGATCCGCTAAAAATCTCACCTTCGAAAGAAGAATTTCTTCAGAGAAATCGAGTGATTAGTAAAAGAACACGTGTTGGGACGGTTCAAGATATCTTTCAAAAAATGGTATTGAAAACTTATTGTGTATTTGGATGTGAGTATGTTGTAAGTAACAGACATCGGTTTCCTAAAACTAAGACGGCTCTTTTTAAAAAGTGGGTTGAAATCATCAAGCCAAAATATTACCAAAATTTATCAGTTGAGCAGATATACAACAGGTATTATGTATGTGATGCTTATTATAGATGATATACCTATTCGAAAATTAGTTTGTTCTCCTAAAGATAAAAGATATAAGTTATTGTATTTAGTTGACTCAAAAAGATGTGAGGAGTTGAAATATAATTACCATTTCAATAAGGGGTATGTGAAACAAGAGATGTGCAGTGTTGAATAAACATTCATTTTTCTAATTTCTTACAAACTTATCTCAATACTTGTGATATTAATGAACATTGGATTTTCAAGGTTTTGAGTGGAGGGAGGAGTTGTATAAATATGTATCAAACATTCACATACATCTGCTATTATTCTCAAAATTTGTACAAGAATTTGAAATTAATCATCATTCGAATTCATTCAATCATCCAACGTCTAAAATGAAAACACCCTAACCAATACCTTGATTGTCATTTTCGAATTTCTAATTCACGCATGCGTACAAGTGGATTCCTCCCAAAGATTTGGCTTCACTTTTTGTCGTAGTCTAAAACGCGTGTTATCAATATTGGTATAATAGATATATGAGGATAGAAAGCGGTTGATGAACATAGTGTTGTCTAATGTATGTTTCTCTTTTACATCCTGTGACTGTTGTTTGTGGCATTTTTGTAGCCGTCCACGTCACAAGATCTCTACCCCGTTTTTTAGGTTAAGTAGGATCACATCCATATGTTCATCCACGAACTGTAAGTTTTTATAGTTTTCAGGTTGTGAATCTGTTTCATCACATTACCAATGACATTTTTTCTGTACATATTGATAATTTTTCACTGAATGTTAATACAAAGCTGTAATGTATATGTTTTTATTCTGTGATTATGGTTGGTGAGATTTTCTATGGTCGTCCATAAGACATAAGACTTCTATACCGTTTTTTAGGTTAGAGTAGAGTCATGTCCACATACTTCTTCGCAAACTTGTGAAAGATTTTTAGGGGTTTTTATACTGTCAAATCTGAAGGAGAGGAGAACTATCCCTCGAAACTATAGCAAGTTGTAACAATTGAACAATGAATATATTGCCACGATACCGACTTAATTTCTGCTAGTCCTCAATTCTTCTTTAATAATCAGACGAAAGTCCTTTACTCTCATTTAAAGTATATCGATATATATATAAGAAATAATTTTTCGACAGTCAGTGATTCCTATCACAGAAGGTTGAGTTCACATAGGATCATAGACAAATAATCCCTCTAGACCGCCAACTAGCTGTGAGTTTCTGGTTCAGGTTTTTTAGTTCAGCATACAAACGGGTATAATTTGGCAGCTCGATCGTTGCTTTTCTGTCACATTTGAAATAAAAAAATTCAAATTCGAATTTGACAATCAAATTTTCTCCAATCTTAAAATTATCTCTTTATATAGGTTGCCCTACAGTTCGAGTAATTTGTTAGCAGTGTAAAATAATAAGTAATTGTGAGTTGAGTTATCGTTCATGATATTTTGTACTTCGATTTCTTTGTAAGTTTATACTTCAGTGCCGATTTTGACGTAATCTAAGTTCTCATGAAAATTGCGTATATTTGACATAAATCGTCAAATATATGAATATATTATCGATCATCTTTGCGTTAAACGGAAAATTCACCATTGATCATGGGCCTCAATAAATGTGCAGTTCCCGGTTGTGGAGTGCGAACCCAGGCGAACCCTCGTTTCGAGAGAGATGACAAGGGTTTTTGCTCTACCAAGCATCTCAACATTGAACAATTTTTTGAAGAATATTCATTTTGAACCGGGATTAAATGAGAATATATTCTTGTTACTGCAAAACACCATAGAGAAGTGGAGCTTGCAGGAGAAAATAATAGCTTTGATGTGGGATGAAATTTTTCTGATGCCACATTTTGATTTCCAAGAGAGTAAAGGAAGTATCTCTGGGTTCAAAGATTTGGGCCATGGACAAAGATCACGTGAGATTGCTGATCATGCCTTAGTGTTTATGATTAGAGGACTTAAAAAAAGGTTTAAACTGCCTTTATCATTCCATTTCACTTCAAATGGTGGTGTGGAAATGTTGGAATTGGAGACATTAGTTGCCACTGTATTAAATAAATTGTTAGAAATTGGTTTCAAACCTACTGCGACAATCTGCGATCAAGCTCCAACTAATGTAATAGCCTTGCAACAATTCATGGAAGATATAGGCCGGGCGCCGTAGACAAAAAAAGTGCCATAGGTCTGAAAAAATTACAGGAAGCTGTGCAGGACATGTGTGAGTAGTATTATACAAATTTTGCAACTTCGAAATACACTGGGAAAATTTTTGGTAGCCAAAAAACCTCGAAAGTTCCGGACTTGTTCCAGTTTTTTGCTTATAACTTATGAAAAGTTGTTTTTTTCACGAAAAATCACCTTCTCCTTTTTCAAAGTTTATAAAATTTGCAAAAATTCAAATCCAATTGCACCTCTGTAGGTCCATTAAATTCCGAGATATTCAACTTCAAGAACGGGTTATTTTTTTCAAAAAGTGTTAAATTTCAGTTTTAGTCATTTTTGGGCTAGAATATTTGCACTACCTCAGCTTCATGGTGAGGAAACTAGGCGAGGAATATGAGAGAAATGGTCTTGAATTTAATTTCAATAAGACAGAGTATCTATCAGCTGGCATAACAGAGACATCTGACCTAGAACTAGATGATAAGACCAAATTGAAAGGATGCAAGTCCTTCAAATACCTAGGCTTCACCATTTCAAAAGAAGGAACAACTATAGAGGAGATCAAAAAAAGGTTGGGACAAACCAGGACGTGTATTCGGCAACTTAACGGCATATTGTGGGATGACCAAATCACGAAGACAACAAAAAGAAGGATATTCAACACCATAGTCAGGAGTATTATGACATATGGGTCAGAAAACTGGGTGATGAACAAGAGAGAACAGGGAAAAATTCTAGCCACAGAAATGGAATTCTGGAGGAAGTGTGCAAAAAAGACCAGACTAGACCGAATACCGAACCAAGAGATTAGAAGAAGGATGTCAGTGGAGGACGACATACTTACCTTTATTGAGGAAAAACGACTGGAATGGTATGGGCACGTAAGACGAGCTCCACCGGATAGATGGATATCCCGAATAACAGAATGGAGTCCTTTAGGGAGACGGAGACGGGGAAGACCGCGAAGATCATTCAGAGATGAAGTGGATAGCGCAATGACGAGGAGAAGTCTAGAGGATGGAGATTGGAATGATAGAGATGAGTGGAGAAACCGGTTGAGAGAGGGAAGACAGCGTCAGCTGTAAACACCCTATATATATATATATTTGCACTAACGCTCTCAGCACGAGAGAAGTAATGAATACGAAAGTTGAAGAGCATTTATTTGTATAAAACGAAGTCTGTAGGACTGATAGATCTTGAGTTATTTAAAAAAAGGAACAGTTGGCAAAATCGTATTTTCCACTCAAAGACAAGGTGAGAACCTTGGGTACTACCACAATTAGAGTGAATGACGGCTCGTCAGGGTATGCAGGGTCGGCCAGGCCGATCCAAAAATAATCGAGAAATGGAAAATAATTATGATTATTTTATTCTTCAAAACATATTGCAAATGATCAATTTCGATATTCAAATCTCGATTAATTCCCTAGCAATACAACTTCTTTCGATCAACATGACACAAGACGCCCCAGTCGCCCTGAATTAGTTTATTTCGAAATTCTCTTTCTTTACGCTGAACACGCTAGGTCGGCTAGCCGCACTAGCCTAGCGAAACGCTTCAAGTTATGGTGCTATACAGCACCTACGTCGCACGCAGTTATTACCAAGTTGAACTGTTCAATACATCGTATTACGTCGCTGCTAGATACATACACGGTCGGCCAGCACGAGTTGGGCCTACCTTGCTATGGTTTGGACGTTTTCATATTTCTAGATTTCCTCATTGTCTATTCCAAGATATTATACTATCAAATGAATAGTTAATCATTGAATATTATGTCTATTGTAGAAAAGAGCGTATTCGTACCGTTTAAGAGTAGTTTAGTCAATGAAAATATAATATATCCCTAATTATAGTGTAACGGGTTTGGTCGGGAAAAAGGATTAAATCTCGAGCGCCAGCTATTCTTTTAATAGGGAGAAATAGCAAACCCACCCAGGTACCTACTAGTCGGAGACAGAGTTGGGTTTATCTAAGGTGGTAGCGATAACAAGTACTTTAAAACCGAATTTATTACAACAATCTAAATTACAGTGAACTATACAGTTATTTCCAAGTCAAGAAATATATTCAGCTGATGACCAAGTTCAAAAATAAGGAAAACAGAAATGTAATAACTTGTCACGGTGATCAGAAAGTGAAATCAATGAATCAAAGAATATTCTAATCAATTATATTCAGTCAAACTATCAGGTATTAAAGAATGCAAAGAATTAATAGCGGTTACTTTGATTCCTTCTGAGACAATAACGGATGTACGAGGTTTACACAAAATTTACAGCAACCGGGTGTCTCAGAAAGATCCAAGTCTCTGTAATCGGTTAATTTAGCAATGAGTTTGATCCCGAGCACTTCCAGTGATTTTCAGTGTACAGGCCAATCAGAATTTGAAACTATTTAATAAACGGGACGGGGCTGATGCAGGTGAAACACAATGCAACCATTTACAGGATAACAGGGTAGTTTATCGTGGTCTCTCCGTGGCAACCTTGGGTGTACACGCCAAGCATTACCAGCAGAAAAACTTCGAGACTTCTGCCGATTGGTTTCTGTCACAAGATAGCCAGGCGAGAGAAGTCTGCGGTAAACGGGAAATCTACACGGAACACAACAGGGGTAGTACAGTATAAGTGACTGTGGTCTTTCTGTGGCAACCTTGGGTGTCACACGCCAAGCATTACCAGTAGAAAAACTTCGAGATTTCCGTCGACTGGTCTTGGTTCACCAGAGAACCAGGCGACAGAAGTCTGCGTTAAACAGGAGGATTAACAACAAGGATTAACACAATTAAACAAATAAAAGAATGCAACTTTGAATCACGAAGTATGCGGTATCAAGAAAAGACTTACAGTTTGTTCCGGTACGGTAACACCACCACTTAGCAAAAAAATAAAGAAAAGCAAAGGAAAACTCTAATACGAAGAAAGACTTAAAAAAGCGGAAATGAATTAAAGAATCAATTACAGAATCACTACCGAATCAAGACTGAAAACAGAATCGCAGAATGACTACCGAATGAATAATAATGAATTATAACGAATGACTACCGAATGAATAATAATGAATTAATTCTCGTCTGGTGGTGCGGTCCTATTTATTAACTCTCCAACATGTGGACGGTCACGTGATCAAAATTGCACTCAAAATTCGGAATTCTCGAATATTCTCCCCAGAAGAAATATTCTCGGTGGCGGTTATCTCTTTATCGGTAAAAGAAACTGTCGTTATCTGCAATCCACGTTGTTTTATACTGAATTCGGTGTGTTTTTGTGGACGGAAAAACAACGCCGAATGCAGAAAGACACTTTTTCTTTATTTTGGATTCTTACGGCGGATTAAGGATGGAAATTTCAATTATACGGAATTTGAATTTATTAATCAGGATTCTGAAAAATATTTCCACAATGAAACGGAATAACTATATTGAAACTGAAATCTCCATCAGACGGTGTTGCATTGTTTCAACTGGAAAATACAGGGAAACGGATATATAAAACGAGGCTTGATTTTTATTAAAAACAATCAAGTATCGTTACATCCCCCTCCCCTGGGAAAAATTGAAGTTGCGTTGAAGACACAAGTTCAATTTAATAAGGGGTAACTGGCCCATCAAAAAAAAAAAAAAAAAAAAAATTAATCGGAAATTCAAATCGGCTAAGTGCTCGCTATCTCACCCTTACAGAGTTCTCATCCTAATCTAAACAGTACAATAGAAGTGATATCCGGATCTGCTCACAGGTGTAGTTCAGTAATCGTCCGGTAGGCGCTCCTTCCATGTATAGTGGTTCTCTCCGATCCATGATCCATGATCCATACTCTGCGCTCTGAGTTACGCTCCGTGATCGGTGTCGTCCCTAGCTATGGACCGAAGTGCGTGTGATCTTTGATCCGATTGTCGGTAGACGTTTGACATAACCTTTTTCGTGGCACTCTATGACTGTCGTTGGTTCTGTGGTATCTGTCAGAAACAACGTGCTTTTAGTGAAATGAAATTACTCCAGAATTGGGAAATGAAATCGATGGCAACATATAACGGTAAGTACTCCATATCGATTGTTCCATTTCCTATTAACGGTTGGATCTTAGGGAACTATCATTCACGATGAAATGGGCTGATGAGGCATCTTTGACGTTGACCACTTGTTGGCACTGTTTCCTTCTTGGATGTTGGTTCGGTGCATCATTTGACTACGAAGATGGGTCAGGCAGGTGAGTTTCGAATATCCCCTTCATCAAACCAAAGTCCTTTCGATTAGTACTTCAAGTGGGAAGAACCATTCACTAACTTGTGTTCTCGTTGTAGGTGGAAATGTACCCAAGCTTGAAATCACTCGTTGTTGGAGGTGAATTGGACCCTCTCACCACACTGGAGGTGGATGTGGACATTCACTGTGTGCCAGAATATTGTTCGGAGTTGGGACGTAATCCCTGACGGAGGAATGGTGGAGGCTCTCTGATCCGACAGTCCCCGCTAGGTAGGTTAACAGCTGAACTTTCATTCAAACCCTATTGGAGTAATTGGTATCCTAGAACAGACTTAATTGCCACATAGGTAATGTTTTAACAGTAGAACATTGACAGTATACAGAGCTTTTTCCAGTTTTCTTGGGTTGAATTAATTGAACAGATCACGGATATGCACTTTCACCAGTATCGGTGTTACAATTTCATAGAAAAAGTTACACAGGAGAACAGTAGTAGAGAACTAGATACAATTCAGACTATCTATCCAGTTTTTAAGGTAGTACAGTTAGTATTTGTTAAACGTTATTCATCTTAAATATTCTGAATACAATATTTAAAGCAACGGTTTGTCTCGGAACCTTGTGAATTCACAGAATAATTAATGTAACGGATTTCAAGCTGTGCTTTGCTCTGTCTACAGGATGTACCTTTCAGAAACACAGACAGATGACAATTTATATCGTTTTGACATGTCGGTGTTGCTGAACGGATTGGCTATATCCAAATGAATTTATGTTTTCCAATTGTAATTGCAAAGCTTGAACGGTATCATGAATCCATTCAATCCACTGAACAAAATGTAGAAAGAAAGAACTGTTTCTAATTAGATGACATGGTAGATTCTGATTTGTTCGGTGAACCGAATAGGATATGAAATCTTATACGGTGACGGTTGCTGTCAGGATATTGACAAAGGGTTTGTCAAATCACCGGTGTGATGGTTAACGGAACGGTAATAAAACAAAATTTCACATGACTGGGGATCATGTTCAATTAACGGGTGAACAGTAAAAATATCTCTATCCTGAGTGAAATTGTTTTAAATCTTTAATATGGATGTTGGTAACCTTCTTACCCTGTTCATCTTTCAGATCATACACTACAGGAGAGACTACCTTAATAACGGTATACGGTCCGGCGAACTTTGCAGCCAGTTTAGCTGCGAAACTGTCGACAGCGGATGATAACGGATTTGTGCGACGGAGAACTTTGTCACCTACATGGAAGCGAACTTCTCTACGGCGTAGGTTGTAATGATGAGCCTGCTGTTCAAAAGCCCTGTACAAGCGAGCTTGCACAAACTCATGTGCTTCCTGTAGGTGCCGGATTTGTTCTGTACGGTGAGTCATGTCTCTATTTACTTCGGTTGGGTTACTGTTTTCCTCATTTTGGGGGTGTGTCGAATAAATCGCCCTAGGGACATTTAGTTCCCTACCAAAATTCAGAAAAGCCGGAGTAAACCCGGTAGACTCTTGTTTAGCGGTGTTAATAGCAAAAACTAATTCCCCTAACTTTTCATCCCAGTTTCTCTGATCGGATTCGCAAAATTGTGCAATCATAGTTTTTAGTGTTCGATTCGCTCTTTCTACCGGATTACACTGTGGCGAGTACGGTGGGGTAAATCTGTGAGCTATATTCAGTTCCTGAAGGCTGTTTTTAAATAACTTACTATCATACTGTACTCCATTATCGGAGATAACAACGGACGGACATCCATATTTCAGGATGATTTGTTCGTATAACGCAGAATAAACGGTTTTGGCTGTAGCTTTTCGCAACGGGCGGCACTCGATCCACTTCGTGAAGCGATCTTGCATGACCACAATGTAAGAATTACCTTTTTTACTTCGGGGTAACGGTCCGACGATATCTGTAGATACTTCCCTGAATGGTGCATCTGCCATCCTGTGTGGTTGCATCTTCCCAGCAGTTTTCTGTTGCGAAACTTTGTAACGTTGGCACGAAGTGCAGTTTCTAACATATTTCGCAATGTCTCGGAACATACCAGGCCAGTAGTAATTCCGGGCAATCCTGGAACTTGTCTTGGCGATCCCCATATGTCCGGCTAGTTCCGAATCATGATTCTCCTTCAGTACGTCGGAACGCTGTTCGGTGGGTACGCATAATTTCCAGGGTTGTCCAGTTCCAATTTCCGTGAAGTCTGATGCATCCCAAAAATGCCGGAACAGTTTCCCATCGATTATGGCATAATCTGGGAAATCTCCTGGGTCCTTCTGAACCTCCTGTAGTTTCCTGTTGTACCATCGGCAGTGAATTTCCACTTCGGCCAGGTATACGGAATCTACGGACGGTAAGGGATTCCGGGACAGACTGTCAGCAAGTTTATTCAGGGATCCCTTACGGTACTGTACTTCAAAATCAAACTGTTGAAGAAAAACGGACCATCGAGCAATTCTTCCCGACGGTGATTTTATAGAATTTAACCATTTTAAACTCATATGATCGGAAATGACCGTGAAATGGAATCCCTCTAGGTACGGACGTAGTTTCTCTATGGAAAATACGATGGCGAGGCATTCTTTCTCGGATACTGAATAGTTTTTCTCGGCTGGGTTTAATGTGCGACTAACATAGGCAATTACCCTTTCTTCTCCATCTATCACTTGTGTTAGAGCTCCACCTAGGCCTGTATCACTGGCGTCTGTTTGTACCACAAACGGTTTGGTGAAATCCGGACAAGCCAATATCGGTGACTCAGTCAACTTGTGTTTCAGGATATCGAAAGCCTTCTGCTGGTCTTCTCCCCATTTCCACCGCTGTTTCTTCTTGAGCAGCAGGGTTAGCGGAGAAACTACATTGGAGAAATTCTCGATGAATCGACGGTACCAGCTCGCAACACCCAGGAATCGGCGTAACTCTCGGACGGTCTTGGGAGCAGGAAATGACACTATGGATGCCACTTTATCCGGATCCGTACAGATGCCTTCGGAAGTGACGACATGTCCCAGGTACTTCAGAGACTTCCGGACAAACTCACATTTGTCGGGATTGAGACGTAAGTTGGCTTCCCTTAGTCGTCTGAATACTTCCCTTAAGTTCTCCATGTGTTCTTCAAAGGTTTCCCCTAGAACGACTATATCGTCTAGATAGGCAAACGCTTTGGGCTCCATTTCGGGACCGATTACGGTATCCAGGAATCTCTGGAACGTGGCTGGGCTTGCGTGTAAGCCGAATGGCATAACGGTGAACTGAAATAATCCTCTTCCCGGGACCGTGAATGCTGTAATAGGCCGGCTATCCTTTTCTAACGGTATTTGCCAGTATCCCTGTTTCAAGTCAATCGTCGAAATGTATTTGGCTCTGCGTAATTTGTCCAAGATTCCCGAAATATACGGCAACGGATACGCATCTTTAACGGACACTTCGTTGACTGCTCGAAAATCGATACAAAACCGGTATTTACCGTCCTTCTTTTTGACTAACACAACAGGTGAACTCCACGGCGACTTAGAAGGCTCAATAACTCCCTCAGCCAGCATTCGATCTACTTCCTGGTTGAAGATTTCCTGCATCGTCGGATTCTGTGGCCGGTATCGCTGTTTAATCGGTTCTGTCCCAGGTTTGAGTTTGATTTTGTGTTCTATCAGTTTCGTGGTGCCGGACAACTTCTCGAACTCCTTCATTTCTCTGGCGAGAAAAGCGTCCAACTTCTTTTTCTGTGCCTTGGTCAGTTCCAGCAAGTGTTCGCCAGTGGCGTGTACCTCCACAGTTTTTCCCACTTTAGGTGTTGGTTTGGAGATTAGTCGGCCTTCCAGATAGCACTCGGCGGTGCTAAGGTTAAGGGAAAAATTGTACACTCCCAGTGAGTCCATTCCTAGTATGAGGTCTACCGGTAAATCAGACACCAACAAAAATTTTATGTCGGTCAAAGAATAGTCAGCGATGTGTATGGCGGTAGTATAAAGTTTCGGCGTCGCGGTATACTGACCATTGGCAACTACCACAAAGCCATCCTCAACGGGTTCTCCCGTGATTCCTTTGCGTTCACACTGTTCTGCCACTTTCTGACTGATGAAACTCCTGGTGGCTCCGGTGTCAATTAGTGCATTGTAGCGCTTCCCGGCTACTTTTACTTCCACCAGCGGACGGTTGTCGTTACACACGGTCGATGCCATAGGAGTCAGCGTCCCCGGAGATATGGTCGTCCCCTTCTCCATACCTCCCTTTAGTTTTCCGGACTGCACGGACAATCGCTTGAGCGAATGTTTTTCCTCTGGCAACGAGAACAGAATAACCTCGGTCGTCCTCGGCATTCCCGTCGCATGTGGCCGTATTCACCACATCGGAAGCACTGTGTTTGGAAAGACACTTTCCTCGTCGGTGGATCAGTCCGGTTTCCCTGTGTTTCCTGTCGGTCTTCTTGTTGGTTTGATCGTCGTGTTGGTATAGGTGATGTGGTTCGGTTAGGTGAACCTGTATTTTGCTTGTCGACTCGTGCCGTTGGTCGATCCGGTCTTGGCTGGGTGTTTCTAAGCGGTGACGGCGGTGTTTGTGGTCTGTTGTGACCTACTGGTACTGGTGGTTCTGAGTTTCCTGATATGTTTTCGGTGTCCAAGGAGAAACTGGCCTGTTGCCGGTTTTGTTGGGACGGACGATACGTCAGGTGGGGCTCGTCAAGAAGACCCGGTTTAGAGGGTGGCCTGGTGTACTGGCTCATCTGCCACTGTACTAACTCGAAAACCTTTCCTTTTCGCAGGAGCTCATCATAGGTGTTAGTCTCCTGGAATGCTAAGGCCTGTTGTAGGGTCGGTAACAGCCTCTGCCTGATGATTCGGATTTGTTCCGGTTCGGTTGGCCTACTGTATGTTAGCTTCTGGAACAAATTCTGCATTCGAGTGACGTACATCAGCAGCTTTTCATCAGGACCCTGCGTTCTCCTTTTTATTTCCTCCAACAGGTTCTCCTCATAGTTCACCGGTAAAAATGCTTCCTTAAGTTGCTCCTTGAAATCCTGCCAGTTCCTGAATGTACCTCTCCTGGGGATGAACCAATCCCTGGCATCCTTCCGCAGTAGTTCATAAACTGACTCGAACACTTGTTCTAGGGATACCTTACGAGACTCGGCCAATCTCTCCACCTCCTCGATGAAGCCGCTCACACTACCTGTGCCACCAAATGAAATATTCCATTTGTGGACAGGAATGGTTGGCACCGGTGACGGTCGAGGTTCCGGCTCTAATGGTACTCTCTCTCTGGTCATGGTCCTGCCAGAGCTCACACAAGATGTAGGTAAGTGTGGAAAAGACACTCTGCGGGTAGAATTAATCCATCTTCTCGGTGTCCGATCTTCAGGTGATGCTGTCCCACAGTCCTGTGACTGGGTGACAGGTAATGCCGGTATCTGCCGCAGTAATGCTGTACATGTCCGCCTTGTCTCGTTCATGACATGTTCTAATGTTTTATTCCTTACAGGTGTACCAGTATGTGAGACATCAGCAGCTGTCAGAAGATTGACCCCATCTCCAAGATCAATCAGGGATGTGTCAGCTCTTTCCGGTTGGATCAGGGACATCCCAGGTGAACTGGGAACCTCCACATCCAAGAGGGACCGTTCCTGCTGACTGGATGGCTGTCCACGGGTGTTGCTACTACTCAGTTGCTCCAGCGTCTCCAAGGCCTTAGTTGTAGTCGCCTTCAGTTGTTCGATCAGTTGTAACTGTGCTTCATCGGAAGTGACAATAAAGTTCAGTCTTCCCTGAATGTGTGTTAATCTTGTGAATATTCGCGAAAATTCGTTAGTCGCATTAGCGTGATTGAAATTCTGAAGTGCTTCCACTAGATCGGTGAGTTTATTTTGGCAAATGTCGATATCCAGTGTGGGGTTCATTGATGTGCAAGGCTGTAGCGGTATGTCTGACTGTAACACTTGTCGTAGTAGACTCCGCTTTGTCATCACAGTGCTTGGTATTGACTGTCCTCTCAGTTCTAGTTCATAAGTCAATTCATCACTGAGCAGCCTGTTCACATCCATGTTCAATGACATATAGTTCAACTATCTTGCCACCCGACTCACGATCCAGTAACACACTCTCAATAAGTTCAATGTCCGGTATGAAATAATGTAAAGTCTAAGTTCAAAGCTAACACACGGAATAATTCAACACTGGTTATAATGTTTCAGAATCACTAAGTCCGATTAAATATCACTGTCACTAAAGCCCGGATGAACAACTAACTCAATAAAATTCACTGAAGCTCGGATGAATAATCAATTCAAAAAAAAATATACTAAAGTCCGGATGGATAATTAATTCAACAAAATTCACCAAGGCCTGGATGAACAATTAACTCGATAAAATTCACTGAAGTCCGGATGAATAATCAATTCAAAAATTTACTGAAGTCCGGATGGATAATTAATTCAATAAAATTCACTGAGACCCGGATGAATACTTAACTCAATAAAATTCACTGAAGTCCGGATGAATACTAAAGTCGGGATGGATAATTAACTCAATAAAATTCACTGAGGCCCGAATGAATAATTAACTCAACAAAATTCACTGAAACCCGGATCAATAATCAATGTCCAATCGAGGAAGCACCTATTATTCTATCACTCACTATTTATCGGTCACTTGACAGCTCACTGTTAACCTAACACTTGTTCGAAGAAATAGGTTACCTGTCAACAAAATATTTCAGACCAAGTCCACTATCGGTTTTAACAGCCAAGAAAATTATTTCGGTTCAAGTTCACTTACAGTTTTACCTTTCTGAAGTTTTTTCGGTTCAAGCTCACCTAATTCAAAGGGAATAATTCACCAACAGTGTATCAACGGTTTCAAATAAAATAAAGTAATCAGAGAAACAACAAGTCCAATGCGGTTATAATCACAATAAACTATCAGAGTTATAATGAACACTTGTCAACCAGCAAATAAATCAAATGGGGAAAAGGAAAAGAAAACACAGTCAGTTTTATTATTCAAGTGAAAATCATAAGCGTGTGAAAATCATAAGCGGTGAAAATCATAAGTCAATTTCCATATTGTGCGGTTATCAGAAATAGCTGGTTAACTGTTCGGTTCTGTTTAAGGTTACCAGTGATGTTCTATTATAACTCAAGATAGGTTAACTCAACGCAATCAGCAAATCGCTCACTCAACCGATCTAAATAAATTATATTTCAGAAATATAAGCCAGATAAAATATTTCTTGCAAGTCAACAGCTGAATAAATTGGTTTGTATGGTTCACCGTTCAAAACTATTCTCCTCGGTTAGATAAAAAAAGAAGTTATTCCAAAACTGAACCCGGTTTTAAGAGTCCCAACGCTCGGGCGTCAATATTGTAACGGGTTTGGTCGGGAAAAAGGATTAAATCTCGAGCGCCAGCTATTCTTTTAATAGGGAGAAATAGCAAACCCACCCAGGTACCTACTAGTCGGAGACAGAGTTGGGTTTATCTAAGGTGGTAGCGATAACAAGTACTTTAAAACCGAATTTATTACAACAATCTAAATTACAGTGAACTATACAGTTATTTCCAAGTCAAGAAATATATTCAGCTGATGACCAAGTTCAAAAATAAGGAAAACAGAAATGTAATAACTTGTCACGGTGATCAGAAAGTGAAATCAATGAATCAAAGAATATTCTAATCAATTATATTCAGTCAAACTATCAGGTATTAAAGAATGCAAAGAATTAATAGCGGTTACTTTGATTCCTTCTGAGACAATAACGGATGTACGGGGTTTACACAAAATTTACAGCAACCGGGTGTCTCAGAAAGATCCAAGTCTCTGTAATCGGTTAATTTAGCAATGAGTTTGATCCCGAGCACTTCCAGTGATTTTCAGTGTACAGGCCAATCAGAATTTGAAACTATTTAATAAACGGGACGGGGCTGATGCAGGTGAAACACAATGCAACCATTTACAGGATAACAGGGTAGTTTATCGTGGTCTCTCCGTGGCAACCTTGGGTGTACACGCCAAGCATTACCAGCAGAAAAACTTCGAGACTTCTGCCGATTGGTTTCTGTCACAAGATAGCCAGGCGAGAGAAGTCTGCGGTAAACGGGAAATCTACACGGAACACAACAGGGGTAGTACAGTATAAGTGACTGTGGTCTTTCTGTGGCAACCTTGGGTGTCACACGCCAAGCATTACCAGTAGAAAAACTTCGAGATTTCCGTCGACTGGTCTTGGTTCACCAGAGAACCAGGCGACAGAAGTCTGCGTTAAACAGGAGGATTAACAACAAGGATTAACACAATTAAACAAATAAAAGAATGCAACTTTGAATCACGAAGTATGCGGTATCAAGAAAAGACTTACAGTTTGTTCCGGTACGGTAACACTACCACTTAGCAAAAAAATAAAGAAAAGCAAAGGAAAACTCTAATACGAAGAAAGACTTAAAAAAGCGGAAATGAATTAAAGAATCAATTACAGAATCACTACCGAATCAAGACTGAAAACAGAATCGCAGAATGACTACCGAATGAATAATAATGAATTATAACGAATGACTACCGAATGAATAATAATGAATTAATTCTCGTCTGGTGGTGCGGTCCTATTTATTAACTCTCCAACATGTGGACGGTCACGTGATCAAAATTGCACTCAAAATTCGGAATTCTCGAATATTCTCCCCAGAAGAAATATTCTCGGTGGCGGTTATCTCTTTATCGGTAAAAGAAACTGTCGTTATCTGCAATCCACGTTGTTTTATACTGAATTCGGTGTGTTTTTGTGGACGGAAAAACAACGCCGAATGCAGAAAGACACTTTTTCTTTATTTTGGATTCTTACGGCGGATTAAGGATGGAAATTTCAATTATACGGAATTTGAATTTATTAATCAGGATTCTGAAAAATATTTCCACAATGAAACGGAATAACTATATTGAAACTGAAATCTCCATCAGACGGTGTTGCATTGTTTCAACTGGAAAATACAGGGAAACGGATATATAAAACGAGGCTTGATTTTTATTAAAAACAATCAAGTATCGTTACAATAGTTAAATTTTTTCATTATAAAATGAATAGTTAATTTTTTGAAAAAGGGTTTTCATACTGTATAAGAGTAGTTGTGCCCATAAAAATTCGTAATTCCTAGTAAATTCGTAAGGGCACGGTAATTTCGAAGCTTCTTGAATACGCGTAAGATCGGCCGGCCGACCCTCGGTGTGGGGATGTGAGAATCGCATCCGCATCGCTGTTCCCATATTATGAATTGAATTAGGACAGTGTCGTAAGATAAGAGAAAGTGCACGTGTTTATCAGTTTTCTTCGATTCATTTCGTTAATTTTGATAATCTGAGTGGATTCTGATTTCCTTTATCTGTTGAATAATTGGAGTAGTAGCAAATCGAAACAAACATTGCATCCTGTCATAAGATAATGTAACAGTAGAAGGAGGAATGGTGAAATAAAAGAAGGAAAAATTAGTAATTTTATCACTCAAAATCATAATTGTAGATGTGTTTCAGTGAACTCAAAATTGTGATTCGTATTGACTTCGATGTTTGGTTTTGTAATAAATTTGTAATCGGTATTTACAGAAAGATCCCGAAGAAGAATAAAACTATTATTCAAAAGCTTGGCAAAACAAAGAAAATCAGACTTTATCTACAGGCGGGGGCATAAGTCTGAAATAAAATTAATGCCTCTTCAATATTAATCAACCATTCAAAATAAGACGCTGAAACACATTCCGAGACATTCGCTTGACAAAAGAAGACGTGCTACAATGCTCCTAGTGCTATGAAGGAGAAAGCGGAGGAGAAAGTCGAGGTGAAAGTGTACACTAGCGAATCTACGGAATTTGTGATTCCGTCTACGAAACTTCCGAAGTTTTTTGTAAGTTCTATAAGTTTATGTGTTATAGAGCGAAAATTCGTTCAAATTCAGTGTATTCAGTGTCGAGTCCAGATCATTTCCAAGATCGCTGGTTCCACGGATATCACTGGTGAGTCGATTTATTTTTCTGATAGTATAGAAAATATATAACTTAGCCACATAGCTTAATAGTAACATAGTAGTAAGGATTTCCAATATTCATTATTATTCCGAAATACCTCATATAGTTCAATACGGACAAAAAGCCATGTCGGTGGTCTCAGACAATGAGAGCTCCTACATGAAAGCTACGGACACCGAAGAATTCAGCGATGGAGAAGCAGAGGAGCTTGTAAGGCTCAAAGAAGAGAATGGGCAGTTGAAGGCTCCAATAAATAAACTGACTTAAACCATGTCTCAGTTGGTCGGGGAGATACGCCTCTTGAGAGAGGAAGTTAACAAGAATAAAGCGCCTCAATCCCCTAGTTTTGCTGAAATTGCAAAACAGATTACGGCACAGAAATCCCCCACATTTGCAGGAATTGCAAAGCCGGTAGTGGTCCCCAAAAATTCCTCCAAACAGGAAATAGCTCTAGAACCGGAAAAGAAGAAAAACTTTGCAACTCAAGTTGCAAAAACCCAGAACGCGCCGCCCACAAAATGCGCGCTTGAAGAAAGTTCATCTTCAGACGAAGAGACCGCAAAAAAAGCAACGGAGTTACCTAAAAGAGGTAAAATCCCACCCATCATGATGATGGGTACAGCCGATTGAAGAAATTCAGCTACAACAGAGCAACCGTCGTAAAAGACGGAGTCAGGATCGTAGCCTCGACTGTAAACGACTACAGGAACATAACAAAATATTTTGACCAGATTGGTAAGGAGTACTTCACGTACCAGATGGAGGAAGAGAAAAAGATCTACGCAGTTATAAGACATCTCCCAATAGATGCTGACCTAGATATAATCAAAAATGATCTAAAAGTCCAAGGAATCCATGACGCCGAGGTATCCAGAATGACATCCAATAAAACCAAAAAGTTTATACCCTTATACCTGGTCAAAACTCAGAGAAAGGATATTTTCGAAATAAGACGCCTCTACAATCTCTGCATTGTAGTGGAATCAAAAAGAAGGGCAGAAAATCCAAGCCAATGCTTCAGATGCCAGAGGTACGGACATGCCCAAAACAAGTGCTCTTTTCCATACACATGCGTCAAATGTTTGGGCAATCATTGAACAAAAGATTGCGAACTTACCAGAAAAAGTGAGGAGAGAAATGCCACATGCGTTCTGTGCGGTGAAGAAGGCCATCCAGCAAGCTACAAAGGATGTAGCGAATTCAAATTAGCTACAAGGAAGAGGAAAACAGGCCAGAAATCGGCTCAGCAGAGCACGATTCCTCAAAAAGTCCAGGAGAAAAAGCAGCCCACCCCCTCCAAAGTAGACGACAAGAAAAAAGAAGTACCCAAACCAGTACAGAAGAAGGAGCAACTGAAATTGCCCCAAGCTTTACCTACGATCAACAAAACAAAAGAAAACAGAAAAGTCTCTGAATCCGCCGACGATTTAGACACTTTTACTGAAAAAATTTTTAACAAAATCATGTTGAAAATTGAAAGAGATATGGAGAAAAAACTCCAAGGAATGTTCAGTAAACTGAAATAATGGAATATACAACTAGGAAAAATTCCCTTAAAATAGTCTCCTGGAACATAAACTGTGTCAGAACTCGAAGACCCGAGATGGAAGAAATAATATCAGAGAGATAACCTGATATTATAGCCTTACAGGAAACAAGAATACAACCAAATACGCGATTGAACATCGTGAATTATGAGATATATATAGATGTGACAGAATCGCAAACACTGGGGGAGGTGTTGCCTTACTGGTTAGACGAGATCTAAAACACTATTTTAAAGATCGGACGAGTCACAAATAGAAACAGTGACGATTGTTGCTGAAATAAATCGACATAGAGTCGAAGTCACATCGACATATAAAAGACCCCCAAATATCTTATTGGAAGAAGAAATCAACAACTTACTAGATGGAACAAACCCGAAAATCTGCATCGGAGATTTTAATTGCAAATCTCCAGAATATAACAGCAGGATGGAAAACAGAAATGGCAGAAAACTGAAAGATCTCGCTGAAAAACATGAAGCTATCGTTATTGGACCTAAAGAACCAACGTACCTAGCATTCGGAAATGGATTACCAGATATAATAGATATCGCAATTATGAAAAATATCACTAGAGAATTCTCGATTGAGACCTTGTGGGACGGAACCTCTAACCACAACCCCATCGAATTAACAATAGGAGAAGGGCCAAGAAGAGAACTAATGCAAACAAGAGAATACACCGATTGGACTAAGTATAGCCATCTGATACAATCGGAGGTAACAGAAATACCAACAATCAACACACCGGAAGACCTAGAAAGAGCAGTTGATAAACTAGAAAAAAATATACTAGATGACTACAAAAAGAGCACAAAGAAAATAACGAGACCAGCATCGATACATCCACTCGGTGATACACACAGAGAAATCAAAGATCTCATCAGGGAAAATCGGAGACATGGAAAACATACAGGCTCAACAAAACAGATATAAATAAGAGAAATCTAAACCGACACAGCCAAGTTCTAAAAGAAGCCCTGAAGGACATGAGAACAAATAGATGGAACAAAAGAGTTCAAGAACTAAATACTATCGATCATTCTGCATGGAAAATGCAAAAATGTCTGAGAAGAGAACAGACTGAAATACCACCTCTCCAAGGAGAAAGAGGAATTCATATACGAATATCCATAAAGCAGAAGCACTGGCGGACTCGATCGAAAGAGAATAGAGAATAAATTACAGACCTGATGACGATAATGACGATCTGGAAGAACTAGTAGAGAACAACGAAGAAGAAATGGACGAACTACCAGTAGACGACAAAATAGAAAAACCAACTTCTCCATTTGAAATAAAAGAGATAATCAGGAGCTTGAAAAATAGAAAAGCTCCCGGAAGTGATCAAATAACGAATGCTACGTTGAAGAAATTACCTAGAAAAGGTGAAGCTGCTCTCACAAATATTGCAAACGGTATAATGAGGACTGAACACTATCCGAAAAAGTGGAAAACTGCAGAAGTCATAGTGTTCAACAAACCAGGCAAAGATAAAAAATTCCCCCAAAACTACAGGCCGATAAGTTTATTGTCCGCCCTAGGAAAAGTAGTAGAAAGGGTAATCGCTAGGAGGCTTACAGAAAAAACTGAAAATCTGAATCTCATTCCAGCAGAGCAATTCGGATTCAGAAGAGATCACTCAACTGAACAGCAATTACTGAGACTCACAGAATACATAACAGAAGGATTCCAAAATAAACAAGCAACAGGTCTTGTACTACTAGATGTCGCCAGAGCATTCGACAGAGTATGGCATGAAGGATTGATTCTCAAAATGAGATATGCTGGATATTCAATGAAACTGTGCAAGTTGATTAGGAATTATTTGAGGAACAGAAGATTCTACGTGAAAGAGGAAGGAGAAAACTTCACAACCAGATATATGGAAGCAGGGGTGCCTCAAGGGTCAGTACTTGGGCCGTTACTGTATAACATATATATTCACGATATACCAAAATCTCCAAGGACTATGCTGACACTATATGCCGACGACACGGGAATCGCAATGCGACATCGCAAGCCAGGAATCATAGGAGGAATATTACCAGAAGCTATAGATGAAATAAATGACTGGTGTATTGAATGGAAAATAAAACTCAACGGACAAAAGAGCCAAGCGATATTACTGCAGAAGAGGAGACTAAGAACTACAACAAATCTAGAGGTAGATGGAGAAAAAATCGAATGGAAAAACGAAGCGAAATATTTAGGTATCACCCTAGACAAAGTTCTAACTTGGAGAAGCCATATCAAACAAGCCGTTGACAAAACCAAGGCAGCGATGAATATGCTCTACCCGCTGATAGGTAGAAAGAGCCACACGTCAAATGAGACAAAATTGAAAATAATCAAATCCGTTGCTAGACCGCAACTGACTTTTGGATCAGGTGCTTGGGGATTCGCGGCAAAGAGCCATATACAAAGAATTCAGGCAACAGAAAACAAGCTACTACGATGTGCCATAGATGCGCCTTGGTTTGTCAGGAACAAACAGATATATCGAGATTTGAAGTGGGAAACCATCACCGAATTTATGAAGAGGAAAGCTGAAAAGTTATTCGAAACAGCGGAGGAACATCCAAACGAAGAACTCAGGAGACTAGTGGACTACGATCTGGAGGAAGACAGAGGAAGAATGAGAATTTACAAAAGGAAACCGCGAGATCAATTGAGGAGAGATTAAAATGAGTACGGAAACTTATTAAAACTGTACTAAGAAGAGATATCCGAAATGGACGAACATGAAAACCCTAGCACGACAATGTGCAAGAAAAAATAAACCGATTAAGGGATAAATGGTTTATAGGCAAATGCCCGGAACCAAAAAAAGCAGGTAAGGTTTAGTGGGTCGCGAACTCGGAAGAGTGAGTAAACCCACAGTGTTCCCTAGAAATGGGTTCCTCTGGGCGAGAGATAGAGCCCCGTGTTTTTACGGTCGCAGATTTCCCCTGCTATAAAAAAAAAATGACGCTGAAACCCACCTATTGATTTTTATCTACCTTCTTCTTTTATCAATTAATAGTTTCTCAATTAATAACTCAACATCAAGATGCTGAAAAACATGTCAAAAAAAAGAAACAGAAAAAAAAAAGAATGAAAAAATAGATAGGCTTTGCCTTCGCTCTTAATTATAATATATAATAATAATAATAATATAATAATAATCATAATATTAATGAGCTTGGGGCGGGGGAGTGTTTTGTTGGGGGTCAAACGCGGCTGGGTATAATGCATTTCAACATAAGTATTCACAAAAATTTCAATGTTTGGACAGCATAAATTTAGAAAAAATGCACATAATAGTTCTCTCGGAAACCTTTAACATCGAAAATACTAACATTAATCTATTCTCTATAACTGGGTATGATACATTTTATAACAACTCACTATTCAATAAAAACGATGGAACAATTATTTATATTCGTAACAATCTGAATCCAAGTGCTGTTTACGAGTATGTACAGCTGAGTCAAACAATTCCTATTCGTATAGAAATTAAAATTAATGAATTTTCTCTTGGACTGACGGCTGTTTACAGACCTCCAGCTACTAAAATGAAAGTATTCATAGAAGAAATGGAAATATATTTGAGTGAACTCAATAACAATGATGTAGAGGTAGTTATTGGTGACTTAAACATTGATATTTTGGAGTAAACGATAAAATGGCAAGCCTCTATGTTTGGGAAACTAACGTTAATTTTTAAAATGAAAGTTTTTCGCGCCACATGGTATCAGGGGTCTCCCTTCATCGACCCAAGACGGGTAACACATGCATGAGATGAACAGAAGACGCAACAGTGTAAACATCGGTCGCTAAAAAAACCTGCCAAGAATCGCTCTATTTTTCGCTTCTAACACGCTAGTGAAGATAAATATTCCGCAAAGTGCCGTGCACGTGCCATTGTTCAGGAAGACAAAAAGGATTAACACCGTTGAACAGCAGACAGGTAAGATTCCTGATGCCAGATCGTTCGTTTGCCATTTTTTCTAACTAAAATACAATACAGTCCACATTTCTCTCTTATAAACTGAGTTTCCCCAACATTTTGATCCTAACGAGCCGGCTTCGAATAGTTAAATTTTATTGTTCACGGACGAAAAAGATTTTTTTGTCATTTTCAGAGCAATCGCTGTGCACGAAAATCTTTTTTTATTGCTTTACGCTAGGGGCAATCATATATTCTATTAGTTCCCGAAAAATAAATCATTTTTATACTTGTTTCATGCTGCTGAGTGTTATGAGATTGATATAATTAATTTTTGAAATTAATTATTGAAACCGCTTAAGAACATCGTCCGCCATTGAAAATTCGTCGCCTCCAAGGGAAATCGTTACAATTGATTCGCTCGCCCCACTCCTCACATTTGCGCATCAGCGTGTCCGCACATTCGCACAGGGTCGTTGAACCTTCAGTCGATCAGCTGTTTCTGTTCCGGATTTGTTTACCTTCTTGTTGTCAATTTCTTTCGCGAAATGGATAAATTGGAGAAGTTTTAAACGCATCGAAATATTTGCATTAGTGACATGACTTCGCTTAATACTCTTGCACAGAAGGCTGAAGTGGATAAAAGTCAACATACTTTGAAAGAAAAGTTAACAGGAATTTGGACGTATTTATTGTTATTAGAAATTCCAACTAAGCCGACGTTTCGAAGAGCAGTTCTCTTCTTCTTCAAGGGCTAAAAAACGGCTACATGTTAGGAAACATACAAGGACATTAACACAGCAGAAGAGACTAACCTAGTATGGAGATCTTAATGAAGAATGGTTGTGTTAAAGTAATTCATAGGTATTATCGGCATATAATTACAAGAAGAAATCATCTCCCCTCGAAAATGTAGAATTCACCAACGTTGAAAACTCTAGAAAATTCTGATTCTTATGTCACAAGAGTTGATATGAACATGTGTGGGAAAATGGAAAACGTCATGTCATCATGTGTTTTCAGCGCAGGTGAATGCGTTCGGGAAAGTAAATATATGTGTCCAGTATAGAGGACAGCTAGTAGCGACCCCTGGCCATGATGACCATGATAATGTCAGCAATGGGGTCACATAAAGTAGGCGGCTAGGTGGTCTCGAGGACAAAAGATTACACTAAA
Organism: Coccinella septempunctata; assembly: GCF_907165205.1. NCBI lineage: Eukaryota > Metazoa > Arthropoda > Insecta > Coleoptera > Coccinellidae > Coccinella > Coccinella septempunctata. Next base: position 22,947,253 of record NC_058189.1, read on the forward strand.
ATTAAAATTGAAGACAAAGGTAGTTGTCAAGCGGTGAAAAGTATATACAATATGCACACAGGCATACAGACTCATCTATCATAAGTAAGGACCCAAAAGAGGATTGTACAAAAGACTGAGATTGCCGACGTCACTTCTAAAATTCACCGATTTGTTAACTTTGATGAAAATCATTTCGCTAATTCTTCGCTTATAGCAGTTAGGTTCACTATCTAAAACATCTGTATCATCGAATCTAAAATTATGTCCTGTACTGAAATGATGTGAAGTTAGGGCTGTTTTGTCGCTGTTCAAAGCATTTCTGCAGTCGTATTTGTGTTGTTTAAGGCGGTTATTCAAGTGTTGACTGGTTTGGCCAACGTAACAACCATCGCAGTCAGAACAGGGAATTCTGTAGACTAGGTTGGATCTAAGTGGGATTGGGGTTTGATCTTTGATTCTAGTAAAGAATTTTCTGGTCGTATGTTTATTGTAGAAGGCACAAGTAGAGTTGAAGGTTTTAAATATTGAGTTTATTCTACTGGATAGAGAGGGAATAAACGGGAATCTAAAATACTTGGGTTTGATCTGGTGATCTTCTACGCTGTCAGGGGACATAGTGGGTGCACGAGGTGATGTGAACTTCTTTATTGTTCTGTTGATGATGTAGTTGGGGTAATTATTCTTAGTCAAAATTTCTTTGACTAGTCTGAGATTATCACGTTTGAAAGTATCATCACTTAATAGAGTGGCTCTTCTTATTAGATTGTTCATCACATTCAACTTATGTTTCATGCAGTGGTTACTAGTAAAGTTCAAGCATCGATTCGAATTAATCGGTTTATTATACCAGCTTGTGATGAGTTTGTTGCCTCTTCTAATCACTCTGATATCTAAAAAAGGCAAGCTATTATTGTCGTCTTCTCTTTCGAATGTAAACTGGATCTTGTCATGGAAAGAGTTGAAAATGTCAAGGGTATATTGTAATTTATTCTCAGGAATCAACAATATGGAGTCATCTACGTATAGTTTAAGGAGGGGTGGTCTGAAATCTAACAACAAGCATACAAAGTCAAAGAGTTCGTTTATAATAAGGTTAGCAATGGATTGGCTGGGTGGTGCGCCCATAGGGGTGCCATCTAACTGTTTGTAGAATACACCGTCAAAACAAAAGAAAATACTTTCAAAAAACGTGTCTATTAGGGACAAGAACGTCTCTTGACTCATTTCTGTGAAACTCTGTATAAAGTGCCAACGTTTTTTAATTACTCTAGTGACCAATTGTTTAGGAATTCATTTGAAGAGAGATACTACATCAAAAGATACAAGCATGTATCCATCCGGAACTGTGATATCTTTCAATTGTTCTACAAGGCTATATGAATTATCCAGATTATATGTCGAAGTGGACAAAACTGAGCTAAGTAAATTGTGGATGCAACAGGAAATACCGCTATATGGGGAATCAATGCAACTCACTATGGGTCTGAGGCTTAATTGGTCTTTATGGACTTTCCTAAGGCAATATAATCTGGGAGGGACACTATTATATCTAATCATCTTTCTATATTCGTCTTTTGTGATAATGTCTTGATCTAACAGTTGTTTTATAATTGAATTGTTGTTTCTCTGGATCTTATTTGTTGGATCAGAGTTAAGTTTCAAGTATAATGAAGGATCACTTAACATGTTATATATCTCACGCATGAACTCATCTTTATCCATGACAACAGTGATGTTACCTTTATCTGATCTACTTATTAATAAATCTGGGTGATCTCTTATGAATGTTGAAGTAGCTATTAGGTCGTCTTTTATACATTGCTGGGAATTGGCGCTTCTTTTACTCGCGTTATAGTTTTTAATTGCTCTGACGCAATCTGATCTATAAATGTTTTTCTCATCATCAGTTAACTGTTGTTGGGATTGGATGCAGTATTCTATATCTTTTATCATGTCTATGATGGGTAGTCTACTTGGGAACAGACCGTAATTGGGACCTAAACTTAATATTGTTTTGACTGTATCAGGTATAACGATGTCCGTATAGTTCACTAGGAAAGAATCAGCTGTGGTGGGAGCAGTGACTCTGCGTTGGTTGTTCATCAAGAATTTAAATTTTCTTATGTTAGTATTCTTAACTCTAATGAAATTCTTGTCATATTTGGATCCAGACGTGACATCGACAATCCTAAACATCTCACAATTTAATCTCTCTCTGAGGGAGGCATTTAGGGTCTCTATCTTCTCAGTAAGGTTATCAATATTCCAAATACATATTTTTATCTCTATGTTCAATATTGAAGATCTATACTTATTCAGTGCTCTATCAACTAAATTTTTAAAAGGGTGACTATCTAACATCAAAGAATATATATCTGTTTTATATTATTAACAATATGGTTGGGAAATATCTTATTCTTTCTACAATTCAGGAGGAAGATCCTTCTATTAACCAGTGAAGCTAATCTCTCGCTAAGCTTCAAGTATTTCTTGCAATCCTTGTATACTTGTAAGCCGTTCTCACTCATGATAGATTGGTAGAAACCCCTCGGTAAAGAATTGTTGGCTAGTGTAGCATCCATGGTATCATCAATGAAAGAAAAGTTAACAGGAATTTGGACGTATTTATTGTTATTAGAAATTCCAACTAAGCCGACGTTTCGAAGAGCAGTTCTCTTCTTCTTCAAGGGTTAAAAAACGGCTACATGTTAGGAAACATACAAGGACATTAACACAGCAGAAGAGACTAACCTAGTATGGAGATCTTAATGAAGAATGGTTGTGTTAAAGTAATTCATAGGTATTATCGGCATATAATTACAAGAAGAAATCATCTCCCCTCGAAAATGTAGAATTCACCAACGTTGAAAACTCTAGAAAATTCTGATTCTTATGTCACAAGAGTTGATATGAACATGTGTGGGAAAATGGAAAACGTCATGTCATCATGTGTTTTCAGCGCAGGTGAATGCGTTCGGGAAAGTAAATATATTTATTTAGAGTCCGCTATCAAGATAACGAAACAATTCACGAGGAATTCTTGAAACATCATAATAGTGTTATATCGGTGCTCCTAACTGATCCTGAATCCGACGTTGAATTGGAAAATACAATACGTGAAAGTTTTCTCGCTGACTATTATGCCGTTAAAACTGTTTTCACCGATTTATTTGAAGTAAATATACCTTCACCATCGGGACCAAGTCATTCTAGCACTATGTTTGTTTCATCTTCCGCACAAGGAAACGCTCGGTTACCAAAAATTGAACTAATGAAGTTCAGTGGTGATTATAGAGAGTTTGTATCTTTTCGAGATCAATTTGATGCACTCGTACATAATAATCACTCCTATTGAAAAGTTTACTTACCTGACTAATTCCTTGCAAGGCACTGCCCTTTCATTGGTGAAAACATTACCTCTTACTGCTGCTAATTATTTAATCGCTTATCGCAGTATTGTTGACCGGTTTTCTAATCGCCGCTTGCAATCACAAAGTCTTTGGTCTGAGATAGAAAACGCTCCAAAGATCACAAGTCCTTCCGCAGTTTTCTACAGAAACCTATTAGATAAATTTACTGAAAACGTCGCCGCCTTAAAAAAGCTGAATTTCCCGACAGAGCATTGGGATTTCATTTTGGTAATGATGCTTCTGAAACGTCTGGATAAACATACTTTGACTCGATTTGAAATGGAACATGAATCCACTGATGTACCAAAATTCAAGGAACTCACTGATTTCATAAATAGACATTGTTTAGTACTCGAAACTTTAGATGCTGCTTCATCTACGCCTGCAAATTATAAAACTGAGAAACTGATTGAAAAATCTATGCAACATACAAGCTCTAATTCTTCGCATCGCTCTACCACTTCGCTTTTTGTCAATAGATCGCCCTCCGCAACGTGCATACTATGTCAAGCAAATCACTCACTCTATACTTGCCCCGCCTTTGCGGCAAAGTCTGTTTCTGATCGCTATACATTTTGCAAAAACAATAAATTATGTTTTAACTGCCTGAGTTCCGCTCATGATCTAAGATCTTGTAAATCCTCGTACACTTGTAAACGATGTAAGTCCAGATTTAACCATACGCTGCTTCATGATGACAGTAAGACTCGCTCATCCAACACATTAGCCTCGACTTCAAGCACCGCACCCGCTGACTCGCTCACTCAAATTATTTCGCCTAAGAAGCCAGACTGCACAACTTTCGTTGGTGCAGGACTGGTACGGAAATCTTCTCAAGTTCTTCTATCTACTGCATGTGTTGATGTACTTGATCGACATGGTAATTACCAATCATTCCGGTGTTTGATTGATTCCGGTAGTATGAACAGTTTCATAACCGAAAAAGCTGTTCAACGATTACAATTGCGTAAAACTACTTACTATATTGAGGTTCGCGGCTTAGGTTCTATGAACACTAAGTTGTCTAAAGGTAGAGTGTCGATTTCTTTGAAATCAAAAAATATTCAAAATCAACATGCACTTTTCACTGACGCTATAATAGTTGATAAAATATGTGATAACTTGCCAGGCTGTCAAATAAAAACTGATTCTTGGTCACATATACAAAATCTATCGCTCGCTGATCCATTCTTTTATTCACCTGGTACAATAGACCTGCTACTTGGAGCAGATGTATTCTCGGAGATAATTCTTCCAGGCTGTATCACCGGAAAATCAAATCAACCAGTTGCTCTTAACACGCTCTTCGGTTACATTCTAATAGGAAAATTCGACAGCGTCTCACAGAATTCTACTTCCTCATTTTTTATCAGCTCATTTGAAAATGACATTTATAGGTTTTGGGAGATTGAAACTGTTCCGGAAACGGCAAATTCTGGGATTGAAGATTCTGAATGTGAAAAGTATTTTTTTAAAACAATTTCTCGCGCAAGTGACGGAAAATTTATTGTCTCACTTCCATTTTTAAATAATTCCACACCACAGTTTTCAAATATGAGAAATTTCGCTCTTTCGAGATTTTATTCGCTTGAACGCCGGGTATTGAAACAACCGCAGTTGTATGCACAATATAAGGAATTTATGAAAGATTATCTCGATTCGCATCACATGGAAGAAGTTCCATCTAATGAAATTGAAACTAACTCTTACTATTTAATTCATCATTGCGTGTTGAAACCAGAAAGTTTATCAACCAAAATACGGGTTGTTTTTGATGGGTCAGCAACTAATAATTCTCAAAGTTCATTGAATGACCTTTTGATGGCAGGACCGAAATTGCAACCTGATATATGCAAAGTGATCCTGAATTTTCGTCTTTTTCAATATGTAATTTGTTGCGATATACGTCAAATGTATAGAATGATCTGGGTCGATCCTGATCAGTGTGATTTCCAGAGGATAGTTTTTCGTTTTGCCCCAAATAATGAAATACAAGATTTCCGCCTGAAAACCGTTACATATGGATTACGATTCAGCCCTTATTTAGCATTAAGAATTCTTCGAAAATTAGCCAAAGACGAGAATTGCAATCATACTCACACCGCAAAACTAATTCTTAACAATTCATATATCGATGATTTTATTTTTGGTGCACCCACCATTGAAGATGCTCGAATGATACGCGATGATCTTATTGCGCTTTTGGGAAAAGCAGGATTTCAGTTGAGAAAATTTTGCAGCAATAATTTAACTCTGCTGAAAGATTAACCAGACTCATATTTATCAATGAACCCGCTCGAATTTCAGAAAACTGAAGAATTATGTCCTTTGAAAGTTTTGGGATTGAATTGGAGTCCTAAAGATGATTCTTTCAATTTCTTTTGCAAGCCTCTAACCGAGTCTTCCTGCTCTAAACGAATTATGCTCTCTCAATTGGCCAGGGTGTATGATCCTCTTGGATTTGTCGCCCCTACTATTTTCTTATTCAAGCATTTGATACAGAAATTGTGGATTTCTAAGCTTGGTTGGGATAAGACTCCAACTGATGATATCATTCGCACGTAGCAACAGTACAAATTAGAATTACCATTGTTGTCTGAACTAAGAATTGAACGTCGAATCGTTCCCCCTGACGCTTTCTATGAAATTCACGGTTTCTGTGATGCCAGTGAAAAAGGATACGCGTGTGTAGTCTATTTGCGAGCGTTAGGCGCTGACAGAATTACTACGCATTTTGTGTGCGCAAAGTCTAAGATTGCTCCCTTGAAGAAAATCACGATACCTCGCCTGGAATTATGTGCTGCTGTCCTTTTAACTAAACTTATGGGCTTTGTTGTTGACGTTTTTAGTGATGTCATATCGATAAAGAAGGTAGTTTCTTGGTCTGATTCACAAATTGTTTTCCATTGGCTCAAAGGCACGCCCAATCGTTGGAAGACATTCGTTGCAAACCGCGTTTCATACATTCAATCTCATATACCGCAAACTTCCTGGGTTTACATTAATTCAGAAAATAACCCTGCTGACCTGGCATCTCGAGGTCTCTTACCATCTAAACTTTTGTCTGCTAACATTTGGTTCACGGGTCTCTCATTGTTAAGAGAACGTGAAATATCGATATTCATTCCGCATTCATCCTTCTCATATCCAGTAGAAGAACAACGAACATTGAACCTTTTAACTCTTCTGTCAGATGATGATCATGTTCTGCAAACCTTAATAAATCGGTTTTCATCCTTTGACACGTTACTAAGAGTCACTGCTTATTTGTTAAGATTCATATCGAATGTTAAAGATCGTCAACGTACAACTTATGCTCACCTCATCAATTCTGAACTGTACACCGCTCTGCTAATGTTAGTTAAATATGTTCAGCACAAACATTTCTTTCGTGAATTTGAGAGTAAAAAATTTTCGCTGCCGCTTCGAAAATTTACGCCTTCCTTGATTCAGAAGGAATTTTAAGAGTAGGAGGTCGAATTGAGAACGCTCAGTTGAGACACGACGCAAAGTTTCCGATCCTACTGCCTCGCCAAAGTCGATTCACTACGCTGACTATAGAACATTATCACAAAAAATATTTGCATGCTGGACCACGAACAACCCAATATTTGATTTCTCAGAGATTTTGGATTCTTTCAAGTAAACGTGCAATCAATTCTGTGATTTCGAAGTGTGTCTATTGTTGGAAGATTCGACCGAAGTCATTTCAACCTCCAATGGCTCCGCTGCCAGAAACGCGAATCACTCAAGCCAAAGCTTTCCTCCATTCCGCTGTTGACTTCGGAGGTCCTTTTTTAATCACTTTGTCACGTCATCGCAGAGTCAAATCGTGCAAAGCATACATTTGTGTCTTCGTTTGTCTTGCCACAAAAGCCGTTCATGTAGAATTAGCAAGCGATCTTTCTGCAGAAATTTTTTTGGCTGCTTTGCAGCGATTTGTCGCCAGAAGAGGTCGGGTTTCGACAAGCAAGCAGCTTAAATTGATAAAAGACGCTGCTGAACAAGAACGAATCAAATTCGTTTTCTCTCCACCTTCTGGTCCTCACTTCAATGGACTGGCAGAAGCAGGAATTAAGTCAGTAAAGCTTCATTTAACTAAAGTTATAGGTGATCAAATTTTATCCTATGAAGAGTTCAACACTATTGTAACGGGGTTTTCCTCGGCGGACTCGAGCGCCAGCTATTCTTTAAGGGAGAATAGCAAACCTACCCTGGCAGCTGCTAGCCGGAGACAGGGCTCCCTGAAGTCTAGGGTGTTAGCGACGCACAATGATAGGCAGAATCAACGTATACAACTTTTATTCGTCGAAAAGGGGAACACAAATAGCACTACTACTAAATTTTACAGTGATTCGAAAGACGGACAAGACGGACGGAATAGCACGGGATCCGATCTCAAGCGTTATACGGGGGTTAACGGACTTGTTCGCCAGCCAGAACCTGAGACGTACACTTGACGGACAGATATCGGGTCTCCAGCCAGGTGCGGGGATGAAAGACGGCACAGATTCACAACAGCTCACCCCTAGTTGCGCTCTTCGCCCCCTGAGTGTCCACGCCAGCGGGGTTCTTCGATAGCAACTGAAGTGAGCGTCGAAACAACGGGGAAGGGAAGAGGGTTCACCACTCCAAAGTGCCTCCGCACCCCCTGAGTGTCCACGCCAGCGGGGTGCTTTAGCAATAGGGGTGGAACTTAACCCGGGTTAGGAAGGGATGAAAGGAGGCTGAAGTTCCAATATAAAAGCAAATAACGGCGTGTCGTCTTACCTTTGGCTTGGCCACTTGCACTCACAAGAGAGTAGAAAGAACAGTAGAAAAAAACAAAAGCAAAATAACTTAAAAAAACTTCTTCTAAAATTTCCCCCGAAAAGAAAACTAAAACAAAATTAATTCTCGAAAATACTCGGCGGCTAATCGGTGGTCAAAACTAAATACGGAAAAATCGCAAAACGGCAGCAAGTTAATCATAAGTGAAAATCGTAAGTGAACACACTGAAAATAATTCGTAAGTCGTAAGTGAACACACTGAAAATAATTCGTAAGTGAAGTGGCCTGCGGGGGAACATCTGATTTTATACCCACAGGGGGGGTGCGGAAATCAGATGTGCCCGACAGTCGAAATTCGGTAATTTTGCGTCGATGAAAACGTCTTAATTTCGACTTATCTGTGCTAGCGAACAAAAAAACTCGGTTATCTTCCAATTCAGGATGTTTTATACGGTGCGACATCGTTTTTAGGAAATAAAAACGGAATAAAAACGGTGCGGTATGTTTACAATTCCGAACGATGTCGGAATCCTGAATTGGAAATTCGAAAAGATTTCTCGGAAATTAATTCGAAACAAAATTATTTAAAAAGGAAAACTAAAATAATTATTCTAAAATGAGGGAATAGGTTGGAAAACCCATTTTCTCATTACATCCCTTCGTCTCCGGTTGAAAAATTGAATCCACGATGAAATAGGGGATTAAATTTTTCACGGTGAAATCTACTAAGTCCGGTTAACGGTTTGACTATTCACGGCAAGACGATTGAGATCGGATTTACAATAAACAAGTTCACCTAATCTACTCCAGGTGGCGTATACTCGGCCAATGCTCCCACTCTATGGTCCGCGATGACGGCGCTTTTCGATGAATCTGTCGAAGTTCTGTGTTCTATCAGCTAACCTCCAAAGTCCAATTGTCAAATTTCGCCGGGTGGTTCCAAATTTCGATTTCCATTTCCATCGGTGAAAGAAATGCCGGAAAATAGTGGAAACAGTGCAGGACGGAATCTTCAAAGTGAGTACCATTTCGATTTGTCATTCGTTGTGTTATTTCTGAACCATTTTAGGGTGGACTTCGCAAAGCCGGCTCCGGGCACATGTCGTGGGGGTTAACAGTTACCAATATCGTCCAACCAGGGTAGTTTGGAATACCAGACAGCGTTGTTGGCTCCCCCTGTGACGGTGGTGCACTTCTCCGATGGTGTTGGAGTCAGCAGCAGTTGGAGGTTGCATAAAAATGAGAGAAAAAGCATTTAGCATACTGATATCCTGGAGCAGAGGGATAACAGGGTGTACGGTGGAATTTCGGAAGAAACGGTAAGTACGGTCGGTAATTTCAATAAGGAGATACAAATATACTGTTCTATTTCACTTACCGTTCAGGCCAGTTTGTAATATCGGTGTAAGCGGTGTCAGCCTTCTATTGCTATTTTCTATTCGGTTATTGTATTTAACAGTGACACAGGGGTGAAATAGAGACAGACAGGACGGGTGTATCTCACTTGTTATTATCGGACCCACAATTAATACAGAAAAATTGGATCAACTGTAACGGTTCCTGTTTTTCCATTGAATTAACGGAATTTTCTGTTGTAGGTGTGTGGGATACCACTTATCTACCCAATGACAGTCAGACGGCCCCGTTTGGTGGCAACAAAAGTTGCACAGAACAAACAAAACTGTACGGAACAGAATCCTCCAACACTGGCAGACCTGGCTAGATCCATCGGTTATGGTGGAATCGCGGAAATATAGGTATGTACATTCTGTCAGTTAATAAGGAGATACAAGTATAAGGCTCTATTTCACTCACCTGGGCACTTATTCAGTGAAAGCAGCGGTAGTACCCCATTACTAACCTATTTTCGGTGATGAATATTATTTTTAACAGTAATAGAGGAGTGAAATAGAGTCAGACAGAACGGATGTATCCCATTTATTATCGGTGCATGCTATAATATAACGGTACGGTTGGTTTTTATTTCGGTTGCTATACAGTGTACTTACTAATGATCAGACGGATGGAACGGTTTTAAGTCCTTCACATGAATATTGGTGACTTTCTTACCACTGTCATCTTTCAGGTCATAAACAACGGGTGAAATTACTTTCACAACGGTATATGGACCAGAGAACTTCGGAGCCAACTTGGCTGCAAAGCTATCAACGGCGGATGACAACGGATTAGCACGGCGCAGAACTCTATCACCGACATGGAAACGAACTTCTCTTCGACGGAGGTTGTAATGGTGAGCTTGCTGCTCGAATGCACGGTACAACCTGGTATTGACAAACTCATAGGCCTCCTGAAGATGACGGATTTGTTCTGTACGGTGAGTAAGATTTACTCTACTTTCTTCTGGGCTTCTGTTTGTCTCCTCAGTGTCTTCGTCTTGGGTGTTTGACGAGTAGATTGCCTTTGGAACTGTTAATTCCCTTCCATAGTTCAGGAATGCCGGTGTGAATCCTGTAGATTCTTGTTTTGCGGTGTTCAGGGCGAAGGTTAGTTCACCTAATTTCTCATCCCAGGTACGGTGGTCGGCTTCACAAAACTGACCTATCATAGTTTTCAACGTACGATTGGCTCGTTCTACGGCGTTGCACTGTGGTGTATACGGAGGGGTGAAACGGTGAGCAATGTTTAGTTCTCGGAGACTGTTTTTGAACAGTCTACTGTCATACTGTACCCCATTGTCAGATATCACCAGCTTCGGACAGCCATATCGGAGTATAACTTGTTCGTACAGGGCTGAATAAACGGTTTTGGCGGTGGCTTTCCGCAACGGACGGCATTCAACCCATTTCGTGAAACGGTCCTGCATCACCACTACGTAAGAATTTCCCTTCTTGGAACGGGGAAGTGGCCCAACCACATCTGTACAGACCTCTTGGAACGGTGCATCAGTCATTCTATGTGGTTGCATTTTTCCAGGCGTCTTCTGTTGTGGTACTTTGTACCTTTGACAGGATGGGCAGTTTCTTACGTATTTTGCGACATCTCTGAACATCCCTGGCCAGTAATAATTCCGGGCTAGCCGAGAGATGGTTTTGGAGATTCCCAGGTGACCAGCTAATTCCGAATCGTGATTTTCTTTCAGGACCTCCAGTCGTTGTTCGGTGGGTACACAGAGCTTCCATGGTTGTCCGGATCCAACTTCAGTAAAGTCGGAAGAGTCCCAGAAGTGACGATACAGTTTCCCATCCTCAACGGCGAAGTCAGGGAAATCTTCTGGGTCTCTTTGTACCTCGTGGAGCTTTTTGTTGTACCAACTGCAGCGAACTTCGACTTCGGCCAGGCATACGGAATCTACAGACGGTAACGGGTTTCGGGACAGACTGTCGGCGACTTTGTTCAGGGCACCTTTCCGGTATTGGACTTCGAAGTCGAATTGCTGAAGGAAAACGGCCCATCGAGCAATTCTTCCGGACGGTGACTTGATGGAATCCAGCCATTTCAGACTCATGTGGTCGGAAATTACGGTGAAATGAAATCCTTCCAGGTATGGTCGCAGTTTCTCTATCGAGAAAACAATGGCGAGACATTCCTTTTCGGACACGGAGTAATTTCTTTCGGCGGTGTTCAAGGTACGGCTGACATAGGCGATCACCCTTTCCTCTCCATCCAGAACTTGGGTCAGGGCTCCTCCAAGGCCTACGTCACTGGCGTCTGTTTGCAGGACGAACGGTTGGTTGAAATCCGGACAGGCCAGTATCGGTGATTCGGTCAGTTTTTGTTTCAGGAGGTCGAACGCTTTTTGTTGTTCCTCGCCCCACTTCCAACGTGGTTTCTTCTTTAACAGGTGAGTTAACGGTGAAACGACATCGGAAAAGTTCTCTATAAAACGGCGGTACCAGCTAGCAACTCCCAGAAAACGGCGCAATTCACGGATGGTTTTCGGCGCTGGGAATGCTACGATAGAGGAAACTTTATCCGGGTCGGTACGGATTCCTTCGGAAGTAACGACATGTCCTAGGTATTTTAGGGATTTTCGCACAAAATCACACTTTTCGGGATTGAGACGAAGATTGGCTTCTCTCAACCGCCGGAATACTTCTCTTAAGTTCTCCAGGTGTTCCTCGAAAGTTTCCCCCAGGACAACTATGTCGTCCAGGTAAGCGAACGCCTCCGGTTCCATTTCTGGGCCAATAACGGTGTCTAAGAATCTCTGAAATGTGGCTGGACTAGCGTGAAGACCAAACGGCATGACGGTGAACTGGAACAATCCCCTTCCTGGAACTGTGAAGGCAGTAATCGGCCGGCTTTCCTTTGCTAACGGTATCTGCCAATATCCTTGTTTCAGATCCAGTGTGGAGATGTACTTGGCCTTACGTAGTTTATCCAGAATCCCAGAAATGTACGGCAACGGGTATGCATCTTTTACAGACACTTGGTTGACGGCACGGAAGTCGATGCAAAAACGGTATTTTCCGTCTTTCTTCCTGACCAACACTACCGGTGAACTCCACGGTGACTTGGAGGGTTCAATCACTCCCTCAGCCAGCATACGGTCTACTTCCTGATTGAAGATCTCCTGCATTTTCGGGTTTAGCGGTCGGTATCGTTGTTTGATCGGTTCGGTGCCCGGTTTCAGTTTGATCTTATGTTCAATCAGGTCGGTTGTACCATATAGGTCTTCAAACTTCTTTAATTCTTCTTTCAGAAATGCCTCCAGCTCCTGTTTCTGAGACTCCGTCAACTCCAACAGGTGTTCTTCGGCGGTGTGAACTTCTGCGGTGGTTTCGACAGGAGTAATCGGTTTCGAGATCAGACGGCCTTCCAGAAAGCACTCGGCAGTACTGAGATCTACGGAAAACTTGAAAGTCGACAGAACATCCATCCCCAGAATAATGTCAACCGGTAAGTTTGGTACCAGTAAAAATTTCAAATCAGGCAGTGTGTAATCGGAAATTTGCACGGTGGTGGTGTACAGTTTCGGTGTGACGGTGGTTTGTCCGTTCGCTATTACGGCGAAACTGTTGTGCATTGTTTGTCCTGTGATTCCTTTACTTTCACACTGATCGGATACGGCCTGACTGCAGAAACTCCTGGTCGCTCCGGTATCTATCAGTGCTCGGAAGTGTTTGCCGGCTATTCTGACCTCTACTAACGGACGGTTATCGTTACAGGTAGTCGGTGCCAGTGGAGTCAAGATTCCGGGAGATGTGGTCGACTCCGCCTCCAATCTCCCCTTCAGTTTCCCGAACACGGACAGTCTCGTGAGAGAATGTTTTCCCTCTGGCATCGAGAACAGAAGATTTTCGGTGGCCTGCGACATTCTCGACGCATGTGGCCATATCCACCACATCGGAAACATTGTGTTTGGAAGGACACTCTCCTCCCTGATGGTGGCTCCGTCCGGTCAGCGGGGCTATTTTCGGCTGGACGGCGGGGTGGCGGTGTTGCAGGTCTGGATCGACCTTCGGACCTGTCTCCAGAAGTCGGACGGTGAGATTCCTGTCGCTGGGCTATTGACTCTCTGGACCTGGGTGGCTTCGGACGGCTTTCCCCCGGCGGAGAAAGTCGTGTCTGGTTGGCTTGTGTCGGCGGTACTGATTCCCTGTGATCAGCTGTTTGGCGAACCTGTTCTCTGGTATCCATAGGAAAGCTGGCTTGATATCGGCTCAGTTGACGGGGACTGTACGTCAGGTGAGGTTCCTCCACAAAACCTGGTCTGGAGGGCGGCCGGGTGTACTGGCTCATCTGCCACTGGACCAGTTCAAAAACTTTTCCCTTACGGAGGAGTTCATCATAAGTCTTGGTCTCCTGGAAGGCCAAGGCTTGCTGTAAGGGCGGGATCAACCTCTGTCGGATAAGCCGGATCTGTTCCACCTCGGATGGTTTTGCATAGGTGAGTTTCTGGAATAAGTTCTGCATCCGGGTAACATATAGAAGCAACTTTTCTTCCGGGCCTTGTGTTCGCCTTTTTATTTCCTCCAACAGATTCTCCTCGTAGTTAACTGGCAGAAACGCTTCTTTCAGTTGGTTGCTAAAATCCTCCCAGTCCTCGAAAGTACCTCTTCGGGGAATGAACCAATCCCTCGCATCCTTGCGTAGCAACTCATACACTGATTCGAAAACTTGTTCCAGGGACACTTTACGAGATTCAGCCAGCCTCTCCACCTCTTCAAGAAATCCGGTTACACTACCAGTGCCATCAAAGGAGATGTTCCATTTGTGTACCGGAACAGTTGGTACTGTTGATCGAGACTCCGGTTCCGATCTGGCAGGTGTTGTGATAATTGGCCGGTCAGAACTTATCCACGGTGCAGGTAAGTGTGGAAAAGACACCCTTCGTGTGGAATTAACCCATCTACTTTGTGTCGGACCCTCAGGTGTTGTTGTCCCACAGTCCTGTGACTGTGTGAGAGGTATCGCTGGTAATTGTTGTAGTAATGCTCTACATGTCTGCCTTGTCTCATTCATGACCCGTTCTAATGTTGGATTTCTTACAGGTGTACCGGTACGTGAGACATTAACTACAGCAGGAGGATCGACACCATCTCCTAAGTCGATAAGTGATGTCTCAACCTTTGATAACCTCTCCGGTTGGATCGGTGACATCCCAGGTGAACTGGGCATCTCCTCATCCAAAAGAGACCTGTGATCTCGGTTGGATGTCTGCGGCTGTTCAGCATTACTCTTCCTACGTAGCTCCTCCAGTGTCTCCAACGCCTTATCTGTAGTCGCCTTCATTTGCTCAATCAATTGTAACTGTGTTGTGTCTGTGGTGACAATAAAGTTCAGCCTGCCTTGAATGTGTATTAATCGGGTGTAAATTCGCGAAAATTCGTTAGCCGCATTACTATGATTGAAGTTCTGAAGGGATTCCACCAAATCGGTTAGTTTATTTTGACAGATCTCAATCTCGGAGGCGGGATTCAACGATGTTGGGGGTAGTAGAGGTTCATTAGACTGAAGCACTTGTCGTAGCAGACTCCGTTTAGTCATCACAGTACCGGGTATCGATTGTCCTCTCAGTTGTAATTCGAATGTAAGTTCATCACTGAGTAACCGGTTCACATCCATGTTCGACATATTATATTTAACTAAGTCCGATTCAGAACGCACCAATATTTCACACTCGGTATGTCTTTCACAATCCGTTCAAGTTCTAAGTCCAACCCGGTAAGTTAATCGTATTCACTTAAGTTCGAAGTGGGTATCAGTGCAACCCGAACAAAAGTTAAGTCTAAGTCCCGATGTATCACAAAAAAAAATTTCAAAAATTTTTAAAGTCCAACGTTACTCGAAAAAAATTTCAATCAGTCCCACTTAAGTCCGAAAATATTCGAGAAATGCCGCACACAATCGCAAGTCACCTCGTATAGTCCGAAAAAATTTCCTGAAATTCGAATAGCACCAAAACGCACAGGTTAAACTCCAAACAGTCTTTCAAGTTCAATAGCCAGAAAATAAATCACAATAATTGACTTTCAGTTTTCAGAAAAATCAGAAATAATCGGTAAGTTTCAACAGTACAGGTCAAAAGAAATAGCAAACAGGTAGATAGTTTATCAATAGGTAATAGGTGATTCCCTATTGAACCGATAGGTAAATCACACCTATTAAATTTTACCAATTGCGACAATAAATTTTCAATTTTTCAAAGTCCGGAAATTCACTCACCTTAAATGTGAAATTAAAACAGTTCAATTCAATAAATCAGAAATATGCAATTAGAAATCGGAAATAATTTTCACTGATATAACGGCGGAATAACAGTTCAGATTTCAACAACTCAATACAGTAATCGGCAAAAAGAATAATCACAAATTATTTTCAACGGGGTTCAACAGTAGGAAAAATTTCCAAAATATAGTCCAATTCAATTCACAGTATAACAGTTCAATACAGAAAGGCAGGGAATAAAACACAGTTCAAGTTTATTTTTCACGGTTTTCCGTTCAAGGAATAGTTACTCACTGTTCTGAGGGTTTACTCACTGTTTCGGGAATTCACTCACTGTCCGGTTAATGTCTCTCACCTCAGTTGTTTCCTGGTAGATTCTGAACGGTCCCTGCTCGGGCGCCATTTTTGTAACGGGGTTTTCCTCGGCGGACTCGAGCGCCAGCTATTCTTTAAGGGAGAATAGCAAACCTACCCTGGCAGCTGCTAGCCGGAGACAGGGCTCCCTGGTGTCTAGGGTGTTAGCGACGCACAATGATAGGCAGAATCAACGTATACAACTTTTATTCGTCGAAAAGGGGAACACAAATAGCACTACTACTAAATTTTACAGTGATTCGAAAGACAGACAAGACGGACGGAATAGCACGGGATCCGATCTCAAGCGTTATACGGGGGTTAACGGACTTGTTCGCCAGCCAGAACCTGAGACGTACACTTGACGGACAGATATCGGGTCTTCAGCCAGGTGCGGGGATGAAAGACGGCACAGATTCACAACAGCTCACCCCTAGTTGCGCTCTTCGCCCCCTGAGTGTCCACGCCAGCGGGGTTCTTCGATAGCAACTGAAGTGAGCGTCGAAACAACGGGGAAGGGAAGAGGGTTCACCACTCCAAAGTGCCTCCGCACCCCCTGAGTGTCCACGCCAGCGGGGTGCTTTAGCAATAGGGGTGGAACTTAACCCGGGTTAGGAAGGGATGAAAGGAGGCTGAAGTTCCAATATAAAAGCAAATAACGGCGTGTCGTCTTACCTTTGGCTTGGCCACTTGCACTCACAAGAGTGTAGAAAGAACAGTAGAAAAAAACAAAAGCAAAATAACTTAAAAAAACTTCTTCTAAAATTTCCCCCGAAAAGAAAACTAAAACAAAATTAATTCTCGAAAATACTCGGCGGCTAATCGGTGGTCAAAACTAAATACGGAAAAATCGCAAAACGGCAGCAAGTTAATCATAAGTGAAAATCGTAAGTGAACACACTGAAAATAATTCGTAAGTCGTAAGTGAACACACTGAAAATAATTCGTAAGTGAAGTGGCCTGCGGGGGAACATCTGATTTTATACCCACAGGGGGGGTGCGGAAATCAGATGTGCCCGACAGTCGAAATTCGGTAATTTTGCGTCGATGAAAACGTCTTAATTTCGACTTATCTGTGCTAGCGAACAAAAAAACTCGGTTATCTTCCAATTCAGGATGTTTTATACGGTGCGACATCGTTTTTAGGAAATAAAAACGGAATAAAAACGGTGCGGTATGTTTACAATTCCGAACGATGTCGGAATCCTGAATTGGAAATTCGAAAAGATTTCTCGGAAATTAATTCGAAACAAAATTATTTAAAAAGGAAAACTAAAATAATCATTCTAAAATGAGGGAATAGGTTGGAAAACCCATTTTCTCATTACATCCCCTCGTCTCCGGTTGAAAAATTGAATCCACGATGAAATAGGGGATTAAATTTTTCACGGTGAAATCTACTAAGTCCGGTTAACGGTTTGACTATTCACGGCAAGACGATTGAGATCGGATTTATAATTATTCTAAAATGAGGGAATAGGTTGGAAAACCCATTTTCTCATTACACTATATTGACGCTTATGGAATCAAGTTTAAATTCACGCCCGTTAACTCCGCTTTCCTCAGATGTCAATTCTATTGATGCGTTGACACCGGGTCATTTTCTTACCCTGGAGCCACCTTCTGTTGCATTCGCTTGACAAGAGAAGACGTGCTACAGTGCTTCTAGTGCTATAAAAGAGAAAGCGGACGAGAAAGTCGAAGTGTCATAAAAAAGAAAGCGGACGAGAAAGTCGAAGTGTCACAGTGCCGTAAAAGTGAAAGCGGAGGTGAAAGTGTACACTGGCGAAGCTGCGGAATTTATGATTCCGTCTACGAAACTTCCGAAGTTTTTTTTTGTAAGATATATAAGTGTATGTGTTATAGAGCGGAAATTCGTTCAAATTCAGTGTATTCAGTGTCGAGTCCAGATCCCAAGATCGCTGGTTCCACGGATATCACTGGTGAGTCGATTTATTTTTCTGATAGTATAGAAAATATTTAATTTAGCCACATAGCTTAATAGTAACATAGTAGTAAGGATTTCCAATATTCATTATTATTCCGAAATACCTCATATAGTTCAATACGGACATAAAGCCATGTCGGAGGTCTCAGACAATGAGAGCTCCTACATGGAAGCTACGGACACCGAAGAATTCAGCGATGGAGATGCAGAGGAGCTTGTAAGGCTCAAAGAAGAGAATGGGCAGTTGAAGGCTCAAATAAATAAACTGACTGAAACCGTGTCTCAGTTGGTCGGGGAGATACGCCTCTTGAGAGAGGAAGTTAACAAGAATAAAGCTCCTCAATCCCCTAGTTTTGCTGAAATTGCAAAACAGAATACGGCACAGAAATCCCCCACATTTGCAGAAATTGCAAAGCCGGTAGCGGTCCCCAAAAATTCCTCCAAACAGGAAGTAGCTCCAGAACCGGAGAAGAAGAGAAATTTTGCATCTCAAGTTGCTAAAACCCAGAACGCGCCGCCCACAAAACGCGCGCGTAAAGAAAGTTCATCTTCAGACGAAGAGACCGCAAAAAAAGCAACGGAGTTACCTAAAAAAGATAAAATTCCACCCATCACGACGATGGGTACAGCCGATTGGGTAGAGATCTCAAAAGCTCTCTACTTGAAGAAATTCAGCTACAGCAGAGCAACCGTCGTAAAAGACGGGATCAGGATCGTAGCCTCGACTGTGGACGACTATAGGAATATAACAAAATATTTTGACCAGATTGGTAAGGAGTACTTCACGTACCAGATGGAGGAAGAGAAAAAGATATATGCAGTTATAAGACATCTCCCAATAGATGCTGACCTAGATTTAATAAAAAATGATCTAAAGGTCAAAGGAATCCATGACGCCGAGGTGTCCAGAATGACATCCAATAAAACCAAAAAGTTTATACCCTTATACCTGGTAAAAACTCAGAGAAAGGAGATTTTCGAAATAAGACGCCTCTACAATCTCTGCATTGTAGTGGAATCAAAAAGAAGGGCAGAAAATCCAAGCCAATGCTTCAGATGTCAGAGGTACGGACATGCCCAAAACAAGTGCTTTTTTCCATACAGATGTGTCAAATGTTTGGGCAATTATTGCACAATAGATTGCGAACTTACCAGAAAAGGTGAGGAGAGAAATGCCACATGCGTTCTGTGCGGTGAAGAAGCCATCCAGCAAGCTACAAAGGATGTAGCGAATTCAAATTAGTTACAAGGAAGAGGAAAACAGGCCAGAAATCGGCTCAGCAGAGCACGATTCCTCTAAAAGTCCAGGAGAAAAAGAAGCCCACCCCCTCCAAAGTAGACGACAAGAAAAAAGAAGTACCCAAACCAGTACAGAAGAAGGAGACACCGAAAATGCCCCAAGCTAAACCTAAGATCAACAAAACAAAAGAAAACAGAAAAGTCTCTGAATCCGCCGACGATTAAGACACTTTTACTGAAAAAATTTTCAACAAAATCATGTTGAAAATTGAAAGAGAGATGCAGAAAAAACTCCAAGGAATGTTCAGTAAACTGAAATAATGGAACATACAACTAGGAAAAAATCCCTTAAAATAGTCTCCTGGAACATAAACGAGGTCAGAACTCGAAAACCCGAGATAGAAGAAATAATATCAGAGAGAAAACCTGATATTATAGCCTTACAGGAAACAAGAATACAACCAAATACGCGATTGAATATCATGAATTATGAGATATATAGATGTGACAGAATCGCAAACACTGGGGGAGGTGTTGCCTTACTGGTTAGACGAGATCTAAAACACTATTTTAAAGGAAGATCTGACGAGTCACAAATAGAAACAGTGACGATTGTAGCTGAAATAAATCGACAAAGAGTCGAAGTCACATCGGCATATAAAAGACCCCCAAATAACCTATTGGAAAAAGAAATCAACAACTTACTAGATGGAACAAACCCGAAAATCTGCATCGGAGATTTTAATTGCAAATCTCCAGAATGGAACAGCAGGATGGAAAACAGAAATGGCAGAAAACTGAAAGATCTCGCTGAAAAACATGAAGCTTTCGTTATTGGACCTGAAGAACCAACGTACCTAGCATTCGGAAATGGATTACCAGATATAATTGATATCGCAATTATGAAAAATATCACTAGAGAATTCTCGATAGAGACCTTGTGGGACGGAACCTCTAACCACAACCCCATCGAATTAACAATAGGAGATGGGCCAAGAAGAGAACTAATGCAAACTAGAGAATACACCGATTGGACGAAATATAGCCATCTGATACAATCGGAGGTAACAGAAATACCGACAATCAACACACCGGAAGACCTAGAAAGAGCAGTTGATAAACTAGAAAAGAATATAATAGATGCCTACAAAAAGAGCACAAAGAAAATAACGAGACCAGCACCGATACATCCACACGGTGATACACCCAGAGAAATCAAAGATCTCATCAGGGAAAATCGGAGACTAAGAAAAACATACAGGCTCAACAAAACAGATATAAATAAGAGAAATCTAAACCGACACAGCCAAGTCCTAAAAAATGCCCTGAAGGACATGAGCACAAATAGATGGAACAAAAGAGTTCAAGAACTAAATACTATCGATCATTCTGCATGGAAAATGCAAAAATGTCTGAGAAGAGAAAAGACTAAAATACCACCTCTCCACGGAGAAAGAGGAATGGCATATACGAATATCGATAAAGCAGAAGCACTGGCGGACTCGATAGAAAGAGAATCGAGAATAATTTACAGACCTGATGACGATAATGACGAGCTGGAAGATCTTGTAGAGAACAACGAAGAAGAAATGGACGAACCACCAGTAGACGACAAAATAGAAAAACCAACTTCTCCATTTGAAATAAAAGAGATAATCAGAAGCTTGAAAAATAGAAAATCTCCCGGAAGTGATAAAATAACGAATGCTATGTTGAAGAAATTACCTAGAAAAGGTATAGCTGCTCTCACAAATATTGCAAACGGTATAATGAGGACTGAACACTATCCGGAAAAGTGGAAAACTGCAGAAGTCATAGTGTTCAACAAACCAGGCAAAGATAAAAAATTCCCCCAAAACTACAGGCCGATAAGTTTATTGTCCGCCCTAGGAAAAGTAGTAGAAAGGGTAATCGCTATTAGGCTTACAGAAGAAACTGAAAATCTTAATCTCATTCCAGCAGAGCAATTCGGATTCAGAAGAGACCACTCAACTGAACAGCAATTACTGAGACTCACAGAATACATAACAGAAGGATTCCAAAATAAACAAGCAACCGGTCTTGTACTACTAGATGTCGCCAGAGCATTCGACAGAGTATGGAATGAAGGATTGATTTACAAAATAAGATATGCTGGATATTCAATGAAACTGTGCAAGTTGATTAGGAATTATTTGAGGAACAGAAGATTCTACGTGAAAGTGGAAGGAGAAAGCTCCACAACCAGATATATGGAAGCAGGGGTGCCTCAAGGGTCAGTACTTGGGCCGTTACTGTATAACATATATATTCACGATATACCAAAATCTCCAAGGACTATGCTGACACTATATGCCGACGACACAGGAATCGCAATGCGACATCGCAAGCCAGAAATTATAGAAGGAATGTTACAAGAAGCTATAGATGAAATAAATGACTGGTGTATTAAATGGAAAATAAAACTCAACGGACAAAAGAGCCAAGCGATATTACTGCAGAAGAGGAGACTAAGAACTACAACAAATCTAGAGGTAGATGGAGAAGAAATCGAATGGAAAAACGAAGCAAAATATTTAGGTATCACCCTAGACAAAGGTCTAACATGGAGAAGCCATATCAAACAAGCCGTTGACAAAACCAAGGCAGCGATGAATATGCTCTACCCGCTGATAGGTAGAAAGAGCCACATGTCAAAAGAGACAAAATAGAAAATAATCAAAGCCGTTGCTAGACCGCAACTGACTTATGGATCAGGTGCTTGGGGATTCGCGGCAAAAAGCCATATACAAAGAATTCAGGCAACAGAAAACAAGCTACTACGATGTGCCATAGATGCGCCTTGGTTTGTCAGGAACAAACAGATATATCGAGATTTGAAGTGGGAAACCATCACCGAATTTATGAAGAGGAAAGCTGAAAAGTTATTCGAAACAGCGAAGGAACATCCAAACGAAGAACTCAGGAGACTAGTGGACTACGATCCGGAGGAAGACAGAAGAAGAATGAGAAATTACAAAAGAAGACCGAGAGATCAATTGAGGAGAGATTAAAATGAGTACGACAACTTATTAAAACTATTTTAAGAAGAGATATCCGAAATGGACGAACATGAAAACCCTAGCACGACAATGTGCAAGAAGAAATCAACCGATTAAGGGATAAATGGTTTATAGGCAAATGCCCGGAACCAACAAAAAGCAGGTTAGGTTTAGTGGGTCGCGAACTCAGGAGAGTGAGTAACCCCACAGTGTTCCCTAGAAATGGGTTCCTCTGGGCGAGAGATAGAGCCCCGTGTTTTCACGGTCGCAGATTCCCCCTGCTATAAAAAAAAAAAAAAAAAAAAAAAAAAAAAACCTTCTGTTGCTCCTACTCCCGATTTTAGTAGTTGCTCAATGAATCGGTTGTCACGATGGCAATTACTACAGCGCATACACCAAGATTTTTGGCGCCGATGGCGACGCGAATATCTCCATACCCTACAGCAGCGAA
This sequence comes from Coccinella septempunctata, assembly GCF_907165205.1. Lineage (NCBI taxonomy): Eukaryota > Metazoa > Arthropoda > Insecta > Coleoptera > Coccinellidae > Coccinella > Coccinella septempunctata. The sequence goes on from NC_058189.1 coordinate 22,970,059, forward strand.
GCAAGTGGCTAGACTTCACTTCTCCGCCTCGCCTCGGTTCTCTTGTGTTGATCAAGGAAGATAATCTACCTCCTGGGAAGTGGAGCCTAGCTCGAATCGTAGCATTGCATCCTGGCGATGATAATGTCACTAGGGTCGCCACAGTGAAAACGATTTCAGGTTTTCTGACACGACCACTAGTGAAACTCTGCCCGCTCCCTGTTGAGTGATAATCTGATTTTTTTTGCTATTCCATTAAATTTTATATTAATTTAACATTGGGGATTTTCGTGGACAAGCAACAATTGCTTATATATATTTTTTTTCTCTTATTTTGCTATTTGGGTATTTATTTATAGTTATTTGGTATAAATTGCTCAGCAAACGAATGCCACCCATTCGTTCATTATATTTAATTTTTTTATACTTAAAATGTTGCAAACATTTTCCCGGGGCAGGATGTTTGGGAAACTAACATTAATTTTTAAAATGGAAGTTTTTCGCGCCACATGGTATCAGGGGTCTCCCTTCCTCGACCCAAGACGGGTAACACATGCATGAGATGAACAGAAGACGCAACAGTGTAAACATCGCTCGCTAAAAAAACCTGCCAAGAATCGCTCTATTTTTCGCTTCTAACACGCTAGTGAAGATAAATATTCCGCAAAGTGCCGTGCACGTGCCATTGTTCAGGAAGACAAAAAGGATTAACACCGTTGAACAGCAGACAGGTAAGATTCTTGATGCCAGATCGTTCGTTTGCCATTTTTTCTAACTAAAATACAATACAGTCCACATTTCTCTCTTATAAACTGAGTTTCCCCAACACTCTATTTAAATGAAATGGGATCATGTGGGTTTATTTCTTATATTAACAAGCCTACTAGAGTTACAGCAACAACAAAAACTCTACTCGATCATATAATGATCAGAACACAGAAGAGTACTAGTAAAAAAATCACTCTTCGTCCTTTTGTCTTTAAATTTTCAATGTCTGATCATTTTCCAGTGGGATTAGAACTCAACTTAAATGAAAAAATTGGTAGTGGTATTAAAACGGATGAAGTTAAGAAAATCGATGACAGGAAATTGTTGGGATTACTGAGGGAGGAGGGATGGTTAAAAGTATATGAGAAAGATGATGTGGAGGAATGTTATCGGGAATTTAAGTTTATTTTGATGACTCACATTGGCAATTGTGAACAGAAAACACATATAAACAACAAAAATAAGAAACTTAAACCGTGGATAACTCTTGGATTAATACATAGTATTCGTTGAAGGGATAAAATGAAATTAAATTCAAATAGAAATTACTCAGAAGAAAAGAAACTTCAATATATTGATCACAGGAAATTTTTCAATAAATTACTAAAACTAACAAAAAATAATTATTACTCTAACAAAATTTAATCAGCAAAGAAAGACTCTAAAAAAATTTGGAAAATAATGAATATCACAAAATCTAAAAGCAAAATAAATAGTATTATCAATGAAAAAAATGAAGTATTGACTCATCCAACTGACATTGTTGGCTCATTCAACGATTTCTTTTCCTCTATAGGAGGTAAAATGCAGGAAAAGGTCAAGAAAACAAAAAAAAAGATACACAATCAACATAACTAATCCAAAAACACTTTTCCTGGCACCAGTGAGCTCAAAAGAACTTATACTACTAATAGCTACCCTGAAGAATGATTCCTCACCTGGGTATGATGGAATTGACGCCAAACTCATAAAAAAGATACATACATATTTAGTAGAACCTCTCAAATATATAATCAATGTAACTTTTGCTAAAAACGAAATTTCCCTAGACTGGAAAACATCTAATATCATACCTATACATAAGTCAGGAGATAAACAATCTTTACAAAACTTTAGACCCATTGCACTCATCAATAACTTTGCCAAATTATTCGAAAAATGCTTAAAAAAACGCGTTATGGACTTCCTCGAAAAAAATAATGTGATCTTTAATAATCAGTATGGATTCAGATCAAATTTAAGTACAGAAGCGCCATATTCAATCAAACAAATGAAATAAATACGTATTTTATCGCAAATAAGAAGATCTTATCAGTATTTATCGATTTAGCTAAGGCTTTCGATACCGTTCCTCATGACAAATTATTGGAAAAAATGGAGTATCTGGGAATAAGGAGAAATGTGAATCTTCTTTTCAAAAATTACTTATCCAACAGGACACAAAGAGTGAAAATCGAAAATACTTATAGTCACGAGAGTTACCCCAATGGGTATCTCACAGAGTACTGTCCTTGGTCCTACACTGTTTTAGATTTATATTAACGATATTGGATCAATACTAAAAAATGCTAAAATAATTGCCTACGCTGATTATACGGTTTTATCGTTCTCAAGGTCCACTTGGCAGGAGGTATTTGGGAAGGCTGAACATGGTATTAGAAATCTGTATAGTTGGTTCAACTACAACCTTCTTAGTATAAATATCCTAAAAACGAAATACATTACATTCTCAATATCCGCCGTCGATATACCCCAAAATATGACCTTGAAAATTCACAGTGAAGATTGTACGAATTCTGAGTGTACATGCGAGCCCTTAGAAAGTGTCGACTGTTTGGTCGTCTTGTGAAATGGGGTTTGAGCGACAGCTAAATGTCATAAGCTTACGCGTTAACGAAGTCAACATTGGTGACATGGGATTGAAACGCCTGAGAACCAGTTCTCCACGCATAGTACGCATCTTGTAGCATAAGAATTCAGCCGATATAATTTGCGTTGCTTTCTTCGCTAATACCTTTTTTGATACTTCCGCATAGTTTGTGTTATTCAACACCGCATTTTGTTTTGTGCTTATTCAGCACCGCATATTGATTTGTGTTTATTCAACACCGCATTTTGAACATTAAAAGTTGGAGCAGACTTCCCGCAGCCAAGGGTCCCTGTGAAGAGCTGGGATTTTGAAGCTGAGATAACTTCACCAACACTGAGACGATCATTTCGGTAAGTCATCACTGTTGACCGCAAATTCCGTATATTTGTTTTATTTCATTCAAACATTTCGCTGTTGCTCCGGCTTCAAGCCCGCGATATTACAGTCCACATTTCTATCCAAATTAAACTGAGCTATCGGACGTAACATCGACAGTATTAAATATTTGGGTATTATCTTAGACAGACATCTCAGATGGAATCTTCATTGCAACTTCATCAATAAGAGAATGAGAAAATTGGTATACAGACTATATCAACTCAGAGATATTCTTAACAAAGAACTATTAAAGATGGTATATATCTTACTAGTAGAATCCATTCTGAGATACTGTTTGATTATTTGGGAGGGAGGATTCAATAACTCTTTACAAAGCGTAGTGACCACTCAGAAATTTATACTTAAAATAATACATAACAAACCCCGAAACTTCTCAACTGACAGATTATTCGAATTGGCTGATGTACTTTCAATTAAGGCTCTATATGTTCATTCCTGCATCAATTATTTGCCCAAAATACAACACCTATTAAAAACCCACGTACTACACCACCAGATCTAATCTTTTAAGAACCCATCTGTACATCAAGTCACACACGCAACGGACTGTAACATATGTTGCACCTAAGTTTTATGATAAACTTCCTAATACCATAAAATCATTGAATAACAACAAACGAAAATTCAGTAAACTAACCAAAAAATACATATGGGAGAACTATGGTACGTTTTTGAATATAATGCCATCTACATAATGAGTACTAATAAAAAATACTACTATTTTGGACAGTTATTTTTTTTCGTGTGATCTACCGGCGGGACTCTTTTTCGTCCGGCTCTCTGGGGGCGGTCTCTGGGCTCCTCATTTGCTCCATTCTGTTTTTGCATCCTTATAATTTGATGGTAGTTGAAGGGTTCACGACGCAGATATGGATTCATTCATTTCTAGTGTGAATTCAGTTGCCAATGGAACACTTTAATTGTTTATATGTTTATATGATGAATAAATTGATGAAATTGATGATTAATTTTATTCCAGGATATTCCCCTATATATCCTGGGTCTAGCCGACCCACAACTTATGAGCACGAGCCGTCACTGTTAGAGTGCAGAACAAGCAGGTTTCTATAGACCCATAGACACAGTTTTCCGAAGGCTGTGCATTGCAAAACAATCATAAGAACTTGAAAGAGAACTTTGCCTTCGAGCTGGCCCCATATCCCACGGCTCTGTTTTCCGAAGAGGGTATGCGGAAGGGCACAAAATCAAAGGTCCATGTCTCCAGCCCCCCCAAAATTGAATTTTCACCTTTTTTTGATGCTAAAGTTTTGTACTAGTTTTGTACCGAAATGTACCGTTGGAAAAAAGTTTTGTACCCCTAATTAGAATACTTTTGAAATTGCAAATTTTTCATATCTCAAAGTTTTGTACTAGTTTTGTACCGAAATGTACCGTGGAGAAAAAGTTTTGGCTGGAGACATGTTTTTGAAATAAAAAAGTTTCGGTTCCCGAAACAAGCCGAAACATGTGTATAGTTTTGTACCGAAATGTACCGTTGAAAAAAGTTTTGTACCCTAATTAAAATGAAGAAAATACGGAGTTCAGTTAGGCTCACCCCCCACTTTTGAAATTGCAAATTTTTTATACTTCTAAGTTTTGTACTAGTTTTGTACCGAAATGTAGCCTCAAGAAAAATTTTTGTACACTAAGATTAAGGGGTCTTAGGAAGGGTTTCAAATTAGGGGGGCTGAAGACATGGTTTTTGAAATAATGAAGTTTCGGTTTCGGAAACAAGCTGAAACATGTGCACTAGTTTTGTACCGAAATGTACCGTTGAAAAAAGTTTTGTACCGTATTTAAAATGAAGAAAATACGGAGTTCAGTTCGCGGTAACAATTGACATGCTCACCTCCTCCCCCTTTTGAAATTGCAAATTTTTTTCTTCCAACGTTTTGTACTAGTTTTGTACCAAGATGTACCCAAAAAAAAATTTTTTCACCCTAAGATTAAGGGGTCTTAGGAGGGAGACATGATTTCGAAATAATGAGATTTTGGTTTCCGAAACAAGCTGAAACATGTGTATTAGTTTTGTACCGAAATGTACCGTTGAAAAAAATTTGTACCCTTATTAAAATGACAAAAATACGGAATTCAGTTTGAGGAAACTGTAGACATGCTTACCCCCAATTTTTTTCATTTCAAAGTTTTGTACCGAAATGTACCGTCAAGAAAAAGTTTTGTAATCTAAGATTGAGAGGTCATAGGCCATTCTACGAGAAAACTGAAAATCTTCAATTTTCTGATAATAGTTGAATCTATACTAATAATATGGAAACACATTGACGTCTTTTTTTTAAAATCGTGTAGCATATTCTTACACAGACTCCAACCACTAGAGATAAAACACGAACAATCAACATACTATCAACATTGTTGATACTATGGTATGCTCTTCTTTGGTAAACTCACAACCTCTTTGTCTTTCAAGACTTTCTGATTCACAGAAAACGCTAACACATGGCGAAACAGTAAATAGGTTCTTTCTAAAGATTGATAATCTTCAGCAATATTGGGGTACTCAATTTATCAACAGAATGTTTCAGATTTCCCTTCTGTCATTTGACCATTTCTGAAGTAGGATTCAATTATAAAAGCTTTTTGCATTTGTACATTTCGGTTACAAAACTTCGAAAGAGAAAAAATTTTAATTTTCAATGGTGAGGGGTGAGTATGTGAACATTCCCTCCGAACTGAAATACGTATTTTCGTCGTTTCAATTACTTTTTTCAATGGTACATTTCGGTACAGAACTTTAGCGTTAAACAAGTGCAAAATTGATGACTTTTTTCAACGTCGCGTCATGTATTTCGTTCGGGTATTAGGTTAATCAAATTTGACTTTATCAAGAAGAAAATTATGATGTGTGCAGAAGGGAGATAAATCTAGGGACGGAGGATGTTGAGAAAAAAATTGAATTAGTCTCACAATTAATTTAGTTTTTACAACGCCAACGGTACATATCGGTACCAAACTAGTACACATGTTTCAGTTTGTGTCGAAAACCAAAATCTTATTACTTCGAAAAGATGTCTCCATCCCAGGAATTCCCCTAAGACCTCCAAATCTCAGAGTACAAAACTTTTATTGACGACACAAAACCAGTACGAAATTTTTACATAGAGAAAATTTGCTTTTTCAGAGGTGGGGTGTACTTGCCTATAACCCCTTGTTGAAAATGATAATTCACTCATTCTATTTGGGGCTACAAATTTTTTTAACGAAGGTACATTTCAGTATCGAAAAAGTACAAAACCAATATCCCATATCCCATACTCCTTGGTGTAAAAAAAAACACCCCTGAAGCCTCAATACTTTATACGGAGCACAGGTACACCCCCGGGGGTAGAGAATTGTGCCGTTTTTGTGACGGTACATTTCGGTACAAAACTAGTACACATGATTTAGCTCATTTCGGAAACCGAAATCTCATTATTTCGAAAACATGTCTCCAGCCCCCCCAATTTGAAACCCTCCTAAGACCCCTTAAACTTAGGGTACAAAACTTTTTCTTGACGGTACATTTCGGTACAAAAGTAATACAAAACTTCGAGATAAAAAAAATTTGCAATTTCGGAAGTATGGGGTGAGCCTGTCTACGACCCCCCCAAACTAAAAACCGTATTTTCATCATTTTAATTAGGGGTACAAAACTTTTTTCCAACGGTACATTTCGGTACAAAACCTTACAAAAAAATTTAAAAACTCAAATTTGGGGAGGCTGGAGACATAGACCTCAAAATCAACCTTCTACAGCGCTTTCACCCCTATCCCTGAAAATATTTCCATAATACTAACTACCTTTGTTGTTGTTGACGGAGGGCTTCACTTCGTCATCTGGCAACGTGACTTCTCTATCCGCGATATTGTTTCGGCCTACATTTCGCACAATCTTCGTCACTTTGGGAATCATGTAGCTATAGTGTTTGATGGCTACTCAGAGGAAGGGACTCGCAACAGCACAAAATCAGCACAGCAATTTCGTCGTTATACGATATGTGGATGTAGCGACATAATTTTTGAAAACGAAACACTTATGAAAGTTGGTCAGGAGAAATTTCTTATCAACTGTAATAACAAGCAGCGTTTGATCAGCTTCATCTGCGTTGGAATGCAGAGCCAAGGTATTGAGATAAAGCAAGCGCGGGACTACGCAGACTGCCTCATTGTCAGGACAGCCCTGGAAAAGAGCTAACAATATGAAAACGTCATAATTGCAAGAGATGAAATCGACTTGTTAGTTCTCCTCAATAGGCTGGGCTCCAACATAAAAACGTATTCCTCTAGAAAGGCGGCAGAGGTGGAACTAATTATCAACAGTTCTCTTCAACATCATTTAATCGAGAAAATCTCCCCTGGACAAGAACTATTCCTCCACGCCTTCACTTGTTGTGAAACAACCTTTGCTCTTTTTGGGCAAGAAAAACCTAAACTCCTTGCCATCATGGCGGAACAACAGCTGGCTGGTGTAGCTGCCAACTTCCTCAAATCTGACGCCACTCATGAGCAGATATCATCTGCTGGCAGTGAATGCTTGGTTGCCCTATACGGTGGTTGGGAGGACGATTCTCTTCTACGAGCTGTTTATTTGGTTCGCTGCTAGTGCCAAAGTCCAACCTGCTCGTCTGCCACCAACCCAGGAGGCTGCAAAGCAGCATTCATACCGAACGTATCACCAGGTTCAGAAGTGGTTAGGTATGAAAAAAGAGGCAACTGGAGTTGGAAAAGGAGCCCCTACTGTGCAAGTTTTGCCAGGGAAAGACGTGCCTCAATACGCCTCACGTTTTCATAGCAGAGAGCGAAGATGAAGATCAGTTGGACGTTCACGCTGAAAACGAAGACGAGATAGAGCCCGACCCAAGAGAGAAACCTAGGCATGCCCGATAACTAATGAATGGTTAGCATTCTTCTTTGTTTCATTTCAGATTCGATATTGACACCGCCAAATCATAAATACAATTTCATGTTTCAGGAGTCACCTGGCACCCTAGGGCTAGAAATAAACTATTACCTGATATAAATGTAGAGTTTCTTCATATAAGAATTGTTTCATTATAATTTTATACTTGTTTTTTGTTTCATGTATTTGGGATACGTATAGAAAACAAATTCTTCACGAATTTCATTTAAAAAAATTAACCTATTTTTCATCTTTTTGAGATAACTCAAGATCTATTAGACTCACAGACATTGTTTATGCTCAGATGAAAGCTTAATGAATGCTCTTCAACTTCTCAGTGTATTTCGAAGTTGCAAAATTGGCTTGATACTACTCACATATCTCCTAACAAAATACAAAAATTCAGCTTCCTGCAATTTTATCGGACCCAAAAATACCTGGCGCCTGGTCTAATACAAGGGTCAATTATTTGAAGAAAAATGAAGAATATTCATTGAGTTTCAAAATTTCAAAATATACCCCATTTACGATCCTCCCCACCTATTGAAGGGCGTGAGAAATAGTTTTCTCGACAAAAACATTGAATTTGGTGATGGAAAAACTGCCAAAGGGCAACTTATGCGATCTCTATATTACGTTGATAATGCTCCGAGCACTATCGGTGGACTGCAAGCCCTGCCAAATTTAACCGATGACCACTTAAATCCTCAAGGATCAAAAAAATGAAGGTCAAATATGCTGCTCAAATATTCAGCCATAAAGTTGCTTCAACATTATATTTGATCAGCAGAATAGGTGAACAATAGTGAATATATTTTCCTCTTTTTTCTGTTCTCTTTCCCAACAATAATTTTTGTTATATGATTTGTCAACCACAAGATGATAACTAATAATAATCGTCAGTCCAATGCCAATGCACGAATGTGCATATTTGATATTTCGAGATAAACGCGTTTCAAACATTGAAGACATCCTCCATCTGACACTCTCGTGAGATGCAGAGTGAAGGTCTCTGGTGAAATGCGTTCCGGCTGGATAGGGACTTTCGTGTTTCTGAGATTGAATATTTGAAATTTGTTTACAGTTACAATGATGACTATTGGAAAGGCGTCAGTGAAACAGCTGAATCGCTGTTTTTCTTTGATCAATTATTTGATTCCGTGAATGGAAATCAGGAAAAGGCAGTTCATGGGAAACCCTTGAGATGTGGAATCTCAGACTCCAGTCCCCATATAAACTTCTGCAAAGAAGCAGTAAATACTTTGCAGACTATAGAGTTTTGCTCCACATCTATTGCAGAGAGGAGTAAACCCCCCAGTTTAAAAAATTGGGTGTTTTCTATAAAAAACTTTTTTATATATGGAAATTTTTGAGAGGGAAAGGTTTCAAGTTCATGTCAGGACGTCAGTTCAATCAGGATCCACTGGAAAATTTTTTCGGTCAAGTCAGGAGTCATGGAATTTTTGCTAACAACCCTACTCCTACTTCATTTTCCCAAACCTTTCGGACAATGATCATCAACTCGGGCATTACTATATATAAACCCGGTATTAGCTGTGAGAATGACCAATTGCATTTTCTATTTGTGGATATAAAGAACTTGAAACCAGCTCAGCCAGAATCATATAGGGAAGTGAATGAAGCCCTCTCAATATAAGTGCCAATTATCAAGGAGTTTCATCCAACCAAGCTCTGGAATTGGAGTTGGTACAATTGTAAGTGGCTTCATTTTGAAAAAATTCGAAATTCTGTGAACTGCAGAAAACGCACAGAATGCTTATTTTCAAATGAAGAATCGGGAAATAATATGCTTATCAAATATTGGGAATTCAAAACAAGCGATACTCCCCCTGGTGTCAATTTTTGTAAATAAAAAGTTAATGCACTTTTGCTTGTTTACATCGAGAAACAGAGAATATTTTGGGATCTCAATAAGATCTTTCATAAAAAATAATCTTAATCTGTTGAAAATATTTTTATCTATCTCGTGATAATAAGGAAAGCTTAGTGAAGTTTTCATGATTTGCGTATCCTTCGAGCATAATGAAAGTTTTGTACATTTCAATTCAGTTACGAAGAATAAGAGGTGAATTGAATAACCTGGATATATAACCTCAAAAATCTGTTTACATCAGACATACTTTTTCATCTAGTAAGTGAATATACATATGAATTTCGATAACATTCACACAAAATTCATTCAGAGAATCATTTCTGATACCCAGTTCAACTTGGACAAGTTTTCTTAGCATCTTGCAATTTTAGCCATTGTATATAATGGAGAAGGTAAAATATCATTGTTGTGGCTACCATAAATCAATTCTCTCCTTTATGATCGTGTAAAGAGCCAAGAAATTCGGATTCAAAAAATATTGCTCTTATTTATCAGCTGATTCAGAACATACTCGAAATTTTTTTTATAAATCCCCTTCAAAAATGACAATTACTGCTTTATTTTTTTATTTCAAACTGTCAACACCATGTCGCTGCAATCTACATTTGAATTCCCAATAGGGAATATCACAATGGGTGGGAAAAAAGGCTGAAATATCCAAGTGATGGGTTTGCTTGATATTTAAATAACTTATTCAAGCTAATTCGAGATTTTCTCGAAATAAAATCAGAAACGGGAAAATTTCTGAAAGAATTGCACCTCGCATTGAATAATTTTCATTCATGCAAATAAAACAATTGACGATATCAAAAAATTCTCAATTATGACTATAGTGCATGCATGGTGCAGAACTGTGAATAGATTTTTGAATGGAAAAGATTCTAGACCATATATGGGTGGAGATCTGATTAAAATTGCCGCAAAAAAATTTTATTCAAGGAAGAAAATATTAGAAAGGGGTGCCAAAATTCTCTGAACAGCATATTTTTGCCAATTCCTTGTTTGAAAATAAATTTTCATCTTCATCAAATCAATGTTTAACAATTCTTCCACTTCTTCCACTATGCTATAGCAGAAAAAAGATTTCAATTCGTAAGTCGAATGTTATGTGCAACCAAAATATACCGATTTCAAGAATTTTTCTTTTTTTTTATATATATTTCTCTGTACATTGGATGAATATATATTTTATTATATTGCATTTGTTTTATATCTTCACCTGAAATACGTTTTGTATAAGTATAAGTATAATGATATTTGAATTTTAGAACTTCTTCTTCTTGATGTGCCATATCCGTTCACCGAATGTTAGCAATCATGTTGGCTATCATTACTTTATTCACCGCTGTTCTAAACAGCGTAGTAGTTGATTTTCCGAACCACTGTCGTAGGTTTTTCAACCAAGATGTTCTTCTTCTTCCTGGGCCTCGTCTTCCCTCAATCTTGCCCTGAATTATCAAATGCTGGATGTTATATATTTCAGGATGTCTCATAACATGGCCGAAGTATGAGAGTTTTCTAATCTTGATGTGTTGGGAACGATTTCTTTATTTTTCCTCATTCTGTTCATAACCTCTATGTTAGTGACCCGACCCATCCAACTTATTCTCAGCATGCGCCGGTACGCCCACATTTCGAGAGCTTCCAGTCTTTTTAAAGTGGTCTATGTGAGAGTCCAAGACTCCACTCCATACAACAGCACTGAGAACACGTAACATCGGACCATTATTATTCTGAGTTCAATTTTAAGTTCGTGTCCACACAACACTTTCCTCATACGTATGGAGCTCTTGCTTGTTCAATTCTAGATTTTATTTCCAGTGAATGGTCTCAGTCCTCGCTTAATAATTGTCCCAGATATTCAATCTTCTTCACCCTTTCGAGTTTACTTCGGCCGATCCACAGTTCTGCATGTCTAGTCGGTTCCTTAGTTACAACCATCAGTTTGGTCTTTTTGACGTTAAGTTTAAGACTGTACCGGCTGCATTAAATTACTATTTGATCTAGGAGTTGTTGAAGGCCGTTAATATTATCTTCCAGTAGAACGGAATCATCTGCATATCTCAAGTTGTTTACAATTACCCCATTAATTTTTATTCCTTCTGCGATATTCTCTAAAGCTTCTCGGAATATTGTCTCCGAGTATAAATTGAAAATCAATGGTGACAGAAAGCAACCTTGCCTCACCCCTCTTTTTATTCAGATGCTTTCGGTCATATTATTTCCTTCTTTCACGTTGGCTTTTTGCCAGTACAGGTTGGCAATGATTCTCAAGTCCTTGTCATCAATTCCTGTTGTTTTCAGTATCATTTTTTCGTGTTGCACCCTGTCAAACGTCTTCTCGAAGTCAATAAAGCAAATAAATACATCACAGTTCATATATCGACATCTTTGAGTCAGCACTTGTATACTTGTATTATTTTTAGAAACAACTTTAAGACATGACTCATCAGACCTATGGTGCGATGTTCACTGCAATTTCTAGCCTTTACCGACTTAGGAATCGGGATAAACGTCGACATCAACCAGTCAGAGGGTATATGTGCTCCATCGTATATTGAATTAAACAACCTAACCAATAATGCAACTGCTTTATCTCCCAATATTTTCAGAATTTCAGTAGGAATTTTATCTAGTCCCGTTGCTTTCTGGTTTTCTGCTAATTTAATGGTTCTCTCTATTTCAGCCCTGGTAATTGGTAGTCCAGTTATGTTTTCCCGTACGCCATGATCCGCGTTTCATCTTCAAATAGCTCTTCAATATATTCTACCCATCTTTTTAGTTTGTTCTCTGTTTCCACGATTAAGCTTCCATTCTTGCCCAATATTGCATTAACACTGTTATGTTTATACCCTCTCGTTGTTTTAACTTTTTTATACAGGTTTAAGTCATCATGTATTCTCTCACACTCTTCAATCTCTGCACATTCGTTGGAGAAGTACACCACTTTCGCATGTCTGATTTTCCTTCTTATTTCTGAATGAAGTTTCCGGTAGTCATCATCATTCCCTCAGACTTTCTGTTGTCTTCTGTCTTCCATTAGATTCAGAATTTCTTCCGTCATCCAAACTTTTTTCCTGGGTTTCCTATCTGGTTTCAATTTACTGTCCATTGCATCTTTTATAGTTTTGGCGAACCGGTCCCACTGTTGATCTATTGAGGTTAGAGATTCTTGTAGTACAGTTTCTATGGCTTCATTTATCATATTTATCACTTCTTCTCTGGTCATCTGATCTTTTAATTCGCTCAGATCCGGTCTTTTCGTGGTATCCAATTTGCGCACCTTCTTAAGCCGGCATGAAATCTTAGCGAGCAGAAGAGAATGGTCAGAGGGTACATCAGGTCCGGGATACGTTTTTACTGATGTGACTGCGTTTCTGTATCGTTTCTTGATTGTGATAAAATCTATTTGATTACGAATTATGTGTTCTGGTGAGTCACCAGGTGCTTTCCAGGTATAGAAGCGACGTTTGGGAAGCCTGATATATGTGTTCATGATTGCCATTTCATTATCCAAACAGTATTGAACAAATTTGTCTCCACGTTCATTCCTGACACCCAATCCATACTCTCCGACAGTATCTCCCACTTTACCGTTACCAACCTTGGCGTTAAAGTCACCCATTAGTATAGTCATTGTATTTGTCTTTATCTTACTCATTACTGTGTTTAAGTCTGAGTAAAATTGCTTTATCTCTTCTTCATCGCTTGCGCTTGTTGGGGCATACACTTGTACGAAATTAATTGGCACCGGTTCAGCGCGGATCTGTAACATAATGATTCTATCTGAGACTGGTATGAAGGCCATAACTGATCGATCGACTTCCAATGATAAAACAAATCCAACTCCATTACGGTTGTTAGTACTTTCATCTCCAGCATAGTAAACTGCATGTTAGTACGATATTAACCTTCCCGTATGAGGCCACCTCATTTCACTAATTCCAAGTATTGATATATTCAATCTCTTCATTTCCTTGATGGTATTATTGAGTTTCCACTCTCATACATACTTGTCACATTCCACGTTCCTACGTTTTTATTGCACGATTTTCCAAATTGGATACTGGCTGACCGAGAGATTCTTCGCTCCCCTGCCCCATTTAAGAGGCGCCCGTACTCGGGGCCATTTTTTGAATTTGCAGCCATTATCATGATTTCTACTAGTGGTACTCTATGAGTCTTTAATGTAGTGGTTCCCCGTTGCCTTCTGCATCTCCATGCCGTTGACTATTCTATAGTTCATCCGCCTTTAGGATCAATTTCTCGATCCAAGGCCAAGAAGGTGCCCTTTTCTCTTCATGGCCACCCGTAGCTGTTGGCCAATTAGAGGGGACTACTTAATCCGGCAGTCATTCGGTCGACAGAGCCTCGTTAGTTATCCTGCAGGGTGCACCCCGAGCAGGTGAGGTTGTCATTTGGGCTGGTATACGTTCATATTACCATCACCCCCACACCCTTCTAGGACTTATTGAGCCATTTCCATCATTTTGGATCATTCTCTAGAGAATTCTCTCAAATGAATAACCCATTTTTTATCATTCTCTAGAGAATTCTCTCAAAAGAATAATCCAAAATTATCGAAATAGCCCAATAAATTGTCAATCATCTCTTCGACAATGCTTTGAATTCCCGCAAATTACGATTAGTTCAGCATACAAACACAGTAGGTGCTGGTATTAGCCCGACCAGGCTTCAGTACGTACGTTGGCCATCTAGAGGGATTAGTTTATCTATGCATAGGATTATGTGGAGTTCAAGAACCATAATGCATTTTCACCGGTCGCTATGGTTACGCCATCCTACTAAAAATTCAACACTGAATCGAAAAGCAGGAAGAAGGATTAAATTTTTTTTCTATGTTGAATTCATGTGAATAGCGACATATAATACATTTTTGGAATCAGCAAAAAAATTGCAGCAGAATGAAAGAACTTTCAATTATAGTTTATATTTGAAAAATCAGAAATCCCTGTCGTATCTCGAAAATGGCTGGATCAGGAAATTAAATAATATCATATTCGAATTACTCATAAAAAGTGCCTGTTAAATGTAACAACGGATTTCGAATAGGAGTTCGAATAATCGAGTTATTCAGCTTCATTGTAAATGACAATTTCTGAATTTTCGTTCATAACTCAAAATCTATGAATGTTAGGCTGGATCTGTTTTCAGTTCTGGATTAGTCAAGAAAAAGGGGCTAAAGAATGTGCCGTCTGTTTTCTTCTAGCTGCTGTAGTTCTCGAGATCCCTTCAGTAGACAACGAATTTTGCCCACCCTGAACGTGTACACAGCATTCGAAACTCATCATAGATAAACTTTCTACTTATTAACTAATGGGTTATTACCAACTAAAATTCGATTTTCCATATCTACCCGAGATGTAATAATTCTTGAATGGAATATATATTATTTTTCTCTTTCAATAAAAATGGATATTTGTGAAACCTAGAAATAATTCAGTTGCATAGTCAACAATATCACCCACAACGTCCAGCGAAAACAGTGTTTTCATATAGATGTTGAATAGAATGTGTCTCAAGTGGGATCCCTGTGGAAACCGACAGTTCATCTCCTTTTCATCACTCACCACATCACCAATCCTCACACTCTGTTATTTACCTGTTCCTTCATTCTTAGATTGAAGTTTCTATTTGTTCTACCAACCCATCGAGATAGAATAGAGAGGAGACGCTATGAGACTCAATAGCGCTAGAAAAAAACGGTACAACTAGGCGTGGCTAAGTCTGGGACCAATATGGCGGATAGAACAGGGTCGGATTAACTAAACTTTCAACTTTATTTTTTTTTTTTCATTCCGAGTCATTCGCTTGACAGGAGAAGACGTGCTACAGTGCTCCTAGTGCTATAAAAGAGAAAGCGGACGAGAAAGTCATAGTGCCGTAAAAGTGAAAGCGGAGGTGAAAATGCCCACTAACAAAGCTACGGAATATTTGATTCCGTCTGTGAAGTTTGTGTAGGTTCTATATTTGTTATCAGAATTTTAATTCGTTAAAATTTTCAAAGTTGGTGTTCATCCTAAGTGTCCAGAGAATTTTTTTTTCTCGTTGGTACTGCAGAAAACATCAGGTGAGCTTATTTTTCGTATTTTTCCTTCTGATTTTTCTCATAGCGTAGAGAATTTTTGATGAGTCGTTTTGTTTTTTGTGTTGAAAAATTTTATTTCCAATTTCTTTGAGTAGCAAAGTAATTATTAATTAGATTTTAAAATGTCTGACCATTCGGACTGCGATTCCGTAATGGAAGAAGACGCGCCAGAAATCGCTAATGTCGTGTCCGAACACGATATTTTGAGAGAGGAGAACGCAAGTTTGAAAGCGAGGGTGAATGAGCTAGATAGATGCGTATCTAGTTTAGTTGCTGAGATAAAAAATCTCAGAGAGAGGCTCGAGTTGCAGGAGGGAAATAAGGAAAGTCCTTACTCCAAAGCACTCAAAAAGAACATTATTTTGAAAAATGTCCAAGAAGTGACCTTACCGGTTCAAAAACAGAAGATGGAGGTGGTCAAAACCCCTCAAAACAAAATTTCTCCACCCGCCAAAAGAGTGAGAAAGGATAGTTCCTCGTCCAATGAAGACTCAAACAAAAAAAGAGTCTTGGAAACCCCAGCCCAAGAGAAAACCACTCCAGTGGAGAGGAAAGAGAAAATCCCCCCAGTTACCCTGAGAGGTACGTCCGAATGGACGTCAATTTCCAACGCGTTAATGCGAAACGGCATTAATTACAGCAGAGCGACTACTGTGAAGGACGGAATTAGGGTCGTCCCACAAACCCCACAAGATCATCGAAGGATGACTGAATTCCTCCACAAAATCAACAGAGAGTTTTACACTCTCCAACGAGAGGAGGAAAAGAAAATTTACGCGGTAGTGAGATACCTACCGCTGGATGCAGATATCCCGACGATCCTTGACGACCTCAAGGATCAAGGGATCGTCGATGCTGAGGTCATAAGGATGACCTCAAATATAACAAAAAAGCCGATGCCCTTATTGCTGGTTAAAACCCAGAATAAGGGTATCTTCGAGGTGAGAAGGCTCTACAACATGAACTGTGTTGTTGAACCTAAGAGAAGGACGACCGGGCCTGGACAATGTTATCGCTGTCAGCGATATGGACATGCCCAAAGTAAGTGCACTTTTCCATGGAGGTGCGTGAAATGCTCCGGTAATCACAGCTCCAAGGAGTGTACGTTTACCAGGGAGAACGAGGAGCGAAATGTTTCTTGTGTTCCCTGTGGAGAGCAAGGACATCCAGCCAGCTACAAGGGATGTAGCGAATGGAAATTGGTCACTAAAAAAGCCAAGAAATCGCCAAGATCAAACCAAACCAGCTCGAGGCCAACACAAAATACTCCGAAGCCAGCCCAAAACTCTTCGGAAGTGAAGAAACCCCAGGAAACTGCAACCAAAGCAGTCAAAGAGACGAAGAAACCAGAGAAAAAGACGGAAAAGGCAAAAACCGTCAAAAAAGCCGAAACCAGAAAAGGAATTTCTGGAATCACTGAGGAACTGGATAAGTTCACGAAAAATCTCCTCAGCACGATGATGCAGAATCTGGAGAAAGAGATTGAGAAGAAGATGCAGCAAATTATTAAGAATATTAAATGGCTGATACGACGATAAAGAACAATCTCATAATCGTCTCTTGGAACGTCGAAGGATTGAGAGCCCGCAGACCAGAATTCGAAGAACTGATTGAAGAGAAGAGACCGGATGTCATAGCTCTCCAAGAAACAAGACTTAACCCCAACGTTCGGATAGCATTTCCCAATTACGATATCTACAGAAATGATAGACCTAACAGCACAGGTGGCGTTGCTATACTGGCTAGAAAGAATATGAATCACCATTTCGACCAAATATTCAATGGTCAAGAAGTAGAAGCAATATCGATTATTGTGAATACCAATCGAGGACAAGTGAAGATTATTTCGACTTATAAATCACCGGATAAGGACATGCTGGAAGAGGATCTGAAAATGCTACTAGAAGGAAGATACCCGAAAATCATAATTGGTGATCTTAACTGCAAATCGCAGGAATGGAATAGTAGGGTGGAAAATACCAACGGGAGAAGACTGAAGATTTATGCTGAAAAACTTAATGCAGTTGTGATAGGACCTGATATACCGACCTACATACCAAGAGTAAATGGACTACCCGATGTACTGGACATTGTCGTAATGAAAGACATCACTGGAGAAATCAGCATTGATACAATAGAAGACGGAACTTCAGACCACAATCCCATAGAATTCATAGTGGGACATGGCCCAAGAAACGAAGAAGAGACACAAACCAAGGATCGCACAGACTGGGAGAAATATAAGAATTTACTTCAGGAGAAAATAACGGAAATTGCTCAAATAAACACCCGGGATGAATTAGATGAAGCAGTTGAAAAATTGGAAAATCAAATAAAAGAAGCCTATGAAGAAAGACCCACGAGAATAAGGAAACCAATTCCGAAACATTCACATGGAGATACGCCAAGGGATATAAAGGAACTTATAAAAAAGAACAGAAGACTCAGGAAAATCTACAGAACAACAAAAAGAGAAGAAGACAAGAAGAAACTGAATAAGCATAGTCAGATATTGAAAAATGCTTTAACAGAACTGCGTAATAACAGATGGCAGCAGAGATTAAGGGAACTGAATACAATAGATCACTCGGCTTGGAAAATGCAAAAACGCTTACGACGAGAACAGACAGTTATACCTCCACTGCATGGAGCAAACGGAATGGTATATACGAGACTTGAAAAAGCCGAAGCACTTGCCGACTCGATTGAGAGAGAAGCCAGAATAAATTACAGAAATGATGATGACAATGAAGATCTAGAAGAAGAAGTGGAGGCAAACGAAGAACTGATGATGGAACCACCGGAAACCGAAATCATTCCAAAACCGGCTTCACCAACAGAAATCAAAGAGATAATAATGAAACTGAAAAACCGGAAAGCACCGGGAGAAGATAGGATAACGAATTATATGTTGAAGAAATTGCCTAGAAAAGGAATAACAGCCTTGACGAATATAACAAACGGAGTGATGAGGACCGAATACTACCCAAAGAGATGGAAAACTGCAGAAATGATAGTTTTCAACAAGCCTGGAAAGGAACGGAAATTTCCTCAAAATTATAGACCAACTAGCCTACTATCAGCACTAGGAAAAGTCGTCGAGAGGGTTATCGCCAAAAGGCTGAATGAGGAAACAGAAATGTTGAAGATAATTCCACCCGAACAATTTGGATTTCGACGAGAACACTCGACTGAACTCCAATTACTACGGCTCATAGAATACGTCACCGAAGGAATGCAGACCAAACAAGCCACAGGATTAGTTCTGATGGATATCGAGAGAGCTTTTGATAGAGTATGGCACGAAGGCCTAATCTACAAGATGAAAAAAGCAGGATATTCGACCAAGCTATGCAAGATTATAAGGAACTTTCTGAGGAATAGAAGCTTTTATGTGAAGATAGATGGAGCAACCTCTCAAACCAGACAATTGGAAGCGGGAGTGCCTCAAGGATCGGTACTTGGACCTCTGCTTTACGTAATATACTTTTATGATATCCCGAAGAATGCTAGAAATATGCTCACCTTGTACGCAGATGACACAGGAATAGCGTTCAGACATCGACGCCCAGAGATCATACACCGGAGACTGCAGGAAGCCATAGATGAATTACTCAAATGGTGCATCAAATGGAAAATCCAAATATATGGAAGAAAGACTCAAGCAATATTACTGCAAAAGAGAAGATTGAGGATGGAAGAAAACCTTGAAGTTGATGGAGAAGAGGTTGAATGGAAAAATGAAGCAACATACCTAGGAGTGACGCTTGACAGAGGACTTACATGGAAAAACCACATCAAATGAGCTTTTGACAAAACAAAAGCCGCAATGAGTAAACTTTATCCACTCATAGGCAGAAGAAGTCATATGAATAAGAACATCAAGTTGACGATGATTAAAACTATTGCGCAACCACAACTCGCATATGGATCGGCGGCATGGGGCTTCGCAGCCAAGACCCACATCAAGAGAATACCGGCCACTGAGAATAAACTCCTTAGAATGGCGATGGACGTACCCTGGTTTGTTAGGAACAAACAAATCTACAAGGACTTGGAATGGGAACCAGTTACAGAATTTATGAAGAGAAAGGCGGAAAGGATATTCGACAAAGCCAAACAACATCCAAATGAGGAACTACGAAGATTAGTCGACTACGATCCAACGGAAGAAGCTAGAAGGTCAAGAACCTACCACCGAAGACCGAGAGATCAGTTAAGGATTTGAATGTAACCAAAGAAGAGCTTCACCTATAAAAGCTATAGGCAGCATACAACTATCAACACGACTATGATCGTGTGAGAGTCCAGAAACCATAAGAGTCAAATGGTTAATAGGCATATGAAGAAGCAGTTAAGGGTTTTTAGTGGGTCTCGAGCTCAGAGAGTGAGAATCCCCACACTGTTCCCCCTCAGCAGAGGGTGTGTTCGTCTGTTCGCAGATTTTCCTCCTGCTACACCAAAAAAAAAAAAAAAAAAACTTTCAAGGAGATTATTGTATAGGTATATTCTTGAAAGTGAGCACCCAAACAAAGTTTTTACAAGGTTTTTGAGAAATCTGAATAAAATTTGACAATTTTTACTAGTTTATAACCAGATGAACAAAAGGGAAACAATATAGATTTGTGAAAGTAAATGATTTATTGGCCTTTAAACAAAATGATCTTATTATTATAGTGCCTCATACAAACTTTTTCATTTCGCTTCCTTTTCATTAAATATGTCCTTTTTACAATAATATATTTATAAACAACGCTTTTAATTGATAAATATCTGTGACCAGTAGAGATTGTTTTGAACTATGTACACCTAAATCTAAGAATACATTTGTATTGGTGAATTCTCTGAGTATTCTATTGGTCAAAATATCCAAATAACATCTTTAGATGGATATTGAGAGTAATTTTCTTTTCCTGGGAGAATTCTCTTTAAGAGAGTTCATTTGATTTTAAATTCTTGGTAAATCGTCAGTTTTTTGTGGACTAGTTTCAGAAGTTGGTAGAGCAGATTTATTTACTACTGCGTCAATAATCTCCGTTTGGTGTGAAATCACAATATCAGAAAAAATTCTTATTTTTGGTGGTCGAACTGCTTCCTCCTATAATGGAAAGAAATTCAAGTATATTCCTATACAAAAGTATATCTAGCCTTTACAAAATAAGGTAAACTTCCTCATTTTCTTTGCTTTCAGGCTTCAGGAAAAATTAAAATTCCACAACAACAAATTACTTTCTCAAAATCAATCATCATATAAACGTGTAGGTATTCTTCATACCTACCTCATATATTGTGGGAACCGCATTTCGTTACAAACGAACTAAGCTTTGTGATGTCCGATCAAAAGATTCTGCTGTAAAATGTTTGGAACAAAACACCTCATAATTCGAAGATTGCCAGATTCCTCGTTTAACAAATTTCACCCAAGATATACGTCTCAGTGGGTCTTTAGGAAATCTGTTAAAATAAAGTTAATCGAATATCGAATATTTTCTTCAGTCGATAATAATATACCTTACTATCAGCTTATCAAGATAGAAATGAAAGAATTACGAATACGGATCTGTTTATTACCTACTAATTCTTACCTATGAAATGTTATTCCTGTGATTTTGTTTTTATCTACCTCGTCTCTGCTGGAACAACTACGTAGAGAACATGACACCATTTCATTGTCCAATATAAATCGGGAAAATGAACGCAATTATGTAAATGTGATCAGAATTGAACTGTAAAAAACGCAAAACTGACAGAAAATTCATGAATGTCAGAGTCTCGTACCAATATGGCGGATCTGATACCATTTTAGTCGAACGATGACTTCTCTCTATTATTCTATCTCGATGAATCAACCACTGCACCACACGTTTCACATATAAATTTATAATCTCCACTTTTTTCTAACGGGAGGTCGGATCTGTATTATTAAAAAATAAATTTCCTATATTGAAGCTATCTTCACCGTACTACCCTTCTCCGACAACCTTGCAACTTTATTAGACAAAGCTCCAACATAGCTCATAGGAAAATATTTCTTGTTTTCAACAGTAGGGAAGTGATTCCTCAATAAACCTTTGTACATCTTCTTATTCAATAATCTGTCAGTAATTTGTTCTTCAAAATTGTTCTTTTTTTGCAAATTTTTTCATTGTTCCTATTTCTTTTTTAAAATTTTCTTCGTTCAAAGGTATATTCACTACTTTTTCCAATAAGATGTTGAAGGCTGCTACTTTGTTCTGTGTATTATGTTATGGATATCGCAAATTAAGGCCAATGTTCATGAATCATATCATATCTCCGACACTAATAGCCTCAAGATACAAAACAAACAAGTGTTCTGAAAAACCTGGATGTCCCTCATTCACCATTTGACTATGTTGGTCAACGACTCATATAACACCCTGTAGAGTGAGGAATATGTACCTATTAGTTCTCTGATTCCTAACTGTTTGTAACGGAACATAATATTACAGACATTAATCGCGGTGCTTATGCGAGCTGTTCAAATTGCGTGGAAAATAACAACCGTTGCTTCTAATGAGATAATTGGTGAATTGGGGTGGAAGCGCCCTTACAGACGCGGTTTGAAGATGAATGGGAAAGTATAACCTAGTTGCTAAATGGGTTGAGACCCAAGATAAATCAACGGCGCACTCACCCTGTCATTGAAATAAATGGGAAAATCCGATGGGATTATGGTCGATTATCACTTGACTTGTTCATTTTGACTTTACATTATTTGTCTTGAACAGCAGATCTGCAGATCTAGAGAGATTTTAGGCCTTGGAGCAACCTTTGATCTCCATCAAAAAATTAATTCAATTGTAGCAACGTCATGTGGGGTATTTGACTTATATATATATATATATATATATTCTGTTGCCTTCAATTGCAGAACAACTGAAAACATAACGGCGAACATGTTGAACATGTTTTAGAATTCAGTCAGCTATTCACAATATTTCGGATTATTTTGTCCGGTGTTTCGGTCAATATTCGACAGTCCTCTT
This sequence comes from Coccinella septempunctata, assembly GCF_907165205.1. Taxonomy (NCBI): domain Eukaryota; kingdom Metazoa; phylum Arthropoda; class Insecta; order Coleoptera; family Coccinellidae; genus Coccinella; species Coccinella septempunctata. Next base: position 22,992,982 of record NC_058189.1, read on the forward strand.
AAGGGATTAGCTCGTTTTTTACCGACGAAGTTATTCATTCAGTTCAACATCATCTGAAAAGATTTGACAGTTCCATTCACCAAATCATCGAACTCGTTCCATTTCCCCAGTTCGGATATACTAGAACTAATTTTAGTCTGCCTGGGCCTGGATTAGGTGAAGATTGAAATCTCAAACTTGATTTCTGCTCATCTGCTGAAAATATTTCCATACTGTAACGTTTTCCGGGTTAATTAAATTGTCTTCTTTCACACAATCAGTATGATTGCCATCTATTTTTTTAGGTTTTTGCAAGTCTTATATTCTTCAATAGTGGCAGTTACCGAACTAATATTGGTGAAGACCTGAATATCAGCCGGCTATGAGTACAGCAATAAATATAATCAGCAATCTTATATCCACCCATTTGTCCCATTTGTTGGCAAGATATATTAAATTCCCCAGAAGTGAAATGGAAATGAAAAATGCTGAGGAAGGGTAAATTTTATAGTATTTTTCTAATTAGCAATTCAATTTCTGATCACAATAGTTTCAGATTCCGGAATGCAAATCTGGAATTTCCTAATGCAATAGGTAGGTACTATTGATTGTACCCATGTTGCAATAAATTCCCCAAAAACTGATCACCCAATTCAACCAGCAGTTTCAGACATCAACAGAAAGGGATCTCATAGTATAAATCTTCAAGCTGTTAGTGTGAACTTTATCAAAAACTACCAAACATCGAACCAAGAAATATGAATTGATATATTAATAGTTCTATGAGAATTATGTGTTTTTTTCCATGAAATGACAATCTTACCCTTCAAAACAGTGTGGTCAGCTCAAACATTTCATTATTTTCCAACAATATTGCTATGGCCAAAACTCATAACCAATCTTGCGTAAAACGGTGAACAGAATATCTGTTCGCCCAGTCATATTGTTATAATTATAACAATGTAGTAGATTAAGCAATGTTATAACAAGATGCGAACAGAATCGACCTGAATATCTGTAACGAATAACACACAATATTACACACATCGTATATTACTTCAAATAACAAACAATCGACATTTAACCATGAAACCTAAAAATCGGAAATCAAAATTACATCAGCTCACCTTGTGAATAAGACAACGTGATGTAAGTCATTTGATAAATTCAAACTCGTGGTGAAGTTTCAAATAAAAATTTTATTTCATCTCGGGGATTCAAACAAAGTCTCTGACGTATCGGTCACAGGTTCATCCATTCGAATATAGAACAGAACTACACAAGATGGAAAGTGAAACCTATCTCAGAACGCGCATTCATTGAATTCCGGTATCTCTTGATAAATAGCATCTCTTTGAAATTCTTTTCGAACCAATTGTTCTCCTTGGTCAGAATTTTTGCGTAATTAAAATCTAACTAGTGTCTTTCAGACGCGGTATGCTGTGAAAGCACTGTGGTGTTGGACTGTTCCATGCAATCTGATTGATGTTGCTTGATCCTGCCACCTAAATACTGTTTGGTTTGTCTAATATATGTACTGCACAATCTCTACATTTCACTCTATAAACCAGACCCTGATTGTCTGTAGTCTGGATCCCTGTCCTTGAGCCAGAAAAATAGTATTCTGACGGTCTTTCTATAATATGAGAGGAAAATCGATGAAGAATTCCGCATAACTTTTATCAACTACTGGCTCAATCCTGGTTTATATATGTTACGGGCAATGTAAATAATTGGGCATTGTTTATAATGCCCGGGCAATTTAAAAAGTGCCCAAAGGGATATGACAAAATGATAAATTATGTTGCAAATATTACATTGCCCGGTCATTATGTATAATGCTAAAAATCAGGTGGGCAATTTGAAAATTATATATTATTCAAATTTCTTATAAAAAATAACAAATTTCTGCATACCTGACTGACAAAGTAACAAACAAAACATAACAAATAAAATTTCACATGGTGACAAACAAACAGGTGGGATGAAATAAGTACAAACAAAACGTAGGTCCAAATAAAACTAAAGTATTAGATATGTACGTACTTTCAAATTTATATTCACACAAAATGTCAATACGTATACTTCATTCAAATTTATTTTAGCAGTCGGTTGGCCATGAAATAATTTTCTCAAGTTTTTGTAACTAGAACGAAGTTAGGTTGGCACTCATGAAATGTCGTTAATGTCATAACGCCGTTGCCACAACTAATATCAATTTTTATTACGAAAATGCCGGAAGTGATTGAAAAAAGAGACAGGGTTTCAGGAAGTGCTATTTAGAATTAAGGACCGCTCATTCAAATAGTTATACCCTGATATTCTAAAATCCACAATACGTCAGACGGTAGCGAACATATTCAATATAAGAGAATTTATATAATGTTCCATCTGAATCTAAACGACTTATATTTCAGCTGGATATTTCCACAATCAGAAAGATTGTGAATGAAGAGGATGACAAAGAATTTCCTTCTATTGGGAGACCCAAAAAAGTGGTGGCATTCGAGAATTTTATGTTTGAGTGAATTAATGCGAAAAGTTTACTACAGGATTTTCGATAAATGTCATCGGAGAATAAGTTCCCTAAAATGGATTTTTCTATTTTTCATTTGACATGTCCTATACAATGTAAATGTCTTAAGGTACTAATAAATATAATACCTAATCATTATTATTACATCAATGTATTAAGATGAATAGCCACAAATACGCGCAAGTTGCCCTGTTACTTATTTATTCATGTGCAATTTTTGTTCAAAGGTGAAGTTCATCTTAACTTGAAACTTCCTTCAATTCCTTTTATTCATATTGATGCAAGATGATTTTTGTTGAAGAATTTAACATTCTTGCAATTATCTGTTAATTCCTTCGGGAGATACCCATTCCCAACCACTGCATCATATGCATTTCATCTTCGGGTTAATATTTTTGAAATCTACAAATGATATAAGCCAAAGAAGATAACGAACATTATCTCTCCTCAAGTTAGTGCATATTATGATATTATACTGATCTCTTGTATTTTCCATGCAAATAACTGGATTTGGTATGCCTTCAATCAGTTTGTATAAACTTCATGTTCGTCACATATTTTCCGAAGAGATTCGACATTGTGATAAAATACGTAATAACAGAAACTTTCACGTCGAACGGGCAACACAGCGTTGATTTGAAATCCAAAAATGTTTTGACAAGCTTCATAACCCCACATTTTCGTACTATACAGAGTGAAATGTGTCAAATTTTCATGGCCAACCGACTGCTAAAATAAAAGTGAATGAAGTGTAGCAATACAGGCCAATACAGGCTCTATTCATTAGAGCAGCTTCCACTTTGGTGACATTTCGACTCACATAGCTTTTTTTCTTTACGACACTTGCGCTCGTCGGATTTACAGCTACCTTTACAGCCACATCGGCTATAGCCTGTCTTGGATGACAATCTTGCACATTCTCTTAGTTAAATCTCTATCTGTGGAATATCTTCGCCATTCTTTCCACATAGGTTGTCCCTTTGGTGTCAATTAATCAAAGTGCCCAAAGAAATAATAGCGGTATTTATAATGACCGGGCAATGTGGGAAATTATTGTAAAGTAATTCAAATCTATCAAATTGCCCAATTTTAATGGTCATTATTCATAATAACCAAGCATTATGAATACTGACCTAAATAATTACATTGCCCGTAACATATATATTAGTTTCGTATACTTTTCTTTCGCACCATCGGAATTAAGAGGATCACGTGGCATTACAGGAATAGAAGTGTGAAAAATTCTATTCACAAGGCTTTTCGGGTATCCATTCTGAAATCTGAAACCTTCACCTATTCTAATTAGAATTTGTACTTTTTGGTACGATGGTCCTGGCTGGTTATTGTCGGTGTCCGGCTGTCCTGGTAGTAGTTTTGGTGCATAGCCTGAAAAATATCTTCATCCTCGTCCTCGCTTTCAATGCAGATTTCCGGCATATTTCCACAAGATTCATCGTTGCCACATACAACCGAACATTTAAGTCCAGCCTTTCGTCAGCTGCATGCACAACCACAGCTACAAGATACCGATTTTAATAAAGAATCGAGAGCTGGTTTTTCCGTCATTGTTATAGTAGTGAGCCTGTAATCGCTTTGCTTCCAATCCATAGAAATCATAATATATATACTTACTCCAGAATGCTAATCCAGTAGTAAAAAATGCAGCGAAAAATTGACAGTTGTCGTTGAAGCGAATGCGCGACATTAGTTCATTTCAACTCGAACGTTGCCTAGACTTTTCTACCTTATGTCAGTCGAATGGTTTATTTGGTATATATGAGAAATAAACATATTTCATTCGGTGAAAAAACTTATTTTTCGATTCATACAGGACTTCTTGTCGGTATTGAACACATGCATGGATGACTAATTGTGTTTATATATGCTTTGTTTTAGAAAATCAGTACAATGATGTTGCAGGATTCAATGAAAATATATCGGAATCGCAGAGGTGACGTGTTATAAGTTCAAATCTAAATTTGTCGATAGAGGTATTATTGAGTATTCATTGATTGTTTGACCAAACCGTGAATTGGCTGAAGATTGGAGTTTTATAGCGAATTCCATGGTAACAACAGGTGCTTACTAAATATTTGGAACTCACAACAAAAATTCCAGAAGATCTTAACTTAATATCACCAATGCAATTCGATATTATCGCAGATTCGATTAGATGAACAATTACCTAAGCATTGAGTGCATATTATAAACTCCGTGCAACAATTTTGAAATATCCTAATCTAGTGCAATACTACTATACAGGGTCTTTCACGAGGAACCTCACCCATATTTATACGGAAAACTACTGAACGTATTTTCATGAAATTCAGCACTTATAAGTATTTCACGATGCTGATGGAATCTAAAATATTTTCAAGGCATGAGGACCTCCGGTTTTTCCGGAAATGACGTCAACCTCCGTTTTTCAAATTTGAACACCATTTTTTTATTGCAGAAATAGATTCCTTAGAAAATTTCAAGTTATTTTGATGTAACATTTTTCAGTTTTGGTTGGAAAATTCTCTCTGAGCGGGAAAATTCGAAAAAAAAATCGAAAATAGAGCTCCGCTAAAACAAGAATAACTTCGAGGTTTTTGGATGGAAAATTTTCATTTTTGGGATTTTTCAAGATTGATGTTTTCACTTTGAATCGAAATCGCGATTCATGATACAGGGGGTGAAAAAATCGCGACAAAATCGTGAAAAATCAATTTTTTCAAATTAGAACCCCATTTTTTTATGGCAGATATTGAATCTACGTTAAATAATAATGTGAGTGTATGCATCACACCCTTGCCCTAAAATGGATATTTTTTGAGTTATTCACAAAAAACTGTTTTTCGTCTTGAATTTTCAGCTATTTCTTTTCCCTTCACGCCAAAAAAATGATATTTTCAGGAATTTTCTAAGGAATCTATTTCTGCAATAAAAAAATGGTGTTCTAATTTGAAAAACGGAAGTTGAAAATATTTTAGTTTCCATCAGCATCGCGAAATACTTATAAGTGCTGAATTTCATGAAAATACGTTCAGTAGTTTCCCGTATAAATATGGGTGAGGTTCCTCGTGAAAGACCCTGTATACCATCAATAGAATTCGCTATCAGTGGAACTCGATAATTCATTCTAGTTTTGAATTTATGTTTTTTTTGCATTTATTATTTTTGATATGATAGACCTGTACACAAGTACATTTCAGAAAATGTGACTTAAAACTTCTTACCTCTGAGCAGATCGTGCAATAGTGAAAAATCAAATGACTGAAAGAGAACGCGTTGTTGTCCGACATACCTTCGTTACATGAATTGCCCCCTCTTCATAAGATTCGATCGACAGAATATTCAGAAACTCGGCATCGTTCTACTAGAAAATAAACTAATGATGCGCATTCCTATTAACGACCACCGTCAATTTTTCGCCGCATTTCCCACTACTGGATTAGCATTCTAGAGTAATAATATATAATATGATTTCTATGTTCCAATCCCAGTCTTCAGGGTTTTTCCCTATGCCACATTTATGTGCTTGGTGGTACGTCTCAAAGAGGCAAAATTGAATTCACTTTTTACCGTAGATTTGGCGAAGCGTTGAAAACGAATTTCTTCCAAACTCTCTTTTTTCATGTTGCCACCATATAAAGCTACAAGAAAGCGTACTCCGGCCTTGGCCTCGTGTTGCTCTGTTTGGTTCAACAGTGCTCACGTCAATAAAATCGATACCCTGCTCAATGATTCTATGAGGATTGTTACTGGGACTATCAAATCTACACCTCAGTCTCGAAGTCTTGGAATAAATTCCATTACTTCCCAAATTTATTTCCAATTTAATCATATTTACCAGATTTTAGAAGTGCCAGATTGAAATCTCGTAAGCCTTTATGGACTAATGATTTTCTGTGTTCGACTAATATCCATAAAGATTTTTGGCAATCAGAATGGAATTCGTGTAATCTCTTTAATAAGTATTTGATTACTGATCTTTCAAAAAGGTTCATTGCTTTGATCTTCCTATTATAGCAAAATTTGGTGTACACTAAATCGACTGAGGACGTTGGTCGTTGTAAAAGCATGCTCTTTAGGTGGAATGCTGTTTATAGTCCAAGATGTGAGTGTGGTGCAGAAGAAGAAACTATAGACCACTTGGTGAAGAGTTGTAGAATATATTATTTTCAGGGTGGTTTCGAAGACATTCATTCGGTGACTGGTCTCTTTTGAGATGATAATAATAATAATAATTATTTTATTTAATCCTTTGAGACATATTTTATGTATAGGACAAGTCATTTTACAACCAAAAGAAAAGAAAAACAATATTTATTGTCCTTTCGAAGGGCAGATTTTGCGTTTTCACCATCGGTTGTATTTATAGACCACGTCCCTGTCAATCTGATGAAGCAATGGCAGTTCATCTAGGTGAACTTTCCAACTCTAAGCGCAACCTAGTTTTAGCTGGTGACTTCAATATGCCCGATGTTCAATGGCCTATTGCATCGATAACGCGCAATTCGCCATTCAATCCTTACATTCACTCCATCCATAAAAACAATTTGTTTCAGTTGATCGATTTCCCAACTCGCTTTCGTGGTACGCAAAATCCTTCTCTTCTAGATGTAATTTTGACAAACGATGCCAATCTTGTTTCCAAAATCGAACAATGTCCACCATTGGGAAGATCAGATCACATCATCCTGATGACTTCTCTTCAATTGCATTTTCCAACAACTAGAAGATTAAGTAAAACTGTGAAGGTTACTGACTATCAACTCCTCAATCGTAAACTTGGTGAGGTCAACTGGAGCACAGATATAACGCCCACATGCGATGTTGAAGAAGGCTGGACCTCGTTCTCATCAATCCTTCAGAATTTGATAAATGAATGCTCTCATGAACAGGAAATTATTTAAGTTCCATCTAAACCTTGGATTGATCGACACATTCTGCAGTTAATACACCATAAGAAGTCAATATGGCGGCGTTTCCAGCGCCGAAAACGCGTGGAGGACTACAACGAACATCGGAGATTCTCCAATTTTCTTTCTTCTTTTATGAAAAATGCTAAAAAGCTCAATGAATCCAAGTTGATTCATTCTAAGAACAGAAAAAAGTTCTTCAAATATGTTCGATCCACCCTCAATTCTAAAGTTGACATTCCACTAGTTACAAACTCCACCAGTCAACCGTCCTCCGGCCCCGTAGAATCCGCTAATGTACTGGGGAATTTGTTTTGCCTCCTCCTTCATTAGGGGATCTAACAATCTACCTAAACCCATTGGTCCATACAATTCTGCGGAGATCACAGAAATAAGTTTTACTCCCTCTGTCGTTGAAGCACACCTCTCTGCCCTAGATGTCAACTCTTCGCCGGGTCCTGATGGTTTCTCTGCCAAACTTTTGAAGGAATGTGCTGAATCCCTTTCATACCCTCTCTCCCTATTGTTCACACGATCGTTCGAGACTTCTCGCTTGCCTTCAACTTGGCGAAGTGCACTGGTGACGCCCATATTCAAAAAAGGAGACAAGAGTAATGCTGCCAATTATCGCCCCATCAGTTTGGTTCCGATCATATCCAAGGTGTGTGAGAAGATCATTCATGAGAAAGTCCTCCAATTCGCCGTTGAAAACTGCCTTATACCGGACAGTCAACATGGTTTCCTGCCAGGTCGTTCAGTCATTACCAACCTTCTCGACTGCATCAATTCCTGGTCTAAGTCCCTAGATAAGTCCCATCCAGTTGACGTTATATATCTTGATTTCTCACGAGCATTTGACCGTGTACCTCATAAGCTCCTACTTCACAAAATAAAACATTTGGGAATTCGTGGCCGTCTACTCCGTTGGATCGAGGCATTTCTCACTGACAGAGTTTTCCAAGTTCGGGTTGGCAAATCTTTGTCTTCTCCGAGGCCAGTTTTAAGCGGCGTTCCGCAAGGATCCATATTAGGGCCTCTTCTTTTTCTTCTTTTTATATCTGATTTGCCTAAGATCCTCAAATCAAAGTGCTCCCAATTTGCTGATGACACGAAATTGTTCGGAAACCCTATTGCAGCTGGAACTTCAGGAGGACCTGGAGGCGCTGACCCATTGGTGCCGAGAGTGGCAACTGCCCCTCAACCAGGAGAAATGTGCTGTCTTACACCTAGGTTCCCTCAATCCCCGTCTCCAGTACTATCTGAACGATGTACCCATCAACACCTGTAGCAGTCATTCTGATCTCGGTGTGATTGTTACCGAGAATCGCAGCTGGTCCGATCATATAATTTCCATTTTGAATAAGGCTAAAAGATCACTGTTCATGATACAGAAGGCCTTCAACGGATGCGAGCCCTCAACATATGCTGTCCTGTTCAAGACCTATGTCCGCCCCATCTTGGAGTTTGCTGGCCCTGTATGGTGTCCGGTACTGAACAGGGATTTGGCTTTGTTGGAGGGTATCCAGCGTCGAGCGACGCGTCTGCGTCTGGGATTTTGCGACCAAGTTATGAAGAGAGGCTATCTCTCATGAATTTACCGTCGTTTGCTGACAGGAGGATTCGAGGCGACCTAATCACAACTTACCGTGCTCTTCACAATCTCTTTGCAGCTGACCTAAGCAGCCTTTTCACTTTGAACTCCGATGGTCGTCTACGTGCTCATGCATATAAACTGTCTAAGGAAAATTTTAGATCGTCGCAGAGGCAAAATTTCATCTCCAACCGGGTTTTTAGTGCGTGGAATAGTTTGCCGTCGGCAGTGGTGAACTCGGAGTCTGTCAATGCGTTCAAAAACAACTATGACAATTTGTGCCGCTGCGTACGTCGGTGACACTCGTGATAATGGATTTTTTTTCCTCTCTATTTTGGTTCACACTTTTTCATTTTCATGTACACACAGTGTATTCTTGATTCTATGTAAAACGTATATGTTTTTATTTTGAGTTTTATGGGCTTTGCCTCAACTCTGTATCCTTTTCAAATAAATAAATATATTTCATTCAATAACAGAGCTCAAAAATCCACTTTTGCTGTAGAAACATTTCCCTAGCAGAAGCTCCTTGAGTTCCCTCTTAAATCTATAGTATTCTAAATTTTTTAGCCTATTCGACAGATTGTTATAAAGTTTAATTCCATCTTACATAGGTGAATTCTCAAATTTTGATGTTCTATGCACAGGGATTGAGATAGTGTTCTTATGCCTTGTATTATATTCATGATATTGAGAGCATTTCATGAGAGACTGAGTATTGTTGTGAATATGTAATAAAGATCTTAAGATATAAATACATGGAAAGCTCATTATTCTATGTTCCAAAAACATTATCTTGCAGGACTCCTGGGGTTTGAGACCGAAGATCAGTCGAATTATTCTCTTCTGAACAATAAAAACCTCCCTATCGCCTGCTGCCCCTCCCCATAGAATGACGTTGTAATTCATATTTGAGAATGCCATTGATATACTAATGAATACTAATCAACACACCTGGCGGAAATATATTTTTTAAACTTTTCAGTGCAAAAAAGGCACTGCTGAGCTTTTTGCAGACAGACTCGGTATGACTCTGCCAATATAAATTTTTGTCAACATTCAGGCCTAAAAACTTCACACACTCAGAAGATTCTAATCTTTCCAGAGGAAGATCAAGAACCAATTTTTCAACAGATTCGCGTATCTGAAAGTGAACTAGATTTGTCTTATCAACGTTTAGTATCAGAGAATTTTTCCGGCACCAATCCGAAAAATACTCTACCAACATCTACTCTTTAGTTCCCGTTAGCTTGATGCTGTTATCAAGAAGGACGTGTCGTCCGCAAACAATAAGATTCTAAAATCAAACAGGATGATGAAATAAATTTTAATAGAGTCCGGTGAATCATTTTCGAATAAAATGAACAAAAGTGGCCCCAACACATCCGCAAGATAACTTTTAACCCATTCGAGAAAAATTCCCCTGAATCCTAGATGGTATAGTTTTTCCAAGATGAATTCAAAATTCAGACAATCGAACGCCCGGGATTCGTCGAAAAACAACCCTGCCACAAAAAGTTCACTATCCAGGCAGCCATGTACATAGTCTACAAGTTGACATGCCGCGGTCTCACTTGACTTACCAACTCGAAATCCATGCTGGCAACTTGTTATTGTTGAGAACTTATTGAGGTTGTTCGAAATTCGAACATTATTCTTTGGCTCGAAGGACCAAAAAATGTTGTTTCTATTGTTTGAAACAACACTTGAGGCAACTGAACGACCAGACTCTCAAGGGAAGTCTTAACTCCACAGTTGCCGGTAAGGTAAGGTAAATTGATCAAACGATAAGTGAATGATGATGTTTATTCAGTATAATCTAATCTTATATACTAAATTGAATAATGACGATAGAAATAACGTTGCCATATTTGGCATTACTGCACTGACGGAGTCCCCGGTTGCATCAATTGTTTCTAGCCAGTCAGCAGATTTCGGTAGATCGACGGCTCGCTCGGCGTGACCCAGTTTTGATGAATAATTCAGATGGAATTTTCCATATTATTGAACTTGATTATTTTTAGAATAATGTTCGAATTTCGAACATTACTCCCAAGGCCGAAATGCTGCAGGCTATGATGTTGGAGCTCCAGTGTTGGCAATCTGTTACTTCTATTGTCCTATTTCCTAATTTCCTATTTCTAATTCGTGTGACACTCGATCGAGTGCTTTATTGGGCATGGTCATGAATAGGATGTCCGGAGTTGGTCTCTCGTCTGAAATTCTGTTTTCGCCTCGGCGTAGAGCTGGTCAAGGTCGAAACATTGCTGGCGTGGTTTTGAACTCGGTGTGATTTCGGTCAATGGAATTTCGGCTTCTGCTTCATTTATTTCCGTGGTGGATCTGTTAATTCTTCGGTTCCGAAGGAGTGGACGTATATATCGCATACAGAGGTACGTTACAGCTAGTGTGACTATCGCAGAGATTCCTATCACGGTGGTTGTAGCAAGAGGGTGTGAAAAATGTCTCCAGATATGTGAATTTGGTTCCCCTTCTTCCATAATTACCTTTGTTGAATTCGCAGAGATGTTGTCCATTGCTGTTTCGGGATCGATGAGATTTTCATTGGAAGCATTCGAGTTCCCTTGCCATAAGTTCAATGGGATCGGCTTGCTGAACGTCGTTGTTGATTTCATCTCATTCGTGAACCTCGCTCGAAGGATTATATTTTGCGTTCTGAGGAGACAGTCTGCTCCTATGTGAATTGTGCCAGTTCCATTGATGGTAATTTCTTCTCGTTTTCCTCCGCATAGTTTCGATATAGTGTAGGGTTGGTTGGAAATGAACATCCACGTATTTGGTTTGAGTAGTTCTTTCCATACTACGTCTTGGACTCGAATGCTGGAGGGTTCACAGTCGAATTTCTCATTTTTCTGGTAGATGCTTTGGATGATGCAATTCGGATGCTGTTCCATGTTTTTGACCATTCCAGGATTATAAATGTATAGGCCCTCTCGTAGTTTTACGGCTTCCTTGACTTCCTGTTCATTTATTTCGAAGTATTTTTGACTGTTGTACTCTACTGCTAATAAGTCATTGGATACTGGTGCTATGAATATGTTTTCTCTCTTCTTGAATGGCAGTCGTACAGTATATGTGCCATCCTGATTCCTTGTGTAAGTTTTCTTGAAGAATTCTTGGCAGTGGCTTTCCTGGCTGTTGTTGTTTGTGAGGGTATCCGTTTCTACTATTTCCAAAAATTTTGTAATCTGTATTTCCGGTGCAGTGGTGGCGATCATACTGGTTATTTGGAGTTGCGGACCAGCTGATGTGCTACCGGAGAGAATCCATCCTAACTCAGTGTTTTGTGCAAGCAGACCATTTTTAGATTTTTCAACACCATCCTGTACGATTTCCGTGTATAAGTCGGTTCCTGCAGTACCTGAAGAGCCAAACCAGGTGTGAAGCAGCGAAGCTCATTCAACATTCAGAAGTATCATCAAGAAACTACCCCATCGCCTGGGAATTGATAAAGAGGAGGTACAACAACAACAGACTTCTCTTCGGCAAGTACGCCGACAACATCTTGAATCTACCAATTTTGCAACAAGAGTCGGCAGCATCCATTAAAAAACTTCACGACACTGTTCAAGAAAATCTGAGAGCCATTGAAAATATGGGAATCACAGCCGAATAATTGGGTACCAACATAATAGCGCATATGCTGCTAATGAAATTAGACAGCGATTCAAGAAAGCTCTATGAACAATCTACCACAACAAACAAGGATATTCAAGAACTGGCAGATCTTTTGGAGTTTCTAGAAAATCGATTCCAATCCCTCGAAGCACTTCGAGGCACAATCAAAAAATCAGATCATCCATCAACAGGACAAAGACATTAATTTCGAAACTACCACACCGACTTACAATCATGCAGTTTATGTGACAGCAACCATGAAATTTTCCGTTGCCAAAAATTCAAGGATATGTCAGTAAAAGAACGAAACGATTTTGTACGAAAACAACACCTCTGCAAGAATTGTTTGAAGCATCTGAGCAATACGAAATGCCCGAGCAAGAATCTCTGCTTCAAATGTAACAACTTTCATCACTCATCATTGCATTGGGAAAATTATCGGAACTTCAGAACAAATTTAAATCAGCAAGGACAGAACCAAGATACCTCCAAAAGTCAACGCACAAGAGAGCATGAAAATGGATTCGGGTCCCATCTAGGAAAAGCTTCAAATAACAATGATGGAACAACCATCCCCATCCTGGCCACAGCATTCGTTAATGTTAAAAACAACAAAGGTACCATGAACTTATGCGAGTTCTTATTGATCCAGACTCCCAGGTATCATTTATAACTGAAGGAGCCGCAAATACCTTAGGAATGCTCAAGCGAAGGCATCATGCGAACATAACAGGGTTAGGATCTTGCGACGCAGGGACTTCAAAATGGAAAATCCACACCGTGATGAAACCAAGATTTTCAAGCGACTTCAAAATACAAGCCGAGCTATACATCCTACCAAAATTGACCAGCTCCATGCCTCAACAACCGATAACTGCTGACGAAAATTGGAACAACGTAATCCTTGCCGACCTCACTTACTACAAACCCGGAAAAATCGACATTCTCCTAGGAATCGACTTATACACGGAAAACGTACAGGATGGTGTTAAAAAATCTAAAAATGGTCTGCTTGCACAAAACACTGAGTTAGGATGGATTCTCTCCGGTAGCACATCAGCTGGTCCGCAACTCCAAATAACCAGTATGATCGCCACCACTGCACCGCAAATACAGATAACAAAATTCTGGGAAATAGAAGAAGCGGATACCTTCACAAACAACAACAGCCAGGAAAGCCCCTGCCAAGAATTCTTCAAGAAAACTTACACAAGGTATCAGGATGGCACATATACTGTACGACTGCCATTCAAGGAGAAGGAACAATTGCTAGGACAATCAAGAAAAACCGCCATCGCTCGACTTTTGCAGATAGAGAAGAAGTTCGAGAAGGACGAGAAATTGGAAGCAATGTACAAAGAATTCATGTGGGAATATATCGAACTAAAACACTTGACTCCAGCAAATCAGACGACCAGCACAAGATACTACATTCCGCATCAAGCAGTAATAAAAGAGGACAGAGAAACAACAAAACTGCGTGTCGTATTCGACGCGAGCCAGAAAACCAGTACCGGAATCAGTTTAAATGATATATTACACTCTGGTCCCCAGCTTCAACAAGACTTGATTGATATATTATTGAGATGGCGAAAATACGAAATCGCGTTGACTGCAGATGTGGAAAAAATGTACAGGCAGGTCAAACTACATGAAGATGATCAAACATTCCACTCTTTTTTATGGAGGTTCAACAAAAATGACCCAATCCAGGAATATCAACCCATGACAATCACCTACGGAACCGCTCCCGCTGCCTACCTTGCTATAAGGACCATGCACCAATTAGCCATGGATGAATGCGACAAATTCCCGAGAGCTGCGGAAATGATACTTGAAGCTTTCTACGTCGATGATTTTCTCTCCGGCGCCTACAATAAAGAAGAGGCACAAAAAATCAGACAAGAAGTTGAAACGCTACTTCTCAAGGGAGGATTCAACATTCTAAAATGGAAAAGCAATCTCACATTAAATGATGATACGTCCTTTCAAGATTTCAACAGCAGAGAGGACATAACCAAAATTCTGGGAATTAAATGGTCACCACAAAATGAAATTGCTTCAATATTCGATCCATTAGGTCTCATGGCTCCAATTGTAATCAAGGCGAAAATAATTATCCAAGACATATAGAAAACTGGCAAAAAATGGGATGAAGCTATTCCTACAGAAATCCAAACAGCGTGGGACAAATTCAAAGAAGAACTGCCAATAATAGAAAACCTGCAACTACCACGATGGTTCCAGTATAATCCAGAGCAGCCCATTGAACTACACGGATTCTGTGATGCATCGCAAAGAGCCTATGAAGCAGCAATATACACCAAAGCAGTCGTGAAGGACAAAACCCAGACAACATTGCTAGTAGCCAAAACAAAAGTTGCACCTGTAAAAAACAAATTCACTATCCCGCAATTGGAACTTTGTGCCGCAACATTATTGGCGAAACTGATGAAACGAACAATTACAGCCCTGAAGATCGCCGACATAAATATTTACACACGGTCAGACTCAAAAGTTGTGTAAGTCTGGTTACAGAAAACTCCGAGTAAGCAAAACGTCTTCATAGTCAACCGAGTCAACGAAGTTCATCGCTTACTACGTCAAGTTCAATGGAACTAAGTGAAATCGGAGGAAAATCCAGCTGATTTACTATCCAGAGGCGCGCTACCAAGTAAACTCCAGAAAAACACATTATGGTGGAATGGACCTGCATGGCTCAAAACATCAAGTAGTGAAATCAAGAGAACAAAAGGGATTCCAAAAGAAATCGTAATGAATAACGAAGAATTTCAAGAACTAACGGTGTTTACCACCAAGACCAATGGACCTCTAGAATTGTTAACAAAATTGTTATCCTGGAAGAAGACAAAACGAGTGATGGCCTATTGCAAAAGGTTCATAGACAATTGCAGATCCAGGAATGCGACCGAGTTACCAAAAAAGCGAGTACCCCCATTCATCACACCTACCGAACTTCAATGGGCGAAAACAACACTCATAAAATTGGTCCAGAATGAACATTTTCAAGAGGAATTAACCAGATTAAACAACAATCTAACTATCAAAAGGACTGATCACCTTAAAAACTTGGACCCCTACATAGACGAAGAGGAAGTGCTTCGTGCTGGAGGTAGACTACAAAACTCATCACTGAGCTTCAACCAAAGACACCCAATAATTCTACCAACAAAATGCCAACTGACTGACATAATTATCCGAAACGCACACTACGAAACCCTGCATGGAGGAACACAACTGACATTAAGTCAAGTTAGACAAGAATACTGGATACCACATGGAAAAAATAAAATCAAACACATAATAAGAAGTTGTGTTATATGCACTCGATATCGTTCCACTCCATGTGTCCAGAAAATGGGAAATCTACCGAGAGAAAGAGTTAATCCCTCCCACCCATTCACTAATGTTGGGATAGACTATGCTGGCCCGATACAAATGAGATTATCCAGAGGTAGAGGATCCAAATCCTTCAAGGGATACATCTCCATTTTCGTCTGTCTCGCAACAAAGGCAATACATCTGGAAGCAGTAAGTGACTTTTCTACAGAAGCATTCATGGCTGCCTTCAGAAGATTCACCTCGCGATGTGGGTCATGCTCTGCAATATTCAGTGACAATGGAACCAATTTCATCGGAGCTAAACGTATACTTGACAAAGAATATCAAGAAGCCATTAATGAAAGTTCAATAGAGAAGGCATTAGCAGAAAAATCGATAAAATGGCACCGCATACCACCTGGCAGCCCTCATTTCGGCGGACTATGGGAAGCTGGCGTAAAATCTATGAAGTTTCACCTACGAAGAATTGTTGGAGACCACAAACTGACATTTGAAGAAATGAGTACACTCCTATGTCAAAAAGAAGCATGCCCCAACTCTCGCCCTCTTATCCCAATCACCGAAAATCCACAAGAATTAGATGTGCTGACGCCTGGACATTTTCTCATAGGAAAATCACTACATTCAATCCCTGAACCAGAGATCAATGAAAAGAATATCACCCTACAAGATAGATGGAGGCTTATACAAAAAATGAAACAAGACTTCTGGAAGAAATTGACATCGGAATATCTCTCCAGATTGCAACAAATGAGCAAATGGACGGATAAAAAAAAAAACATGAAAATAGGAGATATCGTACTTGTCAAACAGGACAACATTTATCCCAACTATTGGCCCTTGGGAAGAGTGACGCAGTGTCACCCAGGAAACGACGGATTTGTGAGAGTGGCTACGATACGATGCAAAGATGTGAAACAGACCGAACAATATCAATCAAACAGTTTGGAAATTGGTTAGAAATGAAATAGGGATGAATGTCTGTAACCTGAAACACATTCAACTTAATATTGATGATGCTCTAGTTTCTTGCCCACTTAGGGTCGCGGAGACTTTCGGTAGATATTTTGCGGAGATTAACAAATTAACATTGCAAGATCACTATGGGAATTCCTTGTCCACTCAGTGTACTACACACCGATTGATGCATCATAATTCTTTTCTTTTTCCCGTGCTACCGGATGAAATCACATCAGCTATTACCACCTCACAAAAAAGTTGTGGCACCGGTCCTGACATTATTTCAACGAAAATACTTAAATCTTTTGCTCCTTACATAGCTGAGCATATGGCTTATCTAATTAACGAATCGGTTTTCTTAGGACACTTTCCTTCTGTCTTAAAATTAGCAAGGGTTATACCCATTCATAAAAAGGATGATAATACAGATATTGCAAACTACCGGCCCATCTCCATTCTAAGTCCGTTATCCAAGATATTCGAGAGGATTATATTCAATAGAATGTATGACTACTCGGTAAAGTTTTCTATACTGACAAGCAAGCAGCATGGTTTTAGAATCGGGAAGTCCACTCAGACTGCCTGCTGCGAATTTGTGGAATCTATTTACAAGTGCTTGGACAATGGAACCCACGTTGCTGGGATATTCTTCGATATTTCCCGTGCTTTCGATTGTCTCCAGCATCAATTCATAATTGATAAAATGTACCAAATGGGTTTTAGGGGTGTGTTCCTTGATTGGATAAGGTCCTGTCGAAACGTAGGATTTTTGTACGAATAGATGATTGCGAGTCACAGGAATATGTCACTGATCTTGGCGTCCCTCAGGGCTCTGTCCTAACACCACTTCTTTTTTTCTATTCATAAATGATTTACCAGAATATATTGTTGCTTATATATTGATCTTATTTGCGGATGATATTTCCGTTGCAGTTAAGGCTTGCAGTGCTGACGAGCTTCGTGAAATCTGCGAGTACATTGTTCAAGCATTCACGAATAGAAGTCGTAAAAATACACTCATTCCCAACATGGCTAAGACTGAAATTATCAGATTCCAAATTCGCCATAATGAAGTACCACTCACCTTAAACTATGAAGGAGAGTAATTACAGTCTACAGACTGTGTTAAATTTCTGGGACTATTTCTTGATAGTAATCTGAGATGGAAACATCACATAGACCATCTTTGTAAAAAACTTAACAAGTCCTATTATGCAATATCCCGACTCAAGAACACTTTTCAGACAGATGCCTTGCTTCGAATTTACTATGGTATGGTTTATATTCATCTTTGCTATAATGTGGTTTTGTGGGGGTTGTCAACGGTCAGTGGTCGTGTGTTTATCACCCAGAAAAAAATCCTACGAATGATTTTCAAATTGAAACCTCAAGATTCCTGTAAGCCGATTTTCAAACAGTACAAGATTTTGACTTTGCCATCTATTTTCATTTTGAATACTTTGATTTATATCCGACCAAAAAGTATCCACCTTTTGAACAGGTGTACTGATTTTCATGCATATAATACTAGAAATGATGATTTACTATGCATTCCAATGCACAGAACCACAAAGTTCACTTCATCACCAATGTTCATTGGCACCAAGCTCTATAATCACTTAAATAAAAAATTTAAGAGTATGACTGACAAGCAATTTAAAAGTCAGATCAAATTACTTTTGATCAACAAGTGCTATTATAGTGTTGAAGAATTTTTAGAAGATAAGTTATGTTAAGATCAAAACTTTCTTTTTTCTTTTGTTTTTGTTCTTTACTATGTTAATTTTTTTCAGAAATTGTCTTGACGTGTCTTATACATTTTTATTAATGTCTGGAAGGATCAATAAATGTATTCTATTATATTCTATTCTATTCTATAACCAAAATCCGCATACTCCCGGTCGAGCAAGAAGAAAGAAGAAACGATAAGACTAACAAAGTCGGACCTTCCTCGAAAAATCGACTGATACAAACATTAATGATGATCACGTTACTATGTGTAGCCAATACTTAAAACGCAATAGCGCACCACACAATTCACAAACTGCCGCCTGGATTCTACGTGGAGCATTTAGGAAAAGCATACATAAGTGGAGGAGAGTTGAAATTATTAACACCGTTTTCTCTTGATCAACTACACTTTCACCGAAGCAATCTTAACAGAACAGTTGAAAACTTTCGAGGGTTATGTACTACAGCTTCCCAACTATCGCAGACAAATCACTGTCACGAGTTTCAACACTACATCGCAGAAATGAAGTATGAAAACAACCTACTCATCGACAGCATCCAACATCTATCGACCAGATCCAGGAGAGGAATATTAGGAGAATTAATGACATCCATTTTCGGCGTCAACGATGAAGTCTATCACGATATAGATGACCTTCAGGAAAACCAACAACACCTCATAGAAGTCACCAATCATCAGAGAAAACTACTGATTTCCACGACGAATGACGTGAGGCAGATCGAAGGAGAAATAAGCCAAAAATTAGAACATTTTCGTGTAGAATTCAACAAGGGCATAGCCATCATCAACGAAATGCATCTATGGTACAGAAATGTTGATGAAAACAGCATAAATCTTCAAATCATTCAAAACTACCAACTAGCTGTCAATTATTTGAAAGAAGTCAATAACAAATACACAAGAATCATAAACATTTGTCATGGTCAAGGCCACATCACGGATCTACTTTCTCCAAGCGAACTAGCAAAGCTGATCCAGAAGGCTGAAACAACAATTCCATCAGACATGCACATATTACTCAAACCTGTGAGCAGAATGGAAGTCTCCTATGATGCGAATGAACTAAGAATAGTCACCTTCTTCTTCATTATCCAAAGACAAAGTTACGACATAATCAAAGTATTTCCCGTCCTGGTTAAGAAGAGAGAAAACATATTCATAGCACCAAAAGTATCCAATGACTTATTAGCAGTAGAGTACAACAGTCAAAAATACTTCGAAATAAATGAACAGGAAGTCAAGGAAGCCGTAAAATTTTTCACACCCTCTTGCTACAACCACCGTGATAGGAATCTCTGCGATAGTCACACTAGCTGTAACGTACCTCTGTATGCGATATATACGTCCACTACTTCGGAACCGAAGAACTAACAGATCCACCACGGAAATAAATGAAGCAGAAGACGAAATTCCATCGACCGAAATCACACCGAGTTCAAAACCTTGCCAGCAATGTTTCGACCTTGACCAGCTCTACGCCGAGGCGAAAACAGAATTCCAGACGAGAGACCAACTCCGGACGTCAGCACCTATTCATGACCATGCCCAATAAAGCACTCGATCGAGTGTCACACGAATTAGAAATAGGAAATTAGGAAATAGGACAATAGAAGTAACAGATTTCCAACACTGGAGCTCCAACATCATAGCCTGCAGCATTTCGGCCTTGGGAGTAATGTTCGAAATTCGAACATTATTCTAAAAAATAATCAAGTTCAATAATATGGAAAATTCCATCTGAATTATTCATCAAAACTGGGTCACGCCGAGCAAGCCGTCGATCTACCGAAATCTGCTGACTGGCTAGAAACAATTGATGCAACCGGGGACTTCGTCAGTGCAGCAATACCAAATATGGCAATGTTATTTCTAACGTCATTATTCAATTTGATATATAAGATTAGATTATACTGAATAAACATCATCATTCACTTATCGTTCGATCAATTTACTTACCTTACCGGCAACTGTTGAGTTAAGACTTCCCTTGAGAGTCTGGTCGTTCAGTTGCCTCAAGTGTTGTTTCAAACAATAAAAGCAACAGAGGTAATTCATCATCCTTTCATACACTCTCCTCTCCATCACCTTCGCCAAAGAGCTCAATATAGATATCGGACGATAATAAGCTACATCGTCAATTGCATTTTTCTTTTTATTAATGGGGATAACCTTAGCCGTCTTAAGAACAGAAGGAAACCTTCCGGATGTTATTGAAACATTGATGAGCTGGGCAAGATGCTCTGAGATTTGAGGAGCTATCGCCTTTAAGGCTCTCATTGAAATTATATCTCTCGCGCAACTAACTTTGTTCTTTAAGTTTCTGATGACGCTCACAACATCATCGGGCAAAACTGGTAAGAAAAAAAGGTGTTATCTGATAGAACCTGTGTCGTACAGGATGTGGACCTGTTGTTACCATAGTGCTCGCTGAGGCTAATAACACTGATACTGGTTATCAAATCTCGTCCTTATGTCAATAATGGGTAATCTCAGCTTGAGGACTGGTGAAACATCAACGGGAAACAAAAAACCCTTGTTAAAATTGCCAACGTTTCGAATCTTCATTGATTCTTCATCAGGGCTACAAAAATACACAAAAATATAACAATAAGTGATACCTCATTAGAGGAACAGAACAAACGACAAAACAGGTTCAGTAAATCATCAGCATATAAAGTTTTTTTTGTAAAAAATAAAAACACAATATAACTATATAAGGAATAAAAACCTCACTAAGCCAGATGGCAGCCGCCCAAGAAGTCGAAACAATAAATTAACAATAAACAATAATAAACAATAAACAATAAATTTTTTTATTGTTTCGACTTCATGGGTGGCTGTCATCTGGCTTAGTGAGGTTTTTATTCCTAATATAGTCATATTGTGTTGTTAAAAATTGGAGTAATTTTTAACCCATCTCTACACTCGATGCACATCTCTATCAACTCAGTGACTACGTTTATCGTTACATGCTTCTGTGAACGTAACCTTAAAATCGCTGTCAATCAGCTGTTCAAAAAAACCGGTGGAACCTGTTGAATCTGCTCAATTCGATTCAATTCCCTTCTCGATTCTTCGTTCGCTCAAGTGAATTGGAACTTGGTGTGAATTCTTAACGTGATTTTTTAGTGCACTCTCAACTTTCTCAGTCAGCTCAAATCTAATAATATTATTTTATATTATAACAATCAATCAATTAACATCTCAAAAGGTACAGTACTTTTTTCACTCAACAAAAAATGTAATCATTTTTTGCATGTGTCACGTTAGAATATCATTCTACATAATTTTCCTCTCAACATTCACTCCATCGCTATGCATTTTCTCACTATTACATTTGCAATATTCTGCTCTACATCTCTCCATTATATTTGCATGTATATTTTCTCAATTTTCTCCAAATCTCTCAATCAACCACGTGCTCAATGTACCTAACTGCTTCAACCTTCTCGAAATGCATCGATATTCCATTCACTTTAAATCACATCACCTCGACAACCACTCACATTTTAATTTCTCTAATTTTAGCACCAAGTTCACATTTCACACCACTCTATTAGAAGCTTATATACTTGTATTCACTCTCATTTTGTATTTATGTCATCTCAGATTAACTTTACACCTCTTACGATCAGACTTCTCAGGCCTCTTAAGTTTCAGGTACCTCTACGCTCAAGTTGGACACTTCGAAGGCTTCTCATAGACCAGATCGAAATCCATCTCACTACACTCAGAACTCTGAATAATGGAATACACTCAATCAACTCTATTGGACAGACTGGTTTGTGATAATGCTCGAGGAGGTCCAATCTGATTTCAACTCAATAAGTATAATTTATTATAAACTTTTGCATGTCTCTATTACCTGAAACTTATGATACTTTATTTCTATTCTCTAACGTTATGAACTGCTCTTCTTGTCTCATCTCAATTATGAATACTATTCATTAATTCTTTCTACGTTTACAATATTTCATCTCTCTACATTACATTTGTAACACAACTCACCTCAATTTATGTACTCTCATACAACACCTTCTGCTTTTCTAATAGATTTGCTATTCCTGTAAGCGTTGGTAATCATCTCTCTACATTACATTTGTAACACAACTCACCTCAATTTATGTACTCTCATAAAACACCTTCTGCTTTTCTAATAGATTTGCTATTCCTGTAAGCGTTGGTAATCATCTCTCTCTCATTCTGTCTCATTACACCTGTCTCACTACATTACATATCTCTAACTTCTCAAGTTGTCACTGCAACCTTCTGTTTTTCTGATAGCGAGACAGTTTATGAAATCGTAAACTCTATCACTGTAAACGTTGTGCTTGCATGATAACACTCACATCAATTCATAACTATCAAGCTCAATTATTATGCAACTCAAAATACATAAACACGTTTTGATGTAAATCTATCTCCATTCTCTCAATTCTTATCAACCACATAATAATTGATCTTGTTACTCGATACATGAAATTCACTCAACCTGCTCTTTCACTCAAGCAAATACAACGTTGATTTTCTCGTTGAAACATTACACTTAAATTCTCTCGATAACTTCTCAACAATTGTAAATAGGTTCACTCTGTTTAGATGTTGTATATAATTTTACTTCATGCGAGTGTCTATTTATTATGTGACGTGTTTGATATACAATAAAGATTTTATTTTACCATCTCCAACTCAATCATTTGGTAACAGTCCACTTTTAAGTAATTGCCAAAAATCTCAACACCCAGATTTTTGAACATGTGTTTTTATTTTTTACAAAAAAAACTTTATATGCTGATGATTTACTGAACCTGTTTTGTCGTTTGTTCTGTTCCTCTAATGAGGTATCACTTATTGTTATATTTTTGTAGCCCTGATGAAGAATCAATAAAGATTCGAAACGTTGGCAATTTTAACAAGGGTTTTTTGTTTCCCGTTGATGTTTCACCAGTCCTCAAGCTGAGACTACCCATTATTAACACTGATACTGGAGAAATACTTACCGAAACACTCAGCCACCTCTGCTGGGTAGGAGATAATCATACCATTTCTTTTTAAAACAATTTTCCGAGAGGAGTGATCAGTGCCCAACTCACCTCGGACTAAATTCCAGATGGTCCTATTTTTATTGTTCGAGTGATCCAGAACTCCCTCAAAATAGTTGGACTTAGTGAGCTTCGAAATACTTGTGTATTGCCTTTCGGCTTTCCTATATTGTTGTTTGGACTCATCAGTTTTCGGATTCTGGCACAACCAATGAAGATTTTTCAGGTTACTACTCGCTTGCCTGACCTCAGCCGTAATCCAATCAGGCTGTCCCCTCGAAACAGAACGAGTTCTCTTGAGCGGACAAGCAGAGTCGATCAGAGATGTCAAAATATTACAAAAACGATTAAACATGATGTCAATATCATGGGACTCATAGACTGCATCAAAGTTAGAACATGAGACCATCAGCGAAAGATCTTCAAGATTTTCATCAGATAACAACCGAAAAGTGAGCGGAATGGCCTCAGATGATGCGATAAAATTCTCACAGTTAAAAGAAAGAAAAATCACCCTATGGTCACCGATGTCTGTATCGATGACTTTCGTGCAAATGAGGCCACTACTTACATTCGTAACAATGTAGTCCAGCTTACTGGAACTCGTGATTCCCTGCCTGTTGGTGAACAGGTTCAGTAGAAGTTACGCTTAGGTCGAAGCTAATCTGCAAATTATCTAAGTAGCTGTGGGGTTCAAAGTAATTTATATTGAAATCACCACATACAAAAATTTCTCTGGAACCTGTGAGACAGAAATCCAGGATATATGAAAAGGTCTCAGAGAACAACTCCAAATCACCACCAGGAGGCCTGTAGCAACTAATAACGCAAATATTTTTAAATGAATCATTTTTTAAATTTATGGCACAAAATTCACATTGTTGCTCCAATGAAAATTTCTGAATATGCTTTATTTGGACAGTATGAAATGTGGATTTAACATAAATAAGTGATCCACCATGTTGACGTGTTGATCGACAATATGACGCGGCTATAACATAACCCTTGAGCGACATGGAGGATATTTCACAAGGATGGCACCAGTGCTCTACGACACTCACAATATCGGAATTCTCAAGAACCGTGAGAACTTCAAGTTTATTTATTTTATTAGATAGTCTGTAACGGGTTTTCTTCGGTGTACTCGAGCGCCAGCTATTCTTTAAGGGAGAAAAGCAAACCTATCCTGGTAGCTACTAGCCGAAGACAAGGTTCTGTGGTGTCTAGGGTGTTAGCGACGCCCAATGATAGTCAATATCAACGTACACAACCTTTATTTGTCGACTCGTAAAAAGGAAACACAACATCCACTATTATAAAATTCGTACAGTGAAAGACTCGAGATCAGTGAATTTACAGGGCAGAACGAACGGGGTGAAACGAGATCCGATCTCAAAAGTTATACGGGGGTTTGCGGACTTGTTCGCAAGCCAGAACCTGAGACGTACACTTAACAGACAGGTATCGGACCTCAGCCAGGTTAGGGGATGAAAGACGGCACAGATTTACGACAGCTCACCCCTAGGTGCGTTCTTCGCCCCCTGAGTATCCAAGCCAGCGGGGTTCTTCGATAACAGCTGAGGTGAGCGTCGAAACAACGGGGGATGAAAGAAGGTTAGCCACTCCAAAGTGCTTCCGCACCCCCTGAGTATCCAGGCCAGCGGGGTGCTTTAGCAGTAGGGGTGGAACTTAACCCGCGGTAGGAAGGGATGAAGGAAGGTTTTTCACCACTCCAAAGTGCTTCCGCACCCCCTGAGTATCCACGCCAGCGGGGTGCTTCTGAGGTAGGAGTGGAGCTTAAACTAGGAGTAGGAAGGGATGAAGGAAGGCTGAAGTTCCAATGGTAAAACAAAAAAAAGAACGGAGTGTCGTCTTACCTAAGTTTCTGTTTGGCCACTTGCACTTCGGACAATCACCCAATATGGCGAACAATAGTAAAAGAAAAACTAAAGAAAAATTCGGTCCCGGACTAATGAAAAGGAGCAAAAAAAAATGAAAATTCCAATTTTTTTTTTTTTTTTGGTGTAGCAGGGGAAAAATCTGCAAAACAGACGAACACACCCTCTCCTGAGGGGGAACAGTGTGGGGATTCTCACTTTCTGAGCTCGAGACCCACTAAAAACCCTTAACTGCTTCCTCATAGGTTCCGGGCATTTTGCCTATTAATCAGTCCTGTGATGTACCCAACTAGGGTAGGTTCGGCTAATCGTCTATGCGGTGGAGGGATGACGAATAATGTTCGGCAGACTCATCAAAGGTGTTTATTTCTTAAGACATGTTGAACGGAGCACAGACTATAGAATTGACAACTGTATGATGTAATTCAATAATGAATGAATACACACACTGAATGAATCTTCCTTAGCCAAATGCTATATATTATTTACACATTGTTTATGGGTTGTGTTTATAATACATCATGAATTGATAAATATGAATGACAATGGTTATAAACATACAGATATCGATTACGTGATATTTCAAGATCAAGTCTATCTATCTGAGGCACGTTCTAATAATGATGTAAGGTTTCACAGGCCTTGCCGTCTCACGTATGAAAATATACAGGTTGTTCATACTGATACATACTACACCTTCCCTCTTTGTGAGAAAAAAAAATTTTCTATACAAAAATGAAAATTTTTTTTTTCCATAACTTAATAACTATATATATATAATACATATCACAGTCTCAATGGGTCTTAAATCTACAAAGTTAAATACGTTAATATCCTAATCTAATTCTTAATTCTAATCACTGATTAGTAATTATTACTGATTGTGATTGTCAAAGGTTCTTTTCTAGGTAAAGAATGTTTATGACGTTGACAATCATCACACTTCTTTACAAATTTTTCAACATCAGATCTTAAGCCATTCCAGAAATACTCTCTTTTGATATTGTTGAACATGCGTTCGATACCTGCATGTCCACCGGTTGGAAGCATGTGAAAATCGTTCAGAATTATTTGCCTTAATTCTCTGTCTTCGATTCGCGTTACATCTCTTATTATATTAATCTTTAAGGATGTTCCTAGAATTTCATTCTTATAATTTGTCAACATATTCAAAAATTTTTTATTACTAGCTAGCTTTATGAGGTACAATTCTAATATATTATTTTCTGCGCATAATTTTTCCAGTTTCCTCAACGATGTACCTAAGTCATACGCTGATCGGATATCCTGGTTAATGAAAATAATTTGTGAATTCACATTATGTATTAAATTCTCATTGTAATCCTCTAAATGTTGATTTTTCAAATTATGAAATTCTTTTTCTGAAATTGGTCTTAACTCAACACTTTTCGCTGGACGTTTTAAAACTTCGACAACAACAGGGTGATCAATCCTTTTGCCATCGGAGGCATTCGTCTCATGTTGTTTAGAACCTACTTCATTTTTAGTTCGAGATCTCGTCATGACGCATATATTTCCAACTATACCGTTCGTCATTTCATTGAGTTCTGCTGAATCTATTTTAATACGCGATAAGGCATCTGCTGTTACATTTTCTGAACCTTTTACCTAATGAACCGTGAAGTCATATTCTTCTAAAATCAAACGGAATTTGGTTAATCGACTAGATGGATTGGTCATACTGAACAAATAAATCAGTGGTCGGTGATCTGTTAAGATTTTAAATTTCCGACCATACAAATAAGGTCTGAAATGTTTGACTGACCAAACTATTGCTAAGAGCTCTTTTTCAATTGTACAATAGTTCTTTTCTGCTGGATTCAAACTTCGTGAAGCAAAGGCTATTGGATGGTCATTAGAATTTGATAAAACTGAACCTAATGCAAATCCACTAGCATCCGTTCTTAGAATGAATTCGTTATTCTCTGAAAAATCTGGATATTGTAGAATAGGTGCTGTCCGAAGGACTTGCCTTAAGGTTTGAAATGATTTTTCGCAATCTTCCGTCCATTGAAAAATTTTTCCTTTGCGTGATAAGTTGTTCAAAGGTTGAGCGATTGCTGCAAAATTTTGAATGAATTTCCTATAATAATTAGCCAATGCAACAAAACGTTTTACTTCCTCAGAGCTTGTAGGTACCGGATATCGTGAAATAGCATCGATTTTTTCTGGATCTGGCGAAATGCCCTTATCCGAATGATATGACCTAGATACAACAGTCGTTGTAATACTTTCACTGAATTTTGATTATGGTTTTGCAACGAATGTCCAAAGATTATTAAATCATCCAAATAAATAAAACATGAATCGTAATTTAAACCTGACATAGCTTCTTCTTCTTTCCCATATTTTAAGCCTGCGGCTTGTATTTTCCAATTATGACTCCTGAGAGATGGATGTCCATGAGTCTCTCCAGCAGTGGTCTTCCCAACGGTCGGCATGTTCCCGGTGTTCCGTCTCTCGCAATCTTCGCAATTCTTTCCTCGCCCATTCTTTCCACGTGGGCATTCCATGACCTTCTCCTATTGCGACCCCATCGGACTATATCCGGACCATCACATTCCCTTCGAATTTCTCCGTTTCTCCTTCTGTCTCGTAATGTGAGGCCTAGGACGTTTCTGAGCACTTTCATCTCGGCAGTTCGTAGTGCGTTCTTCATTAATTTAGTGTCGGCTCTCGTTTCAATCCCATCTTGGCTTGGTTACGAATACTCAGTCAAAACCATATGGACCTCTAACCGCATACGACTGGCAGGATCGCCATGTGATGTACCCAACTAGGGTAGGTTCGGCTAATCGTCTATGCGGTGGAGGGATGACGAATAATGTTCGGCAGACTCATCAAAGGTGTTTATTTCTTAAGACATGTTGAACGGAGCACAGACTATAGAATTGACAACTGTATGATGTAATTCAATAATGAATGAATACACACACTGAATGAATCTTCCTTAGCCAAATGCTATATATTATTTATACATTGTTTATTGGTTGTGTTTATAATACATCATGAATTGATAAATATGAATGACAATGGTTATAAACATACAGATATCGATTACGTGATATTTCAAGATCAAGTCTATCTATCTGAGGCACGTTCTAATAATGATGTAAGGTTTCACAGGCCTTGCCGTCTCACGTATGAAAATATACAGGTTGTTCATACTGATACATACTACAGTCCCACTAAAGTCCGAAAATATTCGAGAAATGCCGCACACAATCGCAAGTCACTTCGTATAGTCCAGAAAATTTCCCGAAATTCGAATAGCACCAGAACGCACAGGTTGAATTCCAAACAGTCTTTCAAGTTCAATAGCCAGAAAATAAATCACAATAATTGACTTTCAGTTTCCAAAAAAATCAGAAATAATCGGTAAGTTTCAACAGTACAAGTCAAAAGAAAATAGAAAACAGGTAGATAAGGGTGATAGGTGATTCACTATTGAACCGATAGGTAAATCACACCTATTAAATTTCACCAATTGCGACAATAAATTTTCAATTTTTCAAAGTCCGGAAATTCCCTCACCTTCAATGTGAAATTAAAACAGTTCAATTCAATAAATCAGAAATAATAAGAAATCGGAAATAATTTTCTCTGATATAACGGCGTAATAACAGTTCAGTTTTCAACAACTCAATACAGTAATCGGCAAAAGGAATAATCACAAATTATTTTCAATGGGGTTCAACAGTAGGAAAATTTCCCAAATATTTAACATAAATAAGTGATCCACCATGTTGACGTGTTGGTCGACAATATGACGCGGCTATAACATAACCCTTGAGCGACATGGAGGATATTTCACACGGATGGCACCAGTGCTCTACGACACTCACAATATCGGGATTCTCAAGAACCGTGAGAAATTCAAGTTTATTTATTTTATTAGATAGTCTGTAACAGGTTTTCCTCGGAGTACTCGAGAGCCAGCTATTCTTTAAGGGAGAATAGCGAACCTACCCTGGTAGCTACTAGCCGAAGACAAGGTTCCTTGGTGTCTAGGGTGTTAGCGACGCCCAATGATAGTCAAAATCAACGTACATAACTTTTATTTGTCGACTCGTAAAAAAGGAACACAAATGGCACTATTATAAAATTCGTACAGTGAAAGACTCGAAATCAGTGAATTTACAGTGCAAAACGGACGGAATGGAACGGAATCCGATCTCAACAGTTATACGGGGGTATACGGACTAGTTCGCCAGCCAGAACCTGAGACGTACACTTAACGGACAGGTATCGGACCTCAGCCAGGTTAGGGGATGAAAGACGGCACAGATTTACGACAGCTCACCCCTAGGTGCGTTCTTCGCCCCCTGAGTATCCACGCCAGCGGGGTTCTTCGATAACAGCTGAGGTGAGCGTCGAAACAACGGGGGATGAAAGAAGGTTAGCCACTCCAAAGTGCTTCCGCACCCCCTGAGTATCCAGGCCAGCGGGGTGCTTTAGCAGTAGGGGTGGAACTTAACCCGCGGTAGGAAGGGATGAAGGAAGGTTTTTCACCACTCCAAAGTGCTTCCGCACCCCCTGAGTATCCACGCCAGCGGGGTGCTTCAGCAGTAGGGGTGGAAGTTAACCTAGGGGTAGGAAGGGGTGGAGGAAGTTTCTCGCCACTCCAAAGTGCTTTCCGCGCTCCCCGAGTATCCACGCCAGCGGGGTGCTTCTGCAGTAGGAGTGGAGATTAAACTAGGGGTAGGAAGGAATGAAGGGAGGCTGAAGTTCCAATGATACAACAGAGGAAAAAAAATGGCAGAGTGTCGTCTTACCTATGGTTTGGCCACTCGCACTCGCAAATTTCAAAATCACCAGATAAAAGTGATGAAGAAAAGAAAAGATTGAAATAAAATTCTACTCTGAACGGTGGAAAAAAAATGAAACTCAACGGCAGAAAAATATGTCACGAACGCCGGACGGCACTAAGATCATGAATCAAAAGTGAAGCGTAAATCAATAGCAAGTCAACAGCAAGTTAAGAGCAAGTGAATCAATCGTAAGTGAATCGCAAGTAAAGTGGCCTGCAGGGGAACACCTGATTTTATACCCACAGGGGGGTGCGGTAATCAGATGTGCCCGACAGTCGAAATCCGGCAAACCCGCGTCGACGAAAACGTCTCAACTTCGACTTATCCAGCTAGCGACCAAAAAAACACGGTCATCTTCCAATTCAGGATGTTTTATACGATGCGACATCGTTTTTAGGAAATGAAAACGGAACAAAAACGGTGCGGTATGTTTACAATTCCGAACGATGTCGGAATCCCGAATTGGAGATTGAAAATATTTTTCTTCAAAACTAATTCGAAAACGAAACCACCCGACAGTGAAAACTAAAAGATTCTTCTAAAATGAGGGGGTAGGATTGAAAAACCACCATCTCATTACAAAATAATAAAATTTTCAATCAACAAGGTGCCCTGCCAGAGGAAATTGCCAAGGCCGAGGGTTAAACGCTACAAGAACAACAGGCTGTTTTACGTCAACCAGAAGCAGTTCTTCCGAGATATTGAGTTGCAGAATCCAGAAGAACAGACTCATCTAGACCCCACCGAAGCTCATCAATTTTGGAGCAAAATCTGGTCTGAAAGTATTACACACGACAATCAGGCCTACTGGATGAGTGAGGCTCAGTCGAAAATCACAAATGCAAAAATGCAGGAGATTAACATATCTGAATCGGACATAGCGGAGGTACTGAAGGGGTGCAATAACTGGGCCTCACCAGGACCAGACAACATACAAAATTATTGGTGGAAATATCCCACCACAGTGCACGAAAAATTGGCGAACATCTTCAAAAAAGCTCTGTCAGATCCTGAGATCATACCTAAATTTTTAACGCGTGGAGTAACATTTGTGATACCAAAGGGTGGGGATTTGAAGGACCCTAAAAACTACCGCCCTATAACATGCGTTTCATTTACTTACAAGAATCTGTGACGAGGCAGATTTTCGCTCCGCCACAAAAGAGAAATTTCTTCACCGATACTTTCATGATAAGAAATGACCACTGCAATATTTTCAAAGAAAACCGTTATATCATCATAGGAGGTCTTTACTGATTGATATTTTGACATTGTTTTCCACCGACGAGTTCCATGTCTTTTGTTTTCAGAATTCATATATTTTAGAATTCTTTCCGTTCAACCGTACTTTTTCTGACTCGAGAGAGGTCTTTCAACTTGCTCAGTTTTTCCTTTTCTTCAATTGTTTCTGTCTATTTCCGAGCTGGTGGATTCACCGAACAATTTGAGTGCATCCAATGGAGAGATGAGTTACCCATAGTGGGGCAAGTTTTCCAAGTAGAGGGGTACGT
Source organism: Coccinella septempunctata (assembly GCF_907165205.1). NCBI lineage: Eukaryota > Metazoa > Arthropoda > Insecta > Coleoptera > Coccinellidae > Coccinella > Coccinella septempunctata. The sequence goes on from NC_058189.1 coordinate 23,024,993, forward strand.
ACTTGTTCGACGCCCGGCGCTGAAGGTCAAGAGCGAGGGAGTGGAGTTCGAGCTGCCGAGAAAAGTGCGTAAGGTGTTATTACCGTGAGTTGGAAATTACGTCAAGAAGTTTGAAAGTTTGAGACAAGTCATTTGTAGAATTATTATTCCTTACGTAGTGCATACCTGAGGGCTATTTTCCGCTTTCTTGAGTCCGTTGGACTGGCTGAAAATACTTACCTACCGTTTAAACTTGATATAGTGATCGTAGACTGTGTAGAGTGCCGGCTTCCGCGTCCGTTATTCGACTGCCGTTGGGTCCCAGAAGGACTTGGTGTTCCTACCGTATTTTTGGTGATTATTTGGTTAATATTGCCGACTTCCGACCGATCAACTTACAGGTTGACAGCTTCTTCCGACCTGTTGTCTGACTGGCAGCCATTTTGAGGGTCACAGAGAGAGAGAGAGAGAGAGACAGGGTGCATTGCAATTGGACTGAGTCCAGCCACCGTACCGATTTCCGCCGACAGAGGGAGTGACTTGCCAGGATTTCAAAAGTTCTATTTCCACCGTACTCCTCTGGAGTGACCGTACACAATTTAACCGTATTTACCGTCTATTTCAACCCTATTTTCCTGGAGAGACCGTATTTCATCAGCCGCCCCCACACCGACCAGGCCGCCGGCTTACATCAACATTTGTCATAACTTGTACATTTCTGTATATAATTTAATCCAGTAGGAATAAAGGACTGAACGTTTATTTTGTGCCAGTTATTTTTTCCAGTGAGAGACAGTTCCCTAAATCAGTTAGAGCTAGATTTTCGTCAGAAGAGGTAGGTACTCCTTTTGAGCGATTAAAAACCGTCAGAAGGCAGAGACCAAGAAGACGCTACCACCCTAGTTTTCACTGCTACCCTTCTCCACTGATCATACAAGTCTACTCGAGCTCTCTAATTCTTTGGAGATTCTGTGAGAGACGTGGGCTTCCACTGATTGCCCCACTGGCGCCCGAGCAAAGGTAAGGAGCGTCTAGGGTGAGAGAAAAAGCCCATCACAATACCCTTAGCGATAATAACGAAAGCAATCAGTTAACACCTCCGAGTTCATAAGTTGATGGCTCAGGAACAGAACGGTTGTCGTATAAAAGCGAAGGAATGCAAGGAACTTTTGGTAATAGATCACATTCTCACCAAACAAGCAAGGACGAAGCTGCGAAACATCTCAGTGGCGTGGATAGACTACAGAAAGGCCTTTGATTTGGCCCTACACACATGGCTGTTGAAAGTGCTAGAAATCCACGGAATAGCAAAAAATATCATTGATCTCCTTGGACACCTCATGAAGACCTGGAGAACATCCCTTTTGATTCGGGCAGCAAACCGCATAACCGAAACAGAGCAGATTCCTATCAATCGAGGGAAATTTCAAGGGGATACATTAAGCCCCATCTGGTTCTGCCTTGCACTCAACCCCCTGAGCATGCTCCTGAACAACACCAAACATGGATATGTAATAAATAAACCTCGAAATATAATTATCACCCACCATCTATATATGGATGATCTCAAATTATACGCAGCTAACGCCGAACAACTGAGGAGACAACTAGAAATAAAAGTTCAGTATACGGGATCGGAGACAACATTGCTTAATAGTATCGCAATACCCGCCTTGGCACAAAATGAATCCTACAAATATCTAGGTATTAAACAGGCACTGGATATTAAAACTCCGGAGAAGAAGGATTTGTTCAGGGAGAAGCTATAGAAAAGACTGAATCTACTGCTAATGGCCAAGCTTAATTCAAAATCGCCATTTACAGCGATCAATATCTGGGCCATCCCTAGTATAACTTATTCTTTTGGCATTCTCACATTGTCGACTACCGAACTTCGCGAGATAGATAGAAAAATACGTACTACGCTCACAAGATACGGAGTACACCATCCACAATCCTCATCAATTCGGTTTTACCTCACGCGACATCGGGGAGGCCGAGGTCTGCTGAACCTGGAAAGCACACATGAGAAGACTGTCGAATCGCTCAGACATTACTTCTTTGCGGATAACTCATCTCTATTCCAGACCATCCGTGACGCCGACGATAATATATTTCCATAAAAACTGTCTAACCTGGAGTATCACATGGTTGGAAGCACGTTGGATGAGCGGGTGGAGGAGTGGAGTGCCAACGCCCTGCACGGTAGATATCCGGGTAACCTGAAAAGCAAAGAGGTAGATCACATGGAATCACTTACTTACCTGCGTGCGGGCTACTTTTTCCCTGAAACTGTGAGGCGTCTTCTTGCGATCCAGGATCAGGTGATGCCCTGTAGGATGTACGTGAAGCATATTGAAGGCAGGACATTCTATCCGATACCTGTCGGAAATGCTTCCAAGCGGCAGAGTCTATCTAACACATTACCTCCTCGTGCCCAATCCTGGCACCTAGAGATTATCTGGGGGTAAAATCTATGGGTGAAATCTATCACCAGCAGATCGCACTCAATCTAGGTCTGCTGCAGAATGAGGTCCAGCAGCATGTTTAGGAACTGAAATCGCTGTTACAGAATCAGCGCTACAAGATGTACAGGGATGCGACGCTTGTGACGGACAGAGGAGTGGCGCATAATAGACCTGACATTGCGCTATTTGACAACGGAAAAGAGACTTGTTTCTTGCTGGACTTCACGATACCGACGGATGATAATCTTGCGAGGGCATATTCGGAGGTAACGAAGTATGCCGACCTGGCTTTCCAGCTTCGTGAGCTGCAACTTAAAATCCATCAGCGTGCTCCCTCTGATCATATCGGTGAATGGACTGGTTGCGAAACACCTACCTGAGAATACCTCAAAATTATGCCTGGACCATGCTGTTATCTCAAGCTCTCAGAAACAGGTGCTGTTGAGTACTGTGAGAATTGTTAGGAGGTTTTCGCAGGGTCTGTAAAGCTGCGACACCTGCAATGACAACTATCCGGCAGGTGCAAAGAGTATTCCCGCTTAAGTGGTGGTGAAAAAAAAATATATATCTATCAAGACGTCAAGGAGGTAGGGGACTACAAAATATTGAGATGGTCTACAATAAGGCAGTGAAGGAGCTAAGGGAGTATTTTCAGTCCAAAATCTCACCATTTTTTCAGATAATTTGCCAAGAGGACCGTAACATCACGGCTCTCAATCTGGTCTGTAGAAACGATCCATTACAAACATGAACGCGTGATGGGATAATGGAGGAGTGGCACAGTTGAGCTCTCCATGGTAGATACCTGGAGGCTCTGAAAGAAAAAAAAATTAATAAAGAACTATCGCTTACTAACCTAAAATCTGGATATTTGTTCCCAAAGATCGAGGGACGTTTAGCTGCGATCCTAGACCAGGTTGTGTCAACAAGAGCATATATGAAACACATTAGAAATAAAAACATCCCAACTGATACATGCCGTAAATGTTTCCAAGCTCTTGAGACGATACAACATATAACATCCTCTTGCTCCATCCTAGCACCTAGGGAATATACTCACCGGCAGAACGCAATGACAAAAGTATTCCATCAAGCAGTTACCAAAAAGACCGGACTTTTAATCACCGCCAAGAAGATCCACGAATACCATCCAAAGCCTGTTATGCAAAATTTCAATTGTAAAATATACTGGAACACTCCTTTCATGACGGACAGAATGATATCACATAATAGGCCTGATATCTTTGTAATTGACAAAGCCAACCGCAAGGTAACCATCATCGAAATAACTGTGCCAGCGGATGATAACATCGGTAGAGCCTATTCTAAGAAGCTGCTAAAATATCATGACCTGGCTTTCGAAATGAAGGAAATGTACCACCTGAGATTGATCTCAACTCTGCCTTTGATCTCCCCAAATGGACTGGTTGAAGATCACCTGACAGAAAATATAAGACTTCTTGAACTGGACCAGCAGCTGATCAGTCAAGCACAGAAGGATGAGGTTATAATTTGGACCATGCGGATATTTCGAATGTTCTTGACCACTGCCTAGCTACCTGGGAAAACCTTGGTCTCTCAGACCCGGTGTTTCCGGGGAATGACACTAAATGGTGATATCTAAGAAAAAACAAAAAAATTGTTATAGTTCGAGTTCTTCCAACAAATTTTAGTTAGTTTATTGAATAATGAGTGTGCGATTTTTTTAAAATTATGATAGAGAATAATGTGATGAGGGAAAACGGCAGTAGAATACAAAGGAACATGAACGAAATTGAAGATGGTTTAGGAAGGCAAAATGCACATATAGAAGAAGAAGATAAACGAATCAAGAACAGAATGAAAACATTGCGAGACTCATTAGTAGAGGAATAGCTACTACATCAAATGCTCTCAACATCAGAGTCGGAGGTAGAAAATTCAAATTTGACGGAAGAATGAAAAACAACATCCAATTTGTTTTTGGAAGAGAGAATATCATTTCCCCCATTTATTATTATTCTTATCAAATGGAATTAAAAGTTGAGGCAAAGGCCTATGAACTCAAAGAAAAGTGAGAATTTGAACATAGACAGCTCCATCCGATCCAGCATCTCTTGATACGATCTGAAGACGCCATAAAGCAGATGAGTCACTCTGAGCTGAAATCCCTCCAGCATCATGTCACCCCTAAGCCAAGGGTGCCAAGCAGGACCACCAAATTCTAAAATTGGCCTCAACTATGTTTTATAAATCTTTCCCATGGTAGTGATATCACACTTCTGAAAGGACCTCTGTATAATGAAAAGTGATCTCCTCGCTTTGTTCTGGTTATGTGGCTTGACCAGCATAGATCACTGGTAATGGTCACACCCAAGTCAACATGTGTGGTGCACCCCTCCACTCTAAGTCCATCATTATAATAGTTGTTTTGAGGATTGTTTGCACACAGGTGGAGAACACGATACTTTGACTGGTTGAGAGGTATGAGCCATCGAGGTGACCAGAGGGATACTCTATCAAGGTCATTTTGGAGTTCTTTGCAAGTCTCAGTTTCTCCGAAAAACATGACATCGTCCACATAGGGCGCACTTGTTGAGGCAATTGAAGAAGTCAGATCACTTATGTATGCTATAAATAGAAGAGGGCCGAGTACCAATCCCTGAGGCACCCCGCTAAGCAACTCCATGGGCTCTGAATAAGCTTGTCCGACCTTCACTGAAAATGTTGGTCAAAAATCCCGTGATGCAGTGGAGAAGTGTACCACGAACGCCAACATTGTCCAATTCGAAGAGCAGATGAGATATTGAAACCTCATCTAAGACCTTGGAGAAATCCAAATAAACAACATCAACAAGTTTTCCATTCAGTGCTGACGTGTATTTATCCAGACAAAATAATAAATTAGTAATTATGGATCGACCAGGGACAAAGCATAGCTGTGAATCAGGAATTATCATGTAAATGAGGAGGAAAGATGTTAGCTGCTCGGAAATAATTCTCTTTAAAATTATTGATGTTAGACTAATTGGCCGATAATTGTCAGAACTGTGCCTGTCGCGCTTCTTGAAAATTGGTTTGACCCTCGCTTCACACCAGGATGAGGGTAAATCACCAGAAGCAAGAGAAAAGGAGAATATTGACGCAAGAGTTATTGATCCATGGTTTGAGTTTATTAGTACCTGACTTCACGAATAAATCGTTATTCTTGTATCATAATTTATGATTTGTTTGAGGTTGAAGGATCTTTATTTATTTTTCGTAATTCTACTAGGTACTTTTATTTGTTTGTTTTCGGGTTTTATTATGTTTAGTGTTTGTTATAATTTTGGAAAAAAGGTATGGATGTTGCCGCCGGAAGGTCTAAATATTGACTAAATCATTTTATCCCCTTTCTCTGATCTATCTCTGATCTATTCAAACTCTTCAATTTAAGGAAACTTTTGTAATTTTCTTCTTGTATCATTAGTGTTTTGTGAAAATATATTGCGGAACCTCCATGTTCACCTTTCAGTCTGCAGAAGCTTTTTATTATTTTGAAATTTCGTATAGATTGTTCGAGTGATTTCCAGTGCTCCGTTATTCATAACAGTTTTCACTCTTTATGTTCAGTCAATCCGTATTCGAGTTTGTTCGAAGCATTTCCAATATATTGGATACTTTGATGGATAATGCCTATTTTAGCAGTTTTCAGTTCATTTTTTGTCTGGTTGATCATTATTTTTGTTTACTGCCCAAAAAATTTCCGGCATGAGCTCTTTTATGGATTTCGAAATTAAATCTCCGTATTCCTACGTTTGGTGCAGAGAAAGATGATTCCTACATAGGGTCTTTTCTCGTTAGGGGGCTGTTATACAGAAACTTTTCAGTTGTCCTGGTTTTTTTTATTTCGGTTACTGTTATATCCTCATTTTCAAAGCCAGGTTCCGTTTTGGTATGACCCAGGTGACCATATCTCATAAAAGTTATGAAGCAGAAATGTATCCCGCACTCCTTGTTTTATAATTGATATATCACACCAAGAGTACAAATACAGAGCGCTTATGTAGCAGCTATATTACCACCAAAACCATATTGATGGGATTGAGTCGGTGCAACGACGTTTCCTGAAGCTGTTGTCTTATAGAGAGGATAATGTGTATCCGCCCATCGGTTTCCCTCAAGATTTACTTTTGAGTAGACACGGTATGAAGGGTCTGAAATGTCGGAGGGACTGCCAGTTCGTTGTGTTCGTGCACAAGTTGATCGGTGGGATGGTTAAAGATTCCTATTTACTTGGTTATCTCAATTTTCTAATCCCGAGACCTGCTTCCAGAGCGGAGAACACATTTTACATGCCAACACCGAGAACTAATACACTAAAATATTCACCTCTTTATAATTTGTGTCGTGCCTGTAACTCTGTTTGTCCTGACTTGGATATTTTTTTTGTAGCATCTCAGATATCAAGTCATACTTTTTTGCCTGACTTTGTCTTACTTGTCTTATTTTGTATATTTGAATTAGTTTTTTTTTCTTGTTTACCTTGTTCTGCAGTTGGGCTTGACCTGTAGAACATTGTACTCTTCAAATGAATAAATAAATAAATAAATAAATATTCCTAGGTCCGCCTCAAACAAGGAACACATCTCCTTCCTGAAAGGATCATAAATAGTTCAAACATGGATCATGCAAATATTTGTTTCATGGTCGATCTATATATATTAACTTCATGTGTTATGTTTATTATGTATATTCAGCATATAAACTATTTCTATAATATTGAACTCGAATTTTGATTTTTCAAATATGTAGTTTGTTCTCATCAATCATTGTTGAAAAGAAAATTCAAAAACATTTCATATCAGTTCGGTGAGATATGTGAACGAATGAACTCATGTTCAAAAACAATATATTTTCATAAATATCAAATTACAAAATTGATGTCGACAGATTAGTGCACACGTTAATAGAACTAAAAAGAATAAATTACATCATGCAAACTGCTGGGTTCATGATTACTCTTCTCCAAGAAACATTAGGGCTGGTTTTTCTAGTTTTTGCACTTTCATGCACTCCATAAAAAGATTGATCAACAGTTCACTCATCTTTTGGCTTAGGTCAAAAAGTTTATAGAAGAATTGTGTCTATGTTATGCGTCCTGAGAATGAGAATATGGATATTGCATATCTTTTTGAAGAAAATTCTAAATATGTATGATTCATTCATTTATTTCTACATATATGAGGTACATGCATCACGTGAGGAAATAACCTATATCGAAATCTACACTAAACAGGACAATATTTATTCAAAAATATTTTTTATATGATGAATATAATAAAAAAAATAGCCTATTATGTTTCATTGGACTGCTATGAAAATACGAGAAATGATTTATTGACCTACAGTTCGATATCCATAGCACTTTATTTTCAGAAATTCACCATTTCACTGGAAAATCACTATGATACACAGATAACTAATCAAACGTTCGATATCTGCACTTCACTTCTAGTAATCCACTATTCAACTGACAAAACATCTTAATGATAATAAATACATATAAAACGACAGAAGTATCAATAGCATTTTTCATAATCCTCCATATTTGTTTACGTTTCACAGCGCCTTCGACGGTAGTAAAAACGGTTGAGGTGTCATGCTCTGTTCATGATCTCAAAATGATACACAGCAAATGAAGAACAATGTTACAAATATGTTACGTAGATATCATGGAGCGGGAACATGAAATTTACAAAATGTGGATATAATTGGGATACAGCACAGATACATCCAAAATATCGTATCAGACACGTAATGGTTACAAAAAAATAACACATAACAAAGTTCCCCATTCGATTTCCCAAGATATGTTACTGGTCACCTGGGGATCTTGAACCATTGCACTTGTTACATGATTTTTCACTTTATATATTATTATGTTGGGCCAAACTTTCATTTCATGTCCTACGAAACCGACAAAATACTTTTGTCGGAAGCTTTTCCCCTTCCTACCTTTTTTTTGTGTGAAGTCTTCTTTTGTGTACTCCTATGAAGTCTGATTCTTATTGTGTATTTGTTTTCCTGTTAGATTTAGATATTTCCTCATTGTCCTGTTTGGGTAGTGGTAAATGGATTTTTCTCTTGTTAATTTTCCGGTTATCATTGATTTGGTTAGATTTGTCTCGAGTTTTTTTATTGGCACATGATCCATGGTATAGTGAATCACAATTTTTGCATACTTGGATTGTGCCTACTTTAGTGTTACAGCATTTTTAATTGTTTTCTCGTGAATTTGATATTCCATCGTTTCACTTGACGCCATCTTGACATCTTGAATCAATTGAATACAGCTGATCAAATTAAAATTAAGTTGTGTTATAGATGGCTTTATATAATAGGTAGCAAAGATTATAGAGTAGGAAGATGGGAAACGACCCTACTAATCTAGTACTAAAAACCGACTACACTTTGGGCCTGTGTTTCACATACTGAGAAATTAGATGGCGCTGAAATCGTAATGTCAAACAGTAAAATTACAGTTGTCTGCTTTGTAATTTAAGGGCGCGAAATTCGAATTTTATTCCTTGTATTGGATTCGAATATCGACTTAGTCGAGACCAGAAAAAAACATCCTGAGCGACAAAACAGTACCAGGGCTTTGTTTCGTGATCAGGATGTTTTTTTTTTATGTAAACATTGTTATGAATCAATTAATATTAATGAAATACTCTGTTAGATTTGCTATATTTTTATTCGAAATTTATAAAAAATTATGACAGAATGGAAGATTTTACAGGGTATATTTAAAGGTGAGTTTTTTTTTGACATGTACAACTGGTGAGAATAATTGTGTCGAAATTCTCACCTTTGAAAACACCTGTGTACAAATAATACAGCTTTGAATAAAGGATACAAAAGTACATATTGAATATTATATATCAAAGTTCTTATTTCTATGCAATAAATATTTTTGAGGCAATAGAATTTGTTAAATTTGTACAATCTTTATCAGAAATCTAAATGAACAAATAATCGATATAGGTACCATATATTTTGCATTCCAAGGAGTTGATTGTTAATTTCAGTTTTCGGATCTTTCTATCACTTCTGGGGAAAGACTTGGAAGTACTCTACAGAGTGTGGGAACTTCTTAAAGGTACACTCGAAAGAATATCTGAAAAATGGGAAGTTCTTGTAATCTACTTTCATAATAAAACAATTAATTCAATATATTGCATAAATTTTCTCATATATAAGATGATAATTCATCTAATTATTTTAGTGACAGATATCTAGGATGACTTACCATCAGTATTTGTCGTAACACTCTCAATCTGCTTGCTTTCCATTTAATATGACCCCTCCATGAACGGAATGCTTCCTGCATATAACAAAGATATCATTCAATATATGATAAATGAGTAATGAATTCAGTTATGCATTGCAGATATCTAGGAAGACTTACCATCAGTATTCGATGTATCAGTTTCAAACTGCTCGCCCTCCATCGCATGTGGTTCCTTTGGTGGCCCTTTCATGCATGGGATGCTTCCTGCATACAGCAACTTGCGTGGATGAAAAGATTCAAATTGACTTTAAGTGAAATGCAGATTATAGATTATAGAACCTAACTCTATAATCTTTGGTAGAATGTTCACTGCACATGGTGTAGCTTTTACTCAAGTCAATGTCTTGACGCCCAGAAAATTCTATCCACTTCAGAACACTGAAAATAAAAATCAATCAACATCCGAGTCACATGGTACGAGTTTCAATACTTACGATTCCATTTTCTCTGGTAAATTCGAAAAACTTATATTCGGAGAATCCCAAACGGCAGTTTCAACAGTTCTTCACCATACAATATTTTCCATACGATATTTTGAGCAAAATCTCTGATTTTGAAGTTTTCACACACAAATAACATTGAAATAAGGTGACTAGAACGAGCGAGTTGAACGAGCGTTACGAAAATCAAAACGTAAACAAAACGGCCATGTTGAAATATCTCCATGAAATGCCAAATGGCCCTTGAATGAATATTTTAACCAGTCTTAGTATTTTAATACACAACGGAACCACCAGGCGGCGCTCCCGCAAGTGTAGTCGCTTCGTTTCCCATCTTCCTTCTCTATAATCTTTGATAGGTAGGTACTAAGAATTACGATTTTCATATCTCAAAGCTTATCCATGATATTTCAACTATAACTCTATACCTTTTCAAGTGCAAATTGGCGCTAATCAGAATAAAATGACATTAGTCAAAATCAGATAGGCAACATCAATTTCAAACTGGAATTAATCAGAAGCAAATTGGCAATTTGTTTCAATCTGGCATAAGTCAATTGCAAATTGCAATAAATGAAATAAAATTGGCAGTTCTGAATTTTAATTTTTTATTGAAATAAAATGTATTAAATGAAAAAATTTTATCAGATGAAATACGCAGTGAATACCGAAATAATTAATTAAAATCATTCGAGAATGAAGAAACATCTCAAAAAATGGTATCTTCCATATCCAATGCAGAAGGAATGAATCTTTGGATATGTGCGATGAATTTCGCGCAATAAACAACCGTTACCTTACCAATATTTTCATAAATGATATTCTCTAATCTCTGCAACTGGATTCTAACATTTCGTTTCATTCACAAAACAGAGACGAAAGATAACTAGAATCGACAATAAACAAAATAAAATTGCAACTATAAAAATCGAGCAACGAAGTTCGAATGGAACTGAACCCGTTGATCGCACAGATCAACACACCTTTCCAACTCTTTTTTTCTTTCTGTTTCGTTCAATACTTTATCAGTTTTTCTGGTTGCAACACTTCGAAAGTCTTACTAAGTGTGTTGGTAGCCCCTCATATCTTCGCTCAATATGCGAAATGAAATAAATAATAAACAAACAACAGTGAATGATAATTGATTCTGAAACACAATGAGGGTCTGAGATCGTTTCTTTTTATGATAACTCATTGAGAAATCTCAAGGTTGTGGTTATCTTCCGTCTATCTTTTGTGAATGAAACCAAATGTTAGAACCCAGAATTTGCAGAGATGAGAGAATGTCGTTCATCATAATATTGGCAAGGTAACGGTTAATGATTGAGCATATCCAAAGATTCATTCCTTCTGCATTGGATGTGGAAGATATCAATTTTTGAAAAAATTCGTTATTCTCGAATGGTTTTAATTAATTATTCGGGTATTCACTGCGTATTTCATCTAATAAAACTTTTTCATTGAATACATTTTATTTCAATAGAAAATTCAAATTAGGAATTGCCAATTTGAGTTCATTTATTGTCAATTTTCAATTGACAAATGTCAGTTTGAATTTAATTTTGCAAATTTGATTTTGACTAATGTCAGTTTGATGCTGATTAGCGCCAATTTGAACTAGATTGAACGATTGAAGCCGAATATTCAAATAATTTTGTCGCTAAGCACTTGATTTTTTTGCCGATTTAAAAGTAATTATCACGGTTGTTTTCCTGTTACTGAATGATGGACGGTAAAGCCGAGTTAGTATATAAGAAACCTTTACAATGTAAGAATATATAGGGTTTCTCTTTAACTTTTCTTTAAATGATACCGGATGACAGCAAGTTTGTAACAATTTATTTGCTCACTCAAAATTTACAATAATCATAGTTTATAACGGACAAATTTCGGTATCGTTTTTCAAGTGAGTTTCGGTATTTCTATGGTCAAAACCACGTGGGAAACGTGTATATGGAACTCTGATATTAGCCCATTGAAGGAGTTTTGTACTTATAAGATAAATTTTCGAAAATGATCTATATCACCTACTAAAAGTAAGTCACCTTGTCGAAATGCATTGAAGGAATAAATCAGTCTCAGTGGAGCAGACTCTTATTGCAAGATTTATTGCAATATAGATTGTTTCCGCTGTTCTGAAGTCTTCTTTGAAAATTCATCCTTCTGTCGCAATGCATACTCCAATTCAATTGGGGTTCGTCTGTTACACTTCTGCATTAAGTAAAAGCAAACAATAATACAATGGGAATCAACTAAAACGTTCTAATTTTTCGATCGAGCTTTATAATTGAACCTCGAGCTGTAACATGCTGGCAACGGCCAAGTAGCCTTAAGCGTGCCATATGAGAAGTGCTCGGTTGAGATTGGATACCCTGCGGCATTATTCGTCATTAACTGAGTTAACTCACGGTTGATGTTTGCCTATCACAAATGCGGCTTGTTCAAACCGAGGCTACCGACGATGATGAGGATAAAGAATGCGTTTTTCGTTACTTACTTCAACGGGATTGCCTAATTGAATAATTCCATTGCAGACCAACCGATGCTTGATTAGTGTATTTCGCATTTAAATCACGTGAACCTTCTTGAAGGTATTTTGGTTCTGCATATTTTGTAGTTGACCGAATACGAAAAGTTTAAGTGTGAAGCAAGAAAATACACATGATAGGCACTCCTCAACTTCTTTTGTTTCGAAGTATATCTCTCGAAAAGCAATACTCAATTTTTTCAAGAGTTATTCTACTGACAAGCTTCGCAAGATGACCCACTTGTGGAGGGAGGGACTGCCAAATCCATTTTCTCAATCGGTACTATATAAGACAAATAACTCAAACAAATCCGGCATTATATTTTGGAACGAATTCAACTCAAAACAGAGAAACGATTTTCACAAAAATGAGTTTTTGAACCACAGCACGTGTTTCCCCAACACAAAAGCTTCTTCAAGTGGGTGAATAGGAACTGAAATATTTGGTACCGAACGAAATATATGCAAGTATTTCCCTCTGCCCCTAAAAATCTAGAGGGGGGTAATGATAATTTCCAGAACATTCAGAGAAATTTTGGGCAGGTACAAATTGGTCTTGAGCGTATAATGGTATTTTATACCCGTTGCAAAATCCTCCTAACCAACTGCTATACAAGACAACGGAAGTAGGACCAATATTATCGTGATTGCATAAATTAAACGAGAGATTCATCAGGAAGCAAACAAACAAGGATATTATGGAACCACTGATTCACCATTACGACGGAGAAGGAACACCAAAGGCCAAATTACCAGCACTCCCACTTTTTGAACACCTACTGACACAGGAATAATTTTGTATTATTCTAGTATAATATTGATAAACACACGTACACATAATTTTCAACTTCACTCTGAATTCACTGAAATTCCTTGCTCCGTAAAGACCTTCAATAATGTATTGAATCCATAGAAATCATAATATATATACTAACTCTAGAATGCTAATCCAGTAGTAAGAAATTACTATTAATTTGGTGATAATTCGTATTAAGTTATGAAATCGATCACTATGCCTACTTTTACCATGAAGATTATTTAAATCTCATTCTATTTCATCTTTTTGGCGTGAAGGGAAAAGAAATAGCTCATAATTCAAGACAAAAAACAGTTTTTTGTAAATAACTCAGAAAATATTCATTTTAGGGCAAGGGTGTGATGCATATACTCACATTATTTTTAACGTAGATTCAATATCTGCCATAAAAAAATGGGGTTCTAATTTGAAAAAATTGATTTTTCACGATTTTGTCATCCCTAACTTTGAAAGCGATTTTTTCACCCCCTGTATAATGAATCGCGATTTCGATTTTTAAAGTGGATACATCAATCTTACATCTTGAAAAATCCCAAAAATGAAAATTTTCCATCCAAAAACCTCGAAGTTATTCTTGTTTCAGCGGAGCTCTATTTTCGATTTTTTTTTTCGAATTTTCCCGCTCAGAGAGAATTTTCCAACCGAAACTGAAAAATGTTACATCAAAATAACTTGAAATTTTCTAAGGAATCTTTTTCTGCAATAAAAAAAATGTTTTCTAATTTGAGAAACGGAAGTTGACGTCATTTTCGGAAAAACCAGAGGTGCTCATGCCTTGAAAATATTTTAGATTTCATCAGCATCGTGAAATATTTTTAAGTGCTGAATTTCATGAAAATACGTTCAGTAGTTTCCCGTATAAATATGGGTGAGGTTCCTCGTGAAAGACCCTGTATACATATCTTATTCGCGGCCATCTTGTATTATGGATGACATTTCTTTCCTGTAAAAGGATTTTAAATCTGCGGCGTTGAATGTCAGATGATTCTATATTTGAATCGGTTTTCTTATTCAAAGATATCGTTCAATAAGGTTTCAAAAAAATCTGATCAACATCCAACGATACCGATGCGTTGGATGTTGTATCGGTAGTGTAAATGGTTTAAAATAGGAGATATTAGAGAAGCAACGTGCATATGGCATGTAATGTATGATAACAGAATTATAACAATGATGAAAAAAATTCCGATCTCGAAATATAGAACGAAAATGAAGTACAGACGAAACTTTTCAACGACGGTAAAGAATTGATCATATAACATCTCACATAATTTTTGTTAAGAACCTAGTCTGCATATTAGGTACCTTGACATCACTCAGTATGTTATGAAAATTGATATTAATAACACCCAATTTAGCAAGCTACCAGTTCACAACCAAATACAGAATACGCATTTCCTATAACTCTATTTATATCTTCCAGGTCGTAATACAGTAATCCTTCGGGGAAATACCGCTAAGTGACAGAGCAGTGCTTGGCATTCGTTTCTCCCACCAGGGGGTGATACAGGCCACGTGACAACAAGCCACTAGCTAATTTGCCGAATAAGTGACGTCACTAATTGTTTCACAATCCCAATTAGCAATATTCATCGGGGAAATCGAGCAAATCCATTTCCCAGATGGAAAACTTCCAAGTCTGAATGTGTCGAGTTTTCCTCAATGAAATTGAACATTTTGATTCGTTCCATTGCTAAGGCTTGAATTGTTTGAACCTCATGCACCTCTGATGATTGACAGTTTGGGAAATAAAGATGGAAATTTTTCAAAATATATTTCATGGTCATCGTAATCGATATCATATCACATCATCCTTACTAATATTATAAATGCGAAAGTAGCTTGTTTTACTGTTGTTTTTCCCAAACGCCGGAACTAGCAGTGGGATTCTGTGACGTGTAGAATTCCATATAACCCTCAAAATCTATACGACTGGCATTCTGTGCACAGTCATTCTCGCATTTGGGCATATATCTATACCAATATTGATAACACGCGTTCTAGGCTACGAGGAAAAGCCAAATTGCTGGCAGGAATTGACTTACACACATGCGCGAATTAGAAACGTTGAACCATAGAAATCATATTATACAGGGTGTGGCGTAATGAATGGATAATATGGAGCCTGCAGGTAGAGGACTCTATGGCGGTTCAGAAAAATATATTTTACGTTTAGTAAAAGTGCCTTGGTTTTCGAGATATTCGAGATTTTCGAAAATTCAAGAAAATCACACCCTTAGCCACTCCTTTTGCAGGCAAGACTCCAAATGAAGGGATGTTTTCAAACTGTTTTTTGGATAGTATTCCTGGATAGATGCGCTATCGAATGTAAATTATTTTTTTTGAGGCGCATGAATAGTTTTTCATAAATAAAAGAATTAACTCAAACTTTTCGTTTTGCTTATTTTTTTTCCTAAGTTCAACCCAGCGTGGTGTGAAAAATAATATGGTTACTTGAGTGCCAAAGCGAGAGAAAACATGTCTGTTTCACTGAGATTCTGAAATGGTATAACTCACTCTATTTTCAGCATTAAATACAAAATAAATTTCTATTACAATGAGTCAAGGCAGAGTTTGACGTAAGCCTTTTTCTGTAATTTTTAGCAACTGAAATGAGACTTGCAAGCAGAATAAAGCAATTATTCATAAGAAGTTGTAGAGCATCTAGTACATCTCCTGATGCACACTTTGAACACTTTTTGTAAAACTCGATTCAATTAAACAATATTTTAAAATTGTTTTTTTCCCTCGTATTCTTTCATTATTAAGCCCTATAGTTATAAAGTTAATAGTTGTTAAGCGAATTTCAAGTAACGAAGTGAATTTTAGCACTTTTGTAATTAAGAAAAAAAGCTGAAAATTATTAAATTTTTATTACATTGAATCAAGACCGTTGTTACAAAAATGCTGAAATTTAATGCATAACTTGAAAATATTGATTTCACAACGTTGGGGTTCAATAATAAAAGAAAACGAGAAAAAAATAACAATTTTAAAATATCGTTTCATTGAATAAAGTTTCACAAATCACGAATGATGCTTAAATTGACCACCATGAGTTCTGATACATACTCTATAGTCTACACTTTCTAATAAATCATAGCTTTATTGCATAGATATCAACAATTTCAAAATGAGTATCGTTTCATTGAATTAAATATCACAAAAGAATCTCTAAGAGGCCATTATGAGCTTCAGTAAATGCTCTATACCTTCTTATAGACGATTGCTTCATTCTGCTTGCATTTCTCATTTTAGATGCTAAAAATTTTTGAAACACTGTTTACATTAAACTAGGCCTCAACTGATTGCAATAGGAATTTATTTTGTATCAAATGCTGAGAATACAGAGAGTTATACCATTTCGGAATCTCAATGAAACTGGCATGTTTTTTCTTGCATTGGCTCTTAGGTAACCATATTATTTTTTACACCGCGCTAGTTTGAACTTATGAAAAAAAATTAGCAAAACGGAAAAGTTGAGTTAGATCTTTTTTTCATGAAGAACTATTCATGCCCCTCAAAAATAATGAATTACATTCGATAGATCATCTATCCAGGAATACTATCCAAAAAACAGTTTGAAAAAATTCCTTCATTTGGAGTCTTGCCTGCAAAAAGAGTGGCGAAGGGTGTAATTCTCTTGAATTTTCGAAAATCTCCAATATCTCGAAAACTAAGGCACTTTTACTAAACGTAAAATATATTTTTCTGAACCGCCATAGAGTCCTCTACCCCCTGGCTCAATATTATCCATTCATTACGCCACACCCTGTATATTATTACTCTAGAATGCTAATCCAGTAGTAAGAAATGCGGCGAAAAGTTGACAGTGGTCGTTAATACGAATGCGCATCATTAGTTTATTTTCTAGTAGAACGTTGCCGAGTTTCTAATAATTCAGTCGATCGAATCTTATAAAGAGGGGACAATTCATGTAACGAAGGTATGTCGGACAACAACGCGTTTTCTGTCAGTCATTTGATTTTTCACTGTTGCACGATCTGCTCGGAGGTAAGGAGTTTTACTTGTGTGTACTTGTCTATCATATTAAAAATAATAAATGCAGACAGAAACTTCGAAACTTGAATGAATTATCGAGTTTCACTGATGGCGAATTTCATTGGTATATAGTAGTATTGCACTAAATCAGGATATTTTGAAATTGTTACACTGACTTTATAATATGCACTCATCAATACTCAGGTACCAGTTCATCTAATGAAATCTGCGATAATATTGAATTCCATTGGTGATATTAGGTTTGGATCTTTTGGAATTTTTGTTGTGAGAACCAAATATTTACTTAGTAAGCACCAGTTGTAACCGTTGAATTCGGTATAAAACTCCAATATTCAGACAATTCACGGTTGGGTCAAAAAATCAATGAATAAACACTAACACCTCTACCGACAAATTTAGATTCGGACTTAACACACCTTAACTCCGAGATCCTGATATAAATTCCTTATTTATACCAAATAAACAATTCGACTGACATAAGGTAGGAAAGTCTAGGCAACGTTCGAGTTGAATTAAACTAATGGCGCGCCGTCGCTTTAAAGACAACTGTCAATTTTTCGCCGCATTTCTTACTACTGGATTAGCATTCTAGAGTAAGTATATATATTATGATTTCTGTGCGTTGAACGCGAATCTTTCAATGTCAAATGAATTCGAATGATGATTTATTTCAAATTCTTGTAAATATTTTGGGAAGAATTTAATATGAGGCGAAATGAATTAAATTCATCGAGAATGTATCCGTTTTTTTCGATTTTAGGATGAATCAGCGAGAAGAGATCAAATAAGTACCCAATTGTATGATTTGGGAAATAATGAGTGTCGAATAGGAATCGTATTGACCATACTGAGTAAACGCAAAATGACATAAAAACAAGTTCATTTTTTATTACTTTTTCAATATTGCTTCTACGTGTACACATCGTACTTAATTGTCTTGAATTCCTCTTGAATTCCCTCTCTCTAATAATCAATAAAAAATATTTTTGAGTCAACACTTGATGTAATAGTAGACACAATATAATTATATTATATACAGGGAGTTTCATTGGGAAACGGGAATACTCAACAGGCGGATAGGTGGCACCGAGGTGGTTCTGGAGATACCACATTTATTGGCTACTACTGTCTTCGTAGCCGATATACCGGATTATAATAATAATGATAAGCATTGAAGGAAAGGAAAGGGAATTTGAAGATCACTCATTTCAGTTCTTTGTGGTCTCTTCAAATATCGAAACAGCTTTTCAAAATTTCGATTTACAGGGTGCTGTTTCAAGGATTCAAACGATTCATAACTTTTCGTCAACTCAGACCTGGATTTTACTTGCGGTTATTGCATGATACATTTGACTTTTGAATAGGAAACACGTTTGCTAAATATAAACAAAATATACCGAGTGATTCGTCTGATATGGCCTCAGAAAGAAACGAGCAAAAATTCATAAAACATCCTATATCTCGGCTACGAGGACAGTAAGAGCCAATAAATGTGGTATCTCCAGAACTATCTCGGGGTCACCTATCCGCCAGTTGAGTATTTTGGGTGGGGACTTCCTTTACTGCTCTCGAAGCACTAAACTGAGCTATTGAAATATCAAAATTTCTTCCCAACATTCTTTGTTAACTTCCAGCTCTCAATTCATAGAATGAAAGTGCAGTAAAAATTTTATTGTGGCATGGATGGCTACTGGGTTCCTGCAGTTTTCCATACAGGATGAAATTCCAGTCACTCACACGTATCAAACCATACCAGCTCCATTCAGTCGTTTGTAACAGCCGAGAATTTTCTATCAATTTTTGGTAAGAAAACGGGCAGAGATTATTTTGTATGCTACTGAACAGAGAATTCTACCGAAAGTGCGTATGTAACGGTAAAGAATTCACGGCGCATGAAATCTCGAATAAATTTTCTAGAGAATTATCGGCTGTTGCAAACGGGCTTAAGGTGTTGAATAAATTTTTCCATCTCGATAGGAACCCAGGGGACCAGTAACATGGGAGATCTTATTGTGAGCTCCGAAGAAATTGAGTTATTTCTGTGGAATTTTAAAATTTGAAGCAGTTAGTTTTGGGTCACTATTAGTAAAAGTGTTCGTACAGAGAATAGTGCAATTTGTTGCAATTTAAATTGAAAATTCTTTACATTGCTGCTATACTTTGCCTACATATTTCCTGACAAATAGTCAGAAAACAAGAATTGGAAGTGTAGCTGGAATAGTGGACGAAAATATGTTGGAATCCATTAAACAGGGTCTTTCACGAGAAACCTCACCCATATTTATACGGGAAACTACTGAACGTATTTTCATGAAATTCAGCACTTATAAGTATTTCACGATGCTGATGAAATCTAAAATATTTTCAAGGCATGAGCCCCACCGGTTTTTCCGGAAATGACGTCAACTTCCGTTTTTCAAATTAGAACACCATTTTTTTATTGCAGAAATAGATTCCTTAGAAAATTTCAAGTTATGTTGATGTAACATTTTTCAGTTTTGGTTGGAAAATTCCCTCTGAGCGGGAAAATTCGAAAAAAAAATCGAGAATAGAGCTCCGCTGAAACAAGAATAACTTCGAGGTTTTTGGATGGAAAATTTTCATTTTTGGGATTTTTCAAGATGTAATATTGATGTATCCACTTCAAAAATCGAAATCGCGATTCATGATACAGGGGGTGAAAAAACGCTTTCAAAGTTAGGGATGACAAAATCCTGAAAAATCAATTTTTTCAAATTAGAACCCCATTTTTTTATGGCAGATATTGAATCTACGTTAAAAAATAATGCGAGTATATGCATCACACCCTTGCCCTAAAGTGGATATTTTCTGAGTTATTCACAAAAACTGTTTTTCGTCTTGAATTTTTAGCTATTTCTTTTCCCTTCACGCCAAAAAGATGAGATTTTCAGGAACTGTTACTTAAATCATGTTTCAGATTTTACTACCCTAATATGCAAGAGAAAAAAGTTACAGGTTGTTCCTAAATAGATGGCGAATTTTGATTCGAATTTGTATCGGAAACCTCTTTACTTCAACTAATCGGTTTTCTCTCCAGTTATAAATAAATAATTCTTTATGAACCATATGCAAAAACTTTCCATGTTTTACATTCTTTTTTTTTAAAGATAGATATCATTGATTACATCTGCCAAATCCCTCTTTATTCAGTAGCATTTTGTGTTTACTATTAATTTGGTGATAATTCGTATTAAGTTATAAAATCCATCACTATGCCTAATTTTACCAATGAAGATTATTTAAATCTCATTCTACTTCATGGAGAATTTAATAAAGTTGTAGATAGAACGATTCGACTGTTCATTGAGAGGTTTCCTGACCGACCCAGACCAACGAGAGATACCATAAACATAACCATGACAAACTTGAGAAATGTCGGATCTTTCGTTGAGAAAACTATACACAGAGAAAAAAGAGAAAAAAGTGTAGTAGAAGATGAGAACAACGAAATTACAGTTCTTGCATATTTTCGTGTGAATCCTCAAAATTCTCTCGAAGATGCCGAGATTGATCTGGGATTAACTCAATCGAGTGTTTGGAGAATATTAAAAAGACATAAAATGCACCCATATAAATTCAATAGGGTACAGCATTTGAAGGAAACTGATTTCGTCAGGAGAACAGAGTTTTGCGAAGCTATGATGATTCGATTTCAAGAGAATTTTTTTTTTTTGTATCGTTTATTGCTTTTTTACAATCTACTTCACAGGGAGTATTAAGTAAAACAAATGAAAGTAATAGTCGTGGAAGTGAGGTGCCCACTGGCACCAGCACTTATTTATTGATGCTGTAGTAGGTCTTCAGGCCAGAATTTTTTTAGTCTTCGGTTGGGTGGTCCATTCCTGTACAGATTTTCGATATGGTCATTTGTGTGGCCTGTTAATCGGTTTTGGTAGTTGGTGGCAACTGTTTTGATTTCTTTGCTTATAAACGGTATTTGAAGGTCTTCATGTAGGGTTTTGTTGCTTACGTACCAAGGAGCATTTACCATAGAACGAAGAGTTTTTGACTGGAATCTTTGTATTATGTTGATTCTTGATGATTTCGCACAACCCCAAAGTTGCAGGCCATACGTCCAAATAGGTTTCAGCATTACTTTGTACAGTAATACCTTGTTGTTGACGGAAAGTTTAGATTTTCTCCCCAGTAGCCAGTACATCTGTCTGGATTTGATGTCTAGTTGTTTTCTCTTTGTTTGTATGTGCTTTTCCCAAGTGAGTCGTCGATCCAAGTGCAAGCCAAGGTAGTTTACATTGTTCTTAACTGGTAGAGGTAATCCATCAATTGCCACTGGGGGACAATTGCTTTGGCGAGTTGTGAACGTCACTTGAACTGATTTGGAGTGGTTCATTTTGAGTCTCCATTTTTTGTACCAAGAGTTCAGTTTGATCAGATGGTTCTGCATGTTAGTTGATGAGATGATTGGGTTTTCGTCTACTGAGAGAACAGCGACATCATCCGCAAAGGCGGCCAAGGTCGTGGAATTACTAACTGACAGATCGTACGTGTATAAGAGGTAGAGCAAAGGACCTAGAACACTACCTTGTGGTACTCCAGATCTTATAGGGTAATGGTCTGACGTGGCGTCGTTGAACCTCACTGAAAAATATCTTTCTGTTAGATAAGAACTCAAAAGGAGGAAGTAGTTGTGGTTCAGGGTACTTTTGATCTTGAATTTCAGTCCTGTGTGCCACACCTTGTCGAAGGCCTGCGCTATGTCGAGGAATACTCCAGTACAGTATTGTTTATCTTCGAGAGTTTTAGCAATAGTGTTGACTATTCTGTGGGCTTGGTGAATAGTGGACATGTTCTCCCTGAAGCGGAATTGGTAGTTGGGAAGAATATTTGCCAGATTGTGCTCTTCGCGAATTCTTTCGAGTAGTAGTCTCTCGAATATTTTACTGGGTATGGGTAGCAAGCTGATGGGTCTATATGATGTTGCCTCTTCTGGGGGTTTACCATTCTTGTGTATCATAATGATGTTGGCGTATTTCCATATGACAGGGAAGTAGCACAATTGCAGAATGCGATTATAAATCGTGGTGAGGAAAGCAATTGCTTTTCTAGGCAGTTTTTTGAGGATTTCAGATGTTATAAGATCGTACCCGGGGGATTTTCTGTCTTTGAGTTTTTTTATTTCCCTTTTAACCTCTGTTGGGCTTATGTGATTTCAAGAGAATGAAAACTTTTTGGACTGTATAATTTGGACAGATGAATCTAAATTCACAAAGAATGGTTCTTTCAATAGGCATAACAGTCATTATGGCGATGAAGAGAACAACCACCACTTCAGACAATGGAACTTTCAAGAGACCTGGAGTTTCAATGTTTTTTGCGCCATCAAAAATAATGCAATTCTCGATGTTCACATTTATGATGGGACTTTAACTGGTAAGATAGAACACTACACATGTTTGCATTATTTAAAGAATGTTCTTCCTTAGGAGATAGATATTCTGACATATTGACTCAAATAATTGAGCCGCTAGTACAGAACCATAATGACTTATGGTATCAACAAGATGGCGCGCCTCCACACAATTCACTCAATGTGTCAGATATCTTCTACAGGCTATTTGAAGATCGATGGTTGGCGAACAATGGTCCACATCTTTGGCCACCATGTTCTCCCGATTTAACTCTTTTAGACTATTTTGTTTGGGGTAGGATAAAAAATATTGTCTACCCAACTCCCCTGACTGATAAAGAGGACTGCATAGAACGAGTCAGAAATGCGTTCAGGTTTGTTTAGATTTTTAGTTTCATAGTTTTAAAACTCAATTTGGTTTTTAAACACTTTTGCAGATCTCTTCCTCCCGATGAAATAAGAAGAGCAACGCACGAAGCATTCCTGAGACGTATAAATAAATGTATAGAAATTAACGATCAAAACTTTGAGCATCTTCTCTTGTTATAACTGCGAGAGTTTGCCATGGTTCTCCTAATACTAACTTGAAGTCGGTTTGAAGAAGGGGTGAAAAATCTACAGCATGGTTCAAATAACAGTTCCTGTGAATTTCATCTTTTTGGCGTGAAGGGAAAAGAAATAGCTGAAAATTCAAGACGAAAAACAGTTTTTTGTGAATAACTCAGAAAATATCCATTTTAGGGCAAGGGTGTGATGCATACACTCACATTATCTTTCAACGTAGATTCAATATCTGCCATAAAAAAATGGGGTTCTAATTTGAAAAAATTGATTTTTCAGGATTTTGTCATCCCTAACTTTGAAAGCGATTTTTTCACCCCCTGTATCATGAATCGCGATTTCGATTTTTAAAGTGGATACATCAATTTTACATCTTGAAAAATCCCAAAAATGAAATTTTTCCATCCAAAAACCTCTTATTCTTGTTTCAGCGGAGCTCTATTCTCGGTTTTTTTTCGAATTTACCCGCTCAGAGAGAATTTTCCAACTAAAACTGAAAAATGTTACATCAAAATATCTTGAAATTTTCTAAGGAATCTATTTCTGCAATAAAAAAAAATGTGTTCTAATTCGAAAAACGGAAGTTGACGTCATTTCTGGAAAAACCGGAGGTGCTCATGCCTTGAAAATATTTTAGATTTCATCAGCATCGTGAAATACTTATAAGTGCTGAATTTCATGAAAATACGTTCAGTAGTTTTCCGTATAAATATGGGTGAGGTTCCTCGTGAAAGACCCTGTATTGAATAAAATTTTTCCGAAGATAAACACCAAATAACACCAAAGTTGGGGACCAAATACAAAATGTTGGCAGGAACTTCGTGTTTACAAAGAAAAATTTTGATGACTTGTTGTCAAGATTTACTAATATGGAAATAGAAGTGAAGACAAATAAAGAAGAAATCCGAAGGGTTGCTCACCAAGTGAATCAGATGGAATTAAAAAATAGGGAAAATTCTCTAATTGTATCAGGCATACAAGAAGAGAAAAAAGAGAATCTAATATCTAAAGTGCTATGCCTATTTAATGACGCCGTGAAAATTAAATGCTCTCAGTGGAAAATTTTTAATATCCATAGGAAGTAAACGTAAAGGAGGACAAACATATCCGAGGTCAGTTATTGTTACTTTTGTGTCACTACTGAAGAAGAAAAAAAATATTCAATGCAAAAACAAACTTAAGGGGTTCGCTCATTTTTGTAAATGAAAATTTAACAGATGGGGCATAAAAGCCGCAAAATTAAAATATGGAAGTCATTCAGCATGATCTATGAATAGCAGAATTTTCGTGAAGAGTGACAACGCTATAAGGTTGATCCTGAATGTAAGGGATCTGACAAAGTAGAAGATAATATCCCTTATCAAGAACGATTCTTTTTGGTAGGAATATTCTTGTTTTGTTTCCTCTTTTTCAATTTGAAGAATAAATCTGCTTATTGCAACAGGATGGCTTATTGCAATTTAAAGCATTTTAAAATAGCTTTCACATATTTCTTATTGCAGACAATATTTTTATTAGATTTATTATTCAGTTTATAATTAATTTTTAAGATTTGGAAGTAATGATTAGAGTTAACCTTCCTTCATGTAGGGTTCACTTCTTGATAAGCAAAAACATATTTTATTTTTGAAAAATTATTGTTTTTATTTGTCCTCTAGCATAACTAACTGGCTTGTTAATAAAAAATATTTCATTGTGGGGTAAATGGATTGTTACTGTTGATATGAAATGTCTTGATTGAAATTTCACTTTGCGGCAGTTATTCTGATTTTATATTAACTAATTTTAGGGTAGAGTGCGTGTTCCCATAAGACTCAATATGTCGAAAATTATTTATATTTATTTCCAAAACTGTAGAGGATTGAACACTAAATGTTCTGAATTTTTTAGGAACTCATTGATTACTGATTTTGATATAATAATAGCAGTGGAAACGTGGTTACAGGATGGAGTGAATGATGGAGAGGTAATAGATTTGAGAAGATTCAATTTGGTATGATGCGTTAGAAATTTCAAATAAAAAAACCGGTGGTGGTGTTTTTCTGGCAATTAAAAAACAATATAAAGTATTAGGAGTTATAAGAAAACACACATTTTTTGAAGCAGTTATAGTTGAAGTTAAAGCAAAAGGTTGCAGGTACGTTTTTTGTGGGGTATATATTCCTTCTGTATTTCTATATAATATTATAAATAACTAGCTGACCCGGCAAACGTTGTTTTGCCATATAAATAATTTCCTTTTGTATGTTGTATTATATATGTATCATACAAAAATAGAAATTAAAAATTTTGTCTAAAAAATAAAAAAAAAATTTAGGGGTGGACTACACCTAAAATTCAGAGGGATGAAAAATAGATGTTGGCCGATTCTCATAGATACCGGATAAGCACAAAAAATTTCATCAAAATCGGTCAAGCCGTTTCGGAGGAGTATGGCAACGAAAACTGTGACACGAGAATTTTATATATTAGACTAGCTGACCCGGCAAACGTTGTTTTGCCATATAAATGATTTCCTTTTGTATGTTGTATTATGTATGTATCATAAAAAAATAGAAATTAAAAATTTTGTTTAAAAAATAAAAAAAAATTTAGGGGTGGACTACCCCTAACATTTAGGGGGATGAAAAATAGATGTTGGCCGATTCTCATAGATAGCTGACCCGGCAAACGTTGTTTTGCCATATAAATAATTTCCTAATGATTAAATTACTAAAATGGCTATTAAAAAATAAGGGTTGATCGTAGAAGGGTGAAAATTGAGGATTGTATGTATTTTTGTATGTTGCATCATAAAAAGATAGAAATTAAAAATTTTGTCCAAAAAATGAAATAAAAAATTTAGGGGTGGACTACCCCTAACATTTAGGGGGATGAAAAATAGATGTTGGCCGATTCTCATAGATACCGGATAAGCACAAAAAATTTCATCAAAATCGGTCAAGCCGTTTCGGAGGAGTATGGTAACGAAAACTATGACACGAGAATTTTATATATTAGATAGAATTAGCTCCCCTGAACTTTTGTCTTCGATTAGATTTAACGTGCCACCTAGAAGAATGTGCCAGCTTCCAATGTTTAATTTTCCTCCATCATTTAACATCTCGAGATATGTAAACATGTTTCGACTTACGAATCAATTCAATGCATCAATAGATCTAGACTGGACAGTTTCTATTAAAGTAAAACAATCTTGAAGCATTTAATATTGATATCTCTCTGAGGAACTTTGAAATTTGTGTCAATCCTCATATGTTTCGATCAATTTAGGAAAGACTACATGAATATAATTATTTTTTTAGGTGTCTACATTTCGGGAATTTTATAAATTCTGCAAATTTAATTGTGTTATGTAAAAAGTTATTACTTTGCACAATGTACCTGATTACATATTTATTCATGTAATGAAACCGTGAAATTTGTATGAATAATAAATAATAATAATAAATAATTTTATCACAATGTCGAAACTCTTCGGAAAATATGTGACTAACATAATTGAAGTTTATACAAACTGATTGAAGGCATACCGAATCCAGTTATTGGAAAATACAAGAGATCAGTATAATATCATAATATGCACTAGCTTGAGGAGAGTTAATCTTCGTTATCTTCTTTGTCTAAAGTTCAAATATGTTACATCAGTTGTATATTTCAAAATTATCAACCCGTTGATGAAATGCAAATGATGCAGTGGTTGGCAATGGGTATCTACCGAAGGAATTAACAGATAATTACAAGAATGTTAAATTTTTCAACAAAAATCATCTTTCATCCATATAAGTAAAAGGAAGTGAAGGAAGTTGAAGTCAAGATGAACCTTCGAACAAAAATTTGTCATAAATAAACGATTAACAGGACAACTTGCACGTATTTGTGGCTGTTCATCTTGAAACATTGATATAATAATAATTATTAGGTATTTATTGGTGTCTTAAGACATTTAAAATGTATAGGACAAGTCAAATGAAAAATAGAAAAATCAATTTTCGAGAACTTATTCTACGATGACATTAATCGAAAATCCTGTAGTGAACTTTTCGCATTAATCATAGATTAGAGTTATGTAGATTGGAAACTTCCATACTACGAGACGAAGCTACAGTGACTTTATATACCACAGTGGCGACAATATTCCATTTCGACCGTTGATGGCGAATATTTGTTTTTGTTTGAAACTCATGTCATTTAACTCGATCTGAAATTTTCTATTTAGAGGAAGATATCCTCTTACTCTAATTTGAAACGTTCAATATATTGTGTTAAAAGGTAGATTTTACTTTTTTACATTTCTGAGATATAATTTATAGCAGTAATCTGAAAACAAAAATCTTTTAGTTGATCATATAAACAGTGTGTTCAGAGTTCGGACTGATTTTAGCATTGAGTTATTCATCTAAGAAGAGATTAAAAGGAGTATGGTGAGTATAAAAACGAGCATAATATGTTAATTTAAAAATAAAATGAACTTGTAGGTTATATTTGTTTCATATTTCCAGGTTCATTTTCCCTTTTAGATGTGGGAGAAAGTGAGGAAGGTTGAGAAAAAAATATAAGGTGAATGCAGTGCCTAACATTCTCATTTCTATCAAAGATGTGTCAAACATAAAGGTACTGCTTTGAGGATGAATCCTATGAACTCACATGCCTCTATTTCACTAGAAGCCTAAGCTCCTAGTACATCTGGGTGCTCATGTGCCTTACCTTTCGTTGGTACCTCGAGTATTACCATGGACTGTACCTTAGAAAAGTCTTTCATTCACATGACAATACATTTTCAATGATATCTCTACTGAAAAATCAAATGTGGATAAAATTTCTCAAGCCAATATAATTTTTGAACTTGTTCTCTTATACGTGAATTGTTCATTTAGTCAGAGTAAATCAGTCAACTCCTGTTGAAAATAATGACATTCTATTTTCTAAAACTTTCAAATTAAAAATTATTAATTGGTAATGAAATCAAAAGTTTTTATAAACTGTCTGTGAGTGTCTTTCACTTGATGACCGTCTCACGCTGATGAGGTCAAGGAAGTCCGAAACGGTTTATGATTATTTATTATGAAAAGATCTTTCTTGAATATAAAATAAAATGAAAACAGGTGCTTAATTCAGTAGAAATACTCATAGTTGCATATCCTGAATTGAAAAATTCATATTATGAATAAATCCATATTAGAAAGGATACTATCAATAACACGAAAGTTAATAAGGACAAACAAATCTAAAACTATTTTCATTTCAACAATAATATTACATAAAAACACTCATAATTTTACTCAGCATTAGTAATATATCAAATAACGAATATTACAGATTAGGCTTTTTAGAACCTGTTTTCATACTTCAACCTTGTCAATCTTTTAGGTTTAGAAAGTACCCTTTAGGTAGCTCAACTTGCTCCTTTCTACTCTAGTTTCTACTCCTGTACTCAAAAATTACATAGGTATATTCTCCTGAGAAGTTGTATTGATTTTTCAGTGGAGAGGCAAGCCACATGAGTAACCATATATACTCTAGAGTCTGAGTCTTCCAGTGAAATTGAGGCAATTGCTTTCTTGGGATTCTTTCAAAAGCAGGTTCCTCACGTTTCTATTCATCATTAGAGACTTCATTAACTTCCAACTTGTTTTCCATTCTCCCTCATTTTTCAACATATCAGTAGAAAAATGGACCTGAAATATGAAACAAATATAGTTACAAATTCATTATATTTTCATATTGATACATATGATGTTTGTTTTTACACTCACCTTGCTCTTTTTAAGCTTTTCTCAGATGAATAAATGAATGTGAACAACGGTCGAAATACACAGTCCAAATTTATGAATGAACAACTAAGAGATTCTTGGCAAATTACCAACATAGATTATTGTCCAGAAATGCGAAAAAGCACAATCCAGTCATTTACAAAATATTTCAAATTAGATCAAGACGATTTTTCGTCCAAGCAAAACACTTTAAAACGACTCGAATAGAACGGGACAGGCACAGATTCACGCAAACCCTCACAAATGCAAAGATTGTCCGCCATTTGAGGTCGAAAACGGTCCAATCAATCAAAAAGCGGACACCTTTTATCGCTACTGTGGTATATGAAGTCACTGTAAACGAAACTACAGTGACTCTAACGAGACAGTGGCGACAATTCGAAATTTAGCAAGAATATGGCGGCTTAGAAGCACAGATTTCAATGCAATGATCTCTAATTCGGAATGCGGATTGGCTCCACGTCACGTCGCGTGACCAAATCCGCCATATTCTTGCTAAATTGATGAAAAACGAGACCACAATTGTCGCCACTATCTCGTTAGAGTCACTGTAGACGAAACCGTTTTTTTTGCGCCCTCTCTTAACCTGGGTAAATTAATAGGTGTTTCTTTCAAAATACAGTTAATAGATGACGCTAGAAAAAAAATAGATTTCCTTCAACTTCATTCACAGGACAAGGAGAGCAGTGTGTTCTGTCATTTGAAATTTTGAAGATTAATATTTTTGAATTTGAATGTTTGAAAATATTTTATATATCCTAGTTTAGGCAGTGAGTTATTATTCCTATATATTTGTCAAGTTTTTTTCATCCCCTTCAAGTAATGAAGAACATTTTTAGTTAACTGTTTTATGTTTACCTATTGAATTAAGCATTTTAAAATGGACTTGTTAACATTCGATACATTGAAGTTGTAACGAACAATACTACCAATTTTACTCACTTATGAAATGATTCAATTTTAATATTTTTCAACTATTGATCAATAATATATTGGAACAAGTGAATATCAAAAGGGGGTCTCTACAGGGTCTTTCACGAGGAACCTCACCCATATTTATACGGGAAACTACTGAACTTATTTCCATGAAATTCAGCACTTATAAGTATTTCACGATGCTGATGAAATCTAAAATATTTTCAAGGCATGAGCACCTCCGGTTTTTCCGGAAATGACGTCAACTTCCGTTTTTCAAATTAGAACACCATTTTTTTATTGCAGAAATAGATTCCTTAAAGAATTTCAAGTTATTTTGATGTAACATTTTTCAGTTTTGGTTGGAAAATTCTCTGTGAGCGGGAAAATTCGAAAAAAAAATCGAAAATAAAGCTCCGCTGAAACAAGAATAACTTCGAGGTTTTTAGATGGAAAATTTTAATTTTTGGATTTTTCAAGATGTGAGATTGATGTATCCACTTTAAAAATCGAAATCGCGATTCATGATACAGGGGGTGAAAAAATCGCTTTCGAAGTTAGGGATGACAAAATCGTGAAAAATCAATTTTTTCAAATTAGAACCCCATTTTTTTATGGCAGATATTGAATCTATGTTAAAAAATAATGTGAGTGTATGCATCACACCCTTGCCCTGAAATGGATATTTTCTGAGTTATTCACAAAAAACTGTTTTTCGTCTTGAATTTTCAGCTATTTCTTTTCCCTTCACGCCAAAAAGATGAAATTTTCAGGAAATGTTATTTGAACCCTGCTGTAGATTTTTCACCCCTTCTTGAAACCGACTTCAAGTTACTATTAGGAGAACCATGGCAAACTCTCGCAGTTATAACTAGAGAAGAAACCTCTCAATGAACAGTCGAATCGTTCTATCTACAACTTTATTACATTCTCCATGAAGTAGAATGAGATTTAAATAATCTTCATTGGTAAAATTAGGCATAGTGATCGATTTTATAACTTAATACGAATTATCACCAAATTAATAGTAAACACGAAATGTTACTGAATAAAGAGGAATTTGGCAGATGTAATTAATGATATCTATCATTAAAAAAAAAGAATGTAAAACATGGTAAGTTTTTGCATATGGTTCATAAGGAATTATTTATTTATCACTGGAGAGAAAACCGATGGCCGATTAGTTGAAATAAAGAGGTTTCCGATACAAATTCGAATCAAAATTCGCCATCTATTTAGGAACAACCTGTAACTTTTTTCTCTTTCATATTAGGGTAGTAAAATCTAAAACATGGTTTAAGTAACAGTTCCTGAAAATTTCATCTTTTTGGCGTGAAGGGAAAAGAAATAGCTGAAAATTCAAGACGAAAAACAGTTTTTTGTGAATAACTCAGAAAATATCCACTTTAGGGCAAGGGTGTGATGCATACACTCACATCATTTTTTAACATAGATTCAATATCTGCCATAAAAAAATGGGGTTCCAATTCGAAAAAATTGATTTTTCACGATTTTGTCATCCCTAACTTTGAAAGCGATTTTTTCACCCCCTGTATCATGAATCGCGATTTCGATTTTTAAAGTGGATACATCAATCTTACATCTTGAAAAATCCCAAAAATGAAAATTTTCCATCCAAAAACCTCGAAGTTATTCTTGTTTCAGCGGAGCTCTATTTTCGATTTTTTTTTCGAATTTTCCCGCTCAGAGAGAATTTTCCAACCAAAACTGAAAAATGTTACATCAAAATAACTTGAAATTTTCTAAGGAATCTATTTCTGCAATAAAAAAATGGTGTTCTAATTTGAAAAACGGAAGTTGACGTCATTTCCGGAAAAACCGGAGGTGCTCATGCCTTGAAAATATTTTAGATTACATCAGCATGGTGAAATACTTATAAGTGCTGAATTTCATGAAAATACGTTCAGTAGTTTCCCGTATAAATATGGGTGAGGTTCCTCGTGAAAGACCCTGTATAGGTACAACAGTATCACATACTAGCAGGTACACTGTTGATAAGGAAAATATCGAACTATATTTCCGGATATCCGATTAGAAATAAAAATTTCATTCCCGTGCTGTAGAAGGCGTAATTCTACGTGAAAGTTACGATTGTGGCGACTGTGAAGTAGATTATCATGAAAAACTTTCATATACCTACTAAAATGGTTCAAATTTAAGACTGGACTCCTGGTATAAACGAAGAAATAAACCTTCATAAAGTATATTTTATTACTTGTTGATCTGTGGTGATAAAAGCGATTCGACACAGTGTACGTGTCGAACCAAGTTTGTCATCCCCAGAAGATACCTGCACATTGTAACAATGGCATTCTTGGACTTGACCCTCAACTTTCTCCACCGTCAAGGAAATTCCCGAATTGCAATGAAATCTTCGTTGTCATGTCATATGAGTCACTTCAGGTACAAGGGACTAGAAAGATTTGGGAGGCGCAAGTCCACGGAGCCCATTGGGCAGGTATATAAATACCTCAAATATAGGTAAAAGAGGACAGTGGTTACAGAGACTGGTTAGCAGTTATCGACAACGGTCGAAACATTCTTGTAATTAGAACAGATCTCCCGATGAATAAACATATTCCTTCGTTTCCACAAGTGTTTTAATGTTTCCCGTAAACGCATACACCTCAAACTGGTGACCCCGACGTGATCCGCGTGTAAAAAAAGAGGTTTGCGTTTACGAAATTTCGATACGGAAGTGTGTGTTAAAAATGGCTTCTGATCCTACCGACGAAATCACCAACGTGGAAGCGACCGAAGATTCCATCAGTGCAGTGCGAGACCTCAAAATTCCCCAATTCTGGCCTAATAAAATCGCGCTATGGTTCAAGCTTTTAGAAGCTCAATTCACTTCAGCTCGCGTAACCAACGACGACACGAAGTTTAGCATAACTATCGCGAACCTCGGCGAACAATACATCGAACAAATCGAGGACGTTATCCTGCATCCACCTGTGACGAATCGATACGCGTACTTAAAACAAGAACTGATGAAGAGACTAACCGAATCAGACAGTTCGCGAGTGAAAAAGTTGATCGAGAGTGAGGAAATCGGCGACCGAACGCCCTCGCAGTTTTTCCGAGACTTGAAAAAGCTTGCGACCGCGACAATCCCGGACGATTTCATTCTGACGCTGTGGAAAAGTCGTCTACCTACGGACATTCAGCGAGTTTTGGCCGCGTCTACCGAGACAAGCATTGCAGCTATCATCGAGATGGCTGACCGTATACGCGAAATACGCGAAGAACCGCGACGAATCGCCGCAATGTCCAGCGATCGCGGATGCAGTGAACTTGGTGAATTGCGGGAAGAATTAAGACAGTTGCGTTCGCGAATTGAAACTTTGTCGCTAAACAGGCGACGCTCACCTTCACGAAGACGCGGACGAAGTTCAAGCCGTGGTCGATACCAAAAGCAGGATGGTCTCTGTTTTTACCACTCTAGGTTTGGAAATAAGGCCAAAAAGTGTAACCCTCCGTGTAACTGGTCGTCGGGAAACGACAAAAGTCGTCCGTAAACGCGGCTCACGATGACGACTCGAAAGCTCGCCGCATTTTCGTTACCGACAGACAGACAAGAGTATCTTTTCTTGTCGATACGGGTGTGGACTTGTGTGTTTACCCGCGAAATCGCCTAAAGGGACCGATGCAAAAACACACGTATGAACTTTCTGCAGCGAACGGCACACGCATCAGTACATACGGCACTATCGCGTTGAAATTGGACCTGTCCCTTCGACGAAGTTTTGGGTGGAAATTTGTAGTGGCGGACGTTAACACACCTATTATCGGTATAGACTTCTTGTCGTATTATGGATTATTAGTGGACGCGAGAAACCGACGGTTGATCGATTCGATAACAAACTTTTCAACGAACGGTAAACCAGTAAAAACAGACGTTTCTTCCGTGAAAGTGGTAAATGGCGAATCAGTGTATCATCGACATCTAGAAGAATACCCTGAACTTACTCGGCCACCGGTATTCAGGAAGGAAGCAATTAAGCATGGAACCAAACACCATATAAAAACGACACCTGGTCCACCAATCCATTGTAAAGCACGACGACTTGCCCCTGACCGTCTTAAGCAGATCCAGACGGAATTTGAAGATATGATAGAACAAGGAGTCATCCGCCCATCGCCACGTTTCCACGCCAATCAAACAGTTTGACAGTTTAGCTGGTAGATTCGAACATGTCCACATCGACATTATCACAATGCCATATTCACAAGGCTACCGATATTGCCTTACATGTATTGACCGTTTTTCAAGGTGGCCGGAGGTAGCGCCAATCGAAGATATGGAAGCCTCCACTGTGGCCTCAGCCTTTTTGTCTACTTGGATTTCGCGTTTCGGTGTCCCGCTCCGAATAACATCGGATCAAGGTCGACAGTTCGAATCCAATTTATTTAGGGAACTATGCAAGCTACTCGGTACAAAACACATACGTACAACAGCTTACCACCCTCAAGCTAACGGTATGGTCGAACGGTTTCACCGCCAAGTTAAGGCAGCAATAAAGTGCCACGCCACGGACAATTGGTTGAAAACATTACCAATAGTTCTTTTAGGAATTCGATCGTGCATCAAAGAAGATTTGAATGCAACTTCTGCCGAAATGATTTACGGTTCAAGTCTTCGACTACCTGCCGAATTTTTTGCCCCTTCGAATCAGAAAACAAATTCGGATTTCGTAGAAAAATTGAAGGTACGGCTCAACGATGTCAAGCCAAACGCCGTTATTCGGCATGGTTCTAAACCAACCTTCATTTTCAAAGACCTGTCTACTGCTAAGCACGTTTTTGTTCGGCGAGATGCAGTTCGCGCGCCCTTGCAATCTCCGTATGACGGACCATACGAGGTAGTACATCGCCATGATAAATATTTCGTAATCAAAATAGGCGAAAAAAAAGTGACCGTCTCATTAGACCGACTAAAACCAGCCTTTCTTTTGACGAAAGACTGCGAACCCGAAAGCGAGTTTAATTCTCAATCCGTAGTTGTACCCGATCAAACTTTCAAACCCGAACATACTGAAGGAAATAGTAATCGCGAACATTGCACTACACGTTCAGGTAGAAGAGTACGTTTCCCGGATAGATTACAAGTCGGATTAGATTAAGCCAATTACATTCACCATTTATATATACATTTTTTTTTTCAAGCATATCTAATACTAATTTTTTTTTCTCTCTTTGTCACAATTTTCCATAGTAATAATGTACAAATATAAATTGTTTCATTTTTCATCGTAACGTTATTACTGGTAAGGGGGTATGTGGTGATAAAAGCGATTCGACACAGTGTACGTGTCGAACCAAGTTTGTCATCCCCAGAAGATACCTGCACATTGTAACAATGGCATTCTTGGACTTGACCCTCAACTTTCTCCACCGTTAAGGAAATTCCCGAATTGCAATGAAATCTTCGTTGTCATGTCATATGAGTCACTTCAGGTACAAGGGCCTAGAAAGATTTGGGAGGCGCAAGTCCACGGAGCCCATTGGGCAGGTATATAAATACCTCAAATATAGGTAAAAGAGGACAGTGGTTACAGAGACTGGTTAGCAGTTATCGACAACGGTCGAAACATTGGTCACATTCAGCGGACGGAGCGTAAAACGCTTCTGCTACCCATCGGTAGCGGTAGCGATCGGGAACATGTTGAACGTTCGCTGGCAAGCCTAGATAGGATGAGGCAGTCCAACGAGCTATCACTATCAGCTGAGAAGTCTGTAGGAAAGACGTAAACAAACGGATTTTTTAAGTTTCGTTAACCTTGTGCTGGTTAAGTCAATTTTTATGTGACAAAAATAACCTAGAATTTTGACGAATTATTTTTTGCTCCAGTATATTTCCTATAATTTATTAAACATTCTTCTTTATTTCTTACAATCCATTTTCATTTCATTTTCCTCAACAAACTCAAGTTCGTACATCTTCCACACTAAATAACAACTACCTACTCAGTTCAAGTCCAACTTTCGCTCCTTTCCGCTACCGCTACCTAGCACAAATCAAATCCGCTCCCAAAAGTGGCGTCCGCTCCAGAACGTGTTGAGAATGTAGCGCATATGTCACCGAACGTTTCCGCTAGCGTTTGGTAACAGTTGCGCAACTGTTTCGTCCGCTGAATCCATTCTTGTAATTAGAACAGATCTCCCGATGAATAAACATATTCCTTCGTTTCCACAAGTGTTTTAATGTTTCCCGTAAACGCATACACCTCAGATCCATGCAATGAATAAAATAATACAATAAAGAAAGCCATATTATCCTTATATTTTTTCCTTTGCATTAATCGATTTTTTACTTTGAAAATTATGCGAATGAAAGAATACTACTGTGGTAATTTATTCGTATCATAAAAATACTAAACTACTGATATTTCATCTGAACTGAATACCAGTACATTGGTGTTTATATTATTTGATACGAATAAATTGTCAAGTAGTTTTCTTGCATTCACATGGACAATTCAAATTTCCTGCAATGTATGAAGAAAAGACTGGAAACACAGAAATTATACTCGTTCTTTTCGTTTGACACAGCTTCTTTTTAAAACCAGATCTACTCAAGCTTCACCCCAGTCCACCAAAGGTCGTAAACATATTTCAAAATATTGTGAAAGTGTCATATCTACACCACCTTAATCTATGGCATCAATTCACTCAAACATAAAATTCCCAAATCTCAACACTTTTTTTTCTCGATGGAAAGCTTCATTATGTATTTACTGTAATTTCGCGTCGGCACAACCTGGTCCTGGATCGCGAACAGGGTTCCCTCCGTCTGTGCGTACAGATATCCCTGTGTAAGGTAGGTGCTGGAGTGTAACAGGTCTACTTCGGGTTGGCGCAAGCTGGCATAGAATCGTCCATGCAAGGCTTTTGCCTGCCAGCTTCTTTCCAGTCTTGTTGTAAGGTTTTCTGTTTCAGATTCGCCACTGCTCTCCTCTCCTCCTCTGCTGGTGGAGCCGTCCTGTGCCGCTATCCATTGATGGACAGGTAAGTCTGCGTTGTTGAAATATTGTTTGATGTTTTTTTCCTCTTGCAGACACGCTTCTTCGATACAGACTAAGCCGCGGCCTCCCTGTCTGCGTGGCAAATACAACCTTTCCGTTGCTGAGTTGGGATGCAGCATGCCGTGCTCGGTGAGTGTAGTTCTTATGTGCCTGTCTATGTGTTGTAGGTCCGTCCTAGACCAGGTAAGTATACCAGATGAATAGGTGAAGGGAGGTATGGCCCAGATATTTATTGCCTCGATTTTATTTTTGCTGAGAGCTGTGTTTTTAGGATCTTACGGACTCTTGTCATCAGCTCCGTTTTGACATTCTGCTTGTTTTCAGTTTGTTTGATTTCATATGTCTGTTGAATGCCCAAATATTTATACCTTTCCTCCATTGCCAACTCCGCTATCTCCCTTCCGTCAGCCAATCTTATATTACCCTCCGCCACCATCTTTCCCCGTTTCACCTCAACCACGGCGCATTTTTCCAGTCCAAATGACATTCCTATGTCCTCACTGAACCTTCGGACCAGTTCTATTTCTCCCTCGAGCTGTATCCTTCCTCTGGCATAAAGTTTGATATCATCCATGTAAAAGAGGTGACTTAGTTTCACTGATTCGTTCATGGAGTAGCCATATGCGGATCTATTGAGGACCTTGCTGAGGATATTAAGGGCCAGGCAGAACCATCTAGGGCTGAAACCATCTCCCTGGAAGATGCCACGTCTTATTTTTACGGTGTGGCCAGGTGTTGATTGCCCAGAGATCG
The DNA here is from genome assembly GCF_907165205.1 of Coccinella septempunctata. Classification (NCBI taxonomy): domain Eukaryota; kingdom Metazoa; phylum Arthropoda; class Insecta; order Coleoptera; family Coccinellidae; genus Coccinella; species Coccinella septempunctata. The sequence continues at coordinate 23,062,994 of NC_058189.1, forward strand.
TTATCGTTGTTCTCCAGGTGGACATGAGGAACCGGAGAAGGTGGATGATCCGTTTATTTACCTTGTATATCTCTAGGACCTTCAACAGCCACGAGTGGGGAACAGAATCGTATGCTTTCTGGTAATCGATCCAGGCCATTGAGATGTTTTTTTTTTTCCGTATTTTTGCCTGTCTGGTGATCGTCTTATCGATTATCAGAAGTTCTTTGCTTCCTTTACTTTTGTTCTTGCATCCGTTCTGCTCCCATGCCATAATGTTGTTTCTCTTTAGGTGAGTGTCAATCTGATGGGATATGATGTACGTTATGATCTTGTAGATCGATGACAGGCTCGTTATGGGTCGGTAGTTTTCCGGCTTCTTAAGATCTCCTTTCTTGGGGATCTTGTAGGTGATGCCTTGTGTGAGGTACTCAGGAACGCTCTGTGGTTGTTCGAGTGCCCCCTGGATAAGCCGCGATAAAACTCGGTGGGTTGATTTCAGTGCCTTCCACCAGTAGTTGTGGATACCATCGACTCCTGGTGCTGTCCAGTTCTTCATTCTTTTGACGGTGACGCGTATATTCTCTTCCGTGATGTGTACTGCGTCCATTTCCTGGAGATCGCTTTGTTGTTCTTCCTCGGCCTTAATCCAGGCGGCATTCTCGTTGTGACTGGTGCTCCGAGACCACACTTTAGACCAGTACTCAGCCATCTCTCCAGATGTTGGTGGATCCGTTCTTCCTGCCTTTTCCATTTCGAGACCTCTGTAAAATTCCTTTTGGTTGTTGGAGAAGGGATTATTCTGCCGGAATCTAAGGGTTCTCTTATGGTATCTCCTTATTCTGTTGCCCACTGCAGCGATCTTCTGTTTCAACATCTCCAAATGAGTTTTAAGTTTCATGCGGTAATCGGTTTCTTTTCTTTTCAGTCCAGCTCTTCCGGAATATTCCCGTACCTTTTTCTCCAAATGCTTGCTTGGTCTCTGGGAACTCAGGAATGCATGCAAAATTCCTATTTCCTTTCTGAATCTCTCGATTTTTCCCTCCAATCTCTTCTCCCATGGGGGTTTTTCTTGCAGGTTGTTTCCTCGTTGTCCTATTTTTGATGCTGTCTGCTGGATGGTGTTAGCTGTGATCGCCGCGCTGTAGACAACATGGCATAGTTCTTCTAGACTAGTTGATGCCTGGATCGTATCTTTCAAGGCGGCATCGAGGAGCTGTACCAGGTTCCTTGTTTCTGGATTATTCTTCAGTCTAGATATTCTAGGTCTAACCCCAAAAGCCGTGCCCTCCCATTTGAGCCTAATTTCTTGGAAAAGAGGGAGTATATCTTTAGCAACTTCATCCAGTATTCCCAGTTCCATTATCTGACCTGTCTCGTCGCCTTCTTCGTATCTTATTTGTTGTGGTCTTATGGAACTTCTCCTCTGTAGGCTTCTCCTGATGTTTCGGATATTTGCTGCCGGCGAGCAATCCATTGCCCTAGTCTTGAGAGCTTCTAGTTCATCCGGTGCCAACAATTTTCGCGTCTTGATGTTCCTGATCTGCGCTATGAGATGTATTCCTGTGAACAATTTGTCAGGGTATATATTCCGCCATCGTTCTGCAAGTTGGTCTGCATATTTCTTCGTTTTTGTTTCTCCTTCTGTTATTTCGTAGTAAGCATTGATGAGACCTATATTCATTTGTCGGGTCCAATGCTGCCTCACCCTTGAGCGGGTTTGAGCGGGGTTAACGGGGAGGTGTTCCGCTGAACTGCCAGCCATGGGGCCCAAGCTCATTTCCTGGGTGTACCTAGTCCGGGTGCTTGGCCTTGTGGAACCATTTCGCAGAGCAGTGCCACTCGCTCCACTGTCTTCTGCTAGGGACTGTACCGATGTGCCTCCAGGCGCAATCCCCACACCGGAGGAGTTATCCGAGGCTTCGTCTATTTCATCGAAAGCAGTTCTTTCTTCACAGGGATGGGGTTGCTAACCCTCATCCCCGGTCAACTCGGGTGCGCGGGGACGTTACCCCCCGAAAGCCGAAGCTCCCCTGCGCTAAATATATATATATATATATATATATATATATATATATATATATATATATATATATATATATATATATATATATATATATATATATATATATATATATATATATATATATATATATATATATATATATATATATATATATATATATATATATATATATATATATATATATATATATATATATAACTGAAACAAAAAATAGCAGCACTGGGCAACAGGATCCGAAGATATCATCAGAGAACATTGAGGTATAAACAAAACAACCTTTTCGCTAACAATCAACGGCTATTCTTCCGACAAATAGAGACAGAGGATACAAAACAGCAAAAGGAGACACCAACCGAAGAGAGAATGACGGCATTCTGGAAAGACATTTGGTCACAAAGCGTAGAACACGATAATGGAGCGCGGTGGATCGATACCGAAATCAGAAACTCTTCGGGCTACACAGCAATGCCAGAAATTAATATCTCAGAGTCAGATTTAATTGCAGTCTTCAAGAGAATGAGGAACTGGACAGCACCAGGTATAGATGGCATTCACAACTACTGGTGGAAGACCTTCACTAGTTGCCACAAAAAACTTGCAAATCTACTTCAAAGCACTTTGAAGAATCCTCAAGAAATCCCCTCATATTTTACTAAAGGACTGACGCACATGATTCCAAAGAAGGGCGACCTCACACAACCAAAGAACTACAGGCCCATAACGTGTCTTCCATCAGCATACAAAATACTAACATCTATCATCAGTCAGAAACTATACTCCCATATTAAAAGAAATAACATCTTAGCCTGGGAACAAAATGGGTGCAAGCATAAAGCTAGAGGAAGTAAAGAACTGCTGGTAATTGACAACGTCGTCACTAAGCAAGCCAGAAAACGACTAAAGAACATATCTATGAGTTGGATCGATTACCAAAGAGCTTATGACTCTATGCCCCATTCCTGGTTGATCAAAATTTTGGATATCTATAAAGTTGATCAACAAGTCTCCGGTCTTCTCCGCCACCTGATGTCGACATGGAGAACAATATTGTCAGTGAAAGGAACAACCCAAACATACAGAACCCAAACTGTTTCAATAAAAAGAGGCATTTTTCAGGGGGATAGTCTGAGCCCTCTATGGTTCTGTCTCGCTCTAAATCCGCTGAGTAACATACTGAATAGAAGCGCTTATGGGTATGCCATCGACGATGTAACGAAATTGACCCACCTTTTCTATATGGACGACCTGAAATTGTTTGCCAGGGGGAAACAACAACTAGAGGGAGAGATGGAGATTGTTAGGGCCTTTAGTGAGGATATTCGAATGAAGTTTGGCTTGGATAAGTGCGCGACTGTTCACGTAAGAAGAGGAAAACTAACAGAAAATGAAAACATCACACTAAGAGACGGAGACTGTATAAGAAATTTGGGAGTTGAAAGCACGTATAGATATCTGGGAATCCAGCAATCTTACGAAATAAGACAAAAGGAAAACAAGAAGATAGCTGAGGCGGAACTAGTAAGAAGGGTAAACAAGATTCTAAGCACACACCTAAATGCAAAAAACAAGGTTGTGGCTATCAACGTCTGGGCGATACCACCACTCGCATACACCGCTGGCATACTCACCTGGTCAAAAACCGATCTGGAGCGACTGGACCAAAAAATCCGCACAATGCTGACTAAACGGGGTATGCTGCATCCCAATTCAGCCATTGAAAGGCTGTACGTACCCCGCGAGGAAGGAGGGCGAGGATTGGCAAACCTAGAAGTGATGATTCTGAAAGAAAGAGATAAACTAAGAAATTATTTCAGAAATAAGAACTTACCTTTCTACAGAACGATAGTTGATGGGGATAAAAATTTCACAGTCCTGAATTTGTCACGTTCAGAGGAACCTGAAGTAGAAGATGCCTTAGTAAGGATGAGAACAACTTGGCAGAATAAAACCATACACGGCAGGTTCTATGCTAGCCTTAAACAGGCAGACGTTGATATAAAGATGTCGAACACCTACCTAACGTCTGGGTACCTGTTTCCGGAAACTGAGGGCGCAGTTCTGGCGATCCAGGATCAGGTTGTTAAGACTCGAGTATACATCAAGCACATTTTACATCAGGACATAGAGACCACCAAATGCAGGATGTGCGGCGTGGCCGAGGAGACAATATATCATCTGACGGCAGGCTGCAGTACAATAGCTCCGACTAAATACCTGGAAAGGCATGATAATATGGGTAAAGTGGTTCACCAGCTGGTATGCATAAGCAAGGACTTGCTCAATGGCTTTACCCCACATTATAGATACTCACCTCAGTCGGTCCTGGAGGATGAAAAAACCAAAATGTACTGGGATGTCACGATCATCTCTGACAGAAAAGTTGAACACAATCGGCCGGACATGGTCATCTGGAATAAGGCCGAAAAGTCCGCAATCCTGGTAGATTTCGCTGTGCCTTCGGATCACAATCTGTCCAAAACCTATGCAGAAAAACATGAAAAATATCAAATATTAGCTCAGGAAATCAAATCGATGTGGCAGCTCAGAAAGGTGTCTATAATGCCATTGGTAATAAGTGTTAACGGTCTAGTACACAGGAGAACAGTGCAACATATAAAAGAGCTAAACTTACCTGGAAACACAATATTGTGGATGCAGAAGGCGGCAATATTGGGTACGGTCGGAATCGTGCGACGAATAATCTCTCCATACTGACACTAAACAGTGCTCTTGGTTATCCTACCCGGGCATTGTTAGAGAACGTACCACGTTGAGGTGTGAAAAAAAAAAAAAAAAAAAAAAAAAAAAAAATATATATATATACTTCAAATTGTAAAGTTCACGCAGCTGAAATGCCAAGTCGCCGTATTTGGTAATCTTCTCCGTGTAAGCTTTCGTGATGTTATCGTCCGCCGGGATCGTGAACTCTATGAGAATACATGTTTTTTGTTCGGTGTCGAAGAGCGCGATATCAGGTCTGTTATGCATCACCGCTCGATCCGTCACTAAAGTGGAGTCCCAATATAGTTTGTAGCGTGCATTCTGTAGTAGAGGTTTTGGGACATATATGTAAGATGGTAGCTCTTCCTGGAGTAAACCCAGCTTCAACGCAACCTGTTGGTGGTAGATCTTCGCCATGGAGTTATGCCTCTCCAGGTAATCTCTTGGCAAAGAATGAAGAGTTTTTCTTAAATTCTCCCTACAAAAGTAGTCGTTATACCCTTATTCACAATTATATATATATATATATATATATATATATATATATATATATATATATATATATATATATATATATATATATATATATATATATATATATATATATATCCTCCCTTCAGATACTGGAGGTATATGAAGAAATAAACATAAAATGGAGGGGATTACCGCTGGAGAAAAGACCGAAAATCCAGAAAATTCAACTAAATACTGCAGCCAAGAACTCCATCAGAGCGATCGACTCGGCCTTGAGAGAAATCATCCAAAACGCAATGGACTTTGAAGACCTGTGTCATAAGGTTTATTGTGCAGCTATCACCGCGAACCTTATTGTACAAACAGAAAAAAAGGGAGGAGAGCAGAACCAACAACCCCGGAAACCACCATGGGAGGAGCGCCTGGAAAAACGAATAGCATCACTCAGAAAGGAGATAAGCATTATTCATCTTTACATGAATAATGAAAAAGTGAGCAATAGGGTACATAGGAAACTGAGGGAGTACATAAGAAAAATTAAGTTGAAGGAACGGGATGCACACTATAAAACTAAATTACGGACGCACCTCGAAAAACTCAAGCAAAAAATTGCTGCTTTAGGAAATCGCCTGAGGAGGTATCATAAGAGGACCCAGAGATATCAACAAAACAACCAGTTCACCAACAATCAAAAAATGTTCTTCAGGAAAATAGATCAAAAAAACAATGGAAAAAATGAAAAACCCCCAAACCCGAAAAAAATGAAAGAGCACTGGTCTTCCTTATGGTCAGCAGAAAAGGAACACAACCGGACGGCCCCATGGATTGAAATCGAAAGGAAGGCACAACAACATTTACAAGAGATGCCCAAAGTGACGGTGAGCGAGAACGATGTCAAAGAAACAACCAGAAGGATGAAGAACTGGGTGTCCCCTGGCATAGATGGAATCCACAATTACTGGTTCAAAGCTTTAACATCTGCTCACAAGGCTATGGCGCGACTTATAGAGGAAGCATTAGAAAACCCTGAGATCATCCCATCTTACTTTACAAAGGGGAAAACTTTCATGGTGCCAAAGAAGGGAGACTTAGCACAACCTGAAAATTATAGGCCTATCACATGCCTACCTTCTGCCTATAAGATATTAACATCCACGCTGGCCCACAAAATTAGCACACACCTCAAAAGCAACAACATAATGGCCTGGGAGCAGAATGGTTGCAAAAGCAAGAGTCGGGGCAGCAAAGAACTCCTGGTTATAGACAGAGCAATCACGAAACAGGCAAAGAAGAAAAACAAAAACATAGCCGTCGCCTGGATAGACTACCAAAAGGCATATGACTCTGTCCCACACTCGTGGCTGATCGAAATATTGGAAATCTACAAGATAGAAAGGAGGGTGATAAACACGCTAAAATTCTTGATGAACACATGGAGGACAACTTTATCAGTGAGCGAAGGTAAAGAGACCTACGAAACATCTGAAATATTAATCAGAAGAGGCATCTTTCAGGGGGATGGACTGAGCCCGCCCTGGTTCTGCTTGGCGCTCAATATTCTAAGTAGTATGCTCAATAGATCAGCATACGGATACGCCATCGATGCCCGAACAAAACTGACGCACCTTTTCTATATGGACGACTTGAAGCTCTACGCAAGGGGACGAACACAGCTGGAGGGGGAGTTGGAACTGGTTAGGAGCTTTAGTGAGGACATAGGTATGACACTAGGGCTAGAAAAATGCGCGACTATAACAGTTAAAAGAGGGAAGATGGTGGAAGAGGAGAACATGAGGCTAAGGGATGGTAGAGAAATAAATAATCTAAGCACTGAGGAAACATATAAATATTTGGGTATACAACAATCATTTGAAATCAGACAAACAGAGAATAAAGAACAAGCAAAAACAGAATTACTTAGGAGGGTAAAATTAATCTTGAAAACACAGCTGTCCTCTAAAAACAAAATAATGGCCATAAACATCTGGGCTATTCCGTCGTTCACGTACACAGTAGGAACACTCGCTTGGTCTAAAACGGACCTGCAACTAATAGATAGGAAAATAAGAACCACATTGACCCAGTTCGGCCTACTGCACCCTAACTCTGCTGTTGAAAGAATATACTTACCCAGAAAAGAGGGAGGTCGAGGCTTGTGTTCCATCGAAGATACCTGTAAACAAGAAAAAATTAATATCAAAAATTATTTCAATAACACAAACTTACCAATACATCAATGGGTAGCAGCACAGGAAAGTATGACACAGGAAACGAACGATGATGAACAGGATAGAGAAAACCATGCAGAACAACTCAGACAAAGCTGGCAAAGTAAACAACTGCACGGCAGGTTCTACGCAAACCTGCACCAGGAAGACGTAGACATAGCAGCCTCCAATACCTACCTGACTCAAGGTTACCTCTTTCCACAAACAGAAGGAACGATCTTCGCTATTCAGGACCAAGTTATACCAACCCGAAATTACAGTAAACACATCATGAAACAACAAGTAGAAAACACCAAATGTCGACTGTGCAATAACGCTGAGGAAACCACACAACATCTACTAGCAGGATGCTCAGCAGTAGCCAGCACAAGATACCTTACACGACATGATAACATGGGAAAGGTGGTACATCAACTCATGTGCCTGAAAAAGAACCTCATACAACACTTCACGCCGCACCATCTCTATGTTCCGGAAGCAGTTGTGGAAAACGACGAAGCGAAGATATACTGGGACCTCACGATACTGACTGATCTGGGAGCGGAGCACAATAGGCCGGATATGGTGGTGATGAATAAAAAAACTAAAACGGCAACAATTATCGACTTTGCGGTACCACTAGACCAGAATATGGGAAAGACCTATGCGGAAAAGATAAGGAAATATGAAATGTTGGCAAGGCAGATAAGAGATATGTGGAGGCTAAAAAAAGTTGAAATAATACCATTGATTATAAGTGCCAATGGACTTGTGCTTAAAAGAACCGTTCAACATCTGAAAGAATTAGAACTGCACCCTAATACTATCTCATGGATGCAGAAGGCGGTATTGTTGGGGACAGTCAATATCATCCGACAGGTCATCTTTCCTCACTAACGAACGGAACTTCTCTTGGCTCGAAAAGGAACCCGAGAGGCTCTGAGTCACCAAATTACGTGTGAAATTTAAAAAAAAAAAAAAAAAAAAAAAAAAATTATTTTTTTTTTTTTTTTTAATCACCCTTTAGCGGGGTTGGTGCCTGAGAGAACCGGGCCTTACGCAAAGCCAAGGTTGTTCTCAGGTGCTGGTTAGGAATTTGCGGACTATACGTGTAGTAGCCAATATAACCTCTTTTTGGGCTTGGCTGATCAGGCTGCTGTTCAATTGCAAGCGCTTCGTATTTTCAACGAGGTGGGACTCAACCAATCCATTAACCGAAATTATGAGCGGAAGTATTGTGGTTTTCTCCAATCCATAGATCTCTTTAAGCTCGAATGCGAGATCATGGTACTTGGTCAGCTTCTCTGTGTAAGATCGGGGAATATTCTCGTCAGCCGGTACCGTGACGTCGATTATGTGGACAGATCTCTCAGTTTTGTTAAATAGTACAATGTCCGGGCGATTGTGCGGAATCGCTCTGTCTGTGATCATAATCGTGTCCCAATACAGCTTGAACCTGTCGTTTTCCAGAACGTCACGTGGTTGGTACGTATGCCTTTTACCATGGTCCTGTATGAGGCCTGCTTTCTTGGCGATTTCCCTATGGTATATTCTTGCCATAGCATTGTGACGCTCTGTATAATCTCTAGGTGCAAGTATCGGACACGAGGACGTGATATGTTGGATTGTCTCCAGGGCTTTGGCGCATTTTCTACATGAGTCGGTAAGTATATTGCGACCCGTTATTCTCTTTATATAGGCCCGTGTTGGCATCACCTGATCCTGGATGGCCACGATCCTCCCCTCAGTCTCGGGAAAAAGATATCCTGCTTTAAGGTAAGTGAGCGACTCTGATTTAAGGATGTTATCCGACTTCAAATTTCCAGGATATCTGCCATGGAGTGCCTTGCTATGCCATTCCTCCGAGAGTTGATCGAGTGATTGTTCTTTCAAATCTATGGAGGATCTAACCAACTGTAAGACCGAGGATTCATCTGCTTGACATACAGTTTGGAAAAAAGGTAGGTGTTTTTTTCGGAAATAGTCTCTCATCTGTAATACTATTTTGTTATGTGTTATCTGCATGTTCTGAAGCCCCCTACCTCCTTCATGTCTGCTCAAGTAGAGTCTGCTCACCGATGAATGGGGGTGATGGACGCCATACCTAGTGAGCAGCTTCCTGGTCTGGATATCCATCGCCTGTAACTCCGCAGCTGTCCAGCGCACAACCCCGAACGAGTAGCTTATACAAGGTACGGCCCATATATTAATTGATGTGAAAAGGGCTTTGGAGTTCAATTTGGCCTTCAGTAAGCTCCTGATTCTGGCAAAGTACTTTGCTTTGAGGGTCTCCTTCACTTCTGTCGTTTTTATATCAAGGGCTTGTTGGATTCCAAGGTACTTATATGCTTCCTGTGGTTGTAAGCATTCTATTTTCAGATCATTCCACAGCCTGATCCCCGGGCCCTCCACGATCTTGCCTCTCTTCACATTCAGGACCGCACACTTGTCGAGACCCATCTCCATTCCTATGGTTTGGCTAAAGGAGGACACTATCTCCAGTAGTCTCCTCATCTGATCTTCGTTGGCTGCGTAAAGCTTCAGGTCGTCCATGTACAATTGGTGGTTAATCTTTACGTGCCTCACTTTGTTGAGAACGTATCCGTATTTGGTCTTGTTTAGAAGCTTGCTGAGGAGGTTCAATGCCAAGCAAAACCACAGCGGACTCAGTGTGTCTCCCTGGAAAATTCCGCATCTGATTGCTATTTCTTCTGAGCTGCTGATGCCATCCTTGGTTTCAGTTACCAGCTTTGTACGCCAGGATTTCATTAGATGTTCCAACAGATTGATTATGGTCTCCGAGATCCCATACAATCGCAATACTTTAAGCAGCCAAGAGTGCGGCACTGAGTCAAATGCTTTTTTGTAATCGATCCAGGCTACTGATATGTTCCGGAGTTTACATTTTGCCTGCTTGGTGATGATCTGATCGATTACAAGGAGTTCTTTGCAGCCTTTCGCGTCCTTACAGCATCCACCCTGTTCACGCGCCAAAATATGATGTTTCCCCACATGTTTCCATATGTGCATGGTGATGGTGCCAGTTAGGATTTTGTAAATGGTCGGTAAACATGTAATTGGGCGAAAATTTTTGGGGTTCGTTGTTATGTTGCCCTTCGGTATCATCCGAGTGCAACCCAATGTGAGGGATTTTGGGATAGTTGAGGGGTTACGAAGTGCTCTCTGGAATAGGGTGGCCAAAGGTTGGTGGGTGCTTGGGAAATATTTCCACCAGTAATTATGGATCTTGTCTGGTCCTGGTGCTGCCCAGTTGTTGGTTTTCTTCAGCACATATTCAATATCGGATTTAGTGATGTGAATGTCTTCCATGTCATACTTAGTGCTTTCCGCTTCAGCTTCCCTTATCCATCCTGCTCCATCGTCATGATGTTTGTCTTTACCCCAAATTTCCTGCCAGTACTTGCGCATATCTTCTGCCTTCGGTGGTTTGTCATCTGTGGCAGTACCGTTTTCTAGGTCTCTGAAGAACTGCTTTTGGTTTTTATAATACAGTTGGTTGTTCTTGTATCTCTTGGTTCTTTCGTTGTATCGCTTCATACGGTTACCTAATGCTTTTACCCTCTGTTTCAGTTTGTCGCAGAGGGTCTCCAGCTTTTGTCTAAAGTCAGGTGTCCAAGCTTTAATCTGGAGTTCGGATGCTATTCTGCGGACAGCTTTATAAACCTTATTAGGTGGCGAATCAGTATTGAGGTAAGTGTGTAGGGAGGCAATTTTTTTTCTGATCACATTTATTTTTCTTACCAGGCGAGTCTTCCATGGAGGTTGGCTTCTCTCCAGTTTCGTGATTGGCTGCTTCAGGTGCACCCCCATCTCCTTTTCCAACATAATACGTGAGCCCTTCATTCTGGGGATCATGGGTCTGCTTTCTGGGTTCATACCCGCGTACGAAAGGAGATTTCTTCCGAACACCCTCCCCGTGCCTTCAACCAAAGGACTATTTTGGGTTTCTGGTTGTTGTTCATCTTGGTGTTCGGGTTCATCATCATCAACTGGTACTGCTGTCTGTGGCCACATGCTTTGCTGAATGGTATAATAATGAATATATATATATATATATATATATATATATATATATATATATATATATATATATATATATATATATATATATATATATATATATGTACACCAACTGTACACCAACTTATTAGCCAACCGCGTGAGATACTTCTTGGAAAATCAAAAATTCTCGAATGCTGAGCTAACAACCATTCAGCAAAGCATGTGGCCACAGACAGCAGTACCAGTTGATGATGATGAACCCGAACACCAATATATATATATATATATATATATATATATATATATATATATATATATATATATATATATATATATATATATATATATATATATATATATATATATATATATATATATATCGCAGGGTAGTCGCAAGGCTATCGGGGAGTGACGTCCCCGCGAACCCGAGTCGCCACATCCCCGCGAAGGTTGGCACCCTTCGAGAGGATTACGTAAATTCAGCCCCTATAACGAGAAGTAGACACCAGGGCGGTGGGGAGTCTCAGGCCGACTCTCTTCGGAACCGTCAGGAGGATTGGCCTGTAGGAGGTGTGTGTGGAGTGAGCGGCGCACCCCTCCGAGATGGAACCGCAAGGCCAGTTCCTGCAACCCACCGAAGGGATAGCTCGACTAGTTTGAGCGAGCCTCCAGCTCGCTCCGCTACTGAGCCACAGCGGGATAGGCGAACGCGATGGACTTTGTTTGAGAATTATTGTTTAATGCGTGCACATTATATAGCTCAGCATCTTGCTGCACAATCTGATAGGACATACCGACAACTTCTACTGGAAACATGGGGTGATATATACCCAACGAGACCTGCTTACGCCCAGTTGCTTTCCAATCGTGTTAGGTGGATTCTTGCTAATCAGAAACTGTCTCAGGCCGAGCTGGAGACAATCAAGAGTACTTGCTTTCCGACTGTTCTATCGGAAGTTCAGCCCACTATTGAACAACCAGGTGAGACTCGCAGGTCGTCGGTGCGGGTGAGAAGAAGTGGTCTTTTTGTCAACAGGGAACAGGATAATGAGATCGAGAAGGCGTTTATACGTAATCTGATGAGCTACTCGGGGATGACACCGGAATGTAGACCAAGAATACCTAAACTAGATTACTCGAAGCCGGCCCTTGAGACACTCAGATCGATGAACTCAGCACTCCCGAAACATCTTAGTGATGTGAAAACGCTGGAACAGTTGGTAAGTGTGGTGTATGCGGGAGCCGTTACTGTCTGCGAGATGAATGGACAAAAGATAAATGATCACAAACAAGCGATGAGGTCCTCAATCCCTCCTTGGAAGGACCGTCTGCAAAGAGAGATAACTAAAATAAGAAAAAAAATTGGTATTATTCATACTTACCTGAATACTCCTTCACCGTCAACCAGAGTGGTCAGAGCAGCCCGAAAGGTGGCATCTGAATTCCATATTAGGCGCCGGGATCCCTTGTTCAGAGAAAAGATTTCGCTCAGATGTGACACCCTGAAACAAAGAATAAAAGTGCTAGGGCTTCGTATTCGGCGATATAACGAGAAGGTTAAACGACACAACAACAACAGACTTTTTTTCAAGAACCAAAAACAGTTCTTCAGGAACCTCGAGCAGGAGAAAGAACATATGGAAGGCCATCTCAACCCTAAAACCGCCCACCAGTATTGGAGTGAAATCTGGTCCGAAAATGTTACCTACGACGACCAAGCGTACTGGATAGACGAGGCACAGAAGAAAATTCCACAAGCACAAATGCAGGACCTAAATATTGTTGTGGTAGATATAACTGAAGCTCTGAGGGGTCTGAATAACTGGGCGGCTCCTGGTGTGGATGGAATCCACAACTACTGGTGGAAACACCTCACGAGTGTCCATGGACCACTGGCAGATATTTTTCAAAGGGCACTCTGCGACCCCTCCGTCACACCTGACTTTTTCACGAAAGGAGTAACACATCTGATCAAAAAAAAAGGAGACTGTAAGAACCCAGAAAACTACAGGCCCATCACATGCTTACCCTCGGTATATAAAATCTTCACGTCAATTTTAGCTAAATATATAGGGAACCACCTTAGGGAGAACAACATGATGGCCGAGGAACAGAACGGATGCCGAATGAAAACAAAAGGAAGTAAGGAACTCTTGGTGGTCGATTATATCTTGACCAAACAGGCCCGGAAAAAGTTGAGGAATATCTCCGTAGCATGGGTTGATTATAGGAAGGCCTTTGACTCCATCCCACATTCTTGGTTGCTGAGGGTGCTGAGGATGCATGGAATAGCAGATAACATCATAACTGCGTTGGAGTGTCTCATGAAAACTTGGAGAACCTCACTCCTGATAAGAACAGGGGATCTTGGGGAGATGTCAGAGGAGATCCGCATTCGCCGAGGTATATTCCAAGGCGATTCACTCAGCCCAATCTGGTTCTGCCTCGCACTGAACCCCCTGAGCAAGCTGCTGAATAACACAAACTACGGCTATGTCATAGACAAACAACGAAACATAAGAATTAATCATAATCTGTATATGGATGACCTGAAAATACACGCCGCAAGTATAGAACAGCTGAGGAGATTACTTGAAATTGTAGCAGCATTCAGTGACTCAATAAAGATGCAGCTAGGAATCGAAAAGTGTGCAGTGCTGGAGGTAAAGAGGGGAAAAATTCAAGAAACGCAACACCAGACTCTGATGAACAACATCACAATACCGGCCCTGGATGATGATGGCACCTACAAATACTTGGGAATCAACCAAGCTTTAGAGATCAAAACAACGGAGATGAAAAAGATATTTAAAGATAAACTGTATGCCAGACTTAAACTACTAATGAAAACTGGACTAAATTCCAGAGCACTTTTCACAGCTATTAACATCTGGGCGATTCCTAGTATGGTGTACTCGTTTGGTGTGCTGTCCTGGTCGAGAACGGAGCTCCGCGAAATTGATAGAGCGATAAGAACAACGCTCACGAGATATGGAGTCCATCATCCGCACTCGTCTATTATCAGGCTATATCTCGGGAGGCAACAGGGAGGAAGAGGATTACTTAATCTAGAACAGGTCCATGACAAACATATTGAGTCCTTAAGGGATTATTTTCATGGGAGTGACTCACTTCTTTTGCAGGCGATGTGCCGGGCTGACGAGAACTACTCGGCTCTTGGGCTGTCTGTTCGGGATGGTCGGGTGTCAGGGCGCTCGACTGAGGAGTGGATCGAAGAGTGGAAGTCCAAGGCTCTTCATGGCAGATACGCTTCTCTTCTGGAAGGGGGACATGTTAATAAAGTAGAATCACTGTCATACTTACGTGCTGGATACCTGTTCCCAGAGACGGAGGGGAGGCTAATAGCAATACAGGACCAGGTGGTGCCAACCAGAATGTACCTGAAGCACATAGCCAAACAAGATGTTCCCTCCGACCGGTGCAGGAGGTGTTTCCAAGCACCCGAATCTATTCAGCACTTGACTTCATCATGCTCGGTTATGGCCCCCAGGGACTATTTGGACAGACACAATGCGATGGCCAAGATATACCATCAGCACTTGGCTCTCAAATTAGGCTTGCTTGATAGCGAAGAGGAACATTATCGTTATCAGCCAAAAACTCTCCTGCAAAGCATCCGCTACAGATTGTACTGGGATGCCACACTAATCACAGATGGCGGAGTGGCGCACAATCGGCCTGACATCGCATTATTTGATCTGGAGCAGAAGATCTGTTTCCTGCTTGATGTAACCATCCCGGCGGACGACAATGTACTCAGAGCTTACTCGGAAAAAATAAGCAAGTACAACGACCTAGCTTTTCAGCTTCGTGACATCCATAACCTGAAGGGCATAAGCATACTACCACTGATTATATCGACTAATGGCTTGGTAGAAAAACACCTTATCGAAAATACACGAAAACTGGGTCTGGATCAAGCCATAATCTCCCTGGCGCAGAAGCAGGTACTTTTGAGCACCGTCCGTATAGTCAGAAAATGTTTGCAGGATCAATAGCGATGCGGCTGTTTTGACAACTGAGTCCAGCAGCCGCATAATTACCCTTGAATCGGTGAGAGAAAAAAAAAATATATATATATATATATATATATATATATATATATATATATATATATATATATTTAAATCACCATTATTGGGTTTTTTGTAGATATATATATATATATATATATATATATATATATATATATATATATATATATATATATATATATATATATATATATATATGCAGGGTGGTACGATGTGCCATCGGGGAGTGACGTCCCCGCGGACCCGAGTCAACCGGATCCTGAGGCTAGCAACCCCAGGATCTGAAGGATTAATTCGCTCCTGTTGATGGAAGTAGAAATCAGGGCGGTAGGGAACAGCGGGCTGGTTCCCTTCGGAGCCGTCTGGAGGAAGAGCCTGTTGGGGTGAGCTGTGGGGCGAGCGGCGCAGCCCCCCGAGATGGCACCGCAAGCCAGGCACTCGTCACCTCGAAAGAGGATGGAGCCTCCGTTATGGATGGGGCACAAACTCATTCCACGGATGTTACAGCAAGAAGAGACAGGAGGACGCGATGGACGGAGGAGGATAACATCCTGATTTTACGCGTCCATTTCATTGCGAAAGACCTGCAACAAAGAGAGGGAAGGAACTACCGGGAACAGCTGACAGAAACTTGGAATGACATCAACCCACACAGACAATCATATCCGAACCTCCTAGCAAATAGAGTAAGATGGCTTCTAGAAAACAACAAGTTTTCCAATGCTGAATTGGACACCATAAAGAACAGCTTCATACCAAGGGGAGCTACGAACAACCAACAAAATGAAGCAGAAGATGATGACGGGGAGAGAACTTGTAGCCGAATTAGTATAAGAACGACAAAACTAGAACGTAACCTCCTCAAAAATATTCACAAGTACTATGGTCTTTCACCGGAAAATAGACCGATAATCCCGAGGATCAAGGGCTCGAAGAAACTGCTGGAGTGTGTACAAAGAATGGACTTGTTATTAGAAAGCCATATCAAAACAAACACAACCCTAGAAGCGATGGTAGACTACGTTTATGCTGGGGCGCTGACGATCTGCGAAGAGCTCGGGAAAAAAATAAATGAACCCCACACGGATACTCACCAAGTCGGCTCGACGCCACCGTGGAAGGCTAGACTGGAAAGAAAAATAAAGGTTATGCGAAAGAAAATTGGTACACTACATACTTACCTCAATACCGATACAAGAACAAATAGAGTTATTAAAGGCATAAACCAGATCACCAAAGAATTCAGCATCAACACAAACTGCTCAAACGAGACCTTCCAACTGGCACTTGTAGCTGTAGGCGATAGGCTGAAACAAAAAATTAAATCACTTGGCAATCGTATTAAACGGTACAACGATAGAGTGAAAAGATTCAAGAACAACCAGTTATACTACAAAAACCAGAAAGAATTCTTTCGATCTCTCGAACCAGCTGAAAACCTAGAAGGGGAGTATCCAACAGAAAAGGAGATGCACGAAGCATGGAAGGGAATATGGGAGCATGATGAAAAACATGAGGATGAGGCGTATTGGATAAAGGATGCTGAGAAGGAGATGGGACAGTATACAATGGACGATGTTGCAATAACGGTGGAAGACATCTGGGAGGTTATGAGAAAATCGAACAATTGGTCGGCACCAGGATCAGACAAAATACATAATTACTGGTGGAAGAACTTTAAATCGACGCATCAACAACTGGCATTGTTATTTCAGGGAGCTCTTAATGATCCAACAACAGTACCGGAGACCTTTACTTCGGGAGTGACGCACATGATACCCAAAGATAACAACATAAGTAATCCAAACAAATACCGTCCGATCACATGTTTACCAACAATTTACAAATTTCTAACTGGAGTACTAACAAAATATATCTGGAAACATGTGAATAAACATAAAATATTGTCGCGTGAACAGAATGGCTGCAGAAGAGACGCTCAAGGATGCAAAGAACTGCTAACCATCGACTGTCTAATAACAAAACAAGCGAAGAAGAAACTGAGAAATATATCGATTGCTTGGGTTGATTATAAGAAAGCTTTCGACTCGGTGCCGCACTCTTGGCTGTTGAAAATCCTCAAACTCTATGGCGTATCAGAAAACATAGTAAACTTGCTAGAATCTCTAATGAGAACATGGAGAACACAACTAAGTTTTGGAAATAAACAGAAGAATTTTAGAACATCCGTAATAAAAATTATGCGTGGAATATTTCAAGGTGATAAACTCAGTGCACTCTGGTTCTGCCTGGCACTGAACTTCATGAGCAAATTACTTAACGAAGGCAACTATGGATATGTCATAGATAAAATAAAAAACATTCGAATTACTCATCAATTATACGTAGATGATTTGAAACTCTATGCTGCCAATGAGGAACAGCTGATGAGACTGCTAAGAATTGTAACCTCATTCTCGCAGACAATAAAAATGGAAATGGGTTTGGATAAATGCGCCGTGATACATGTAAAGAGGGGTAAACTAGTGAGTGGAGAAGAGATGCTCATACAGAACGGAATAACGATTCAAAGACTTGCATCAGATGAAACTTATAAATATCTTGGGGTCCAACAAGCTTTGGAAATAAAAACATCTGATGCAAAAGCTTCATTCCAACAGAAATTCTTCGACAGAGTTAAAAAAATTCTGAAAAGCAAACTAAGCTCCAAGGCTATGTTCACGGCAATAAATATATGGGCGGTTCCTAGTCTTGCCTACTCCTTCGGTGTTATAAAGTGGTCCAATACAGAACTAAAAGCGATCGACACAAAAGTAAGAGTTCTCATGAGCAAATACGGTATTCACCATCCCCACGCATCTATCAATAGATTGTACATGCCTAGACACTCTGGCGGCAGAGGTCTACAGAACATCGAGATCACTCATCAGAAAGCAGTGACAGAACTTAGAAAATATTTTCAATCAAGAAACTCACCTTTTTTTAATATCATATGCAGAGAAGACCATAACATCACGGCCCTAAATCTAGGATGTACGACGGATCCACCTCAGATGTTGACACTTGCAGCATTGTCCGAAGAATGGTACAGCAAGCCCCTTCACGGAAGATATCCAGCAGCACTGAAAGAAAAGAAAGTCAATCAACAACATTCACTCACTTACCTTACATCGGGTTACCTATTTCCGGAAACGGAGGGACGCATTGCTGCTATACAGGATCAGGTCGTGCCAACGAGAGCGTATATGAAGCACATAGCTGGAAAAAATATACCTACCGATAGATGCCGTAAATGTGGCCAAGCTCGCGAGACAATCCAGCATATCACCTCGTCCTGCTCCATTCTGGCGCCCAAAGAATACACGAACCGCCATAATGCAATGGCGAAGGTATATCACCAAGCCATTGCTATTAAAACTGGCCTCATAACCGCCATGAAGAAAACTCATGAGTACAAACCTGCAACCGTACTAGAAAACCGAAGCTTCAAAATATACTGGGACAACACAGTTGAGACAGATAGGAGAATACCACACAACAGACCGGACATCGTACTGTTTGACAAAGAAAACCGAAAAGTCATCATAATAGACATAACTGTACCAGCCGACGATAACATCAGTAGAGCGTACTCTGAAAAAGTAAACAAATACCACGATCTTGCCTTTGAAATGAAAGAAATATATGCACTGAAAACGGTCTCAGTTCTCCCCTTAATAATCAGCACCAACGGACTTGTTGAAAGCCATTTAGTTGATAACACCAAATCCCTAGAACTTGATTTGAACATCATTAGCACAGCGCAGAAGGAAGTACTGCTGTGGACAGCTAGGATAGTGAGAATGTTCCTGACAACGACCTAGGTGAATTTTGGTCAATTTTGACCCGGTTCATCTTAGAAGCCAAAACCCAAGATGGTGATTAAAAAAAAAAAAAAAAAAAAAAAAAAAAAAAAAAAAAAAAATATATGCAAATACAAAGATTAGGCCCGAAAGAGACTTATAAATACCTGGAAATCCAGCAGGGACTAGAAATAAATACCGCTGAAACAAAAACAGCCTTCAAAAATAAATTGATAAGCAGAATAAAAAAAATCTTGCAAAGCAAATTGAATGCCGAGCCGACATTCACATCCATAAGCACGTGGGCAATTCCATGCCTCTCCTATTCATTTGGCATTGTTAAGTGGTCCACTACAAACCTCAAGGCAATAGACATTAAAATAAGAGTACTTTTAACTAAATATGGCATGCACCACCCCAATGCATCCACCAACAGGTTATATATACCTAGGAAAGATGGAGGGAGAGGACTGGAGAATGTTGAAATCACGCACCACAGAGTAGTAAAGGAAATGCGAGAGTACTTTAAATCCAAAAACTCACCTTTCTTCAGGACACTATGCGAAGAGGATAACAACATCACGGCATTAAATCTGGCCTCAAGATATCTCCCAGCGGAACCCCCTAACATCAGCGAGTTGTCCGAGATCTGGCATAGAAAAGCACTCCACGGAAGATACCCCAATGCCCTGAAAAGAAACAGAATTGACAAAGAAAGATCTGTGAAGTACCTCAAAGCAGGTTACCTGTTCTCGGAGACAGAAGGCAGGTTGGCGGCCATCCAAGATCAAGTGGTTCCCACAAGATCATATCAGAAAAATATTTTGAACAAAAACTTACCATCAGACAAATATCGGAAGTGTTCACAGGCGGCGGAGACGATACAGCACGTCACGTCGTCCTGCCCAATCCTTGCTCCTAGGGAATATACGGACCGCCACAATGCCATGGCAAAGGCATACCACCAGGCCATTGCCTTAAAAAAAGGGTTAATTAAACAACAGAAAAAGATCCATGAATACATAACCAAGGAAATCCTAGAGAATGATGAGGTAAAACTGTACTGGGACCATCCGCTCATCACTGATAGACCCATCCCCCACAATCGTCCAGACATTGTGTTGATCCTGAAAACAGAAAAGAAATTGATTATAGTAGACATCACTGTCCCGGCAGATGACAACGCTGAACGAGCATATACGGAGAAGATACTAAAGTACCACGATTTGGCTTTCGAACTCAAGGAAATATATAAACTTACCTCCACGTCAATCCTGCCTCTCGTGATCACCACGAACGGTCTAGTGGAAGCACATATGCTGGAGAGTACAATTGAGCTGGAACTCGACGAGCACCTCATTGAGGAAGCACAAAAGCAGGTGATCTTGTGGACCACAAGAATAGTCCGAAGATTTCTGACAAGCAGTTGAGAAGTGCCTTGATTAATACAATCCGGCACAATCAAAATAGCCTTACCCTAAATGGTGATTCAAAAAAAAATATATATATACATAGATTGAAGTTATAGGATACTAGTCGTTTGTAAAATTATTGATTTAAATTAAGGGTGTTTCGACTATTTTTCAGGGCAAAATTCCAATGAGAGTCGAATTGTATTAAAGCAACGATAGTTGACGAAATATAGAGCTTTAATACAATTTGAGTCTCATTGGAATTTTGCCCTGAAAAATAGTCGAAACACCCTTAATTTAAATCAATATATATACATATATATGTATATATATATTAGTTGTGTCAACTACTACTAAAATAAATGTGAATGGAGTATACTTATTATCATTTAGACGTTTTGTCAGTTGAATAGCGTATTACTGAAATTGAAGTGCATATATTGAACGTTTGATTTGTTATTAGTGTGTCATAGTGATTTTTCAGTAAAATGGTGAATTACTGGAAAGAAAGAGCTATGGATATCGAACTGTAGCTCAATAAATTATTTAATATCATAATATTCTATGTACTAGTGGTAGGTACTAGTGTGTGCTGATGTGAAGAGCTACATCAGGCAAACACTTATACAACCTCGTGGCAATCCAAATGGTCTCAGTGTGAATCAAAACTACGCGATATAAAACCAATTTACCAAAAATGGCAATGTTTTCCATCAAATCGCCAGTACCAAATCAAAGTGACTCGTCTCCGTCTTGGTCATACAAACCTTACACATGGCTTTCTCCTGAAGCGTGAACCACCTTCAAGATGCGAACTATGCTACACCACATTCACCGTGAAACACGTGTTATCAGAGTGCCCGAAATACGCCAACCATAGACTTAAGTTTTCAAGTGCCTTGTTATCAGATATGTTAAGTGCGGATCAATCATGCAAAATTGTACAATACCTTAAGAACATTAACCTGTATACTGTCATATAGTGTATCACCGATGTTGCTAATAACCTAAATTAATGATGCAACACTGTAATTTTGTAAATAAAAGAAAAATAATAATGTCCTTAATAGATAAGAGAAAACACTCTACCAGATAAATTACTTAGGTGATTTTTAATCTCTCAACATGTTTCGAACTCAATAAAGCTCATCTTCAGGAGTAATCACGCAAGTGAAGCTGAAAACATGAAAAAAACCCAAAGAAAGCTCAATAAACAAAAAAAAAGCATAAAAAAATCAAAAAACTAAAAACAATAGGGATTTTTCCTCGAGCTTACCACATCTAACCATAGCATATTACAGTTAACTACTATGTCTTCGCCGAGTACCTACCGAGTAGTTATAACTATGACGTCAAAATTTACCACACCAAGTAACCGTTATCTGAGCTCTAGTTTGGTGTTACATCGTGTGGTAAACTTTGACCTCATTGTTATAACTACTCGTCGAAGAAATAGTAGTTAACTATGGTATGCTATGGTTAGGTGAGGTAAGCTCGAGGAAAAACCCCTCTTGTAACTCAACTAGTAAAATGACATGATAGACTGATAAAATGAAACAAAATGATCAAAAGTCACAATTAACGGAAATTAGTTTAAAAAATTGGTAGAAAAGATCAGTAACATGAAATCTCTGGAAGTTCATTAGCTTTAAAAAGGTAAAGTTAATAAAAAATCAGAGGTGAACAAAACGATGATGGAAAAAGGCAGAATGTCATGAAAATCTTACATTGAAATCTTCAAACACAATCCACATAAAATCGCTCAGAGACGTAGATGATCTAAAATGATTCCCCTCGGAAATTGTTATTTAAAAGGAAGTTTAGTGCACGAATCAATGTATCACGAATATAAATGAATAAAGAAACTAATAAATATGACGGAAATGCAAAAAAAAGAGGGGTATAAAACTTCAAATAGAATCAAATTACAACATTTATGCCATCTAGTTGACAGAGCATGAAACAAGTATATCACAAAAACAAAGGGAACTACAACAAACAAACCATCAAATGATATCGAACAGCAGAGACTCAACGCTCAACTCTACAACAGTTCTGTTCAACAGGTCGATATCTGAGTCCTTCCGTTCTTCCCACATACACCGATTTACAATCACTCGATCCTCATTCCAAGATATAAACTCCAGAACAATCTAGGTGATTGAGTTTATCTTTATTTTTCACTAGGTGAGATCGTGAAGTGTTGGTATTTCTAAAAGAAAAAATTATATTATCTTTCTTCAATAAGTTTATAACCGAGTGGGTAATATTTCCACAGAAATTCATTGGAATGTAGAGTGTTACATTTGTCTCACTAGATGTTAACATGACCTATAGGAGAACGAGGCAAGGCGACACTACGGATGTTGGAATCATTAGGAGCAGGTGTAACACTGAGTTGCTCAGCCAACCATTTCTAAGAAGACTTATTGAAGAACCTGCCCACAAATCTAACAGTATAGCCATTGTTCAACGCTATCTGCTTAATGTTGAGCAACTCTCTAGTAAAATGAATTGGCGATGAAGGTATGTTAAATAAACGTCGGAAAAGGAAATTAACAGACGCCAATTTATGCGAGTAATGATGGAATGAATCCTGAGATATCATATGATCGGTTTGGGTAGGCTTACTAAAAATGTCGAATTCAATCCAATCTGACCAACTTTAAATCGAGAAAATTCAATACAGAATCCCTTCTAACCTCAATAGTGAACTTAATATTGTTATGCAGACCATTGAGCCAAATCAAAAAAGAATCTAACTAAAAATCATCACCCACCCAAACCACCACGATATAATCAATATATCTTGCGTAAAATTATATTTTACTTGAATGGGGACTATTCGATCCAAATAATAATGTTAACGCGAAAAACCACATGAAGATTTCGGACAGAAGGGGCAAAAGAGGGTTACCCATCGGATAACCGTCCTTCTGTACAAAAATTTTATTGTCAAAAATAAAGTAGTTCTGATCAATTCATAATTTAACAAGTGAAAACAAGGTCTAGAAACGTCATCATTAAGGGACGAAGAAACGAGTAGATCTTTCAGTATATCAAGTGTCTGTGAAACTGGGATATTTGTAAAACATTGTGGACATCGAACGAAATCAAGCTACAACTCTGATCGAGTGGCACTTCACGAATCTTTTCAACAAATTCAGTGTTATTTTTAACTGAATAGAGACATAAATAATTAATTTTCCTTACTAAAAACTCTGTGAGAAACTTAGCGTATCTATGAAAAATACTCTCAACATACGAGACAACTTCATTTTCATTTTTTTTTATAGAATATTAATTTTTAGGAACAATGCAACAGGAGTGTATTGCTACAGCCTCATTCCTGATGGAACTAGATACGCTATTCGATAAGTTTAATGGGAACATCAATTAGTCAGGAAAGGAGTTGAAATGTAATATCAGTGAAAACTTTCCTCATATTGAATATTGGACAAAATGGTGAAGAGTTGGAAATTTGAAGGGCTTTCAAAAAGCGGACAGGTCAAGCACCATCTCAAATGGGTTGGATTCCATCTCTGAATGCTATCAGCGGAATCTGGGCATATATGCATTCTAAAACATTCACGATATTGCGTCCAAGGTCTCTTAATCAAGATCCTTTAGAAAACCTATTTGGATGCATCAGATATGGATGAGGATGTAATGATAATACTTCTGCTTCTCGATTTCTGGGTAGTTTGAAAGCCCAAATTTTGATCAATCAGATTCATTGTTTCACTCATTCAAATTTTGAGAAGGACAGAAAATGATCTTCTCATTTGAAATAGTTTCTGATGAAAGATGAGAAAGAAAGAGAATGTACAGCTAATGAAGTGAAAGTCATATTTATGCCAGAAATAACAACAGAGGAGACGGTATCCATAATTGAAGCAGATGTGAATGGGGGTTGTGCAGAAACTTTTTTACTAGTTTATGTTGCTGGTTTAGTTTTTAGAGGCACCCATAAGAAAATATCGTGTACAGATTGTTCTGCTCTATTTTCGTCAGATGAATTGGAGGCACACAACATGTTCATCTTGAACAAGGAATGGTCAGATGAGAAGAGGAGTTTGTATTACCCAAGTATTGTGAGCCTAATATCCATTGGACAAGGTATAACTTCTTTGGAGAATTTGATGGTGGATGAATCTAATATATTTAATTTCATAATGACATTGATTTTTCATGGTTAACATGTGAACAACATTGTGAACAGATAAAAACTATAACAGCGCAGAGTATATAACGTGGTTTCCTCGGAGAAACTTATCTCGAGCGCCAGCTATTCTTTTCACTAGGAAGAATAGCAAACCTACCAGAGTAGCTGCTAGTCGGAGACAGAGTTCGCTGTTATCTAGGGTGGCAGCGATAACGAAGTAGTCAAAATTAAATTATGTACCAGTGTATTCACACCTTCGGAAACTGATTAAATAAACAACGGAAATATGTGTAGGTATGAAATATGAGCGAATCGATCAGTAAATGTACATTCTGGAAATTCGATCCGATGACGAGCACTTTATAATTATAATTATAAAGTTTATACCGGGAAGAGTGAAAAATCAAAGGTTGTTCAATAAAATGCGCCAACCAGAACTGACGAAATGACTACTAAGGATGACCTCGCGAAGTGAAATGACTTGCTATATGGTATCGGGATGTAATTAATTATATTTCTCTGAAACTAAGAGAAACACAACCAGGGCGGATCTACACGAGACTTTTATTCACTACCCCAAGGGCTTACGCTCCATGACTGATAGCGAAGAAAAAGTCAGACTCGCGAAACAGAGTAAAGTACGGTGAAAGATAACAGAAAGCGATACAGTACAGCAGTGTCAAAGAAATAACCGGTGTACCTAGGTCTAATAAAGAAACTGAACGGTATAGACGGGAACCTACCTCCTTTACTTCAAAGCACTCGCGGAAAACAAAAATAAAAATTAATTTCAAAAGCACTAAACCTCGCAAAACAAAATTTACTCTAATAAAACGTCTAGAACTAAAAATTTGTTGAATGGCTCGTCGCAAACACAGGTAATCAAAGGTTATTCACTATGAAGAATCGAAGAGAAAAGATAGCCGTCGCGGGGGAAAATCTGCTTTTATAAGCAAATCCCCAACTTTTCAACGTAATATGCAGAAAAGCTCTAGTATCTTTTTTTATACCACGTCCGATAGAATTCAGTACGAGAAAACACTTCATTCAGAACATGAATTTTAATTTTTTTTTTTTGAAATTCTGTATAATATTTTGTGGTATTTTTCACTGCATGAATTGAAGTAATCATTCAACAATATTTACGGAAAAAAACTGATTCGAAAAATATTTAATTGTAGCTTCCGCAAGAGAGAAAGCATTTTATGTGAAAAAATTCAACATTTTCATAAAACATCAAATATCTCGAAAGCTGTGGGACTTTCATATGAACGATTTTTTCACAACAGATAGAGAACATTCTGATTTACTTTCCGTTTTCGTTTGACGTGGTCTTTACGGGACAGCCTGTATGTATGCTCATGACCTTTGCTATTTATAATGATTTGATGGTGGTAATCTAAGAGAGACGTAAAAAATATATGCAAAATATGTCACTTTTCGTAAGTTCTTTTTGTGTATTGATATTTTTCTGAAAGAATATTTGTGAAGAAAACAACCCAGGTGACCTTATCTCATAAAGGTTATGAAGCAGAAATGTATCCCGCGCTCCTGGTTTTATAACAGATATATCAAAATAAGAGTACAAATACAGAGCGCTTATGTAGCAGCTATGATCTTATGTCCGCCTCAAAAAAGGAACACATCTCCTTTCTGAAAGAAGGATAAATAGTTCAAAATATTGATCATGCGAATATTCGTTTCATGGGAGATCTATATATATTACTTTTATGTGTTATGTTTTTATGTTTCATTTGTTATTGAAAACGCCTCAACAAAGAGATGAAAAATTACGGAAATAAATATAAACTTTTGCTATAATATTGAACTCAAAATTATGCTTTCCATAAAAAGCTTTATCAGCAGTTCACTAATCTATTGGCTTAGGTCAAAAAGTTTTTAGAAAAATTGAGATTATGTTATGCGTTGTGAGAATGAAAAGAATACTATATGCATATTGCATACTTTTCTGAAATATATACGATTTATTCATTTATTTCTACATTCTACATATGAGGTACATGCAACACGAGATGATATAACCTATATGGAAATCGTCACCAAACATGACATTATTTATTCAAATATAATTTTTATATGCTGAATATAATGAAATCATATCCTATTATGTTTCATAGGACTGCTATGAAAATACGAAAAATGATTTATTGACCTTCAGTGCGGTATCCATAGCACATTCTTTTCAGTAATTCACCATTTCACTGGAAAATCACTATAACACACAAATAATAATGATAATAATTATAATGTCTTTATTTTCCCAATTCAAACCTCAAGGGGAAGTTCACCTAGTAGGTGCTCTACCACTTAACCCTTGTTATGTGACACAATTTGGAATAAGCATTAAAGAGAGAGAAAAAAAAGTTAAACAACAATACAATTTCAATGAGCAGAATTTACAAAAAAAAATAAACATAAAAAAGGTGTATCTGAAACAACGAGAAAAAAAAACTGACTCTCGAAAACAATCAGATATATTATGCATACAGAGCCTGAAGGGATGAGCCCTGATTTTTCTCTTGAATCTTACGAGAGTAAACGTTTTGAACTCATTTGGCACTGCGTTATAAAATTTTACCACATTGTTCCTGAAACTCCTCTGGAAGATGGCCGTTCTGTGCTGGGGACAAGAGAGCAGATTCCTATGTCTTACATTCAAATTATGAATATCAGTTCTATACCTCAGTTTGTTGTAAAGATATGGCGGACATTTCTCAATTATAATTTTATGATAAGTACACAAGGCATAATACTCAAAACATTTTTTTATTGGCAACCAGCACAGCACCTTTAGCATATGCGAGACATGCTCATATTTCCTAATCCCATATATGAACCTGATGCAGCTATATTGAACACGCTGTATTCGACCTAATGTTTCTTGGTCAAGACAAAAGATGTAGACAGTAGAACTATAATTAAATTTTGACATGACCAAACTCTCACACAAGACCCTCTTTGTAGTAGTAGGCAAATAAGATCTATGCTGGTAGAGCATCCTCTGGGCCCCATACGCTCTCCGGATCAAACACATAACATGCTCACGAAATCTCAACGAGCTGTCCACAATCAGGCCCAAGTCTCTTACGTTCTCCTGGAAATTAATGGTATTAATGGTATAACTAATCAAACGTTCAATATCTGCACTTCACTTTCAGTAATCCACTATTCAACTGACAAAACGTCTAAATGATAATAAAAACATATAAAAACGACAGCAGTATCAATAGCATTTCTCACAATCCTCCATATCTGTTTACGTTTTACAGCGCCCTCGACGGTTGTTGAAACCCTTATGGTGTCATGCTCTGTTCATGATCTGAAAATGTTACATGGCAAATAAAGAACAATGTTTCAAATATGTTACCTAGATATCATGGAGTGGGAACATGAAATTCACAAAATGTGGATATAATTTGGATACAGCACAAGTACATCCCAAATATCGTATCAGACACGTAATGGTTACAGAAAAATAACACATAACAAAGTTCCCAAATCGATCTCCCAAGAGAACATAACAGATATGTTACTGGTCACCTGGGAATGGTCTTATTATGAGGAATGATTAAAAGGAATAAAGATTATTCTGGTACTCAATTTGGAGTTGACAATACAATAAAAAGGTAATAAAATCATTATCATTGAAAAATATTTACCATATGGAAAAATCGGAATAGAAATTCAAGGGAACGACACTCTCACTACGGCCCTGGCAGACAGAAAGGCCCGACACTCTATTGACTATCTTTCTGGGCTTGCTCGTATCTATTGCTGTGCGATTTCTATTTTGAGTATAGTTCAGTGGGAATAATAGATATATGATTTCAATAAATAATGAGTGCCTGAGCACATAAGACGCCAAATTTGAACTTGGTATCAAAACAGAACTCAAATCCAAAGAATTATTTTGCTTTCAAAATTCTAACCAAAATAGGGATATTTTCACAAAAAATAGAGTATTTTCTGGAGGCGATGAAAATAATTTGAGTTTAACGGATGCTGTCATGCTATTATGCATTTTTGAAGAAGAGTGAATACCACATACAGTGACAAACACCTTTTGTCTTTTGTTGAGTGCCTCTCCAGTTACATATTTAATATTTTCACCAACATTCTGTTCCTTGTAGGAGTACAGTGATGATGAAAGTAGCGCCCTGTTGATCCTGTTATCTACAAAAATAATAATAATATAGCATTGTAGCAAATGCTCCATCCTGTAGCATATACTCTAGCTGTGAATTATTTCCGATTTGGAAATTGTTAATAAAAGTTTGAACTAATTTTTTTGTTCCATTCTCTCAGTAATTCGCGGAAACCTTCATCCTATACTAAACTGTTATTTCCACAACAGGATCTTGATCTGTGTTTATCAAACACATAAAATCAAGAAGAAATACATACAGGATGCAAATAAATAGTTGTGAAAAAAATTAAGGGGTCTTTGCCAAAAAATATCGTTGGGAAAATAATCAAAGCCGTCGCAAGGGATCAATCGACGTATCCCTTGCCTTTGAATTCGGGACAAAGGACCAAAATTGATCTATTCGTGCATTTTTTTATATTAACTTAAAATATAAGATACCGCAGGTATGAATTTTGTGTGTTAACATTTACTTAAGATCAATACTAAATTGTTCGGAGAAACTTTAATATGTACGAACGGCAGTAATTCAGGACGAAGGTAAGACAGCATAACTGGCTGGCGCTCTGTAGTGAAAGTAGAAAAACAAGGCGAGCCCCCTTTAGTTGCGTAAGTTTGTTCTTACGAAACATCAATTATTCAAACTGGGGCTTCACTTGTTAGACAGAGGGAAGAATCGGCTACATCCTCAACCCCCACTTCCGCCCTCTCCCGCATTCGAAGTTTCCGGTGCTCGACTCATAATTCCGGTTTGAAAGAGTAGGTATAATGATAAGTTGGAATTTTATCGCGTAAAAAAATTTACTTATCGTAATCCATAGAGGAAATGGAACTTGCACCAGGTTTGTTATTAGGTATTTCATGAATTATAGAATATAGTGAGAGTTACGTGAATTGGGACGAATGCCTTACCACAAGCGAGGAATATTACCAAAAACAACAACTTCGTGAATGGATATTTGATGATTCGAAAAATGTTGTCCTGTCATAGTAGTAACTGGAATTGAATGAGAAATTGGAAAAATTGTTGAAATGATATGAAAAGTAAAAAACTTTCCATTGGAATAAGTGATTGGATACATATATATGCATACAGGGTTGTAAAATGAAAACTTCGATTTTCCAACTTGAAAATAAAAATATGGAAAATCGCTCGTATCCTCCAATTTCTTAACTGACTCCTTAACAAATGTCAGCACTTGATTTTAAATAGGGATGAGAGGTGTTGCGATTACTAATGTTGAAGATCGCATCGGGTACTATTAGTCCGAGAGCTGGCGACAAAAATCAGCAAGAGTTATGTAATTATTAATTATTATTATTAAAGAATTCAAAGAATCTTTAATAATAATAATGAAGCATCTCTAGCATATGAAGTGTCCACAAAAGGCTATCAACATGACGAATTTCAAATAGATTTATCTTAATTTTTTCAAATGCAATGCATATGATTTTTTTTTCATTTTTAAAATAACTATTCATTTGAGATCACTTCAGAAACTGATGTAAGATGTATATGATGATATTTGACAAATCATATACATAATATGCATATAATGAAAAAAAAATCATAGGCATTGCATTTGAAAAAATTAAGATAAATCTATTTGAATTTCGTCATGTTGATAGTCTTTATGTGGACACTTCATATGCTAGAGATGCTTTATTATTATTATTAAAGATTCTTTGAAATCTTGTCTTTCAATCCATGTACAGCTGTTATTGGTATGTGCAAGGGTTCGTGGATTATAATCAAATAACATATCCTCTACAGGTATCATTTTTTTGTCGAAATGGCAAATATTTCGATAACTATCGTAGAAAAATATCTGAAAAGTATACAAAAGCATGCAGGAAATTCTTCTAGAAAATTGAGAAACACTACTGAATATAGTGTGTGCCATTTAAAAAATTAAAGTCAACCTCCATTTCCCTTTTGTGGGACACCCGATATATTCGAAAATACTTAAAGGTTGTGCTATTCTTGGAGTACTTCAAGTTTGCATCAAAAATTTTCGCCAAACTTTGACTGCTTCCGTTGTATCGTCCGCTGCGGCACTAGTGGGACACCCTGTATATAAATGTATCATTCAATATAATGTACAACATGTTTGTATTTGTTGTACCATGAATAAAAAAATAAACATATCATCGTGTACCCGCGCTACCTGGATATCCGGACTTTGAGCGACTGCTGACCAGCTCTGTTCCATTAATCTGTGGTCTGAATATTTCCTTTTCAAATTGTATATAATAATTAAGCAGTATAGGAAAGACTGCCAACGGATACGAACAGGAACGGATAAGGATATGAATATTGTCATCGCAACATACAACGTGAGATCTCTGAGTAATGACGCAAGACTGCTGGAACTGGAAGAAGTATTTAAAACCATGAAATGGGATAAAGTCGGCCTTTCTGAGGTGAAGAGAAGAGGTGAAGCTTGTTACAAATTGGAGTCCGGTAATATTCTATATTATAAAGGAAGAGAAAACGACACCCTGGACGGGGTGGGTTTTCTGATTTCGAAAAGGTATGCTGATAGGGTCAAGAATTTCACAGGAGTTTCAGAAAGAGTGGCAATTGTTGTCATTAGCCTAAACAAAACAGTTAGCCTGAAGAATATTCAGATCTATGCCCCAACCTCAACCCACGACGACGAAGAAGTTGAGGCATTTTACGAAACAATAACAACAGCTATAGGTAGTTCTGGATATGGAAACCGAAACGAGAGAGGGGAAATTCTAATGAATTTTTTGGAGACTAACAATCTTTATGCAATCAATACCTTCTTCAAGAAAAAACCACAGAGAAAATGGACATGGATCTCACCAAACAGAAAAACTAAAAACGAAATAGATTACGTGTTAGCAAAGGAAAAGTTCATTGTTCAAGACGTCACCCCCATAAACAACGTATATACTGGAAGAGATCATAGACTCGTTAGAGCAAAATTGAGAATACCAACAAAGCTATAAAGAAACAAATTTAAGGTAATTTCAAAAAGAATAGATACAGAACTGCTTAAAATCAATAGCACGCAATACGCTAGTCACCTCAAGGAACCTTGTGACCTGAAGCTAGAAGAGCTATCACTAGATGAAATGAATGAGGTCATTACAGATCAGTTATTGAAGGCGAGCTCCAGAATAGCCGCGCATAAACAGACGAACAAGCTCAAGATCAGTAACAAATCCCAAGAAATGTTGAGAAAAAGGCGTAAACTTCTAAATGATAACAAGAGGAATACAGTTGAATTCACTGAACTAAATAAGACCATAAGAAAACAAATAAAAGCCGAATTGAAAAAATTACAGGAAGAGCGTATTCAAACTATAATAGAAAATAATAGAAATCTGAAGAACATGAAGTCAAGAGTGGGAATTAAGAAGATAATATTGCTGAAAAACCAAGGCACAGAAATCAGAAACAAAAATGAGCTAGTGAAAATAACTGAAGAATACTATGAAAAACTTTATAGTTCCAGAAATCCTCCCTCCATCGCAACGACGGAAAATTTGAAGAGAGTGATAACTAATGTCAATTCTGAGGAAATGCCAGATATAACGGTGGATGAAATAGACAGGGCAATATAAGAGATGAAAAGAAACAAAGCAGCTGGAGAGGACGGAGTTTTGAAGGAAGGAGAGGCAAAAGTTGGAGTGTATCTAAAAATCTTATATAATGAATGCCTTTTCGAGGGCAAGATACCCAGTAAGTGGAACAATGCTAACACGATACTAATACACAAAAAAGGTGACCCTGCCGTCCTAGACAATTATAGGCCAATATCTATTCTTTCACAGTTATACAAGACCTTCATGAAGATCATCAATAACAGATTGACGAATAAATTTGACACATACCAACCGGTTGAACAAGCTGGATTCAGAAGAGGATACGAAACCTGCGACCATCTACATACACTAAAAATACTGATAGAAAAGGCCAACGAGTATAACCTACCCGTGTATCTTGCTTTCGTGGATGTGAAGTGAAAAAAAGTGCTGTGACGTTGAATTATCCGGCCCTGTTTCAAGTGAAAGATTGACTGATGGAATTTCCCCGATGCCCGAGATTGGTAGCAAAGTTATAACGAACGAATCTACACATCAAGATCTCCTTCTAAAAATTATTGCCGAATTGGAAGCTAAAAATAATTTATTAATAGAAAACAATTCACTGTTGAAATTCAAAATCAGAACACTGGAAAATGATTTGAAATCAAAACAAACAGAATTAAATAAATTCAACAAAGTGTCATCCATATGTCATACAGAAGATAAGCAACTTCAGATTAACCGCGAATATGTAGTCAATGACGTCATCTCAGGTCCCTCTGACTTTAGTTCTGAGCGTGCTGTAACCGATGCTCCCCACCGTTCAACGTATGCGGAGAAAGTATGCGTTACAAAATCTCCAATTGTCGATCCTTCAAATTCACGGAAGCAACAACTATCTCGGCGAGAACGTGATTCTGTCCGAACCAAAGTGAAGGAATTAAGTCATCCGGGCACATCAACTTGCTTCGATGACACAAAATCTAAAAATGAAACAAACTGGAAGACAGTCAGCCACAAGCGACCAAATCGTCGACCCAGGAAAACCTTGGTAACAGGTACCTTTTCTGGGAAATCAGAAGTGGAAGGGTTGGACAAATTCAAAGCTTTTCATGTGTCTAACCTGAGACCTGACACCACAGTCGAAAACTTAGAAAATTTTCTGAGACAGAATTTCTCCAACATTAAATGTGAAAAATTGCAATCAAAATACCCGGACTCATATTCCTCATTCAAAGTCCTGATTTCCGACACTGAATATGAGAAAGCTCTCGTGAGCACAAATTGGCCGAACAAGGTCAGTGTTAATCGTTTTTTCCAGCGTGGGAAATTCAAAGAGCGACTGGAATAAATTCCCTTTCAAATGTCCAGGATAAGGGTGAATTCAAGCTTATTCAATTAAACTTGCAATCAATTTATAATAAATTGGATGTACTAGAAGAATTCGTTAAGGAAACACGCCCCAATGTGTTCAGTGTGGCAGAGCACTGGTGCAGTTTGGATAGTGTTAGTGTTGTGTCAATTGCGGGGTATGATCTGGCGGATTATTTTTGTCGTAATCAAAGACAACATGGTGGCTCAATGGTATTTACAAGGGTAGGTCTCCAAGTCAATAAACTTTCTGTATCAAAATTTTCTACTGAGATGTGTGGTATTGTAGTATCTGTTAAAAATTCCCGACTGGGCATTATAAGTATTTACAGACCTGGTACTGGAAATATTGAATTGTTTTTTGAAAAGTTATTTTGTGCCCTTCAGGCTTGTTTTGATCGAATAGACTATGTCTTTCTATGTAGAGACTTAAATATAGATTATCTAAGTCCTGATTCGAACGAATTCAGATTACTTAACGAGTTAATGGATTGTTTTCATCTGAAAGTCACCTCTACTGAAGCAACTAGAGTATTTACATATAGTAGTGGTAGAATTTCTGTTTCTAAACTTGACTATATCATCACTAATGACCATCTAGTGAATTATAGAACTACTGTATTTTAGCCGCATTTAAGTGATCATCGAGTGATCCTTCTCGGACTGAATTTTACCCCTGTATATGGGCATAAATTGCATCTTCAATCCATCCGGTATCTCCATTGAACTGTGGTTTCGTTGATAATTGTTCGGTCCAGAATTGTTCAATGGCTTCCTTTGGTGGTAACTTTCCATTTTCTCAATCCGAAGATGTGAGTGACCGGTAGAAAGATTCTTCCGACTTTTCGAATGAATTATTGTCTCTTTTCCGGCTATAATTGCTTTTATATCTCCTCAGGCGTTCTGCATACAGACTTAATTCTTGCTTCAGAGTGTCGAGGCAATGGTGAGCTGTAGCATTCTCCGTCTCTCGTTCTGTGTGTGTCCTGTTTCTATCCATGATCTCTTTGGCAGCTTTCACAACCTTTCTTCCTCGATTCCCGTTCAAGTACTCCGTCAGTCGTCCAATGTCTCTTCTTAGCCTTTCTGTTTTGTGTTGAAGACGTTTCTGCCATGCTGGCGCGTGTAATTTGTGTAATTTTGGACCATCATTGTTCGTTTGGCGAATTTTTGCCCCTATGGTTTTCGCTGTCGTAAGCGCTGCACACTGAAAAACTAGATGCAGATATTCCAATGAACTTCCGTTCTCTAGGTATTCAGGTAAAACGTCCTTATTCAAGATCTCGATTATAAGTGACAGTTTCTTGGATGTATTGAGCCGTGGAGGTGCTACTCGATGAAGTGGATCTGTTCCTTTCAGTTCGGCAAAGCATCTCCTCATGTCAGAGTCAACTTGTCGGTGGAGCTCTTCCCTATCGTCCTGGTGTTCAGGCTCACTTGCGTTGCAAGACGGAATGTCAGTATCAGTTTCTTCTGCCTGTTGTTGCATGTGAATTTCATCAGAGGTGTTGGTGTTATTCTCTACTGCACGCGGACGCTGAAGTTCTCGTTTAATTGCGTCGAGTCGGGCCGTTGGTATTAGTACATTTCTCAGAATAACGCGGTACTGGTCTGCCACTCGTTGTTCAGTGACATTGAGATTTGGGTAGGCGTTGCAGAATTCCTCATGGAGCCTTTTCCTATAGTTGTTCGTGTTCTGCCCTAGTCCCGTGACGGAGTTATTATATATGCGCACTATAGTTTCATTCATGGACGTTGTCCACTTCATGCGCTTTCTAACTAACCCCGCTTGGGTGAGCACTGGCTGAATATCCTGCGCAGCACCTTCAGCGGTTCGAGTCGGCA
Organism: Coccinella septempunctata; assembly: GCF_907165205.1. Taxonomy (NCBI): domain Eukaryota; kingdom Metazoa; phylum Arthropoda; class Insecta; order Coleoptera; family Coccinellidae; genus Coccinella; species Coccinella septempunctata. Next base: position 23,098,801 of record NC_058189.1, read on the forward strand.
ATGGAATTGGACTCGTTGGTTGCTGTTGTTGCTTTGGAGCTGTAGCTTCTTTTGCAGCAGGAGCCCGCTTCCTCAACATCCTGCCACCGACGTCCCGCATGCTGTCATGTCCAGCGCCAGCCCCAGACATGCCCTGACGATCCCCAGGCAGCGACTTGTTTCCGAGGCTTCTCGTTATCACCATTTTCATGGGTTTGTGCTCCCCTTTCTCGGTTTGGGTGAGGGGTAGAGAAATGAGAGCAGAAAGAGCACCCCTATAAAGGATGTGAAAGTGAGAGGAAAAAGGAATGGGACTGCGGACAGCAGGCGTGGCTGGCTGCACCGTCTACGTCGTTACGATGGCTGCCCGGCAGGCCATCTACCAGATAGCTGCCAGGCAGGCCAGACAGATATTATTATGACTTCCACACTCCTCTCCAGAGAAAAATTCACTTATTCCAGATATCTCAGATATCAAAAGGATTAAGCTCTGTTGGAGCCCTTTCAAGGTTTTCGGGCTCGTGGTGGTGGTCGGGTTCGGGTCGCTCCTCGGCTCCCTGCTGTAGGTTGGATTCCTGCTCCACCCGCAATTCCTGTTGGAGCAGACGGTGTTCCTCTGCATTCCCCATGTACTTGCGTACAGTTCTCGCCGTTCCGAGCAGTACCGCCTTCTGCATGACTTTATAAATATTTTCGTCCAACTGAAGTTTTCTCAAGTTCTCTAGTAGTTTCTTCGGTATCAGGCCTGTAGATGAAATGACAATAGGGATGGTCCTTATATCTTTCAGCTTCCACTGTCTTCTGGTTTGTTCCTCGAGATCTCTGTATTTTGAAATTTTTTCAGTGTGTCTATCTAGAAGATTGTTATTATTTGGAATTGCCACGTCGATGAACAGTGCTGTGTCCTCATCCTTATTGAGCAATATGAGGTCTGATCTATTGTGGGTTATTTTCCGGTCTGTGAGAACAGTGCGATCCCAGTAGAGCTTGTGATGTTCGTTTTCCAGCACAGCATCTGGATGGTAATTGTAATAAGGAACCCTTTTCGAAGTTAGAAGTTGGTGTAATCATGGTTGACCTCGTTCTGGTGCCTCCCATGCAAAGGTTTTCCAATCAGTTTCTGCATTTTACCCTCTGCAGAGTGTTCGACGGTTTCCAAGTGATCCTGTTGCAGCTTTAATGGTGTAGAACTATCAGCAACACAAACTACTCGATGGAGTTCTGACGACGCTGCCTTGCTCAAGAAATATTTTCGAAGTCCTTCAATTTCCTGGGACATACGGTTGGACAAATCAACAATTCCTCTACCCCCAAGATGTCGTGGCAGCTCTGTACGTTCTATTGAGCTTTTGGGGTGATGTTTATTGTGTTTAGTCAGCATCGTCCTTATTTTTCTCTGTAAAGCTGCTAAATCGGTGGTCGTCCAAGAGATAATACCAAATGAATAGCTCAGCGCCGAGCAAGCGTAGGTGTTAATCGCTTTTATCAGATTCTTGCTGTTAAGACCAGTTCTCATTATCCTCCTCAATCTTCGGGTGAACTCCTCCGTTAATTCTTTCTTCATTTGGGTCTGATTGATTTTTCTTGCCTGTTTTATGCCTAGATACTTGTATGTGTCTCCTTCCTTTAATGCTTCAATTTCTGCACCCTCCTTGAGTTTGAACGTACCATCTTCTATTTTCCCTCTCGTTATGTTAAGCAGTCGACATTTTTCAAGTCCAAACTTCATTTTGATGTCTTCCGAGAATCCTTCCACCATTTTCAGCATCAGTTGCATTTGTTTTTTGGTAGATGCGAAGAGTTTCAAGTCGTCCATGTAAAGGAGATGATTCAGTTTCATCATAGTTCTACTGCCGCTCTTGATGGAAAATCCGTAGTCCGTAGAATTCAATCTATGAGACAGGGGATTCAGGGCCATGCAGAACCACAGAGGGCTCAGCGAGTCTCCTTGGAAAATTCCGCGTCTTATTGGAATAGGTCCTGTTGTAATGGAGCAATCTGCTGCTTTCATTTGAAGACTAGTACGCCAGGTTGACATGGCGTTTTTCAGGAACTTAACAATATTGGGATCCACCTCGTAAATCTTCAAGATCGTCAAGAGCCATTCGTGAGGTATAGAATCGAATGCTTTTTTGTAGTCTATGTACGCAGCGTAAAGATTCCTTCGCTTGGAGAACGCTTGATTGCAGATAACTGAATCTATTATTAGTTGTTCTTTGCACCCTCGGCTGTCTTTGGTGCATCCTTTCTGTTGCATGGCGATGATGTTATTCCTTTCGCAATGGTTGTGAATTCGGTTTGAAATGCACGATGTGATTAATTTGTACATCGTTGGAAGACATGTCATTGGTCGGTACTTGGATGGGTCTTCTGTATTCCTTTGGTCTTTAGGTAACAAGTATGTTGTGCCATGTGTAAGGAATACTGGCATTCTTTCAGGATTTTCAATGACATCATTTATTGCGGAGGTCAATTTGTCATGCATGATCCAAAGTTTCTTGATCCAGAAGTTCTGTAATCCATCAGGCCCAGGTGCTTTCCAGTTGTGCAGTCCTCTGATAGCTGATTTTACTTCTTCAATTGTGATCATGTCATGTTGCATCGGCTCATATTTTATAGCTTCAGATTTTTCATCTTCAATCCATCCGGTATCTCCATTGAAGTGAGGTTTCGTTGATAATTGTTCGGTCCAGAATTGTTCAATGGCTTCCTTTGGTGGTAACTTTCCATTTTCTCCAGCCGACGATGTGAGTGACCGGTAGAAAGATTCTTCCGACTTTTCGAATGAATTATTGTCTCTTTTCCGGCTATAATTGCTTTTATATCTCCTCAGGCGTTCTGCATACAGACTTAATTTTTGCTTCAGAGTGTCGAGGCAATGGTGAGCTGTAGCATTCACCGTTTCTCGTTCTGTGTGTGTCCTGTTTCTATCCATGATCTCTTTGGCAGCTTTCACAACCTTTCTTCCTCGATTCCCGTTCAAGTACTCCGTCAGTCGTCCAATGTCTCTTCTTAGCCTTTCTGTTTTGTGTTGAAGACGTTTCTGCCATGCTGGCGCATGTAATTTATGTAATTTTGGACCGTCATTGTTTGTTCGGCGAATTTTTGCCCCCATGGTTTTCGCTGTCGTCAGCGCTGCACAGTGAAAAACTAGATGCAGATATTCCAATGAACTTCCGTTCTGTAGGTATTCAGGTAAAACGTCCTTATTCAAGATGTCGATTATAAGTGACAGTCTCTTGGATGTATTGAGCCGTGGAGGTGCTACTCGATGAAGAGGATCTGTTCCTTCCAGTTCGGCAAAGTATCTCCTCATGTCAGAGTCAACTTGTCGGTGGAGCTCTTCCCTATCGTCCTGGTGTTCAGGCTCACTTGCGTTGCAAGATGGACTTTCAGTATACGGAAGTAAGAGATCTCGGACTTGTTAACGATCATGAAATTTCTTACAAAAATCAAAGTCAACATTGTGTTTACTGAAAAATATTCAAAATAAATTTCTGCGTCATCTTTATTTCAGAAAATATCACATGTGGCCGGATTATAGGACGGTCAGAACAGATAATTTAAGACGAGAATTTAAAATATTATCTCTTGATAATAGGAGAAAAGTTTCCTTGTTGATATTTTTGTATAAAATTCTCACCTGAGATATAATCATTGATAAGATTCCATGTGCCTGCGAGGAGAACTCGTTCTGCAATTATATTTAATTTACCCTTGATTTCATGCACCACCAGATCCCCCCTTGCATGTATGCTTAGTTTGGCGAATGAAGTAAATATATTTCTGGATATTGACTGTAGTCAATCACATAGTACATTTCGAAGATCACTGATAAATCATCTCATTGATTTTTCTTTATGAGAGTAATTTTTCTCCTTGATATTATTTCAATAGACAATGTGTTCAGTCCTCGGCAACGGGTAATTATCTGTTTGTATCTGTTGGTTGCGACGTTTCATTTGAACTATTTTTTCATGGGTTAGGTAGTGTTCTCTATTTTATATTATGATAAGTATAAAAATGATGTTATCCATGTAATGTGATTTATATGGTCTGTTTGGGTAAAAATAAATAAATAAATAAATAAACTGAAAGTCTTTTCTTGATACCGCATACTTCGTGATTCAAAGTTGCATTCTTTTATTTGTTTAATTGTGTTGATCCTTGTTGTGAACCTCTCTGTTTAACGCAGACTTCCGTCGCCTGGTTCTCTGGTGAACCAAGACCAATCGACCGAAGTCTCGAAGTCTTTCCACTGGTAATGCTTGGCGTGTACACCGAAGGTTGCCACGGAAAGACCACAGTAAACTATCTTGTCATACCCCTGTTGTGTTCCGTTTAGATTGCCCGTTTACCGCAGACTTCTGTCGCCTGGCTCTCTGGTGACGGAAACCAATCGGCAGAGGTCTCGAAGTTTTTCTGCTGGTAATGCTTGGCGTGTACACCCAAAGTTGCCACGGAGTGACCGCGATAAACTACCCTGTTATCCTGTAAATTGTTGCATTGTGTTTCACCTGCAGCAATCCCGTCCCGTTTGTTGAATGGTTTCAATTCTGACTGGCCTGTAGACTGAAATTCACTGAAAATGCTCGGGATAAAACCCATAGCTAAATCAACCAATTACGGAGACTTGATCTTTCTGAGACACCCGGTTACTGTAAATTCTGTATAAACCCCGTATATGCTTTATCGTCTCAGAAGGAATCAAAGTGACCGCCATTTCTTTAATACCTGATAGTTTGACTGAACAAAATCAATTAGAATAATTCATTAATTTCACTGTGTTGAGTTTAAATTTCTGATCACCGTGACAAGTTAATTATTGCATTTCTGTTTTCCTCATTTTTGAACTTGGTCATCAGCTGTATATATTATTATATTTCTTAACTTGGAAATCACTGTATGGTTCACTGTAATTTAGATTATTGTAATAAATTCGGTTTTAAAGTACTCGTTATCGCTACCACCTTAGATAACTCCGAACTCTGTCTCCGAAGTAGGTACCTGGATGGGTTTGCTATTCCTCCCTATTGAAAGAATAGCTGGCGCTCGAAATTAATCCCTTTTGCAAACTGAACCCGTTACACCTTTTATAGCGGATGTATTCTCAGAAACAGAATTGAGTAAATTTCTTAAATTTTCTGAAGAGTCTTTTGCGAGAAGTTTCAACTTCAAAATAGTTTTAATATGTTTATTGATCAGAAGTTTTTTATTATCGAAGCAGCATCATAAAAATCTCCCACTATTCTTTTGGCATAGCCATCAACAATTTGTCTAGAAATTTGAAATTTTTGAATATTGTTTCTATGAACTATGGATAAAAATGTAGACTTGAATTCCAACCAATGTTCATTATCTCCTTTGAAAATGGGGTTCCACAGGGATCCACACTTAGCTGCAAACTGTTTACCATAGCCATCAACAAAATCACAAAAAACGTTGACCCGGATATAGTGAAATGTTTGTACGTGGATGATCTAGCCATATTATTATCTGGCAAATTTATTGAGGAAATTAATAGCAAAATCCAAAAGGCTATTAATACAATCATTTATAATGGGGAGAGTATTGGATATGAATTCGCCTGGGAGAAGACATACTGTGTCCATTTCTGCCGTATGAGAAAATTGCATCCTGATCTAATTCTTTTTATCAGAAATAACAGAATAAAATGCTTAGAAGATGTGAAATTTTTAGGGTTAACATTCGACTCAAAATTGACGTGGAAAAAACATATAAATTATCTCAGAATAAAGTGCCGAAAAACGCTCCTAGTACCTCAAGGTACTAGGAAACACAAAATGGGGAGCAGATACTAACAGTTTGCTGACCATATACCGTTCGCTGACTCTCTCTCGCATTGACTACAGATGCGCGGTTTATTCATCATCGCGCAAATACGTTTTGAAAACTCTTGACCCTGTGCATAACTTGGCACTAAAATATTGCCTAGGAGCATTTCATACAAGTCCAAGTCACAGCTTGTACGTGGAGGCTGGTGTTGAACCCTTAGACGTAAGACTAAAATATATGCTAGGAGTACAATTGAATCAACAAAACCCAAATTACAGCTTAATGATGCAAGATATAAACATATACAGGAGAAAACCAACAGCAACACGTCCTGCTGTGGTTTGTTTTGTGGAATACTTAGAGCAAAAAAGAATGACCATACCTGAATTGTGTCAAGACGACTTTGAAGAAATACCTCCTTGGACTATACCCATTGTGAAAACAAGACTTGAACTCATAAATGAAGACAAATTATCAACCAATCACCAAATCATCAGACAATGTTTTTATTCATTGAAAGAAGAATACAGTTCAGCAAAATTTATATATACTGATGGTTCAAAAACAATTGAAGAAACTGGATGTGCTATAGCAATGCATGGAGAGAAACATTCCTGGAAATTAAATCCTATATCATCCGTATATTTTGCCGAGCAGTATGCCGTATGGCAAGCTCTGATGTGTTGCTATATTAGAGAATACCCTCAAGAAATAGTGATTGTTACTGACTCACTTAGTGTGATACAAGGATTGAGGAAGGTATATACACATGACTCAGAAATGAAAAGAATTAAATCACTAATATGTCATCTAAAAATGAGAGATTTCAACATTGTGTTCATATGGGTACCTATAGTATATCCAAATCCAAGAGGCCAGCGGTAAACATTGCAGCATGAAGTGATCACGCGTCAAGAACGTGATAACGCAGAGGTGTACTAATAAATTGAATTCCGAGAGCGTTATATTTTAAAACTTTTTGAGTGTTCCAGTTCCGGTGAAAAATGTGTATGCTTATCTACGAGTCTGAGTAATGAACAATTAATTTAAAGTTCCCATTTTAATAAATACTATGTATATAAATGTGTAACAATATTTTTTTTTTTAAAGTGACTACCCCGTAGTGTCGTCAGAAGATGCAGAACTTTCCTCTAAGTTGACGATGACTGGTGTTATATCATCCATAATATTATCCAGTTTCCACATGTCTACCTCAACTTTTTGTTTGACATGTTTCACGCACTTTCTCCATCTTTCGGAAGTAACCCGTGAGAGAGCCTCTTGAAAAAGATTTTGGACGTCAGCCATTTTAAATGTGGTGTTTTTATCTGCCACAAAATTCTTGACATCGGCCCAAATCAATTCAATAGGGTTCAGTTCGCAGTGTTAGGGCGGTAATCTAAGTACTGTAATATTTTGGGCCTTTGCGGTTTCATCCACAATGTATTTTTCAAAGTTTTCTTTGTTCTGCCTGACTATCTGCAACTATTGCGCTTTTATGAGGTCAGGGGTGAAATCAATATTTTTCTCCCTCAACCATTGTTGGATATCACTCTTTCTGAATTGTGAATTAGGAATTTTTTCCATTTTCCTTGAATGGTAAGGAGCATTATCTAAAACTACTATAGAATTTTCTTCCAATTTAGGAACTATACCCTCGACCACTTTTCGAAGGACTGACCATCCATTTCTTCATGGTAGTCACCAGTTTTTTTGGATTGGAAAGTCCAGAGTCCTCCAGTTAAAAAACCAGTGTCACTGCCAATATGACACACTATAATTCTTTGCCCTTTGCCTGGAAAAATATATTCACTTCATTTGAAAAAGAATGTTGAAATTGTTTTCCACCAAAAAGGTACTTACATCAAGTTTCACAAAACATTGATTGCTCGATCAACGATTTGGCATTCGATTTCCCGAAGGAAATCATTGAAACTTTCATATTTCCGAATATATTGGAGGAGTAGCAGTTGAGAATCATCAAATGGGCGTGTATAGATAATTATTTGGTGAAAGAATGATATTCAAAATGCTTATGACCAACTTATCGACTGAAAACTAATTGACGTTCATCCGTCACTCGATCGTTGATTCTCTGATCAAGCTTTATGAAACCAAAGGGTTAAACTCAAAATTCAAGACCTTCCCAGACGGATTTTTAATCCAGTAGATAATCCAGCAAGTAACGCTTGCCGAGAAGATGTAACTGTTTCATCGGTCCACACTTTGGATTTAGTATGACCGGTATTTACCCAAGTTTCATCCAAGCAGTAAATCTTCCTGTTTTCATCACGGAAGGTCCTAATTTTCGTGAGATAGTTTCTTCTCCAACATTTAATGTCGTCACGGTTCATTAAAAAACTGTTGCGTTGGCGACGTCCATATTTGAAATTAAGTTTTTTCAATATTATAGAGAAGGTACTCTTCTTAAAATTTGGCAAGTTCGAGTCTTCATTAACTATTTTTAATACTTTCTCTATAGTCGGGTGTTCATTTCTGAAGAAAAACTCGTGAACTTTTCGCCGTATTACATTTTTATCGAAATCTGATAAGGACTCCCATTTGGTGGTCCGATTTTGATTTGTTGCCGGCTGTGATAGAACACCGGAATTTATGTATTCGGAAATAATTCTCCTAACACTTCGAGCTCCAATGCCAAGTCTCTCAGCAACTCGGAGTTCTACGTCCTTTAAACACATTCCTGCATTTTGAATAATCTCAATTTTATAAGTATTCAAAATCATATCTTTTATCTCGGCACTGAAGTGTCGTTTCGTCTCTTTTTTGGAGGACTTAAGTCAACACGCGATTCCTCAGCAGTATCAGTACTTGACATTATCTTAAATGCTTGTAACTTGAATAACTTGCTACAACTATAAACCAATTTACGAAAGAAAAAGCAACGAATGATCTCTGCAGTTCTGCACAACAATTCGCATACAATCAATGAATCAAACGTAATGCGGTACTGCATTACTCCCACTTGCAAACATGGCGTTCCTGAAGCTTTGACCAATAAGAGGAGTACCTTAAATAAGAACACGCGTTAGTCAGTTTGTTTACGCTGGCCTCTCGGATTTGGATAGACTATAGTCATATAGGAAAAGAAGGTAATGAAGAAGCTGATAAAGAGGCACGCAGAGCTGCGAACTCTGATACGCTGGATGTGGATTTTGTAAAAATAACAGATCTGTACAATCATATATCCGAGAAATGTACAGACGATTGGCAGCAATTATGGGATAATAAAACCACTCAGCTTAAGCAAATTCAACCAAATGTGAGATCTACTTACCCTGTTGTCAAGCTCCATAGACGTGATACAACCAAACTACATCGTCTTCGTATAGGTCACACTTAGATCACACATGGACATATACTGAAACGTGAGAACCAACCATTGTGTGAATGGTGTAACGATCCGTTAACAATTCCTCACCAAATGAAATGAATGTCCAGCGTACACTGCTATGAGAGAAAACCGCAACATCAGATCGACTTTGAAGGAAAATTTATGTGGGGAACCTGAAATAAAGAATATACTTAAATATTGTAGAGTTATGAATATATATATATATATTATATAATTATATTTTTTACGATGAAAATTCCGTTTTTAAAAACACAAACTTTATTTTGGAAATTTACAACAGTGACTAGAGACTACTCTAAGTAATGAGACAAGCAAAGTGACTGATTGACTTCTGAATTAATTCTCTTTTTGCATCCTGAATGAATAGATATTTATAACATTGGGTTATCTTAAAAGAGATAAGGATGCAGGTGCACTATTGCGTAATATTAATATTGTATGGCTATATGTAGATTCAAATAGGAAACAAACAAAAGTCTAATTTAAGTTAATAAGGGTTAGGATTATGTAATTCCTCCCCACCTGGGATAAAGGTATCTCCCAAAGAAGTAGCTTTACAATTAAAATGATTATCAAAATATTTAAAAGCTAAAAATGCAATTATTGCTAAAATTATCAATATTAGAATTATTAAAAATGTATGATTATTATTTTGTAAGTTCCATTCTTCCAACTCTTCATCCTCTGTAGCATCATCTTCTCTCTTGGAGTATTTGTGTTTAGGTACCATCTTGGGTAAAACGATGAATTTTTCTTCACTAATAACTGCAGTTGGGGAAATTTCTTTTTGACCATTACTGACGACACAACTTGTGCGTAAATAGCGATTGAAGGAACAAAATGCCATTTTGTTTGATGAAGGCAATCTTCTTTAATTTTTGTATTTTCCACGGAGAGGATATTTCCATCTTCTAATAACTTGAGGTTTGACGTAGGAACCATTTTTCTTCTCGAACAATTTTCGAAGTGGGTTTTCAAAATATTTTCCATACATATTGGAGGCTTGGATAATGAGTCTTGATCGCAGAGGAAATCATCTTCGACTGGATGACATTCACTTGTTGACCATCTTAATGTTTCTTCTTGTGAGAGCAAATAAGGATAGGTAAAGGGGAGGGTAAGATTGTTTTGAAGCAAATAGTAAAATTTATGTAAATCAAAACTATCTTCATAAATTGTTGGAATTGAAATCAGAAAAAGTAAGATGTTGTCTTTGAAAATAACTTTTATATGACACAATTGTTAGTAATCTTTGATGTGATGCATTGGAATAATAGTGACATTTTTGACTAATTCTACGAATTTTGTATACGGTAGAATAGATTCATGTAAGAGATGTAATCTGGCAAAACTAACTGCTGTTTCAATTTCATCTAATGTATTCTTAATATCTTTGATTTCAAATGTCATGAGATGCATTTGTTGAACATCCCTCAATGCTGGCACAATTTGCAGTAATTTAAGATTATCATTCAATTTTTTAAATTTCTCATTATATTTATCCTTAAGGTCATTTACAATAGTCGCGATCTGTTTTTGATTCTTCATGATTGTCTTCTCATTTTTCTCTATGCTATTGAAATAAGTTCTATAAAGTTCTTCATCATCAGAATCTAATGTTCCAAATAGTATTTTCGAAATCTTGCCACCAAGGTTAATTAATCCTCTTTTAATTCTAGTTTTTTCATTTAAATGAACGAATGTATTAGTATTAATTTCATTAGAATGTAATAAATACTCGTAATTATCTGTAGCTGCAAAACCCAACTGTTGATGCTTCAGTACTTCAATTTCTACTTGATATTCAAAAATTATAACTTCTATCCTTTTCAAATCAATATGATAGATTAATTGCAAATTCTTTCTTGTAACATAAGCCTTTCCTAGCAAGATAGGCAAAATATTCTATATATACTAAAATAATTTCGGGTTATGTAGACTAAAATGAAGGAACAGTTTACTCGGCCGTGTTGGGTGCTAGAGATTTGGGGTTTTCGCGAGAAGAAAGTAGAGATTCCGAATTAGTTCCGAATGGAGCCGCTTTTTTCGATTTCGATCTCGGATATTTTTAAATTAATTCGCGAAAATGACGAATTTTCGTAAAAATTTTTGCCCTCTAAGATGGTAAGTAACGGGTGCACAGACGTTTCGGAAAATATGGGTCCGGAAAAATGCCTATTCTCAATGGATAAAGTTGGTTAGGATTAATTGATGGCCCTGTAACCCTTCTCCGAGAACGATATAATCGTTTGAAACATACGTTACTTTCTATTTCCTAACGGAAATGTTTGAAAAAAGCGTAAGAAAATGATCAATTTTTGACGTCTATCATCGAACATTTCAATCGCTGACAGTTGTCGTGAAATGGAACATTCCATTTCGCGAAAAAGGGGCGGTCGCCCAAAGTTCGTTTGTCGTAATTATTATGAGAAATATTTTTAATTTCTGATATAATTTAGAACGAATTCAATTGATTTTTGAATGGAAAATCGATTATTAATACGTTTTCAAATTGAAAATTTGCATATTTCACACCAATCTTGAAAGTATTTCATAATCATCATTTCGTCACTGAGGAAGTTCGATGAAATTTCATATGACATTTCGAGAAATCACTCTACAGTTGTCTACAGTGATTCAGTTTTCAAACGATTCCGTGCAGTTATTGAATGAAATATCGATAATTAATTCGTTTTCTAATCAAAATAAAGCATATTTTACAAAGGAGAACACTATATCCACACATATAGCGATTTGAACGTATACGAAAAATAAGGAAATGCTGAATTTGCTGGCAACTGAGAAGCTTATAATATCCGATTCAGAAGGTAAGTTGAAACGAAATCTCTTTGATTATAGTCAGAGTTTCATTTGATGTGTAGTTTATGAAATATATTGTAGGTTCTAGGTGTCAACACCGAAGGCCCGACGAAAAAGTTGTTATTTTTTGGCCCAACATTCAATATAGGTGAAGGACATCACATTATTTACGTATTAAGCATATATTCTTAATGAATTTATCATTTCATAGTAGGATTATGAATCCGGGAATATTATGGATCATTCATGGTTATAGTTCTTTGCCTATGATGGATAATGATTGATAGAGGTTATGTCAAATTGGAGAAACTTGATGTATTTCACAAGTCATTGTTTATAAGAAAAACTCTACAATCCATCAAATAATGCCTTCGTGAATGGAGATGTGAGAAGTGCATTCCAGATTCCAACAGTACATCTGCAGAATGAAGTCATTTCAAAATGAAATAAATATTCCCAAGAAAGGTAACGTTGTCTCTATTGATCTTCTCATTGAGATGAAATAGATTTCTTTCGTTCCCAATTGATTGTTTTTGTTTTAGGATCTAGAAGTATTGGTTAGTACCTTTAGAATTTGAGTAAGAATTGCCATTCAAATCATAGTGTATTGAAATATTTGATATTTTCTATCAAGTTTCAAGAAACCTGGCGTTCACAAATATTGAAAATAACTAATAACAATTTATATATGTTATATGAACATGTATTTCACTATGAATTGATCCTGATACATCAAATAATGCCTTCGTGTATGGAGATGTGAGAAGTGCATTCCAACAGTACATCAGCAGAATGAAGTCATTTCAAAATGAAATAAATATTCCCAAAAAAGGTAGAGTTGTCTCTATTGATCTTCTCATTGAGATGAAATAGATTTCTTTCGTTTCAGGATTTAGAAGTATTGGTTAGTACCGTTAGAATTTGAGTAAGAATTACCATTCAAATCATAGTGTATTGTAACATTTGATTTTCCAATCAAGTTTAATTGGATATGGCGTTCACAAATATTGAAAATGACTACTAAAAACTCATATATGTTATATGATTATGTATTTCACTATGAATTGATCCATTCTGATGTTTCGAGACTTCTCCTTGAAAAGAACGACATAGGTGTTTGTTGGTTGCCTGACGATCAGTTGAATTTACCAGAAAGACCATTGAAAGAAAATTCCATTCAAGAAGGCAGTCCCATAGGTAAGTCTATATCAAAATATAGCCTCTGAAAAATTAAACTCTCATTAATTCTTATCGTGCTTGAATTACTGAAATTGTGTATCTTCAAAAAGCAGTTGATTTTTGGCATATCTTATGTAAAAAAAGTCACATAGAGCTTTTCCAACTTTTCCCAAACAGTCGTATTTTATATATTCATACAGATTATTTTCATGTTACAGCTCACAAATGTATAGAACAATTCAAGGGAGAATCAGCGAAGGTCATGACAAATTTTACTTTTCCGTAGAGAGTAAATAAGCAGGGTTTGAAAAAAAAAATCATTTCAGAATACTTAACTGTGTGTAAATATGGATGTGGAATGAAGAAAGAGATTTCAATGGAATTTCCTGGATATCGAATGATAAGAAGTGGTATATTGGTTGACGATCAGTTGAATTTACCAGAATGATCATTGAAAGAAAATTCCATTCAAGAAGGCAGTCCCAGAGGTAAGTCTATCAAAATATAGCCTCTGAAAAATTAAATTCTCATGAATTCTTATCGTGCTTGAATTACTGAAATTGTGTATATTGTGTGTATATTGTGTAAAAAGTCACATAGAGCTTTTCCAACTTTTCCCAAACAGTCTGATTTTATATATTCATTCAGATTATTCTCATGTTACAGCTCACAAATGTGTAGAACAATTCAAGGGAGAATCAGCGAAGGTCATGACAAATTTCACTTTTCCGTAGAGAGTAAATAAGCAGGGTTTGAAAAAAAAAATCATTTCAGAATACTTAACTGTATGTAAATAAGGATGTGGAATGAAGAAAGAGATTTCAATGGAATTTCCTGGATATAGAATGATAAGAAGTGGTATTTCTATGCTGTCACTTTCGAAAAATTATTCTAGAGAGAATTATAATTTGAAGTATTTCACAGCTTGCAATTATAGGAATATGGCATTACATAGATTTATCCTACAGTATGAATAAGATTTTTATGTGTTTTTTCCAAATGTTTGAAACATATGTTGTTGAGACAGGTTGATATGCTACTGTATAAATTAAATTTACATTTGAAAAAAATGTGTTATACGGTAAAATAACTCAATCAATAAAAATTCTTAGATCTCTTTCTTATTGCTTTGAATACCTACCTGTACATTGAACTATGCATTGTTTGAATCTATCATGAACAATTAAATTTTAATTTTTAGCTCATATTCTCTTCTCCATGAAGTATGAATTTATAGAATGTACTTCAGAAGGTAATGTATCGATATCAATCTTCAATAAACATTGTTTGAATAATCACAGTAACATTCATCGTTAGATTATGAAATAAATTGTACATGCCAGCACCAAAGGCCCAGCATTTCTAATAGATGAAAAACATATCGATACATTTAGCATAAATTCCTACATAAATGTATGTCATCACTCCATTGTAGGATTAAAAATTTGGCAATATTATGGAGCATAAATAATAATAATATTATTCAAAGATATATAATCTTTGTTATTATTATTTCTATGATGGAACGAGATTGGTAGAGGTTATGTCAGAGTACAGAATATTTATTTATATCAAAAGTCGTAGTTTATAAATAAGGGAAAATCCAAAATCGATCAAATTATAATTTTCTGAGTGAAGATGTGAGAATTGTTTTGAGTACATTACTAAAGTTCATCATCAGAATGAAGTCAAGATTTTTGGATTCAAAATGAAATAAATATTCAATAATAACAACAACATTCTCTCCATTGATTTTCCCATTTAGATAAAACAGTTTGTTTCGTTTCCAATTGATTGTTTTCGTTTCAGGATCTAGAAGTATTGGTTAGTACCGTTAGAATTTGAGTAAGAATTGCTATTCAAATCATAGGATGGATCGAAACATTTGATTTCCCAATCAAATTTTACGGAATATGGTGTTCACAAATATTGAAAATAACTACTAAAAACTTATCGTTATTATATGAACATGTATTTTAAAATGAATTGATCCTTTGAGACTTCTCCTCAAAAGAACAAGTGATTGTTGATCACTTCACGATGAATTGAATTTATCAGAACGACCCTTGGAAGAGAATTCAATTTGAGAGAGCAACCTCGGAGGTAGGTCTATATACAAAGATAATCTCTGATAAAAACATATATCTTTAAAAATCAGCTGATCATTGGTCACTTCTATGTGAAACAATGACCAAATTACATGCATCTTTTTCAGTTTTCTCAAACAGTTATAGTTATGTTTATACAGATTTTCTCATGTTCCAGCACGCAGAACAATTCAAGGTTAGATGAGCGAAGGTTATGTCAAATTTTACGTTTCCATAGAGAGTAAATAAGCAGGACTTAAAAAAGCAAATCATTTGAAACTATTTAAGTGGATGAAAATTGTCATGTGGTCTGTAGAAACAGATTCCAGTGGATTTTGCCAGATATCGAATAATGGGAATTGATTCTTCTACGCTTCCACTTTTGAGAAGTTATACTAGGATGGAAAAAAAAATCATTTGAAGTATCCTGTGAAAATGTTTAGATCTTGCAAGTTAAGAAATATATGATTACATAAGTTTATTCTACTATATGAAAGATATTTTTTAGGGTTTATTTCCAAACATATGTAACATCTTTAATAACAGAGGTTTATGCTACTGTAATAATAAGATTCACATTTCAAGAAAAATGTATGATACTGTTATATTCTTCAAACAATAAATATTCTTACATTGCTACCTTATTGCTATGATTGATAGACAGTGAACATTATTTGAATCTATCATGAAAAATTAAATGTTAATTTTCTGCATTACATGAAATATGAAAAGCCCTCTCCTTATGTTTATGTCATAACAATTTTTCAATGGTTTATTCAACAATATATTTACTTGAATGGAAAACTAAGTCTAGCTAGGTATAACGATATTGATTAAAACTTTTATATGCCTCAAATTAAAGTTGAAACATTTCAGTTTAGATATTTTAATGAAGTTTTCGAGTTTTTGGTGAGTTATTGAAGCACTGTGAAAGATATCGGTGCTGAATTTCAAAATAACTCGAATAAGGAATTGATATTTTATAATTATTATGAATATGCTTCTATGATTCATAGCACAACAAATATGAATAGATAACTGGAGGAGTAGAATTCGAATCCACTATTATCTGACTGTAATAATTAATATAATAACAAAGCCACAATATATAGGTGTTATTTGCTAATCAATTCCTTATATTCCTACAGAATACACAGTTTTTCAGAGAAGATGAAGAATAAATAATTATGGTTTACGGTTTACCGCTCATCTGTGGTGGGGAGGTGAAAAATTAATTCGAATTAGCCCGCCAAATAATATTCATATATATTTTCAATATATTGAATAAAATTCTATTTCCTTCAAGTATTAATTTGAATAAGCGATAATTAGTATAATTCCTCTTTCTGTGTGAATGATTCTTCTACTATCTTGAGATAGAAAATGATTTGGAGTATTCATGCACGCTGTATCAACAATTTGAATGATTGAATATGAAGACCATAGAATAATGAAGATTTAGAATTATGTGGATGGTACCATATGTTTTTTGAAAGTGTTTATTATATTAACATATTTATTATATTAACATTAGTTGGCCTATGGGTGCGATTGTTTGTAATCTAGGAATGAATTCGTTTTGGAAGTCTATTGTAATATGTACAGTTATCATAGAAATAATATGACTGTATGTCTATGATTGCGATACAGTAAATCTATGCATAAATTAATGAATCTATGATTTTATGAATCTATTGTTTTATGATCATATAAACGATTCGTATCGATAACGAAGAAGTGAATTTCAAGTAGGTGCATTATTGGGCGAATATATAGTGATTAATTAAATACACAATTCAAAATCTGCTTCAGATTTACTGGGATCACGTAAGTTCAAAATTTATGAATATTAATTTCCGTTCATTATTTATATTCTTGTGATTGTTGAATACGTGCTTAACACAAAAAAACAGTTTACATCATTCAAAAAATAAAAAAAACGAAGGCGTCAAGCCGAGTATGCATGATGATAATATCATATTATTTTAAGCTCAATTTTCAATGTATATGATCTCCATAAAATAAATATTTGATAATCTCCATAAAATAAATATTTGATAACTTATTCCCTGTTCAATTCCTCATTTATTAAAGCGTTAATTTCTGATTTGATTCTCGGAGCATTATACATAAAAGTATTCTTATATAGATTTCCTTTTTGTAATTGAGCCCTAAAAAAATGGACGAATTCGCGCGCTTTTCTTTCCATAGATATATAATAACTCATTTTATGTCTATGTTCCTACTTTAGTAGTCTATTTATGATACACATTATCGAATAGAATAATTGAATCATATGGGGGCGGGGCGATTTTGTGGCCTTGGTTCGAATTAGCCCGCGAAATTATTCTGTACTCATATATTCTGTGGATGTTGATGAAATGTCTACGATTCTCTGGTGTGTTGTAGAAATTCAACTTTTCATGAGTTTTAATTAATTAGTCGCTCGGTTTTCTTGCCATAGATATATAATAATTTACTAAATATCTATGTTCCACAATCACATAGTTAATCCGGCGATCGAAGTTTGATGAAACTTACTGTAAGTGAGTTACATATCTGAAATGCTAGAAATTAGGTGCTAAATTTAAACACACTCACTGTAAATTAGGAAAATTCGTGATAAGAGAGATATTTCCAAAATTTTGATTATTTTAATTCTTCATAATTCTTATTGCAGAGCAGATAATAATTGGCATCTTCGGTCTGAAAAAAGCAACCTTGTGAAGATATTGATAATTGGGAATATAAAACGAATAGGTTCGGAAGTAAATACCTGGTTGTGAAAAATACTGACTGCAGTTAGTTAGGAACTTATATTACTTTGAGGTTCGTATTCATATGTTATAAATCTGTAGCTTTCTTAAGGTTTCATTTTGAGTCAATATTTCCATATGATTCGCAGCAGTATTTTATATATTTATTGCTATTACTTATTGATCAATAGGAACATTTACTCCTTTAAAATTGACAAAGTTGAATGATTCATCCAGTACTTCTAAACTTTTATGTAATGAAAAAAAAAATTGTTTTCTTCTTATTAGTGATGATGATACAGAAATTCAATGATTGATTTATTCGTAATTAATAACATTTGTGCAAATATTATTTCCATTTCATCAGTTTTATTGTGAACATATCTCCTAATCAAACATTTTTAGTGTTGGATCATAATTTTTGAGAAATAGGATATCATTAGAGGTTGAATTTTGTTTGTAATGTCGAATAATACCTGCGATTGAATGTATTTTGTGGTATTACTCAGAGGCGCATCCACGGGGGGGAGGGGGTATTAGGGATAATTTGCCACCCCCCCCCCCCCGAAAAGAGTTATATATAATAACTTAAATTTGCCAGTAACCCCCCTTAATTCAGATTCTGGATGCGCCAGTGGTATTACTATATTCACGAGAGAAATTTGAGAATCAATAAAATAAATGATGTTTAATTATTTTCGAGATAGATGTGACAAAATAAATATAAATACTTGATTTTATAAATATTTAAATTTACAGTGCGTAAAATGAAAATTAAACGTAAAACTAAGCCGTGGAAGAAAGTGAAGGGCAAAAACAAAGCCGCAAAAAAGGAGATAAAAGGTAGGTTCCATTTCGATTATTTTCTCATACTGATTTCGTAAAAAAGCTTCCAATTATATGTCAGCTTCAGATATTTAATTTTTATTTCTAAATTGGTATTTCAGATGATCCAACGTCCAAAAGTCAATCTGAGTCTTCATGTATTGATGAAATTCAATTGACACATCAACCTGATAAAAGCATAATAAATGATTCTGTATCTTATAATTTTTCCATCGTGAGAGGCACTCGAAATCAAGATAATGAACGTTACAGCGCGATCTCGAGAAACCACCAATGTACCGCGATTGCTGTTGTTTCTTTAGCGTACAATAAATCAGTTCCCTTTAGCGCTTGGAATTCACTCATCGTAGATAATATTTTGGACTATGGCGATCATTTATATAAAAAATCAGCCTCATTGAGATCACAAAATTCCTCCAATCCCAATTTGATGGTGATTGAAGTTTATTCCAAATTCATTATTGATTCGGTGGCATATAATTTAAGTATTTTGGAAATAGAGACTGTATCAGGGCGCGTTGGGTTAGAAAATGATGAACCTTTTTATAAATTGAAAGACGGTTTACTGCGGGTTTTCCAAAATCACGAATCGGTTATCATGACGTGTCAATTATTGTCCACCTGCATTAATAAATCATATAATTCATTTTTTTTATACGATTCCCACAGTAGAGGTTCGGACGGTAAACATATCGAGACAGGAGGTAAAGCGTGTTTGATTAAATTCGAAGATTTGGAATCATTACTAAATTATTTGTTAGAAATCTATTATTGTTCTTCTCCGTATACCTTGGTGCCAATAGAGGTACAAATCGATTCTGCGCGTGATCTAAATAATGCCCTGCTATATTCCGTGCTTTCAGTATACGATGATGACATTCATACAGATTGGGTCCAAAATTCGCCGGGATTGACTTCTTTGTCGGAGCAACCAAATTTCAATTTTAATGTCTCTACCGTTTCAACTCCTTCTTTAAAACGTACTCGCAAAAATAATGAAGAATCACGTCAGCAACAAGATATTCAGTTGCATTATTTGGGCATAATGGATCGTGTCTGTCGTCATTGCGAAGCTCTATTTTTCCGCAACGAGAATATGAGTATATGCTGCAATAAAGGTGCAGTAAATTTGCCGGTCAACTCCGAATACCCGGATTTATTGAAGTCCCTGATTACAGATATGCATCCGCATTCCAGAGGATATATGAAAAATATCCGAAGGTATAATACGCTTCTTGCGTTAGGTTCAACGACAGCGACTCTACGAAAGGACATTGGAAAGGGATCACCAGTAGTAGTCATATCAGGGCAGATATACCATACAATATCGGACATTAATCCTTCGGATCCTAGGTTTGGCTCTCTATACTTTATAGATTCCGGCGAAGCCAAACGACGGAGAAATTCAAATGCGGTGCACGAAGGTTGCATTCCAAGTCTGTTGGAACAAATAGATGCTCTTTTACGGGAAACACATCCTTATGCCCTATTGTATCGTACTCTGCGTCAAGTGGTGAGAGACGTGCGCGATAAGAGGGGCACCAAGGATATTCCTCAATTCGGGTTATATTTTCATACGAAACCGGGTACAAACAGAAATATCTATGCAGCGCCCACCACATCGGACGAAGTTGGTGCAGTATTTAGGTCCGTTGACGGCAATATTCCGCCACCAGGTCAAATCCGTATCCATTATCGTGAAGATGACGTCGGTTGTACGAATATTCCAAAATTATCACCCATAGTGGATGCCCTCTGCTATCCATTACTTTTTCCCCACGGAGAATTAGGTTGGTCAACAGATATGTTTAGATCGTGTGGTAGAAAACGGATCACGAAAAGAGAGTTTGATTGCTATCGTTTAATGAGTCGCCTCAATCAATTCAATCCGATTATTCTTTGTGGTCGTCTAACTCAACAGTACATCGTTGACAAATATGTGGAATTGGAAGGTGATAGATTGCATTATTTGCGCACTCACCAGAAAAATCTACGCGCGGATAGCTACGTTGGACTTCAGGACTACGTCGCACGTAAAGTAACTTCACAATTGATCGGAAACGAAAAAATTGGAAAAGTTTTTATTCTGCCAAGTACTTTTGCCGGAAGTCCAAGATTTATGCAACAGAACTACCAAGATGCAATGGCAATCGTAGCTAAATTCGGAAGACCATCATTATTCGTAACTTTCACCTGCAATCCACATTGGCGCGAAATTACCGATAATTTAGGGAGTAAACTTTTGAACGCGCAAGATAGACCGGCTTTGATAGCTCGAGTTTTTGATTTGAAGAGAAGAGCTTTTTTCGAGGACGTCCTTATAAATAAAATTTTCGGAACAGTTATAGCATACGTGTATGTGATCGAGTTTCAAAAACGCGGATTACCTCATTTACACTGCTTGCTTACCTTGGCGGATGAGGATAAACTACGGGAACCCAACGATGTAGACAAGCATATCTGTGCTGAGCTACCTCGCGAAAATACTCGATTGTACGATATCATTTTGAAATCAATGATTCATGGACCTTGCGGCGATCGTTTTCCAAATTCACCCTGTATGGAAGATGGAGTTTGTTCCAAGCGCTATCCTAAATCATTCTCGGAAAGAACATTGATAGATCGAGGTACGCCGATATACAGAAGGAGGGATGATGGTCGTACTGCGACATTGATGAGAAATAATATTTCATACCAGGTGGATAATAGGGACGTAGTCCCGTACAATCCCTACTTGAGTATGAAGTATGAATGTCACATTAATGTTGAAGTGATCACATCAGTTGGAGCAGTCAAGTATGTTTTCAAATATATCAATAAGGGACCAGATGCCGCGGTTCTGCAAGTTAGGGACGAGTTCGTTTTTGATGAAATTAAAGCTTACATCGATTCGCGATATATTTCTTCGGGGGAAGCAGCTTGGAGGCTCTTGGCTTTACGGATTCAAGGTAAAAGTCACTCGATCTTTAGATTACCTGTACATCTACCAGGAGAACGAACGGTACACTTTGAACAAGGTCAAGAGGAGGCGGCACTTCAAATTCAAGCGTCAAAATTATCACTTTTGGAAGCATTTTTCGAATTAAATGTTAATGATACCCGAGCGCGAAAATTCAAATATTGCGAAATTCCTTTGAATTATTGCTTCGATAAGAAACATCATCGGTGGTCGCTTCGAAAACATAAATGGTCGGTAATTCCGCGAATGTACACCATAAGTCCCAAGTACGTAGAAAAATTCCACTTACGCATTTTATTATTACACGTCAACGGACCAAAATCTTTCGAGGATCTTCGTACGTATAACGGAGTTACGTATCCTACGTTCCAGGAGGCAGCACGAAAAAGGCTTCTGATTGCATCAGACGATGAATGGGAAGAAACTTTGAGACACGCAGCTTTGGTTGATATGCCGGGCTGCATGCGCCGAATGTTTGCATATTTATTATGCTTCTGTGAAGTCGGCAATCCGTTGGCTCTTTGGTCTAACTTCAAACGTTATATGTATGAAGATTTTCTGAAGAAGGGCCTTTCTGAACGTGACGCCGAACACAACGCTCTGCGTAGAATCGAAGCCATATTGCTTCATCAGGGTAAAACTTTGAAGGATTTTAATTTGCCAGAATTCTCTCCAGATTTGATCGAAGAAGACTTTGTCATCGGCGACGAAAATTTGGAAATGGAGTCTGACGAATTTGATTCAGAGAGGTTGAATTCTGACCAGCGAGGAATCTTCGATCGGGTTATACGTGCGATCGCGTCAGATCAGGAAGAAAGATATTTTTATCTTCAGGGTAGTGGTGGTACCGGAAAAACATACCTGTACAATACCATATTGAATTATTGTAGCGCTTGGCATATTCCTTCTGTTGCCGTTGCTTTCACTGGGATTGCTGCTTTATTGCTTAAAAACGGAAGAACCGTCCATTCAACGTTCAGATTACCTCTGGATTTGAATGCGGACTCCCGTTCTGCAATAACAGCTCAATCCCAAGAGGCCACTTACTTGAGGAATCTGAGACTTATTATTTGGGATGAAGTTTCAATGGCCAGTTATCACGTACTCAATGCCGTTGACCGGCTCCTTCAAGATATATGCGGTAACCGTCGTCCTTTCGGTGGTAAATGCATACTTCTTGGGGGGGACGTCAAACAGTTATTGCCAGTGGCGGCTGGAAGAGTCCAGCAAATTGAACTCTTCTTCACGAATTGTGAGTCTTGGATGCACTTTCAAGTTTTGAATTTGAAAATCAATATGCGTACTGATGCAGGTGAACAAGAATTTAATGAATGGCTTGAACAACTTGGTAGGGGTACCATCAACGAGACAAGGACCGATCAATCTGATGATTTCGTTTGTCTACCAGATAGTTGTTTAACATCAAATGTTGTAAGGGATATATACGGACGAATCGAAGACCTCACAAACGAACAATTGGCGTCGCGAGTAATACTTTGTCCCAGGAATGAACACTGTAATTTGCTGAATGACAGAATTCTTGAAACGTTTCCCGGTTCACTCATCACTATTTTAAGTAGTGATTCCGTTGCTTCGGGAGACGAAGATGAGATAGCTAACTTCCCGGAAGAATATCTGAATAGCGTAACACCAAGTGGAATGCCCCTCCATAAACTTCACCTCAAAGTCGGCGTACCAATTATTTTACTTAGAAATTTATCTTTGGCTGACGGTTTGATCAATGGTACCCGTCTGTTGGTGTTTGCTGTAACGGATGTTCTATTGACAGCTAAAATTGTCACCGGTCGTTTTTCAGGAAGATCAGTTCTCATCCCTAGAATGGATCTGACATCTTCCGACAAAAATATTCCGTTTGTACTGAAAAGAAGACAATTTCCGGTTAAGGTATGCTTTGCTCTCACAATCAATAAGGCACAGGGGCAAACTTTCGATAAAGTTGGTATTTATCTTGCAACTCCGGTCTTTTCTCACGGACAACTTTACGTCGCATTTTCAAGAGTTCGCAATTGGAGTGCCGTAAAAGTTGAACTGATAAGAACGGAACGAGAGGGTAAATTAGTAAAAAAATTAAAGAAAAATGTCACTAAGAATATAGTTTTCAGCGCCATTCTAAATTCAATAAACTATTAATAGTATTTCATACAATCCATTTCATTTTGATTTCATCACACCAGAATTAAAACAAATATTTCAAATCATTTTTAGCACTTTTTCCAAAATTGATTTTTAGTTTTGAAGAATATCTATTTCAGCTCATTACAGTGTTCCCTTCCGTACGAAACTCCTCTCTTCATCTCTTGCTATATCAGGTTGTTGTGTCAATTGAAATTTTTCGAATATATCTCGAGGAAAGGGGCACGTAGAGGCAGATTAGGACAAATCCTTATGTATGTGAATGTAATGTTATATAAGTATATAATTATATGTATATATAATATTTTAGATTTTCAGGAGTTTGAAATTTAACCAGGCATTGAAATGCATATAAATATAACTTTATATATCTTATTACTGATGCTAAAAATGTGTCTACCTATAATTCTATGGTTTTCAAAGAAGATTCCTTGAACAAAAAATGTAAGTATCATTAAAATAAAATTTTAGAGCTATATATTGATGAAATTCTAATTATTTGAAGAACTGAATGAAGTTAAATTAAATATATCTTCTAGATTTCGTGAGGGCCGTGAGAATTTTTTTCGTTAGTATATGGAAACGGAAAGAGAATAGGTATAAAATGAAATTAGTTTAAGAGCTGTGAGTAATATTTGAAAACCCTCAATTAAAAATCATTAAGATATATATCATTTTCAGATTGATCAGCGATGAACACATACGAAGCTTAAAAAGTTTATTTCGTTGGAATTTAGTTTTAGTGTTCTTTCTTATTACATATTGTTTAAATAAACTGACATTTTGTTACTTGAGATTGTTAATTTCTTATATGCATCGAAATCTCAAATACATTGTTGAATTTTTTTTACTCATCTTCATTTTGTATGAATCTTATGTTTTAGAATTAATAAATCGTTACTTACTGTTGCTACCACTAAATTTTTGATTCAATGTAACAATGCGAATAAATAAAATCATTATAATCTCATTGTTTTCAGATTGTGAAAGTTTGTAGCACTCTATTTCAAAAGAATATATATTATATATTATAATCTCATCTCATTTTTGATTGAATTTGTAAGATAGTTTATATCAATATATGAATCTATTATTTTAATTTTAATGGAGTTTCAATATTTCTCGAGAAAATCTAAATACTAGGCGGATCTACCTATTAGGCGGATCTAACTTTTGTAAAAATCTACCTATAAGGAAGTTCTATCTACTAGGAGGATCTGCCTACTAGGCAAAACTACCTACTAGGCGAATCTCCCTATTAGGCGGATCTACCTACTAGGCGAATCTACCTACCAGATGAATCTATCAGTATAGGCGAATCTATCAGTATAGGCGAATCTATTAGTATAGGCGAATCTATCAGTATAAGCGAATCTATCAGTATAGGCGAATCTATCAGTATAAGCGAATCTATCAATATAGGCGAATCTCCTGGCTCACTAGTCTATATATACTAAAATAATTTCGGGTTATGTAGACTAAAATGAAGGAACAGTTTACTCGGCCGTGTTGGATGCTAGAGATTTGGGGTTTTCGCGAGAAGAAAGTAGAGATTCCGAATTAGTTCCGAATGGAGCCGTTTTTTTCGATTTCGATCTCGGATATTTTTAAATTAATTCGCGAAAATGACGAATTTTCGTAAAAATTTTTGCCCTCTAAGATGGTAAGTAACGGGTGCACGGACGTTTCGGAAAATATGGGTCCGGAAAAATGCCTATTCTTAATGGATAAAGTTGGTTAGGATTAATTGATGGCCGTGTAACCTTTCTCCGAGAACGATATAATCGTTTGAAACATACGTTACTTTCTATTTCCGAATGGAAATGTTCGAAAAAAGCGTAAGAAAATGGTCAATTTTGACGTCTATCATCGAACATTTCAATCGCTGACAGTTGTCGTGAAATGGAACATTCTATTTCGCGAAAAAGGGGCGGTCGCCCAAAGTTAATTTGTCGTAATTATTATGAGAAATATTTTCATTTTCTGGTATAATATAGAACGAATTCAATTGATTATTGAATGGAATATCGATTATTAATACGTTTTCAAATTGAAAATTGGCATATTTCACACGAATCTTGGAAATATTTCATAATTTCGAATGGATCATCATTTCGTCAAAGAGTGAAGTTCGATGAAATTTCATATGACATTTCGAGAAATCACTCTACACTTATCAGTTTTCAGCATCATATCAAACGAGTCCAGTCTGTTATTGAAGGAAATATGGATAATTAATACGGTTTCGAATCAAAATATAGCATATTTTACAAAGGAGAAAACTATTCATATCCGCACACAGCAATTTTTACGTCTAGGAAAAATGAAAAATAGGGAAATGATGAAATTACTGACAATGTGGAATCTTAAAATTATTATCTTCAGAAGGTATGTTGAATCGAAATCGATCTTCTATAAGAAAGAATTATAGAGGTAACTCTATAATCTCTGCTATAAGATTCTTGAAAATATTTCATAATTCTGAATGGGTCATTCCATTTCGATACTGAGGGGAGTTCGCTCATGGTTTATCTGACATTTCACTTTATAAATATCATTTTTCAGCATAATATATAACGAATTCATTTGGTTATTGAATGGAATATCGATAATTATTACGTTTTCAAATTGAAAATTGGCATATTTCACACCAATCTTGAAAATATTTCATAATTCGCCAAAGCAAAGTGACGATCATAGATGTGTTGTGTTTGAATTTAATTCATCGTGTTTGACAGCTGACCAGGGAGAAAATTGACCTTCGCAATGAACATGGGCGTATCATTTGGCGCGTCGGAAGGAAATTTTCAATGGAAATATTTAGCTGGTTTTTTTCGATTTTGACGACTTTTTTGGTTTTTCCTTTGAATAAATCACAAAGAGCGATGCTCTTATATATAACGATGGATTTACGTCCATACTTGGTATTGGATTTGGGCGACAGATGTTATGTATGGAATAGTTGCATGTACCGAAACCGTTTTCTTTTTTTCTTTTGATGGACAAAAAGCGAGGGCCGTAGGCCCGAGTCCAGTTTCTGGGTAACTGCGAGGGCCGTAGGCCCGAGCCCGGTCGATAGGCATCCAGCGAGGGCCGTAGGCCCGAGTCAATTTTTTTGAGAACAGCGAGGGCCGTAGGCCCGAGCCCGGTCGATAGGCAACCAGCGAGGGCCGTAGGCCCGAGCCCGGTCGATAGGCAAACAGCGAGGGCCGTAGGCCCGAGCCGGGTCGAAAAGTGAATCAGCCCGTGAAGGCGAATCCACCAACTAGGCGAATCTATCAATATAGGCGAATCTCCTGGCTCACTAGTATTTTCTATTGGAATTTTTTCAAAGGGAGTGATCAAAATTATCATTTCGCATAATATAAGAAGGAAACTCGTTTTCAGGAGCATTATGTCTGAAACAAAATAAGCTATTTTTTCTTTCGTTGTTTGAGAATTCTTTTATGATAAATATGCTTATTCTTTTTATCTTGAATACGATGTGAATCAATTTCTCGAGCATCTATCTTTTTAAATACCGGATCTAGTTTTCTTGTAATAGGGTTTTTAATATAAGTAGGATTATCATTCAATGGATGGTCTTCTTCAGCGGACCTTCTCTGATTTAGGTTTTCCAAACGATTCATACTTTTATGCTTTCTTTTTTCTAATTCTTTCGAAATATCATTGAGATTTTCCACATAATTTTCAACATAATCTTGTATTTGTTCATTATGAGTTTTTTCAATGGGTAATGAGTAATTTAAATCTGCCTTGATTATTTGCATTGGAGTCATTTCTAGACTCGAATGATTAGAATTATTATAACTTAATAGAGCAAGAGCTAATTTATTTTGAAAAGTAGAATTTCTATCATCAATAGTACGTAATTGCTCAATTAGAGTTGAATGAAATCTTTCCACAATTGCATTAGAATTTGGATTGTAATTTGTGATATAATGAATTTCGATTTTATGTACTTTACAAAAATCTTGAACAACACTATTTTTAAATTCTAATCCGTTGTCACACGTGATTTTAGAGGGTACACCATAATGACTAAAATACATTATTAATTTATCAATTATTTTCGTTCCTGTTTTCTGAATTAAAGGATAACATTGTCCTAATCTTGAAAATGAATCTATTATGCTTAAACAATAGGTTTGACCAAATCTTATAGTATCACAATAAACATGTGTAAAGGGTTTTGATTCTATAGGGTTAGGTTTGAATTGAAGTTGTATAGGAGTTCTTTCGTATTTACTCTTTTGACATATTTCGAATGAATTAATATAATTTCGTACATCTTTATTCATATTAGGCCAACAATATTTTCGTCTTAAACTAATTAAATTTTCGCTTACACCACGATGTCTAGTTTTAGTTTCATGATATTGTTGGATTCGTAAAATTTGTTCTTCTTTATCTTCAACATCTTCAACAAATATTTTAGAAATTTTAAATTTAATAGTCTTATAATCGGATTTGTCTTGTAGGATTCTAATAAGGTATTCTTCTAATTCTTCGGATTGAAAATATATCGTGTAAGGTTTTTCAGGACGAACATATTCTTTAATGAATTTAAATAAATCCTTATCAATTGAATTTATCAAAACACGAAATCTTATTTCATCTCCAACTAACTTCGTTTTGGTAACGTTATAATTTGATGCTATTTCAAATATTATTTGCAAAGGATATGCATTTAAACATCGTTCCGTATATGGTAACTCTAAAATTGGATTCTCTACGTTACTATGGACAGTGAAATCATCATTTTCATCATTATTATCTTGATTCAAATCATTTTCAATATTATTTTCATTATTATAATTTTCATTTGAGTGAGTTCCTTCATTATTATCATTATTAATATTCTGATTCGAATTATTAGTATAATATTTTTATCATGAGCATTCAAGAGCTCTAAACATTCATCTAATTCCTCTTCAGTAACTTGATTAATCATTGACGCTAATTCGTCTTCATCTACTTCTTCATAAGTAGCTTCTTTAATCAATTTCATAAATTCTTCATATTCAATACCATTAAAATCAATATTTTTATTATTTACTTCTTTTCTCTTTTTACTTCGAATATTATATATCATTATGTTTATATTTGAATGCATAAAAATGAATTGTATCATTTTGAGAATTATAGACCATTCCAATTGGTCTAGACCACACGCAATTCGTGGTAACGCTAAATATTTCTCATTATTATTTTCACATAATTTCCGTAAATCTATTAACGCTTTAAAAACTGTTTCATACTTCGGTTTTTCATAATAAAATTCTTTCGTAATTAAATAGTAAATATTTCTATTATCTCGGTTAATAAAAGCAACCTCTCCTGTTGACTTATTTTGCGATTTTAATTCATTGATTCCTTCATATTTTTGTTTGAGTGTTGAAGTAATACCTTTATTCATATGAAAATCTTTCGATACACAATGGGCTAAGGCATATTTCTTAGGGGCTTTAAATAAATAACCTTTTTTTTTCTTGAACATTAAAATTTTCTTCAATTTCTCTTTTATCGTGAAGTTTCAAAAATTCTTCGTAATTCAAATGATCGGTTGAATTCAAAACAATTCTACTAAGGGCATCGGCATTATTATTTGAACCTTTCTCATATTTGATTTCATAATCATATTCTTCTTATTTAATACGCCATCGCATTAAGCGTGAATTTGGTTCCTTTAAAGAATATAACCATGTCAAAGGTTTATGATCCGTGTATATTGTAAATTTTCTTCCGTTTAGATAGGGTCTAAAATGCTTACATGACCAAACTTTTGCGAGGAGTTCTTTTTCAATTGTACTATATCTCGTTTCTGCAGGGTTCAATGTTCTACTTGCATAAGCGATTGGTAGGTCATTCGGAGGATTACCTTGAGATAAAATACTTCCGATTGCAAAACCTGATGCGTCGGTACTAAGCACAAAGGGCTCATTGAAATTCGGATATCGCAATATAGGGTGATTCAATAAATTTCTTTAACATACTTCAAAGGCTTCAATATATTTCGGATCTATAATATTAATTTTTGCGTCTTTTTTCAAACATGCCGTTAATGGTTTCGTAATTTTCGCGAAATTAGGAATGAATTTTCTATAATAACCAACTAAGTCAAAAAATGACTTCATTTCTTTTTGTGTTCTAGGAATAGGGAAATTCTTAACCGCTTTTAATTTATTTGGATTGGGTTTAATTCCTTCAGGGGTAATAATATGTCCTAAAAATTCAATTTCATTTTTGAAAAAGTGACATTTGTCTAATTGTATTTTCAAATTATCTTTCTTTAAGGCTTCAAGAATAGTATGAATGTCAGCTAAGTGTTGTTCGGGTGTATCAGAAAATATAATAACATCATCCATGTAAATATAGCATATTTTTCCAATATATTTTTTCAAAACATCATTCATTAATCTTTGAAAAGATGCTGGGGCATTTTTTAAACCGAAAGGCATTCTTAGAAATTCATAGTGACCATCTTCAACAGTAAAAGCTGTTTTTTGAATTGAATCTTCATCAACTTCTATTTTATGAAATCCGGACGCTAAATCAAGCACGGTAAAATATTTTTTATTTCCTAATTCGTCCAATATACTTTCAATTTGAGGTAGAGGATATTTATCATCAATTGTTTTATCGTTTAATTTTCTTTAATCAATTGCCATACGCCATTTTGTTTCACCTGATAAAACTTGTTTCTTTGGAACAATAGCAACTGGAAAAGACCATGGGGAAATACTCGGTCGAATAATCTTTTTATCTAACATGTCTTTAATTTGACTTTTCACTTCTTCGCGATGAATTTCCGGATATCTTTAAATTTTACAATGAACAGGGACATCGTCAGTCGTGCGAATTTTATGTTTTACTCTGTTTGAAAAATTAAGGGGTTGACCTGGGAGTTGAAGTACTTCTTCATTTGTTTGAAGTATTTTCATTAATTGACTATTTAATTTCGGTTCTAAATGACTTAAATCAATTGGAATCTCCGTTTGATTCTGACAAACTTGTTGGTAGTAAAAAGGTATTTGACAATCATCATTAAAAATAATTTGATTTTTGAAATCTAAGTCAAGTCCGTATTTATTCAATAAATCTGCACCAATTTAACCATCATAATTTTTATGAAATTTATACAAAATAAAAGGATGAAAATCATCTGTTCCAAATTCTGAAAATAATGGTAGTAAAACTTTTTCATCAGAAGTTTGCTTTCTAAAACAAGCAGTTAATGTAGTCGATTCTTTGAAAATATTTTTAGGAAAATTATTGTACGCAAATTTTGGATCTATTAAACAAACTGAACATCCGCTATCAATTAATAATTTACATTTTGGATTTGAAAATTCAATATAAGGTAATTGATTAGAGTGATCTAACGAATTATTTAGGTCAATGGCTCTTCTTGAGGCGTTTCGTGAAAATTTTCATTACTAGGATAACAACCAGGATCTTTAGAAGTAGATTTTACATGCGTTAGTTCTTCAAACGTAAAATTAGGTTTTGGGTTTACATTTACAAATTTTCTTTGAGGATTTAAATCATATTGTGAAGAATAATTTGGACGTTTTTGAGGATAATTTCTACTTTGAATAGATATTCTTTCTGGAGGACTATTATTTCGGTAATTAGGATTTGGTTTAAAAACATTTTGATTATCATTTCTATTATATCTTTCTAATAATGCGGTGCAAAGCAGGAGAATTCTGATTGCACAGAAGCGTGTATTACGCAACATATTTGGGTTACATCGTTTGGACTCCTGTAAACCCATCTTTATAAAACACAAAATTTTAACTTTTCCGTGTATTTATATTTTGAATGTTTTTTTGTTTATCAAGAATAATTTTGCAAGTATGAATAAAAACTCATCCTATCATAATTATGCAACCAGGTCTTCCAACCTGTTGAGTATTCCAAAGCATAGAACGAATAAATTTGAAATGTATGTAAAATACCAGGGCATCCAATTTTTTCTTCCTAGAGTTGTGCAGGACTTAAACTTTAAATCATTTAAGAAGTATCTAAAGGAGCTATTGGTTTTAAAGGCTTATTATTCCATAGATGAATTTATGACTGACACCAATTTGAGCTACTCTCATTGAATCTATGTAATGTCATTTGTATTTAACCTGTCTTTTTTATATGTACTAATGTATGTATTCGTTTATTTGTTTATTTTTCTTTCATAGAACTTTTATGTTCTTTCGTATATTCATTATTGTTCTATTTATGTATATGCATATATGACTTGTCCTATACACATCAATGTTTGTGTCTTTTGGATCAATAAATGCTATTTCTATTTCTATTTCTATCGATTTCCGAATACTTGCTGATTTGTCGGATAATGATATTTTACTGGACGTTGATTGAAGTGTATCGGTTGCGAAGGAAATTGCGCATTTCTTTGATTATTTTGATTAGTATAATTAAAATGATTGAAATTATTAGCAGGACGATTATAATTATTTGCTGGGCGATTGTAATTATTTGCTGGGCGATTAAAATGTGTAAAATTCATTTTTCGATTATTTTGGTTAAAATTATCAGAAAAGTTATTTTTATGAATCTGTTGAGGCTTATTGCGTCTGCTTCTATCGAGTAATTTGTATTGTTCTAAATTGGAAATATAATCTTTTACAGCATTTACAGTATCATCAAAGCTATAGTCATTATGCATAATTAAATGCGTTCTGAATTCGGAGGGTGAATTTGAAATTAACACTGTTTTGCAAATTTTTAGAATATTCGTTTTATACAGTAATTTTTCTGGATCAGTCATTGGATCTGCATCAATTCGATAATTAATTCGTATTTTCAAAGCGATTATGCGTTCTATAAAATTCAATAAATCTTCATGTGGCTTTTCATTTAAAAATTGTAACTGGTGGATTAATACGTCTAGGTTGATAAGATCTCCAAATTTAGTATAGAGAAATTGTTTAAGATGTTCCGAATTACTGGGAATATCGGAAGTTAATACTTCAGCACGAGCTCTGTCAATTAATTTCGATTTTACAACAGCAAAGCAATAATTTTTAATAATTTCGTTCTCATTAGCGAACATCATCAAATAATCTTCAGCATTTTGAATGAACGAATGCAACTCATTTTCTATACCTGAAAATTGAGGTAGTAGCATACCAAATTTTTCTGCAATAGACAAATCTATTCTTTCCGTAGCCATTTTAAATTTATTTACTTTTTTATTCTTTTTTAAGGAAAAATGCTTAATCGAAGTAATCTCGAAATTTCGTTATTTTAAATAATTATTCACGTTATTATCGGTTTTTGATAACCGAAACCTAGAAAAAACTCTTCGTAATCGATTTTAATAAAGAAAAACCTAGGAAAAACTTTGATAATCGGTTTTTTAGAAGAAACCTAGAAAAAACTTTGGTACCGGTTTTACGCTCAAAACTGGGAAAAAGAATGATAACTTTGGGCCAGGTTATTAGACTGGGGGAAAAAATTCAGGACTTGCTCACCACGTTGTATTCCTTAAAGTTGTCTTTTGAAGTCGTCGAAGGGCGCTACTCGATCAATCGAACTCCTACGGGTTTCACCTTGTTCTTTGGTTGTGCTGGACAGTTGATACTGACAATTCGTGGACGCTCTGGATTCTCGGCTTTTCAGGCACAATTCCAGGTTTTCTGTTCTTCACACAAATTGGCACAATCCCAGACCTCGTCGCCAATTATATTTTTTACGATGAAAATTCCGTTTTTAAAAACACAAACTTTATTTTGGAAATTTACAACAGTGACTAGAGACTACTCTATGTAATGAGACAAGCAAAGTAACTGATTGACTTCTGAATTAATTCTCTTCTTGCATCCTGAATGAATAGATATTTATAACATTGGGTTATCTTAAAAGAGATAAGGATGCAGGTGCACTATTGCGTAATATTAATATTGTATGGCTATATGTAGATTCAAATAGAAAACAAACAAAAGTCTAATTTAAGTTAATAAGGGTTAGGATTATGTAATTATATATGATGCGTTGTAATATAATACATAAATACTTACTGTGATTTCGCTGAATTTGAGTGTTTGTTTATTCTGTTCCAATGTACATATGTGTATTTGTCATTTTTTCGTGTGATTATGAAATATTTATTCTATTATTCATGAATTACATCATATTTGATTTATTTTATTTATACACTTTTTTATTTGTGTAATGTTGAAATGTGAGAATCGGCTAATGACCTTGGTAGTCGAAGCCGCATGTTAAAACCTAACCTAAGCTATCTTCAAATTCATCTCTGTAATTGTAATGTGCTTTCAATTCTCATTATGAACTTACTGTATATAACTGGCATATTGAAAAAAATTTTGGACAGTGAAAATAATGAAGATTCGAAGTTGATATTATTGCAGTTTTAGGTCTAACTGAAATATGGAAGTACAAATCTGGGTCATCTAATGACTGAAGTTAGATACATAGATGCCAATGTCAGCTGATGTATGATCCCGCTTGGCTGTTTTGCGAAAATAGACCTTATCGACTTCAGTGAATGGAACGAAGTGATGTCGAATTTTCTTGAATTCACAATTCATCTCGATCTTTTGGACTAAAATTTGGCTATGGGATATGAGGGAGAATGATTTTCTTGCTATTAGTTGTTTTCAGGTTAGTTTCGTGTAGAAAAGTAGGTAGGTTCTCAGAAATTATTAAACTACTCCGAAAAACCATACAAACGTGATGCATAAAGAGGACCCTATTTTTTGTGAGGGTCAAAATGTCGCGTTTTTAAATAAGAAAATTTGAAGCAGACCTGAAGATTTCTTTTCCATCATCTAACACCTCCAACGAATAAGATGGATAGCAGATTTGTTGACTACTTAATATTGATTGATTACTCCTAGAAATTTGAAGAAATTCCATATTTGATGCCGACTACTAGTGCTAACCTGAAAAATATATTTTATTTGTTTCTCATTTGTAAATGTCAGTTTCCAAAAACACAATATTGATCAAGAAAGTTTATTTTATTAAGTCACTAACTTGTAAAACTGACAGTTAACTTTCAAAATTTTTACAAGTTAGTAGTATTATGTACATAAGAAAATTTTGTTTTATCATGATATATGTTGAAAATCATGGTACAATTGTTATTTCCAGTAACACAGATTTTTGATGATGAAAGAGTTGATACTGATAATGATGAACCATCTGTTGACTCAGAAACTGCTGAACTCGAGGACTGCAGAACATTTGTACTCTCCTTACTACCAAATAATTTGCGAGACATTTCGATTTTTTTGTTGATGACCGCATCATCGACATAACTCATCGCAATTTCGGTGCTGTTCCACCCTTCTGCAGGCTTTAGTGCTAAAATATCTCCACCCGAATCCGCAACCATAATGGATCCAGTTCTGCGAAAAGAGTGGTCGGTGTATAACTCTGGGTTTTTTAAACCTAAATATTTCGCTATTTGCTTTGGGACACCACTAATAGTGTGATGGCCAGCATTGAGGGAAATGCACTTTTCATGTCGGTATGTCAAAAAACATCTTAGGCTTTCTGTTCCAGGAGGCCGAAGATTTACATATTTTCTATATAACATGCAGGGCTTGAAGCTGCAGCCATCATTGGTTACGGTGAATCTTCTTGTTGTTAAATTTTTTGTTTGCCGCAATGTCACAATAACGTATTTTTCCATACCTTCTACATCATTCATGTTTAAGGAGAATATTTTGTCACATCGACAACATCCAAATATCCCAAATATTGTTACAATTTTCACCAGCAACCACTGGTCATCAGGAGTATGTGAAAGAAATTGTTCAGCCTCTTCTTTCCTTAATACCTTGGCCTTTTTTGGCGTATAACGCTCATTTTTTCGTTTCAGAAACGCTATTACCTTTTGAAATCTGCAAATGACAACTAAACGTCATATTTTTCAATAAATTTTTTAAGGAAAACAAACCTGCGAACAAGGGCATTTTCTTTCATTTTCAAGCAGCTTTTCAGCATAGATCATTTTGCCCATACAGTATCAGGGCTGAATCTAGCTGATAGTTGATTCAAGTAGACCAACAAAACATCTTCAGTTACCCCAATCGCACAACTTTTGTTTTGCCACTTTTTGAAGTCGTCGTATTCTCGCTCGTACCTTGAAGCTGATTTTGCAGGTGATAAACTTGAAGCTACACTGCTGGCTGCCTCAATAATTTCTTTTGGTACATTCATTTTCGATTTTGCAAAAACAAATGTAAAGAAAAATAAAAGGATTCTTACCAAACTTCAGTAGCAACCTTGATAGTAAAACTATAGATTCAAAGAAACGAAAAGAATTTATGACAGAAAAACAACCAAATTCTAAAATGTATTACGATAAAAGAGCCAAAAACTTACCACCTCTAAATATCAATCAAGAAGTTTTGATAAAGGAAAATAAAATTCGGATAATAGGAAAAATTATTTAAAAATATAATTATAATTCATATATTGTAAAAGAATAGACGATTGAAACTTAGAAATAGATGGTTCTTGAAACCAAGGTGTTGAGCCAACGAATGGACTTAACAGAAAATAAATTAATATAGGAAATATTTCATCATTTTCATAACATAAGATGAATGTAACAATCACAAGGTTAATTTGAAGTAAATAGTTTTCATAATATATTGTCGTCTAGCCTTGCACCAAATAAAAGAATCAAAGAATAAGCAACTAAGCAAGGACGGCGAAATGAATCACATTGTCAACTATTGTTCACTATTATCAATTATTGGTGTATATAAACTACGACTCATTTGTGTACAAACCGCAGTTAACTAGTTCAATAAACGGTTATCAGTGGAATCTCAAACTTTTCCCTTCCATACAAAAAACACCTTCCTCCATCCCATACAATTACTACTACTATCATCACCTGATTCTACACAAGGTATGAAAAAAAAATTATATTATGATACCGGGGATGAAAAAATTAATTTAGATGTGAAAGATTGTAAATTGCCAGAAACATACAATGATGATTTCAAATGTGAAATGGTGGGAGAGACGAAGGAAAATGTCATTGGGAGGGAAACTAATGAAGCATTTCCTTCTTCTCCTTCACTAACTACTAGTTATAGAAGGAAGATAAAAAAATTTGACTTCTTATCATATCAATAACGTAGGTATTTGAATTTATAAATTGTAATTGTGAAGAATTTTATTCAAATTTGTTTTTTTTTTATTATTTGAAAAATAGGAGATGTCATATATGTGTAAGAGTGCGCATCCTCACTATAGGTGGGGATTTCGATTGATGATTGATTGTACATTACTGAACGGAATAAAGCCAATTGAGTTTAAGAAGTGTTGTATATTAATGATCTCGATCATTAGGAATATAACACCATGGATGTGCGTGATGTTCGAATAAAACCTCCTAGTAGCCTCTATACGACTACTTTGTGCTAATAGTATCTAATATCTGTAAAATTGATGTTCAATTAGCCATCTCGAAATAAAGTTGTAATTGGGAATATCAAATAAAAACTCATTTCTTATTGGATACAGACTTTGTGTTTCATAACTCTGGTAATAGAGTTGATCAAAGCGTCTTAGAAGTCCTTTATTTCGCAAATTTTCAATCACATTTAAATTATGGTATAATAGTGAGCAGTGGCGGCTGGTCTGTGAGGGCTATAGGGCTATAGCCCCCCCATACAAGAAATCACAAGAAATCAATCCTTCCATGCTATTTACCTTCTCATACGATTTTTAATGAAAATATTACATTCCACGGTTATTTATATAATTTATTAATGCAAAACTTTTATGCGACTCCTGCAGTTTTGTTTATTTCAATCATAATCTAGCAGTTCGTCCCTGCATGGGCGATGAATCGTATAGCCCCGAATTCTTGGATTCGGATAGTCATTCGGCTCCAACCGCAACTCTTCGTGTCGGTCGTTTTAAGGAGTAAAAGGGCTGATTTCACTGGCGGAAAAAAGCCGTATTAAACTGCTGGGTAGACCGACTCCCGATTTGAATTTAACCCAGGCAGATAAAACTCCAATACAGGCCACTGAGAATAAACTCCTTAGAATGGCGATGGACGTACCCTGGTTTGTTAGGAACAAACAAATCTACAAGGACTTGGAATGGGAACCAGTTACAGAATTTATGAAGAGAAAGACGGAAAGGATATTCGACAAAGCCAAACAACATCCAAATGAGGAACTACGAAGATTAGTCGACTACGATCCAACGGAAGAAGCTAGAAGGTCAAGAACCTACCACCGAAGACCGAGAGATCAGTTAAGGATTTAAATGTAACCAAAGAAGAGCTTAACCTATAAAAGCTATAGGCAGCATACAACTATCAACACGACTATGATCGTGTGAGAGTCCAGAAACCATAAGAGTCAACTGGGTAATAGGCAAAATGCCCGGAACCTATGAAGAAGCAGTTAAGGGTTTTAGTGGGTCTCGAGCTCAGAGAGTGAGAATCCCCACACTGTTCCCCCTTAGCAGAGGGTGTGTTCGTCTGTTTGCAGATTTTCCCCCTGCTACACCAAAACAAAAACTCCAAAAACTTCTTACGCAAGACGATTCTCAAGACAAGTATATAAGAAGTGATAACGTATGGGCAAGAGCAGGATTTAGAGATTTGAAGCACCTTCATGAAAAAATTAAGAAGCATGAGCTATCTGCCAAGCATGTAAATTGTTCGACAGAATTAGCTTTTCTGGTTACTACTAATATCGCTGCTCAATTAGATTCAGCTTACCGGAATAATATTATTAAGCACAACGAGTAAGTATATAAGAACAGGTATGTTTTAAAATTAATTATAAATTGCATCCAAACTGGTTTTAAAATTTCATATTTTTATTATTATTCTAAAAGTAGCCCCCTAGTGAACTAGATCACGAACCGCCACTGATAGCAAGGGGTGGATGTTCGGCACTTAGCCAGATTTTTGTGATGCAAAAGTCTGCCATACGAATAATCTATGGATTCCCGTATAGACAGTCGTGCCGTTATATTTTAACACTGGCCGGTCTTTACATTTTCAGATGTCTTCTGTTCCTGCATCAGAGAAGACCAACATATTTTAAACAACACGAAAATACATGTAATACCAGAAGTAGACATCCACTTCATTTTCCAGCTCACTCTCCTACTCATACTGAGAAAAATGTCGAATATACCAGTATCATATTTTTCAATAGGATACCTACCTAAAGAAATACAGATTAGAGATAGATTTCTCATGTTCAAATCTAGATTTCATAAGTTACTTATTGATATGGAACCCTTCACTCTCAGAAATTCCTTGCAATATAATACCTGAACATTCATTTGTTATCTTATCAGTTTAAAATCTATATATTTATTCTCTATACATGTACATTACTGTTTATGAGAATAAATATCTATTATTATTATTAATAATAAAGTGAATTTGAATGAAAGCAGGTCTTCAAGATGAATAATTGAACGGTTTATTAATATGGGAACAAGTATTTCGTACAATTATGTTTCGCGAATTTTTTGAAGATTATGATAGGATAGTATTCAACAGTTGAACGTTTCTGATTCGTTCGATGGAGCGCATGATGTTTGGACAAGTCTTTGATTGGATCAGTTCAAGAAAAGGGAAAGAAACTCGGGGATATCGAGGGTTGCTTTCCGGAAATGAGAAGAAAATTGCTTGTAATACCGACCCGAAATACAATTACATATCAATTCCGGCTTCTCTTCGGTGCAATAAAAGAATGGAGCGATCCGTTTGCCGCAAGGGGCTATAAAAAACCGTGAATGTGTTTTGGGTAATTGCGCTACATAAGTCGAGTTTATTATTCTTAGTTCTCCTACAAGTTGTCGGGATGGCGCTGGCGTGTTAGAGGCCCCTCGAGTAAACATTCGTTCGCCAGCTACGTGAGTTTCTCGGGAAATGTTGAGACATGATTCTTACCACTAAACAGAACCGGCATCTGAGAATAGTTTTCGTGTTGACTACATTTTAGGACGGTACATGTCTGTTCAGTTCATTGTTATTGATACGATTCTTCGAGAAGAAACACTGCAAATTTCTGAAAATGGTTCATCAAATCGAAAATCAGCTTCAATAATGTAATCAAATAAAAAAAAATATTACCAGTTGCAACATAATCAAGTTGTAATTGCGTACCATAAGTTCGAATATATTATGCTTCCAAAGCATAAAGGGGGCCTTCTCTCATTTTCAGCTACTTCGAAAGAGCGATAGACGCTCAGATGTAAATGGTGATGAATATTCAAGGACAATGAGCCATTTCGAAAATTTTCATTTCAGAATCAAGAAAAAAAATGCTACAAATGTTACAATATCACAGAAATGAACAACGTCGGCTAAACCGAATGTTGGACATTGTTGTGTTATTTCAAATGGAACGCTCCATATTCTTCTTAAATCGGATTGCTCAATGATTTTGAGGGATCCTTTGCTCAGAAACATCTCTTTTATTATCGATTATGTTTAAATATTGGATTTTCCCGAAAATTTAAAGAGCTTGTACCATCTCTCTGGTTTAAATTTTTTAGTGATGTATTATGAAGAAAATTACCAATTATATCGAAACAAGTAAGATTTTATGAAGAATTCTCCAAAACAGATTTGCATTTTTCGATAGATCATACAGGATGTAAGGGAAAAAATAAACAAAATTGAAGTCTTTCGAAGGCCTCGAGTCAACATATTTTGAAATGGCAACCATATTTTTGTCAAGACATGATGAATCTACAAAATGAAGTTAATAATATAGATACATACTCGGATACATACGATTGATATACAGATGATTGATTGGTAAATTCCCAAAAGCTATGATGAACAACGGACACTATGCATCATGGATGCATGATGAAAGGAGAAAAAAAAAGTTAATCTAAGCATTTTTGCATGCAGTTTTATTATTCAAAATAAATGATGATTCTTATAATTAACAAATCAGGTGCAATTGAAATTTTTGTTTTGGTCTTCGAAAATAACACATATTGATTAAACTTGTACTATCCAGAATAAATAGATACATAGGTAAAATATATCTTTATACTGGATATCTGTAAACAAATGCGAAGGACTAAGGGAGATGATTCCTTAATGAAAATAAGAGGAGGTAGTTCCTATAAATTTTTTCCAAATGGACAGCCGTTCCGAAATACAGCCTTTGGAAGGCCTTACGAGTTCACAGTTCTTAATTTTTTTTATATATATATATTTCTGGGCTTAACAATATGCTATATGTACATATCAATAAGATACAGCCTAATGCCGTCTACTCAGTCCTCTTCTCCAAGCCTCTCGATCCTGTGCCATTTCCACATTCAGCTGTCTCTGCTCCATAGACTGGCGTATTCCCTCGTTCCAAGAGCGCCTCGGCCTTCCTCGCTTCCTCCGCCCTGGCGGGACCCATTCAAATATCCGCTTAGGCCATCGCTGTTCAGGCATTCTAATTAAGTGACCAAACCACCTCAGACCTTTTATTTCGATACGATCCAACACAGTTTCTCTGGCATGCAACCGATCCCTAATGGCCTCATTAGTCACATGTTGCAGCCTTGATACTCTTGCACTCCGCCACAGGTAGTCCATTTCGACTGCATTCAATCTGCGTTTTAGATCTGCGTTAATAGTCCATATTTCGCTACCGTAACACAGAGTTGACTCAACCATCGTTTTTCCAATGCGTTTTTTCGTATGATTGGAGATATTCCTGTCCCACCACAAGGAGTTAAGACAGCCAATGATCTTTTTGCTCTCCTGTATTCTGTGCTTTATTTCTGCTCCACCAATACCATCCTTGTCCACAATTGCGCCCAAATATTTAAACTTCTCCACTTGTTTTATCGTCGTGTCCTCATCCACGAGTACCTCAAAATTTGCCTCGCTGTTTACAACCAAATACTCAGTCTTTTTCAGACTTACACTCAGGCCCCACTGATCGTATTCCGTTCGTAATTTTCTCATCATATACTCGATATCAAATGAATCCTGCGCCAATATGACCTGATCATCCGCGAAACTCAGCGTGAATATTTTATGGTCTCCCACGGGTATGCCCATCTCTCCACAGCTCCTCCTCCATCTGGTCAACACCACCTCGATGTACAGATTAAATAACAGAGGCGACAGGCTGCACCCCTGACGTAGCCCTTTCGATGTAACAATTGGCTTTGATAACTTTTTACCAATTTTTATATATGCAATATTATCTTCATATAGCTCTTGAATAATTGATAGCATTTGTTTATTGATCTTTAATATTCCTAATGATTCCCACAGTTTCTGCCTGGGGATCGTGTCATATGCCTTTTCCAGGTCTACAAAGACCATGTGCAGCTCTTCTCCAGTTGATATTCTTTTTTCTGCCAGTTGTTGCAGAATGAAAAGGTTATCTACACACGATCGTCCCGCTACAAATCCAGATTGTTCTTCACTTATTTTGTCCTTCATTTCCTCGCTGAGTTTGCAATTCAATATTTTACCATAAAGGCGGCTCAAACTGCTAGTAATACTGAGGCCTCTGTAACAATTGGGATCTTTTCTATCCCCTTTTTTGAAGATCGACACTATGTAGGCTTGTTTCCACTCTTTGGGTGTTCTCGCCGTGTCGCAGCATCTATTCATTAGGCTCGTTAGTCTGTCGATTATTTCTGCACCTCCATATTTCACCAACTCTATCGGTATATTGCCAGGACCCGGCGATCTCCCATTTTTCATTCTCTTTAGTTGTTTTGTCACCTCTTCTACAGTTATGGTCATCCGATAGTCCTGCTCATCTATATCACCCTCTTCAGCTTCACTTCCTGTATAGTCTCTGTTTTCAGTTAACAGCACTTTATAGTGATTTTCCCAGTCCTCCATATCTATTAGATTCAGTGCTTTATTTGTCTCGTTGGTTTTGAGTGATTTAATTGTTCTCCATACTTCTGTAGATCGCGATCCTCCAATATAGTTTTCTATTTGGTAGCACTTTTCTTCCCAGTATCGATCTTTAGTTTCTTTGATCTTCTTCTTAAGTTCTCTATTCTTGCTCCTATATACGTCCCTACTGGTTTGATCTTTTTTTGTTAGCCACTTATTAAATAAGTTGTTTTTCTCGTCTATTAACTTTTCTACTTCCTCTGTAAACCAAGGGGGCTTATGTCCTTTTCTTCTTGTTGGCATTGGGCCTAGAGCTTGCGTTGCAGCCGAATGTATGGCAGATTTAATGTTGTCATATTCAGTTTCTAAACAATCATCTGGTGGTCTGGTCCTAAGTTGTTGTGCCAGTCTGTTCTGATAGAGGTTTCTAATACTTTCTTGCTGTAGGAGG
The DNA here is from genome assembly GCF_907165205.1 of Coccinella septempunctata. NCBI lineage: Eukaryota > Metazoa > Arthropoda > Insecta > Coleoptera > Coccinellidae > Coccinella > Coccinella septempunctata. Next base: position 23,142,075 of record NC_058189.1, read on the forward strand.
TATAGCTTATATTTTTGTTCTTCCGGCAATTTTGGCAGTTCTTCTATCTCTTGGAGTTTCTTTGATTGTTTAATTCCAAAAGGGCATACTATCTTCGCTTCCACCAAAAAATGATCAGATCAGCAGTTTGGACCTCTCTTCACCCTGCAATCTTGCCACTTGAACCGACTTCTCTTTTTAGCTATGAAATAGTCCAGAATAGACTTCTGGTTCAGAGATGGTCTCTCCCATGTATATCTGTGAATCATCTTGTGTTCAAAAAAACCGTTCAAGATTTTAAAAGAATTCTGAATACAGAAGTCTATGAGCATTTCTCCAGAATTGTTAATACACATTTCTCCGAACCGTCCCACTACCTCATCATCAACCTTTGATCCAACTCGTGCGTTAACATCGCCAGCAATAATGATCTCCTGGTGCCGAGGAAGAGCATCCACTATTTCTGTTAGATCACTATAGAAGTTATCTTTAAGTTGTTGTGTAGAGTCGTCTGTAGGTGCATACACCGCTATTATTGTAGTGTCATGGCCATATATGGACAGCGTCAAGGTCATGATTCTTTCTGACTTGTATTCATACGTCTTTATATATTTCTTTTGACATTTATTCAGGAGGATAGAGACTCCAGCCGCTGCTCTCCGGGATTTATCCACGCCTGACCATAGGTGTATGTAGTTGTCTAGGTCTTCATTGCCTTTACCCTTCTTTTTGGTTTCTGTTAGCACAGCAAGGTCAGTGTTGCACTTATTCAAGGCCGATAGAATTTCCGGAATCTTACCCGATATTCCTTGTACGTTCCAAGTAACCATTCTCATAGTCCGTTTACTCGCCAGTCTTCGCCGTATATTTCCAGTCCTATTCCGAGGCTTGTTGAATCCGAAAGTAGCAAAATTGTCAATTTTACTGGTGTTGGGTTGCTAGCCCCACGCCCAAACCCCCATTCTTGGAGGACCAGGCTTTTCTGTTGGGAAGTGCTCCCTTAGTCGATCGGTTCCAGTTTTCAGGCGCCAGAAATTCGCCTTTCACCCTCTCTCGTAAGCTACATCACATGCATAAGTTGCACGATCTGTACCCAGCTACTACGCGGCGACCTGCCTTCGAGGACGTGAGAGTAGGATTTGCTGGCAGAGCTGAACTCTATTCCTAGAGCCTCCGACCTTTTCGTCGGAAAACAGTGGACATTACCCAGAGTTTTATTGCCCTATGACCATCGACTAATCATATTGCCTCCGAGATCCTTTACCAGTCTTTAGTAGCCTTAATTTTTTTTTACAGGATCTAAAAAACACTGAGTCATAAAACTATACATATTATGAAGCACTGAGTAGATTGGTACCAGTTTCAACTTCGGCAAGCTCGTAGTTCAGGCGGTAACTTGCTATCGATTTTTTCAATGTGTCTCTCCCTTAAATTCAAAAATTTCTGTTAAAATGTTGAAATTTGAGTTCTTATGCTATAGTCATAGAAGTGTACGAAACTAGCAGGTCGGGGGATAGAAGATTTCGGGCCGTTTCACCTTAAAAAAAACAATAAAATGAATTTCGTAAATACCGAGGCTAAAAACCACTATTCTCCGCTATAAAAATTAATATTATTCCAATAATATACCGACTCATTCAATGCTATGTTGCTATTACTATAAGGCCCAGTTCAGGATTAGGACGAGATTTAAGATGATCCTAGATTAACCTGACAGAAATAAACTGAAATGTCAAAATCAATCTAGGATAAACTTCAATCAAGAACTGAACAACTGGGCCTATTCATGTAGAGTTCCTTATTATAAATATATTTGGTATGTCGTCAATCAGTTTGTATAAACGTCAATTATGTTCGTTACAATTTTCGACTTAATATTTTCCGAAGTGATTTGACATTGTGATGAAATACGTAATTACTGAGAGTCTCACGTAGAACGGACTACGTAGCACTGATTTAAAACTCAAAAATGTTTTGACAAGCGTCTCCACCCAACATTTTTGTACCATACAGAGTGAAAGGTATCCAATTTCCATGGCCAATCCAGTGCTAAAATGAAAGTGAATGAAGTATAGAAGCTGAAAGTATAACGTATATCTTTGTTGATTCATTCGGGAGAAACATTTCAATGGAGTTCCTAATGTCGTGAATATAATGCCCAAAAATTAGAATACTATTTCATACCAGAACAAATTCGGTAAAATTGTCTTTGGAATTAATCTTATACTTATGTCAAAAATTTCATTGTCGTGTATCATTCATTTTTGGACCTATATGATATTAAACTCCCCTATCGGACGAAGTATCGTAGATATAAGCATATTTATTAAAAACTGTTGATATTCATGAAGAAAAGATAATAAGTTCTGTCCAAATTTATTTACACCGAGATCATGAACCTTATCAATCAATTATTAGCGTATGGAGTTTATTAATATTAGTATCGTTCTCGAACTATTTACAGCTTTCAATATGTGTGAATGAATCGGAAGAGCAGGTGTATTCTATATATGAGTAGAATTCAAGCTGCCTTACTTTCTGTCCTCCCAAAATCTGGCAACGTTGCGGGAGGTGAGAGCGCACTACCAATAAGAAATATATCCGGAGGTAGTAAGGTCTGATTCGTTTGAAGAAAAATTTTTCGATAAAAATCTTTTCCCCTCTTTGGGTACCCCTGTATATATATATATATATTTTATTTAAATTAAGGGTGTTTCGACAATTTTTCAGGGCAAAATTCCATTGGGAGTCGAATTGTATTAAAGTTCCATATATTTCGTCAACTATCGGTGACTTCTTCAGGAGCAACTGGAAAATACAAAGATAACAAAATTTCAAATTCTCTTAGGCTAAAACTTACAATACCATGACAATAAATATGGTAGCTTCAGAAAAACAAGACCATGTAGAGGATAATCAAAAAAGTACGTCAATTTTAGTTGAATTATTCAGGAAAAATTGATTTTACATATGACAGGTTTCAGAAAAATCTATAAATTGGCGTGAACAAGCAAATGTGCCATAATATTCACAGAAAGGCGGAAAATTGAGAAAATCTTGATGTTTGTCCTATATAAACTAGAGGGCAGTGTTTGCAATTTATTTAAATCAATAATTTTACAAACGACTACTTATTATTATATTTAACAGCGTCAGTTTCAAAAGGGCGAACATTTTCTGATTTAAATGGTTTAAATTCAGTTGCGATCGTTGGTCATTTTAATGCAACATTAATTTTGGGACACCCTGTATATACAAATTTTGCTCTCTTCCGACCCACCTCGACCCAGAGGTCATGAACGTCACGTCTATGAAAAGTGCTCAATTCTCCTCCTTATCCAGTAATATAATTATTATTATATTTAACAGCGTCAGTTTCAAAAGGTCGAACATTTTCTGCTTTAAATTGTTTAAATTCAGTTGAGATCGTTGGTCATTTTAATGCAACATTAATTATGGTAATGATTTGGATTGGAAAGATGGGCGGGGCGGTTCAAAGTTCACATTCTGGAGTTGAACCAAAGTGCACATCCAAACCTTTGGTTACTTATGGATTAATTGTTTTTTCTGCCAGCTCTCTGACTACTTCTGTAAGACTTTTTTTCTCTAGTTCAAAGTCGAAATGAACTAGGAAATCACATTTGAATGAGTGTTTTCTAATTCACTTTGGTCAATTGGTCGACGTCAAAATGCTCTTCATTTGCCAATCATAAAAAACCAAATAATTCAAGGTGAGTGTGATAAAAAAAAACAACACACATAACAAGCTCAAGGTATAAAGAAGCTCATTTATTTCCTCCTCACTGAAATTTGATTGAATGAGATTAAACAGCCCGATATCAGCAGAAATTGTAACAAATAAACCTATTCATCTTGCATGAAATAATTTATTCTTGAAACCATCAACGCATGCAATCCGCCGGCACAAGGGTGAGTCCTTCCTTTCCCCAACCCGATTGCACGCTCTCCATCACAGCCGCATTTATAACCCTTTTCATAATAATTCGGTAAAAATCTATACCCCATCAAAATGTCTCTAATTTGAGCGAGGCGAATGCGGCACGAATATGATGGTTGGGGGCGGGGACGCTGGTCGTCCCGACGCTGGCGCCGACGCAATTTTCCAACCCCCAACGGATCGGAGCTTCGTATTCAATGGCATCCACCAGTCCGACGTCAGTATTATAATACTAGTATCTGCACCCTTAGCCTTCGCATGATCTGCTAAATATCATATTTTCATCCTTTGCAAATCGCAGCTGACGTTTCTAGCGTAAGAGAGTAAATCTTCAGGTGCGCGAAAAGATGCTAGTGAAAGTTATGTGATTTTCTTGGCGGTTTTAGATGTGAAAAATTGTTTGTAGTGACTTGGTAGTTCGTGATGTACACCCCGGATAAGATGATGGGCCCAAAAGGGCCCACTGGTCTTCATGGACCTATAACGTCCACAGGATCTTGTTTCGCTGGCAGATATTCACCAACGTACAGGAGTCCTGAACCCATGACAAGACGATGTATGCCAAATCCGACGGTGAGCTCGCAATGATTTGTTATTCATAATGTTTACATTGTATGTTGACCTGATATATAACTTTTCCTTTTTCTGAATTGTTGATATAGTCCAACAGCTTGAAATTGCGGCTCCGCTCGAGCAATATTTCATAGTAGAAATCTTGTTAAAATATAATTAAATGAATTTAAAAAAGAAGATGAGCACCAAATGTACAAACCTCACCATGACAAATGAAATCGAAAATAACTAATAATTCATAATCAGCATCAAAAAATCAGTAAGCATGTGAAAAAATTCCTCACAATGAAGAAAACTTAAAACAAACTACAATCACCGAAAAACTCGTTGCAACCTATATGTACGGCCCAAATCGAAGTAGATAATTTTTGCCTACATTCATATACAGGCTGGTCCAGACCTTAACCAAGAAATTTATTTCTACGTCAAAACAGCCCTAGTTTGTTATATAAATATATGTCGAAAAATGCCACCTCTCGGAAATACGGGGCGTTAAAATTATAGAAAAAAAGTTTTTACTTAAACTTTTACAATTCTTGAAATATTTCCATGGAATTTCTGACATAGGTTTCAAGCATCAAGGAGGGTTTTTTGCATGAAATAGTTTTTTTTATTCTACCACTGGCGTCCGTACCCACTGCATCGAGACTGAATATTTTTATACAAAAAAAATGATACGCCACTGGTTTTTCTAACAATAAAAACTACTCTTGAAATCCTTATTCAATTATACAAATTCGGTCTCTTGACTTTTTTACGAAGGAGACACCGTTTCCGAGTAAAAAAATAAAACATTCTCATGCATGATGAAATCGCTAAAATTTCATATGGTATATATAATAATAGTAGGACAATCATTGTAAACGAAACGTGTAATTGAAAAAAAATGAGCGTTAATAGCCATAATTAAATACAAATTCAGAGAAGATGTCCGAACTATGAGCATTTTGCCGAAAACGTAAATTTCGATTTCTTGATTCCTCGCAAGCATTTTGAATGTACCTCGGAGAGGAAGCATTCATCGTCATATGTTTATATGACAAGGAATTATTTTTGACGTAGAATACGTGGTTAAAATACCTTGGTCAAGTTTAGGACCACCCTTTATATTTTACATGTATCCAGAAATATCCGTTAGAAAAATATATAATATTTCTTATCAGCAGATTATGGTTCATTTCATTTTAATATTAATTCATTCCATGCCTGTCAAAAAATTTCTTAAAATAGAAGATTATTCAGGATTGATTTGAAAATGTTAAAATTGGTTTTCGTGGTTTATCTTCGGAAGTTAGATGTGTGCTGTTGCAGACTTTTCAATACAACTATTTGAGCTCTACAAAATTGTGCTTGATCATTTTCCTTCTTCTCTCATAGTTCAACCAGCGTCTGCCCTGAAAGCCTGAAATTAACAGTTCTGATCACGACTTGAATTGAAAAATCAATATTTCTCGTCATTTCTTCTTTATAAAATCTGCTCGAATATATTTTCTACACTAAAGTGAAATTCCCATCAAAATCGGACATCTGGTTACGGAGTTATGTGAAGAAAATTTTCAAATAAAACATAAGTTTGAATTGAATGAAGAATGTTGAAATTGGTTGTACTCGATCATTTTCCCTATCTCTTATAATATAGTTTTTTATTAGATTGTTATCATGGACGGAAACCAAACATCTGCAACATCTGTGTGTGCCTATTTTCAATTTTTTTCGAAGTTCTAAATTGTAAAATTGTTGATATAGGTATTCAATCCATTCTGAGTTTGATTTCGTGTTATTTATTGAAACAAAAATTAAAGTATTGCACAATCATCTTTCACAATGGGACTATGAATTGAGATAGAACGGAACTACTCATTTCTGAATAATATATCATTTCAGCGTTTGAAGATCCTGATCTGTTTTTTATTGACTCATCTAGAATTTTAGTATGATGGATTCTTATTCTAAAATAATTTTGATCACCTGATCCGCGTGTTCATCGATGAATTTTTTATCTAAAAGATAATGTTGCAAATGAAACTGAAATAAGTGAGCTAATATAATATATAATCAATATAGTAAATTATTATGCTTCTCCAACTTCGGGTCGAACTCGGAATCGAAGTTGGTACCAACAACAACTTATCCAGAGAATTTCGAACCTGTCCATTCAACTTGACGTCCTAGAAACATTTCATACATAACGAGATTGCACAATAATGAAAAAAAACTTCTTTTCGTCATAGGGACAAGGCAGTCAAAGCTTCGTTCGTTAATTCTTGAGTTAAATTCACAGATCTGTACCTCTTCGAGATAATATCCAAACGAGGAGGATTTTCTCACAAAATTTCATCCATTTGGTGAATAGAGGGCCAAAGTTAAAGCGAAGGCTCTAAACTTCGAATTATATTTTGATCTGCTAGATCCTTTCAACATTCTTTCGAATGAATATGCAGCTCCAGGATTGATAGATGCTGAAATGAGAAAGATTTATTGATCTGATTGCCTCATAATATTTATGTACTTGTAACAATGAACAGAAAGGAAACATACAGACAGAATAGCCTTTGAAGCTTCTCATAAAAGTAATTTTTTTTCTCAAATAATCTATCAGCGCTTTCATTGAGGTGATTTCGTTTTACAACCTCCAAACAGACTGCTGTAATGTGCGTATCTTATGACACTGCACCCTCTATTTTCATAATCCTGTTCCGTTTCTCAGATGTGGAAGAATCATAGTATGTTTCTCCTATATCAACCCCCTTTATGTTTGAGACAGAAGTAGGAGACTTTTAATCAAATTTTTCTACTGATTAGTACAGTTTCACAACAGATTTTCTTTACTGTGAAGAAGATTACACCAGATATGGTTAATCAGCAACGCGATAATAATGACACACTAGTTTCACTTTTTTGCAACTGCATAATTATCTTTCAGCACTTGGGGGTGTTTATAGTTGAGCTTAAGCACCAGAAAAAGTTCTCAATGAATTTACTAAAGTGAAGTGAATAATACACACTCACACAGGGTGAGTCTTCGACTCGTGAAAATATTTAAACAGAAGATTCTTGAGGTCCAAAGAAATACTTTTTTTCTATAACAATTTTCCCGATTTGACCCTGATAAAAAGATAAAGCCATTTTCAATTTTCATAATGAGCTGTGCCACCGCTGAAAAATCAGTGTTTATGGTTTTTACTTCGAATCTGCAAGCTCTATGTCTTGCAATAGTCAGTGATCTACTTATAAAACATCGATCTCCTTGAGTTATTTCGGAGACTTTAAGTAGAAGAAAATAATATTCGAATGAAGTTGGGATTATTTTCGCCAATATAAAACATGATTTCTTCTACCCTTAATCGTAATTCCAATAAAATTAAATCACGCTGAATTTGTTTCATTGTAGATGCAGAAAAAACACGTTGGTTCTCAAACAGAATCGCGAGAAGTACGACTATTGGACTATTCCGTGAGGAATCATCATTTGTCGCTCGTCTCAAATAGATTTTGTTTCGATAAATCAAACAGTGTTTACTTGTTTCTCTGGTCGGAAAGAATACTCAGTCACGAAGAAATAATGCCGTATTCTCATTTAATGGTAAATAGCAAGTTTCTTCCTGGAGATGGGAGAGTACAAGAATATTTATATCAAATAAAAAGATTTTTTTCGCAATGGAATTAATATCGAACTGAATGTAAATAACCTTAGTTTTTTTGTTTACGATAAAACCAACAATTGGTGTGTCCTGTATTGAAATCAGTATTATTCAAATTCTTCTTCAGGAGGAAAAATATAAGCCGTGAAAAAATATTGTGACACATCCGAAAATCAAAATAAAAATAGTTTTTGAATTTGTGTAATACGTCATCTTCAATCCAATAATATGTATGCTCTCCACCAATTTGCCATGGAATTTATGGACATTCTTCATAATAGGACAGATTGACCAGAAACAGAAAAACGAGAAGTGATTAACTATTTAACAGAATTATTCATTTCCAAGGAAAGAAGGGTTGTGTTGAAAATTTTCTAGACGAGCTTGCAAGAAGATAAGATAAACACAACTTCATTATTTGTAGGCATTCGAATAAATAGGTATGAGTATTTTCACCCTACATTCCTTGAAAGTCGAAAGTATGACGCTGAAGATTCTATCGAATTATTAATGGAACACACTCGAGGTTCACCAAATACAAAGTACAAAATCAAACAGGCTTCTACTTTTTGTTCGATGCACCAACTAGGTGGGTGCATAAAAAAAAATAGAGATCTCATTTGCCGTGTATGTATGTCTAGTTAGTTCAATCATGGACTCTGTTACAGTACATGCCACTATAATTCAAGATTCAACGGATGGTTAACTGGTAACTCAAAACTGTATTTTCTATCTCAATTACGAAATTTCTATCTATTTTTATATATGTATTATATAATGAAAATATTTTCAGTAACTATTGCTAATTTTTCACCAGCAAGCAAATTCGTAACTAATAAGCAACATCAATATTACCTCACTCATATTAAATTTAAGTTTCCCAGGATTAAAAATATTGACTGCGAATAAAATGAATAGGTAATTGAAAATTAGGAAATGACCAGATAATTTTCAAAGTTTATGACGGGGAGGACTCACCTACTCTAACTTATTACGCCCCTCTCTAAGTAAGTGCTTCCTTTGCCACCTCCACCAGCCCCTTAAATTCCCACCGCCGCGCCATTCCAGAATTCTCGCACAATGGGGTACATGATTGCGAATGGAATTAAATTGTAAATTTAAACTTTTTAAGTGCATCTCCTATCCAGGAATTTTATTGTCGGCGTACAGCCCCACAGTAAATTACACTGACAGAGTCCACCTCTTAAGAAGTAATTTGAATTTTAGGGGGAGTTTTCAACATTTCTGAGAGTGATCGAAACTGAAATGAGTGTTTTGACGGTTTTCGAATGGTTTCTCTCATAAAAAACATGAGTTATCTTTAAATGAATTTTTCGAAAACAACACGGCCATTTTCCTGCTTTTTTTTTCTTATTATGAGAATCTTAATGATTTCGTTGATTGTTCTCAGTGGACTGAATTTGAATTTTTCACATTAAACAGAGGGTGATTCATTGGGAAATGCGCATACAATCAGGGTAGATGGAGAACACCGAGATGCTTCTGAATAACTTATATTTTATGGCTCTGTCGTTTTTTATAACCAAGATACAGGTTGCTTTCTCAGTTTCTCCAGTTCTTCAATTATTCATACTTATATACCACCTTAGGCATTTTTGTAATATTGGATTTCTTTATGCTTTATCCCTATACAGTGTACAAATATCTCAGCAATACCTTCTTGAGGGCAAAAGAAACAGTGTTTTCCCATACCATTTTTTCCGATTCGGCCCTGATAAAAATACGTAACCATTTAAAGTTTTCATCATGAGCTGTGCCACCCCGGGAAAAGCAAAATTGCCTTCAGAATAAATAGCTAAATCTGTGACCGAGCCGATTCGGAAAAAATGATAAAGGAAAAAATTTTTTTATTGACCTAAAAATCTACATTTAAAATATTTGTACGGATCAAAGACTCACCCTGTATAGAGCCCCAAAAAAACAATTAATAATTAGATTTAAGGTCTTAAAAACATCCTGTTTATCACTATTTTAAAATTTCATTCAGGAATTCGAGAAGAGCAGGAAAAAATAGGTAAGACTTGATGTATTTGTTTCCGCATACAAAAAATTTGAAGAAAAAAATTGTTTTCCCTAAAGGGGGTACTTTTCTGCTTTCAATCATCAACTGGTTTTTTATTCTTATTTCAGAATCCCAATCACACTGAAATATGAGAAGAAATATCCGTACCTGAAAAATTTTCATAAAAATGGCTGACGAAGATCGAACAACTTGTACTCATAAATAAATAACCACATTGCACCATATTTGAAAAAATACAAGAATGAGGTTTTTTTTTTAACGGATCATAGCAATAAATCTTCATTTCAAAGTTTAAAGGTTAATAGTTATCTCCCTAATAGGTGTGGAAAGTAGTACTCAACTGTTTGGAGTTTTGTGCGGGCAAGAAACTTAGGTACAATATTTTTTCTACAAGAACTTGAAATATATAAGTATGTATATCCATTTTACGCAACAGATTTGATTTTATTGATTCATATATAATGACCTTTGAATATAGAATAACATGAGGGGGCATAATATCTGAAATTGAGAATCAGAAGAATGACCGATTCCTGTTTCCGTATTATGATAGATTATTATTAAAAACTTATTGACCATGTGAAACACTTGCCTGTAAAATTTTCTAGCAATGTCTGTTAGTTTTTGAGTTTAATAAAGCCATAAGATTCATAACTAACCATTTTAAATTATGTATTTGCTTACAACTTTGACAACAAATGTTGAAAAACCTTGGAACATAAATATTTGCATGAATTTGTTATAGTTCACACATTCGATTATGTGTGTGACGTCGCCATTGCAACGCCAAAATACGTATTTTTCACAACCTACAAAAAATGTTGAAAAATCACGCCAAAATTCCTACATCTCAAATGTTTATTCTCCATTCGTCGTTCTACGTTCCATTACAAAACATGAACCTAATATCAAGTTGACTGATATAAGGTCTATGAAAAAAAATAATCATAGATATAAAACCTATTATTACCTATGTTATTAAACACATGACTGATGTGTCACACAAGGTACTCTTATATAGCCGTTTCCGTTCGCAATGTTTTTCAAAGAAAAGGCCCGGTATTTTTTATTCTATGATAATGACGGACTTGAATCTGCATGTCTTTGCAATGATTATCTCATCGTTGGCATTCGGTGCATATAGACATCACAGAATTTGATTCACTCTTTAATATCTGAGAGCAGAAAGAATAGCAAAATAGCTGGCGCTTTTCCTGCAGTGTTTGGGAAATGATTCTTTGCGTCTTGAAATTTATGCGGAAGAGGCTCGAACGCGAAAGCTTGTGTAAAAATATTTTTTCATCCAGAAAAAGCATTATCATATCTCAACACTTCTGATGTAATTATTGATGATGATAAGAATGAAACAAAACAGAGTTATATATACGAATTCACTTAGACTTATTCTTTGTTTTTTCAGTCTTTCCAAATTTGTAAATGAAAACTCAAAATAGTATATACCTAAAGTCCCTGGCCATATTATTAGACGCATTGATCCGTTGCAAAATCTCAATTAAAAACGCTTTGAAATTTGTTATTAGGTTATTGGTTTTTGAATATTGAATTATTAAATTGAATGTATATGTTACATATACTTCATCTGTGAATGGTTTTCACATATAATATAATATATTCAATAAAAAATATTGATTTATTCATGACTAAACCAGAAATTCTAATATTTTGCTGAGCCACCCTGAGTAGCTATGAGAGCTTTATACTATCAATGCAGAATTGTTCGGTTTGCTGCATTCGAGGGTGATGATTTCATATGTGGATTATCGAAATAACGTCCGAACCTGCAGAATGCAAGACGTCCACTGGAAGACATAGTACTGATTCATACTTAAGTACTAATACTACAACATCAAAAATAAATGCCAAATAGAACAATTTAATGAGAGTCGTAGATTAAACTGACATTCTGTGGAAATGAAATTCAAATATTCTGCTTTTTCCTCGGGCAATACCAGTAAATATAAAAAAAATCCTTAGTGCGTCTAATAAACTGGCCAGGGACTGTACAGGCTGTCACTTCGACTCTAAACTCAACTCATTAATTTTCTTTAAGGCCTTACCTAGAAAGATAATTTTTCTATTATTTTCATCGTCTCCACTCTTGGCAAATGAATGTACAAACCAAATATTATAAAAATGTGTGGGTAGTTCATAAGTTATGATTAATTGAAGAAATGAGGAAAATTTATGATTCAATAATTGACCCATAAAATATGGGTTCTTCACTGGCACCTCGGTGTCCTATACCTAACTTGACTTTATGCGCATTTCTCAATGAATCGCCCTGTATTATAAGTTTCCAATTGAGGCAAACAGTCACATAAATCTATATACTATATTGTCTAATTCATACATGTACCCTTAAATTAAACTTTGTTGGTGCAGATACATATCACGATTGGGGATATTTTCATGAATTTCTAGATTTTTAATTCGATGTAGTATTTGTTTCAATTATTTTCTATGTGATAACCTATTCATTGAAGTAGGATATCATTGCTTTGTTGAGCGCAAAATTTCAGGTAATGAAAGGCACGTCAACCTTGTTAAAAGTTTACTCTCAGGTCACTCATGCAAATTTAAACAACTTTTTCAGGTGAATTATCAGAACCTCCCTTGTCATTATTGACATATGTGTCAAAACTTTAAGAAATCCGTTCGTGAGTTGAAATCACTACAGCTGCCCTTTCCTTCTCGATACATAAATACACGTGAACTCACGATAAGGGGGAAGCACAATAAAAATAAAGTGAAATCAACCAGAGGTAGTAACTTCTCGAACTCACTTTATCGATACGAGATGCGGTTGAGGGAAATGGATCCTGAACGAAATTCGCACGAAGGGAAACGTTTGGTTTGGATACATTCTCCAAGGAAAATGATTTCGCACTGGAAGTGGGATTTTTATCTTGGAAAATGGTTTTTTATTGAACCTATTCTAACTGAAATATAATTATTTCAAAATACATATTTCTTCATATTCGGTTAAAATGAACCTTTGAGTCGAATAATATAATTTAGAATTTAGATAACGAATGTAGGTATTTCGCTTACAACGAGAAGCATTTATGCACAGGTAAAATGCTTGTTCAGGGAAGTTTGTTCGTAGAGACATTCACATTATAAAAAGTATCAGTGAATCAAAATGCAAATTTCATTAACACATCAGTGGATTAAACGATGTCCTCTTGGGTCTCACTGTTATGCTTGGGTATTGGTTGTTTTAGGAATTCAATAATATATTGATATCTCTATAGTCATCACCATTGAGTATTAACCACTTCCATATACAGGGTGTTTCTGAATTGATGCGAAAGATTTCAAAGGGTGATTCTTTAGCAAAAATTAAGGGGAGTCTTTCATATAGCTTTTTGTTCAACATCCTTTTCCCTCCAGCCCTACAGCCCCCTTTAAAATGAGGTAAAAAAATTGTTTTTATTCAATATATCCACTTCAAAAAAAAAAGAAGAATGAACTTCGGCAAAAAATTGATACTAATAAAATGGCAGTCTTCGAGATTTTTTTTTACCCTAAAATGTCATCACAATGCGCTGAAAAACCAATCCTCATAATATTTTACATCGTTACTTTTTAATGCACCTTTATTTTCTTATTTACAAAATTGATTATAGAAGAACAGATTCAATCTGCGAGTTTTTTATGTCTTGACTTTTTTTTCATCATAAAGTTGATAGTTTGATCACACAAATTATTGATCATTGTATTCATTGTACAATACTCAGCTATCAGATTAAGATATATATGTGGTTAATTACATGTTGAAAAGTATAAGTATATTCTCTTAATATGAAAATTTGAGAGCAACGAAAATGTGTGGCAGGGCGCCAAACTTGAAAAAAAAAGTCACGTGTACAATCTCGAGCGCGGTGGATTTTTTCTCATTTTGAAGCTTATGATTCGAAAATATCGGAAAAATATAATCTGACAGTTTCAGCAAGTGGAAACAATAAAAATTAGTCACAAGATCACAAGAATCAGTTGTTTTGAATTATATTCTCTCCTGAGCTTCAAATTGTTTTCGCATTCATTATAACAGTTGTGGAGCATAACATGCTCTACAAATTTTGTCTGAAGCAATTTTTTATACGTTTGAACGTTTCTGAGATATATGGCGATGAATGTACATTAGACTGGGTTTCTACATTGACCTTGGCCTTTCGTACTCGTATGTGTGGCTAAGCTCCTTGCCCTCATTGCCCTCCAACTCAAAAACGGTTGAAAGTATGTAAAATTGCTTCAGACAAAAGTTGTATAGAATTTCACCTACAACTCTCCTAATGACCACAGAAACAAGGAGGGAGATATCTTGAAAAAATGCCTTGTTATGATCTTCAAACTCTCAGATTAAGATAGCCCCGCTGTGGCCTTGCCTCACGTCCAATTTGTCAGTCTGTTGAAAAGTAGCTTCCTTTGGGTCCAATCAACATATTCTCTGAAAATATGATATGCTGTAAAAATTAAAAATGAAAATAGTGGGCTGCAAGGGCTGTTTTGTTTTCTTTAGATCTTGAAACAGCCCTTGCAGCTCACTATTAATGAAATCCATCATTTTAATATTTAGGCGGTCTCTATTATGGACGTAGAAAGTAATTGGATGAAAATAAATGTGAGCTAGATGATAAATATAAAATTTAACGACACTGTAAATTGCCGAAGTGACACCCAAAATTTGAGCTATGGTATAGTAGCGTTTCGGACCTTTTCAAAAATGAATATACGTATGACTCATTGATTGCGAAGAAATAATACATTGATAACTTAATAACTAATTTACAACACACGGTTCTTTCCACAGGTCGGAAAAATGCTATAGTGATTCGTGATAGAAACGCATCAGTTTTTGCACAATCATTGGGAGTGATGCATTACAATTTTCATAAAAACATTTTTATAGAATATTTTGACAGGGGTTCCCGAATTTCTATAAGTTTCTGGTCCGAATTGTTAAGAAAATCGTACCCAACATCTATACGGTGAAAAACATAATTTTAACCGTGGTGAGTTTTTCCATCAAGTTTAATTCTCAATCTAATTTTCTCCAGAAAATAAATGAATGAATTGAATAAATGAATAAATGGGAGAATTGTAAAGGGTAGATTCAAGTATTCATCATCAAAAGTTTTGGGTGGACAATGGAACTGAAGTCTTTTATTGCCTTCATCAAAATATTCAAACTCAGAAGAGTTCTGTACAGATATCCGAGAAAGTTGGTACTTCTTGGGACTTGAATTATCGGTGCGACAATAATGAACTAAACTCTTGAGTTAATCTTCTGAACCACCCGAATATCTAGTACGAATATGTTTCGAACATTCACTAACAGCAACACCGTTTTTTATTATTAGAGTTGCCACTTTTGAGAGGTGGAAGATCAGAATGGTACACATTAGCTGGCATCTAATAAATGATTAGCTCATGGGTCTAGATTCCAGACAAATATAAAATTGTTCTCTCACTTCTTTTCACTGTGAGGTTGGCGAAGTAACGCTGCTGTTAACTGGATCCTGTAACTAATGCATGAGATGTTCCTATCCTACGTCGTGGTTGGCTCAGTTCGAACGCACATCAATGATGCATCACAGTGAGGATGCCTTAGTTTCAAGTCGGTGAAGAGGCGACCGCGTGCTGTTGACAATTAAACCAGTTATATTAATGATCGCATACGAAGACCTTTGCCTCTTTTTTCAATTTGATCAATCACCTCAGCTATCTTGATTAGTGCTGATTGCAAGTTTGATGGGATTGTAGATAGTATTACTTCATTCTAGGCTGACCAGATTATCCCCAGTATAATGACAGACGGACCTGGTGAATGTGTATATATTTATATACAGGGCGAGTCTTTGCTTCGTCAAAATAGTTTACGGAAATTATTGAGGTCAAAAGAAAAAAATTTTTCATGCATAATATTTTTTCCGATTTAGCCCTGATAAAAAGATATAAATTTAAAAGGATTGCATGCGATCAAAGTAACAAATTTTTCGAATTTCACAGATATTTTTCATTTGTGAACGCTAACCTACTTGAAAACTATATTCCGAAATTCATTTCATTCGATAAAACCGTTACAGAGAACTGAAAATAACATTTATTTATGTTTTTCAGCAACCTCTATCTTTTAAACTGAGCCGATTTGGAAAAATTGGTAAAGGAAAAAAATGTTTCCTTCGACCTCAAGAATCTACTGTAAAATACTTGTACCCTGTATATGCTTCCAGCTACTCAGTTTCCTACTCCGTATAGTGAACAAAATTTTTTATTGAAAACAGAAAAATAATACAAGTTTATCACAACACAAAAACGAGAATATAATGATATTAATACAATGGTTGTGTATTACACTGTGGAATGAGATTAGGGCTTCAGACGTTGCTAGAAAAGCTTCTTCATCCCCAAAATTTGAATGTCTAAAATATTTGGTCAGAAAGGAAGACGCTACTGCATTAACTATTTTTTTGTTTGTTACTTGAAACATGCCGTATAATATACCTTCTTTCTCCAAATACAATGCTGAATTAACCCTTCGTACATTGAAAAATCAAGTTTTGTTTTTTTAAAGAATGGAAATTCTCTTGAAAGATCTACCGTGAATTTGCACTTTCTTTTTTTATTATATATCCCAAATTTTCTTGAGAAAAATATTGAATTGAATTCAAGATTCTGACGGACATTTTGACGGACGTTTTCCAGTGACGGACTTCTTGGACGATTGACGGACTGTCCGTCACAATGACGGACGTCTGGTCACCCTGCCTTATTCTCAAACTATTTCAATCATATTCAATTTTTCAATTTTTTTGCATTATATCCGACTCATTTCTTAGATCAATCTTCGGATACTTTAACAATTTTCGTATCAATTCAATCGACAATACTTACCTACATATATATCTGTTCGACTGCTTCACCAAGTATTTTTATTATTTTAAATTACTACAGAGTTTAGGATTTGCCTATCTACTCACAAATGTTTTTCAATAGGAAATGCTGTTACAGAGAAACAAAAATAATCCGAGCCGCAAATGAATGCATAAGGAATACAAAAAAAAATGAACACAATTTCATAAAACCACAGAACTCTGTGAGGCCCACAAGTCAAATCCGTTCTTGAAACTGTTCAGACTAGACGCACAAAAATTCTTGGTAGGCAATCTATTCCAAACTTCGTTGAAAATGTACCTACTGTTTAGTGATGGTGAAGAACCTCTCACGTGACAGTTTGAATGTATGTCCTCTCAGGTTATTCTGGTTGAGCACAAAAAGATGACCGAGGTCACAACCGAATATACCGCGTAACGATCTGAAGTTAATATAGGATCGCCCATATCGCTTTGAACGGATACCCTCTCAATCTGCTGCCAGTCAGTAAAGAAGGAAAGTCCTCGGTTCCTCTTTCCCAAACCTTACACTTTTCAATATTTAACGGAATCAGCCAATCATTACCACCTTGAGTCTAGATCTTCTTGCAGAACAGAGTAACGGGAAATTGGACAGTTAAGTAGTTTCGAATTTTTTTTTTTCAGAGAAATTCTTTAAGAAGATCAACCACAACCCTTCTGAGGGGGACAGTGTGGGGTTGCTCACTCTCTAAAAACCCTTCACTGCTTCTTCATAGGTTCTGAGCATTTTGCCTATAAGCCGTTAGTCTCTTAATATTTGATTTCTCGCAGACTATCGTGCTAGGGTTCAAAGTCTCAATTAAAAAAGCTTTAAAATTAGTTTTTGAATATTAAATTGTTAAATTGAATATACGTATATGTTCAATGTACTTCTTCTTACAATGATTTTCACGTCATTTTCATTAAAAACAAATATTGATTCATTAATGTATCGACATTATGTAGTTGGAAATGAAATTCTAATATTTTGTTGAGCCACCTTTTGCCGCTATGAGTGAGAGCTTTTATTCGTCGCGGTATACCATCAATGCAAGATTGTACGTTTTGGTTCATTTGTGGATGATCAGTTCTCATCTCATATGTGGGTGATCGTAATCACGCCAGAACTTGGAGCGAGTGGAAAAGATATGTATTGATTCATACTCCGGTATCAACACATCAACATTGTAATGCAGCACATAAAAAATAAATGAAATTCCTATATGAAAGTGACAGGCTGGAAATATCAAATTCAAATGTTTTGCTTTTTTCTCGGGTATTACAAGTGAATATAACAATCCTCAATGCGTCTAATAAATTGGCCAGGGACTTTATATAGGTATATAGAATAGGTGAATCATTCGGCATGTATATATGAGAACGAAGCAATTTTTTCAAATTTATTCAAGGAAAAAGTACGGGTGAAAAAATAATTCGTCATAGAACCGCTTTGAATAATATCGCTGTATCTCCAACTAGGAGAAAACATTTTTCTCAATGACCTCTGTCAACCACGTAGGTAACTTTCGCTTATCACCTCCCAATTTTTCCATCATTTTCGAATTTTTGTATTCAAGGATAACTCCAATGAAACTTCGCGGGGACGTGAAATTGCATGTCACGAAAGGAAATGACGAAAGCTTTGAGCTCTGGGACAGAACGGCCAACACAAATAATTACTGTCCGCTGTAACAGTATATTAATAATAGGTTTGAAACTGAGGAGCAGCGTGGGAAAACCACAAGTGTTGCCACCTGATTATACGTCACTTAGATCCCCATGGCCTACTGTTATTAGACCACTACACTCACGCTATTGTTTTGTCGTTTGAAGGATTCCCATCGTATGGCTCCAATAAGCTTTCTGTGTCTGGAAAAGTGTCATATCTTCATTCGGCAAAGTGGAAATGAATTATTTTGTGAATAATTTCTGGAATTATTCAAAGCAGATATCCTAATTTGAAGATTATCCATGATGTACTAAAAAAATAGATATCTTTAGACCAACTGAATTAATTTTTATTAGTTTCTGCCGAAAATTAACAGCAAAGGTTCTTAATGTTGGTTTCTAGTTATTTCCTAAAAAGTGAGGAAAGTTAAGCTTGCCTGCACAAAACCTTATAGAGACATTACAGCTTTCCATATACTCTTCAACATTTTTGTGCGGGAAATATCCCGCATTAGCGTGTGGGAAAGAAATAGCAAGTATTTTTCCCGCACTGTTCGCGAAAATTACTCTTTGCAACTTGAAATGCGTGCGGGAAAAGGGTTGAACGCTCACGCTTATAGAAAAAACAATTTTTGATTGCAATATGTGTAAGGTTACGCAAAACTGAAAATTATAAAAATACAAGCTTAAACCTGCTGCATCGCAGTGTTAGTATTTCGTTAAAAAACGCTACTGAAGATACAAGTAAAATAATTTCAGAAAGATAATGAGTTAACAAACCTCGCTAAGAAAAATGAAAGGGATCATTGAAACTAAAAGTTATAATAATATTTAACAACAATGATCAACATGCAGAAATTAATACCTACATGTTACGAAAACCCTCACGAGGAAGAAAACTGAATAGAAACTTCAGCGAACGAAAGATTTCCTATCGCCTCGATTCAGCTACGACCTACGACGTTACGTCCAAATCGAAATGATTACGAAAATTCAACGCCGAACATAGGGAATGACATGAGAATGAAGGATGCTCTGAAAATCGCAATCGCCCAGTGCAAGATGAATATTATTATAAGTGATGCAATATTCAATAATATAGTTGACCGCTCCATAATTAATCACTTCTTTTCAAGTGAGCTGCGCTTATCTCATCGGTAATAAGCTTGAGCCCAGTCTTCACTCTAATGGCAAAGCGTTGTAGGAATAGTAGGGGAGGTAGCGTACTACTTTTTTTTGTGATTTTAAACCGTATGCAATTCATTTTGGGGGTAGTTTGATGTTCAAGTACTATACCAAGTACTATACTATACCACGAAAGTGAACGTCAGTCCCGCGCCCATGGTGGAGCTTATGGTGGCGACGTGTTAAAGTTGCCTGTGAGTTCTCTTCACAGATGAGTCTAGATTCTGCCTCTACCATTGTGATCGACGTTCCCTTGTATGCAGACGTCCACATGAAAGATATGCTCAGCGCAATTTCCTGAATACTACTGGTTTCGGTGGAGGATCGATTATGGTATGGGGTGGAATATCTTTGACTGCTCGCACAGACCTAGTGGTCGTTGATAATGGAGCTATGAATGTTGATAAGTATATAAGGAACATTCTTGAAGAGCATATAGTGCCATTTGCCCCATACATTGGTGAAAATTTCATTTTTATGGACGATAATGCCAGACCCCATCGTGCGCGCATCGTTCAGGATTACCTTGAAGAGGTTGAAGTCTCTCGAATGGGATGGCCAGCACGAAGTCCAGATCTCAATCCAATTAATCAGGTTTGGGACAACCTCAATAGAAGGCTGAGAAGTTCAGAAAATCATCCAGCTACTCCTAATGACTTAGGAATCCAACTCGGAGAAATCTGGGGAGGATTAGATCAGAACATTTCAAGATCACTCATTTTGAGTATGAACCATCGTTGCCGAGCTGTAATTAAAGCAAGGAGTGGAAATAGCAAGTATTTAATAACTTTTGTTCATTTCTCTTCTTTCACATAATATTCGGTGAAATCCTGATTTTTTCTTCCATTTAATGTGTCTTATTTCGTTCAATACCTTCCCGAGAGAACATAAAAAATAAGTTATAAAGTTAATGTAGAGTAAACTTTCATTAAAATTGAGTTTTTCAGAATGTCCGTTAATTTTTTTGCGCAGTATATATAATGAACTAATGTCATTATCAGATACATATCATATTATCTGTAAATCGTAAAGGTAAAATTGACAATAATATTATTTTTGTTATTTTATTGTTGCTTTTCTTCGTCGAAGTCTTCTGTATGGTCCGTTTCGAAATCACTCTCCTCGCAGCTATCAACAGAGCTCTCACTGATGGCATTCAGCTTACTATCAAATTTACTTTCACAGTTTTCTATGAAGAGATGAAATATTATATGTATTGAAGGAATGTTCACGCCAACAGGCAGGTAATGAATAAAATAATAAGAATAAATTCAGATGCTTACCACCCGCCGATCTCCATCCGATGGATTTATCTTTTTGCCAATTTTTTGTGGAAAACCGTGAATATCTCCGAAAGTATCAAGAATCCGTTAAAGGATTCTGTTGGTAAAGACTGTCGCGTCAGTTCGTTTTCAGTATTTTATACCGCCCACAGACTGATTTTTGGAACGACGGTCCATCGATTGTCGGTCCAAACCGACAGTGTGTGAGGATTTCGTTCACAATTGGCGATGATTTTTGATTAGCGGAGAGCATATCGCGTCTAGACCATATAGCCGTACTGTTTTTGTATAATTTTAGTTAGTTATTTCAACAACGATGGTTCAGAAGACAATTAACAAACAATTTATTACGGATTTCATCAATTTGTACAAGCAATTTACAGGATTTTTTAAATTTTATTCGACACAGTAACCGCGGCCGCCACTGCTGAAAGGTGTTTTCCCCTTCGTGATGGACAGATCCGAAAACGACTGGAAATAACTGAGATGATTAACCGACGTGTGTGGGCAAAACAGGATGGCGATCAGAATCGTCGGTTCGAATCGCGGCGATACGAACGGATGGAAAAGAACGAAGTCTGTGGCCGGCTTTAGGTATAAGATGGGCGGATGTTTACGACGCTGATGGACGGTCTTTCCACCGTTGAGGATATAGCTGACAATGGTTTTCATTCGTTTTGAGGTATAAATGGTCAGTTCTATAAAATTCATGCGATGTAGAATGACTTTGTTTCTCCAGTTTGGTCGATTTCTTACACGCGACTGTGCGATGAATGAATGAATGAATGATCTGAACCATCATGTTACGGATTTTGGGGCGGTATTAAGTCACTAGAAAAATTTCTTTTTCGGCAACTTCAACACGTCGCCAGCATCAGTTCCACTATTGGCGCTACGACTGACGTTCACTTTCATGATACTTGAACATCAAGTTACCCCCTTACCCCCATAATGAATAGAATGCGGTATCACATCACTTGAAACAATATAAAAATTCGATAATTTATCTCATTTAATAAGACTATTCCCGCACTGGGTGATTGCATTTCTACATTCCTCTTCATCTATTTCGTTCAAAAATTATGAGTTTTTCTGGTCGAAACTTTTTGAATGTATTAGGTACTAACTGTATTCAGAGGCTCTCAAATCTTAGCATTTATAATTTGCGAAATGAAAAAATAATATTCACACAACAAAGAACAGTAATAAACGTTGATTCTGAAACACAATGACGGGCTGAAATCGTTTCTATTTATAAAAACCGATTGAGAAAACGCAAGATTGTGGTTAACTTCTGTTTCTGTTCAGAATTTGCAGAGATTAAAAATAATCGTTCATAACAATATTGGCAAGGTACCTAATTATTGTTAATTGAGCAAAATCCCTCGCTCATAGCATTCCTTTTTGAATTGGATAGGAGAAAATTTGTTTTTCCTGAATGTGATTAATTACGTTATTTACTGTGTATATCATTCAATAAAATTTTTTCCTTCACATATTAAAATGGAGAGGTCAAATTCAGAAGTCCTAATTCGATTTTGCTTATTGTCAATTTGCAATTGATTAATGCCAAATCGAAATTAATTATTGCCAATTTGCTTCTGATTAATGCCAGTTTGAAATTGATGTTGCCAATTTGATTTTGACTAATGCCATTTTGATTCTGATTAGCGCCAATTTGAACTTGAAAAGGTATAGATATATGCCATTGCAGACTTCTTGATAAACATCTCGAGCTCTACAAAAATTTACGCGATACTGTTTCTCTATGTCTCATAGTTCAACAAGCTTCGGCTACGGAAGCTCGAAATCAACGGCTTCATTAACGACTTGTTCAAGAAAAATCGATATTTTTCGGTAACTTCATTATATAGGAATGACGTCCAAAAGAGGAACTACTTGAATAATTCCAGGAAAAACGATAGTTTTTCTAATGCTGCGTTTTCCTAGCAACGCACATTTTACGCGGCGTAGAACGTAAGACGATCGACGCAACGCAACATCCAACGCTCTGCGTAAAAGGATTTTCGTTACGTCCTGACCGTCTCGATAAGTGTATCAAATGCAAGTACAAAGAAAGTAGCTTTAGCACTTTTAATATTGCAAGATGGGATCACCAAGATGGAGCTGCAGGATGCAGGATATTGCAAGAAGAAATTAACATAAAAACCAAGCAACAGAGATTCTGCTGGTCAATTATTCCAAAAAAGAAGCAGCGAAAGAGCATTTTGAACTTATCCATAGACATATGTTTGATGAAGAAGTACAATTTGAAGCATATTCTAGAGTTACAAGGAACCTTTTTCGTTTCTCTTCGATCTTATGAGAAGCATGTAATCGTCTGCGACATCCTATTTCGGCACCTTAAAAACGTGGCCTAATATTGAGTTAAATAAAAAAAACATTTTTTTCCATAGCGCTAAAACGGATTGGTTGTTTTTGAATATACTGAATATACTGCCCTCCGAGCAGTCGTCGCTTTACGTCGACCATATTACGCTGACGCAAGTCGTTTTTGCGCAGGTAGGAAAACGACTCAGTTACATTTTCATTATACAAGTCCCCTGCGTTTTACGCCTACCGAATTACGTTATGCGTTGCTAGGAAACCCCTCCTTAACTTGAGGTATTTCAGAAACTCTGTTCCTTTGTCTTATACCTGCTGTTGAAAGTAACGTTTCGAAAGGTAATCACTCTTTAACGTCCATTGGAATTTCTTGACTCTGAGTTTGCGAATCATGTTATTGATATTCAAAGCCTTATGCCTTTTAATATTGTAAAATCTTCGTAAACAGCCAATATTCTGGATTCTTTATTTTTTCAAGAAACCTAAGCAAAAATGTTGGGGTGCAATCGATTCAGTTTGTGAAGTAGGTAGAAACAGAAATGGTGAATATCGAAAATGTTTCAATTCCATGTGATGAATATTTGACACTGAAACCTCAAGAGACAAGTAGGATCCATTTTAAATGAATTGATGTTGAAAATTATAGCTCATGGAACATTTAAAATGTAACGTTTTGCAGATGTGAAACGGTGTACGAATAATAACGAATTATTCAGGATTATGTGGGGATAGTTTATTCACCCCTCTATTTACTCTCTCTTATAAATTCCTTTGCCGGCTATTTCGTACTGATATTTCTCACAAAGTAGAAATTCTTCGAATATTAATGAAAATATCTAGGATTATGAACCATAATCCTCATTCTGATAATGGAAAAAAAAATAAGCGAATGCAGCATTGATATGAGAAATATTGACCGTGGTGGATTAGTCGTTCTTGGATATGACTTGCCCGAAGCCAACGTCACCACGGTATATCAATGGGGGTTGATGGAATTAATTGATTTTTCAAATTGAATTAGTTGTAAAAGATGGATCCACCGAAAAGGTAGATGACTTGGCTTACTGGTTCAAAGCTAATCTTTTATTATCTCGATTACGTTCTCTTTCCGTCCGTAATGCGGCTGCACGTTCATAGAAAAGAGGCAATTCGAAACATGCGGTGTGGAGCTACGAGGGGCACAAGCGCTCTGTCCACTGGGGGCGGCTTCGTGCGTTCAATTCAGAATTTGGACCGACGCAATGAGACGTGCCGCCGCGCCGTGCGGATCGTTTTCCATCTAGTGTAGGTATTACGTGTGTTTTGTAGTTTAACATGGATGCAGAAGAAACTGGTTATTTGTTCAGATGACGTTGTTAACCCTCTAATACCCAAGTCCGCCTTGAGACTGGTTGCATATAAGTGGATAAAAAATTATTCTGCCGTGTCCGCCTTCAGTATAGGTTTATTTGGTGGGTATACAGGTGTTTATGTAAATCAGTTAACTATTTGCGAAAAAAAGATGTAGATTACATAAGCTACTTTGAAACTAGACGGAAATAATTTCAAAAAAGAAAAAAAAACTTGGGCATTAGAGGGTTCAATGCACAAAATTCACCCCTCGTGTTGCAATAATTGGTTTGTGCATGGCTTGGGGACTGGGCAAATCAAAGAAATCATTTTCGAATTGTCAGCGTTTCGATCACAAGTTCATATCTTTTTTAAGACCGAATATTATTTATTCGTTTATAAATAGGTGTCAACTGTGACATGAACATTACAAACAATACACTGGTGTATAAGAATTCCCTCCAGCAATATAAAACACAATATTCAAACACATTAAATTGACATTGAGGTGTTTTTCATGATTTAATGAATTGATACTATGGAACAATAAAAAAGTGAAGTTCTGCAGATGAGAAAAGGTGTACGAATGATGAATTGTTCAGTATTTATTTTCATCGAGAATACATCTATAGAGTTCAGTTAGAAGTATTTTTAAACCTAATGAATCTACTGTAAATGTATGAATTTGATTAGAATACCCGTAATTAATAATTCTTCATTGAATGTGAGTACATACACTTTTTATGGAATGTATGGCTAGTTACACATAATCTGGAACTTTCTTGTATAGATTCACAATAAATTATTCTGTCTCCATGATATTTCAACTGAATCTCCTAAAAAAACATTTATTCATCATCAGTTTCCAAAAATAAAATCTGATCAATAAGATTTAATCAGAAGAAGCTCTTTCCATGATAATTTGAAAGGTGAATCAAAGAAATTGAACTCGGATTTCAAGAGAAAAATAAAAACCAATATATTCAATTTATTTCATTTTTCCATTTTCTCTTTCAGTTGGATCCAAGACATAAGGATGAAAAATATCTGTGGAGATATTGTCTTGAGTGGAACATTTTTCAAAGATTCATTTAATTTCATTCGTTTCGTCCTTTATTGGATATCTCATATGAATATTTCGAAAAATTACATATTTTCATTCGAAAAATTTAATGAATGTTCATTATCTGATACTCGCTGGAATTCTTTTGAATAATCTGAATAAATTAATGCTGAAAAATATGGATATTTTGTGTGAACCTGAATTATATATTAACAAGTTCCGTTACAATTCTTAGAAAGCACCCTCAATTATTATTTCACCCAGGGCTCCGTCAGTTGTGAATATATTCTAGGACAATTTCAACAAGGATACAAACCGAGATACAAACCTGGCGTTAAGAAAAGAAACTCGCCGATTTATATCCATACCACATCTTAACTTCAGTTGAAATTGATGTTTCCGTGTTTTGTACTTTCTTTGCCCTCCTTACTTCACTTCATAGGCAATGCAGATGTCAATGTTAGAAAGACTTCGTTTGAATTAAGTTAGGAGGAGAAATTTTTTCCTTAGTTTCAGTATATGAATTGGAATTGCACCGTTGCTTTAATAAAATCGCATTATTCATTGAACTGAGCAGCAAATGAAGTGGGTAACCCAAAAAACTCCCCAAATTTGACAAGCTATAACTTCGATATTACTTTGATGGTGTTGGAGTTACAAAACCGAGATGAAAAGCCTTGTCCTTTCCCTATATGCCACTGGCACAGAGAAATTTTTTGTCAATCTCTTCTTTTGTTGTGAATGTTAGGCAGCCAACAATTCTCGTTTTTTCGCGTAGAATTTGGAAATAGTAGAAGGGCCTTACAAAGTTCTTTTTCAGGTTGGGTGGATTGCTAAGTCAACATCTTGTTACGTCTTTGCCACTTTTCGGATACAATGAGTTGCTATAAGATATCGCCTCTTTTCTTCAAATAAAGCAATAAGTTCGACATTTCTTTGCCGTTGTTGGATTTTTTGCTCTTGTGATACAGGGAGAGGATAAAAAAGAAGCAAAAAATTTACATATCTTTGGGTGAGAATTCAGTAACAAAGATGGCCTCACAAAGTTTTTTTTTTGGTTGGGTGGATTGTTAGCTCATAACCTCAGGTTTTCGTCATTTTCTTGATAAATTTCGTTGTTGGGAAAATGACGTTATCTTAAGAATTTTCTCTTTTTTTCTCAGGAAATTCGTCTTTTTTTGAAAAACAATAGCAGAGGTTTTGGAAATTCTTCAAGAGTAGTGGCATCGTATGAGGTAGGTAGGTGATAAAAAATTACCTCGAAAAAAATCCTTAATTTTGTTTTTCTATCGCTTTTTCGAGCTTTGAAAGAAACTACAAATGAAATGAGTTAGTTCCATTTCTAGGCACTCAAATTGAACTTTAGTGAAAATATCATTTACTCTTCATTTCTATTAAGTTTCACCTGAAAGTTTTTGATTGAAGGTCCTTCAGGATAAAATCCAACTTCCTCCAACATCAATTGCGGTTGATTTTTCTACATTTGAAGGATTTTGCCTATACCATTATTTTTGCACTAATTATGCTCGATGAAAGAAATTCGCACAACATATTACCGTTGAAGCTATAGTTCTGAAAAAAACTGTGGATAATGTTACTTACAATCAAGTTTTTTTTTTATCATATGTCATAAGTCGCTTTATTCACTTCATTGCGGTTGGTCATTTTGGTTATAAGATATCCTTGCTGCGCTTTGAACGATATGTGCTATTGTTCTATAGAGGAGGTGAATTTCGCAAGAAAAACAGAATTTCACAAAATATGCGTATTTCTATAGCAACGCAATGTATCAAGATAATTACGGAAATGTCCACGAAGTGATGACCTCACAATCCACCCCACATAGAGAAAAAATTTTTAATAAGGTTTCCAATATTTCTAAATTCCTAGCCGAAAAACTGGAATTTTTCGCTTCTATATATGTTCACATCCTATATCACAACAGGAGCGTGAAAAACAAAAATACCCTGCGCCAGTTAACCTAAGATTACGGATGTTGATTCTAGCCGGAAAATCCGACATCGACAAAGAAATGTCGAAGTTATGAATAGAATTTCAAGAACAAACGGCGATTTCATGAAATATTTCCATAGCAATGCATTGTATCCGAAAAGTGGCCAAGACGAGTAACGAGTTGTCAACATAACAATCCACCCAGCTTGAAAAAAAAAACTCTGTAAGGCCCCCTACTATTTCCAAATTCTTCGCGAAAAATCTAGAATTTTTTGCTATCTTACATTCACACCCTATACAAAAAGAAGAGCTTGAAAAAAATTACTTTGTGCCAATGGCATATCGGATGAGGCTTTGCATCCCGGGGTGTAAATCCAACATCATCCGAGTAATGTCGAAGTTACGGCTTGTCAAACTTCGGCAATTTTTTATCTCACTTCATTTGCTGGCCAGCTTAAAAACAATTATTTCACCACGGTCAATACCTCTCATATCAATGCTGCAGTCGGGTCGGTTCCTTTATTTAGAATAGAATGCTGAAACGAATAATTAGCTGTCTGCAAGCGGGGATGGATTGACTTCATACCAAGGATTATAGATTATGGTTTATAATTCAATTTTCAGTGCTGAATTCAGTACTGAATTCAACATAGTGGAAAACTTAGAACATAGATACATGGAATGGAAAATAAACATTCCATAGACTGGAGTGAGATAGTTGCTTAGTGTCGCCAATCGCAATTGAGATAGTTGATTCGGATATCACGTCAATTTTCAGTTCAAATAGAATGAAGTTTTTAATATAACACCACTACCTTAATGTCGCTCTAGACAGAAAAACGTCGAACGTGTGTACTACAAAACATTCATTTGTAGCACAGAATGTCCAATCCATGTATTTATGTTCTAAGGTAGAGACCGGATTTGAAGCCCTATTCAGACTAGGCCAGTAGCTTCGTCTATTAAGTAGTGGATGTTCAAACTACTAAATAGATTACTCGTTAATCTACAAAACGGCTAACCTAGCCTGAACAATGCTTAAGGGGTTTTTGATACACTTTCAAGAGAATATTCGTAATTTTGATTAGGTCACTCAATGCTGACAAAACAGAGACATTAGTTCTATCCTATTTATGATCGTGTGAGGTATTAATATCACTGTTGTGGTGATGTTCGCTCCCCGCCGTGCTGCTCTAAGAAGGATTATTAGCATTATATCAATGCTACAGATGAATTTTTTCCTTTATTAGGAATAGAATGCCGAAGCAATAAAATAATAATAAGCTATCTACAAAGAAGTAATGTTTTAAAATACGTGATTTCATACTACGTATCTTATACCTATATCAGTTCAAGAGAGCCGGCAAGTTAATTGATAGCTAGAGTAACTAGAAGGATGAATATGATATCCTAACAAAAAATTTTTTTTTCTACTCAAGAACTAGGAGCAAAATGAATCACAAATATTCAATCGGGCATTCTAATATTCCTTATTTTTTCGAAAATTCGGTCAAGAAAATTTATGGATAGTGGAATATATCGAATTTACCTACTCAGATAACTGGTAGTAGCTCGATCACGTTCTCTTTCAGTCCGTAATGCGGCTATACACTCTCTGGGGAAACAAGCTGTACGAAACAGGCGGCACGGCGCCACAAGGGACACAAACGCTGTTCATAGAGGGCGGCTTCGTGATTCGTGCGATCCAATTCAGAATTTGGACCGACGCAATGATGACGTGCGGATCATTCTCTTTCTCCATAATCTCCATCTAGTAGATGTACCGAGTAATTCGATGATTAACTTTGATGCAGATGAAACTGGTTATTTGTTCAGATGACGTTATTAGGTGCACATAATGCTAAAAATTATTATGGCTTGAGGGCTGGGCATATGAAACAAATCTTATTCGAATTGCAGGCGTTGCGATAACAAGTTTGGATCTTCTTTAAAGCTGCATTCGTAATCAATTCGCGGGCCAAAGTGTACTTCGGCACGAAAGCTTTCACGAAATTAACCATTCGCAATAAACTTCAGATAAAATACTCAAAGAATTAAACATGTACTTAACTGATCAAAACAAAGCATTAGCATTATCCATAGCCGCCACGAAATTCCTTGCCGAAGTGATAGTTTGCAGCTTGCAAGAAATTTTGCGAATTTCTGATTCCGTGCTTGACTTGAATTTCATTATGAATGCCGCAGTGCACTTCGGCCAGTGAATTGATTGTGAGTGCAGCTTTTGACCGAATATTTATTCGTGTATAAATATCAAGTCTGACATAACATACAACACTCTGTTATGCCAGAATTTACTCCAGCAATTTAAAACACAATATTCAAACATATTCAATTGACCTTGAGATGTTATGCATGGAAGTCCAGGACGAAAAAGTAAGGTACTAAAAATTGATTTAACCTTTTTGAATGGATATCTCATGTAGTACAATGTGAACACGAAACCTGTAGTCCATTTCATATAAAATTAATTCCTGTCATATAAAACCCGAAAACGATATCATTCATTATGATTCCTGAAAACCTGAATTCAAACAATAAATAAAATTCTAACGAGTTACTTTAGGTATATTATGATCAAATGTTGTAATCCGTATTGCCTCTCACCAATGGTGTATGCGTTTTTCTCAAACCATACATTGGTGCACATTTTGCATTATGTTTATAAAATTTTTTGCTGTTGGAGAATTTTGATGAATTCATATCCTTAGAAATAGTGAATTTCATTACCAGTCCGAAAAGTAAGTTTTTTTTGTGTTTCTCGTGCATGAATACACTTTCTGGACGTGTAATGATAGTATATTCTAAAACAAGTTGCGGAATGGGCTTCTATTCCAACACGAATGCGAAATTCCCAAACCTCTAAATCAGCTGATTTTCCCCTCTTACCTCTCCCAATCTGTGCTTACGAAATTAGTAGTACGAGACGAAATATTCAAAATTTTCAATAATTTCTGGGCCAGTTCTTTATTATTGTTGGTGGGATTTTTGACCTAACGATCAGCGTATAGAATTTTATTAGTTTTATATTTGTGTAGTTTAACATGAATTTTTCATGAGAGTAAAGCTTTAAACTGGTTACTCCTTTATATAGATTGATAAATTGAAAATGAAATAATAAAACAAATCTTCACCCGAAACTGTGAGATTTATGAAGAAATGGGTAAAAGAATGAGTTAGATGATTGAGATTATACCAAATTATTAAGATTTATCATATTTAAAAAATTGGCGAAAAAAATGGAAAATATTTGGAACAGTCTCAAAATTTCTGAAATTCCTCAAATTTTGAGGAGCAGTACATTTGTAGAACCTCCAAATGTGGCCATTCATTGTTCTGATTCAAGGTACTGCGGTGAGGAGAAATAGATAATGCATGGTCCACTTAAATACTGAGTAAGAAAGGCCAGTGTTACCAATATTGCTCCTTTTCCATATAAACACGAATATATCAATATATTCTTGAAAATAAGTGCCACTTGCAACTATGCACTAATGGGATTTTTAAATATACCCACTTTCAATGCTGAATCAGTTCTGAATTCAACATAGTGGAAAGCGGCTCCGAAGCCATGTTTAGACTAGATCAGTAGTTTTGTCCAGTTGCGAATAATTAAGTCTGTGGACACCATGAATTCAGTCGAGTGAGACAGTAGTAATCAGACTTGACTAGTCTGAACAAGGCTTAAGGGTTTTCTGATACACTATCAAGAGAATATACGAAATTTTGAATACGTCACTCCCAATGCTAACGAAACAAGGACGTAGTTCGTATTATACTGGGGAACGTCGGTGCGACGCGACGGTGGTGGCGGTCGTCATTTCGGGATTGAAAAATGAGTAATTGATAAATCGATTCGCAATACGCATCATCGTAGAGGCGACAGAGGCGGCAGCAGTGGAGAACAACATATGTGACAAGGGCACACGCAGAGGCGTGTGCATGTTATCTCTACAAGGGGGAAAATTGTTATTTCATTATACGAAAATGTACCTGTAACCCTACGCTGACAATGTCACCCCTTTTAACTGCTCAACAGGCTGTGGGCATCGTGAATTTATGATAGACCAGGGACCAGGAGAGGTGGGTGAAGCAAAAAAAAACGATTAAGCGATTTAGAGCCAGTGAACGTCGTTTGTTCCATATTCAAGTTTTGAAATTATTTGTCGACTTATTCTTCATGAGGAAAATTATATAGCTTCTTTTCGTTATTCAGTCTGATTTGACAAAGTAAACCTGTATTCGGAAGTTGCCATAGGAACTCGTTAAAAACGAATATAAAAGGAGTTTACCAATCAAAGAATCATTTTATAAACAAAATTCATTTCAATCACAAACATTCATATATCACAACTTAAATTGGCTGATGTAATGGTCAACGAAGCATTGAATAATTACTTATAAGCATAATTACCCATTGAATGTTCTTTTCGTTTTTCTAATTAATGGCAGAGCTTTGATGAGCACTGAAAACAAGTTCTCCGAGCACTAAGCACTGACAGAATGTCCCTACTCCCGAGTATATAGCACTAAGCACCGATTTCACTTAAAAGCCTCGATCACTAAGCACTTTGAAAATAATGCAATTTCTCGAGTACTAGCACTTTTCCCAAAAACACTAGAAAAAATTTTTGTCATAAAAACTGTATTCGATTTGGAAACACACCTTGTAATTATTGACTGATAAGTAGGACGGTGTAAAAGTCGAAATTTAGCGAAAAATATTCTGAAGATATTCAAATACAGGTGCTCCGTGAACCGAGGCCTAAGCTGAGAATAAAAAAATCGCATCTTTTCTGAAAACTTCAACAAGCAATGAAAACATTTTCAATAACAAAAATTAGCATAGTTTCGAACTACTACAAAAAATGTAACACAATTTCAGAATTGATAAAAGGTGAATAATATATACATGCTGGGTATTACAAAATAATTTGAAAAATTTTTTTTTAGAGGTGCTCCCTCTGCGACAATTGTGGGGTTTTTCATTCGAACTAATAAAGCTCTTTCTTCGAAAAGTTACAAGCTGTAGGAGAATGAGAAAAAAATTCCTATCATTTTTATCTCGAAAGTGCTGGAGAGTTGAAGAAATGGCATTCTTGCGATTTTCCAATAAGAAGTCTAGAAATCAAAGCAACTTCACAGCAGTATGCTAGATTTTTTAATTCTACCGAGATCCGTTTATACACAAACGTTGTACTTTATTTTTTGTTAGGAAACTATTGCTTTTAAAGCCATAATACAAGAGTTATAAAAGATTTGCAACGAATCGTTCTTTCTTCAATACATATTTTCAGATCGGGAAATTTTGTTTAATATGAAGCTTCTGGTAAAAAATGGAATATAATACAACAAGAAACAGTACTGTTAGTGTACAGTACTCCAAGCGCCTAACCGGGCGCATCGGAAGAATGATATATTAATGGAAAGTGTGAGTTAGTCATGAACTATGATAGGAAATCCCAGAAAATTCGAGAAATTCAAGTGCAACTGTAGACCGGTTTCGGGATCATTTTCCCTCGTCAGTACAGTATAGCACTGAATCTCTCGAGTGGAGGATGGTGGTCTTATGCGATCTTGGGACCTCGCTTTGAGATATTCTCATCACGATACGCCACCTGTCACGCAAAGACTGAACCAAACCTCACTTTCTTTGCAGACTCCTACAACAGTTCATGGCTCCCAAGTTCAACTACTTCCCGCAGTCATC
Organism: Coccinella septempunctata; assembly: GCF_907165205.1. NCBI lineage: Eukaryota > Metazoa > Arthropoda > Insecta > Coleoptera > Coccinellidae > Coccinella > Coccinella septempunctata. The sequence goes on from NC_058189.1 coordinate 23,175,742, forward strand.
GAATGTGCAAACATTCATCAAGGACCACGGGCGAATTGAGGGGGTTCGCTCACTATGACCGTACTCTGGTACGGAGAATATAATACAAAAAGAAAGAGTACTGTATAGTGTACAGTACTCCAAGCGCCTAACCGGGCGCATCGGAAGAATGATATATTAATGGAAACAACAATTCCGAAGGAATTGTCGTTCCAATAGTGTGAGTTAGTCATGAACTATCCTCTACTCGAGAGATTCAGTGCTATACTGTACTGACGAGGGAAAATGATCCCGAAACCGGTCTACAGTTGCACTTGAATTTTTCGAATTCTCTGGGATTTCCTATGATAGTTCACCACCATCCTCCACTCGAGAGATTCAGTGCTATACTGTACTGACGAGGGAAAATGATCCCGAAACCGGTCTACAGTTGCACTTGAATTTTTCGAATTCTCTGGGATTTCCTATGATAGTTCATGACTAACTCACACTATTGGAACGACAATTCCTTCGGAATTGTTGTTTCCATTAATATATCATTCTTCCGATGCGCCCGGTTAGGCGCTTGGAGTACTGTACACTATACAGTACTCTTTCTTTTTGTATTATATTCTCCGTACCAGAGTACGGTCATAGTGAGCGAACCCCCTCAATTCGCCCGTGGTCCTTGATGAATGTTTGCACATTCGATGACTGCGGGAAGTAGTTGAACTTAGGAGCCATGAACTGTTGTAGGAGTCTGCAGAGAAAGTGAGGTTTGGTTCAGTCTTTGCGTGACAGGTGGCTTATCGTGATGAGAATATCTCAAAGCGACGTCCCAAGATCGCATAAGACCACCATCATCCACTCGAGAGATTCAGTGCTATACTGTACTGACGAGGGAAATTGATCCCGAAACCGGTCTACAGTTGCACTTGAATTTTTCGAATTCTCTGAGATTTCCTATGATAGTTCATGACTAACTCACACTATTGGAACGACAATTCCTTCGGTATTGTTGTTTTCATTAATATATCAAAAATGGAATAGTTGTTGCATGTTCCGCTCCTTAAAGACACAGCAAAATTGAAAAAATATTCATAGGGAGCCTTTTTATCCGTAAACCAAGCAACAAAATGCCTTTCCTTCAAATTTCCAGCACTTCCAATGGAAGAATAACAATATGTCCGTTTTACTAATTTTTCAAAGCGTATAATTCCACAACAAGGATTCACTCTGAATAAAAATTTTCGCACATATTTGGTAACCTATCTACAAGCTGAGATGAATATCAGAGATGAACTCTGAATTGGGTTAGCAATTATTTTCTTTCCTATTCCTTTTTTTTTTGGAAAGAGACACTTCTTTTCTCCACGAATTTATTTCCATATTTCCATATAAACGGTGAGAACCTTTGCATCTCAGGGTTGCGGATGATATACTGCTAACAACAGATTGCACTGAAAAGGCGAGAGAAATGTTTGATGATTGAACAATGTTTCCCGACAAGTAGGTCTGCGCATGAATCTGACAAATACTAGGTGGGCTTTTTAAAACGAAACAGACGAGACAACAACCTCAATTGTTGAAGAAAGTAATTACCAATAATAATTATTTCGTTGTCTAATGTTGACAATTAAGGATTACCATCGTAACCACAGAATGAATTAGTTAAATAATTGATGATTTCACATAGAATGGTTAGCGGAATGACTGCTACTGTACGAAATTCAAAATTGAATATATCGAAAACGAATGCATTAAATGAGAAAAAAATTAATACGCTGAATTCAAGACAAAAAGGCCTTTCAAATGAGTTATCACTCACCCTATCTTTCCTATTCAAAATTTAAGGGTTGGTGTTCTAACACTAAGGGTTGAAGCGAGAGAGTTGTGAATTTGACTTCAAAAGTTTTCTCCCTCGAAACAAAAATCGACGTGTTTGAGCTTTTTTTCGAAATGAATTCATTTCGCCCGTTATCTCGTCTCTTCGTTTTAAAAAGCCCACCCTGTATAATGACCAATCATGTAATTGGTTGAAGTGTTCTTCTGGACGATACAAGCGTTGAAGTGACAATGTCCTATAAATATCTAGTATATGAGGTGCGCATTTCCCGCTATAATCAAACTTGCGAACTCAGCAGAAGGATAGATCTAGCCTGGGACGCATTTGGAAAACTGAGATAAATTTTCAAATCAGCACTACCAACATGCTTGAAACAAAATGTTTTCGATCAATGTGTCTTGTCAGTGCTAACCTACGGTGCAGAAACACTAACCCTCACAAAAAATACTGTGCGGAAAATCCGAATAACAAAGTTGGACTATCTTTGAGGGACAGGATATCAAACTGGGAAATACGCAGAAGAACAAAAGTGACAGACAGAGTAGGGAGGATAGTTACACTGAAGTGGAACTGGACGGGGCATGTTGCTAGAACAAGTGACGACAGGTGGCCAAGAAATGTTCTGAAAAGAAGACGAAGACAAGATTCAAATTGAAATAGAGGCCGCCCTCCAACCAGATGGCATGATGATTTGAGGCGCATCCATTCCAACTGGATGCGAACTGCACAGAATAGAGAACTGGAAAAAAACTCAAGGAGGCGTATGTGCTGCAGTGGACTTTGAGTGCTGCATAATAATGATGATGATGAAAAGGGCCCTCTAAATAATAACGAAATAAAGAAATAATGTTGAGCGCACTCAATATCTGGGTTTCGGTTTCCTATATCTTGCTACAATAATATTTACCTATACTAGTTTCCACTTCGCAATGAACTGACGTCATTAACGGCGGATATGTCATGTTACAGTAACCACCTTGGAATACGCACAAAAGCGGGCAATTTCAGTTGGCTAAAGTTGCCGGTGCTCTAGCTACGTTGCCGATGCATTAGCAATTTATTTCAATCGTGACTGATATTTTATTATTTTCTCCTAATCAGTTCTTTTCTGAACTACCACGTTCATATTGAAAAGTTACGTTCGATTCCTATTAAAACTAGCTCAAATATTATCAAATCAGGCTAAAAATTTGTGAAGCTTTGTTATTGAATTATTTTGAAGAAACGAAACTTACTTACTTACAGTAAGTTGCTGCTGCCTTGAGAATAAGATAATGGATTGTTCTTAATTTTGCTTGTACGGTAAAAGGTGATGAAGAACTCACTCAGACCATAAGAAATAAAACATACAAAACTAGGTGTTGATATCGATGATAACGATAATGATATATGGAAGAAAGCACTGGGAAATATAACCCCCAAATATGGGTCAACTTGGAAGAATAAATCAAACTTTAGTAGAACCAGATAATACTATTTGGTGGGCAAAATATACCACCAGTGATTTGGAAATATGAAAGGGGTGAAAATGAAAGTTTATATTTACTGATTCGGAAAGAGTTATGCGAAAGTTATAAAACAAAAAATAACACCATATAACTATGTTTTTTTAGTTCCCTGAATTGTTGTCAGTATGATGTAGTTCTCATGCTTGAAATTACCATTTGCATCTTTTTTTCTCTGTATGCATAATACTTATATTCCATCACAGAAAAGTGTTTGATTTTTATTTCCTATAATTTGCTTATTCCCATGTTTTTATAAAAAGATAATGAAAGTTCTATGTTTTAATAATAATGTTTATCGACTCGATTGGAAATTATAACAGAATAAATGAATTGGATAACAAATCTAGTTTAGCCTCCTAGAGTAAAAGTTGTTGATCAGTTAATTGAGAATTTACCAAGGACAGCATTAAGCCGCGTACACATCTGAGCAAAACAGCCGAATGAGCACATCGCGCCGAATGAGCATTCAGATGTGGACGGAAAAAACACACCGCACCGAACGCGTTCATGTTGCGCGGAGCCGAGCCGCAATTTGTCGATCCATCAAAGAAAATTCGTGCTCAGTGTGGACGGGTTTAGTTGACATCTTTTCCTCGAACCGAACGCGCACATTGAAATATGAATGTCTCGCAAGAAACGTGTTTGAATTTAATAAAATAGTATGAAAACCGCCCAATTTTGTCGCCCTCACTTTGAAAGTCGTGCAATAAAAAAGTGCTGTTGAGGCAGCGGTCTCGACTTCTTCGTAGATATGATTGTGAAGACCATCTAGTACGCCGTCGTCCCTTCTTCTTTATCAACTCGTACAGAATTATGAAAGAGACACTAATACAACCCAAGTTTTCCATCCTTAGAACGTATACTCCATTCACATTTATTCTTGTAACTAGAACGGAGTGAGGTTGGCACTCATGAAATGTCGTTAATGTCATAACGCCGTTGCCACAACTAATATCAATTTTTATTACGAAAAAGCCGAACGTGATTGAAAAGAGAGACGGGTTTCAGGAAGTGCTATTTAGAATTCAGGTCCGCTGAACCCTGTTATACCCTGATATTCTAAAATCCACAATACGACAGACGATAGCGAACATATTCAATGTAAGTGAATTTATCTAATGTTTCATCTGAATCTAAACGACTTATATTTCAGCTGAATATATCCACAATCAGAAAGATTGTGAATGAAGAGGATGTCAAAGAATTTCCTTCTATTGGGAGACCCAAAAACGTGGTGGCATTTGAGAATTTCATGTTTGAGTAAATTTTTTTTTTTTTCATTTCTCATTCATTTATTTATTTTGGAAAAGTAACATATAATATACAGAGTAATATATTTGTAAGAAAAGACTGTCAATTAAACCTACGGTTTGTGCCTGACAGTCTGAGGAAATAGTAAAAAAATTCAATTCAAATAAATTAGACATGAGCTCCTAAATTTTTCGACAAGTATTAAATTCATTCATTTTCCCTTTATTTAAATTTTTTTTCCCTTTTTGTTGTGACCATTTTTAACCCAATTCTAATTATTTTCCAACAGAGAGTGACCGAAAGATGAGCCATCCTAAATTGAAAAAATAAAACTTCTTATACTTTTTATAAAGTATTTGAGGCTATTTGCTTACCTCGAATCCTCCGATATTGTGTTGTACAAACGTATACCAATACAATGAGCATGCATCTGCGCGAAAGTTCTCCGTGATCTCGGGATCTGCAGCTGTCCCCTGTCTCCCACGTATCATCCATAAATAAAATGACCGTGTCATCAGCATAGGCAATGATTCTGAAATTTGAATTCTGTTGAACATTTAGCAGCTCAATTAGATAGATATTAAACAGTAACGGCCCCAAAAGCGTACCCTGGGGAACGCCATAATCAATCAATTTCTCACTAATACTCACTCCATTTATCACTACAAATTGAGTTCGATCCTCAAGATAAGATTCGAAAAGAGCAGCAACTTTTTCCCTTACCCCATAGTTCTCTAACTTCTCCAACAAAATTTTATGGGAAACTGTGTCGAATGCCTTCTTCAGGTCTAAGAACACACCAATCACCTTTTTGCCTTTATCAATAGCCTCATACTATATATGTTTTAGTTACCTCAAATATGGCATCACTAGTACTTCGTGCAGCTCTGAAAACGTACTGGTTATCTGCTAGTATATTATATTTGTTCATGAAATCAGTAAGCCTAGTTTTGAGGCATTTCTCAAAAATTTTCGCTATATTGCTTATAATGGCTATAGGGCGGTAGTTTCCGATATCAGTCCTACAACCAGATTTATAAATTGGTGAGATCATACTTCTTTTGAATAATGTGGGGAATTTACCCCTTTGCATTGACAGATTGAGAACATATTCAAGCGGCCTCGAAATTTCTGAAGCGATTTGTTTTAGAGTATTTGCCCGCACTAAGTCCGGCCCTGGAGCTGTATTATTTTTTAGCATAACAATTTGATTGATTATCGCTTGTTCTGTTATTGGCGATAGAAACATTGAATCCTTTATCTTGGGGGTCCTGATCTCTCGTGATAACTCGGGAGTTTGGGTCTTTATTTTCTCAGCCATTTCTTTACCGATATTGCAGAAATAAGAATTCATCTGATTCGCAATTTTATGGTTGTCAGTAATTTCACTCTCCTTCCATTTAATTTTCGTTATTTTTCCACGCTCTTAAATCTTTCTGCCAGTTACTTCATTCACCACCTTCCATACCTTTCCCAGATTCCCAAAGCTTTCATCTATTTTATTTCTATAGTAATAATGGATTTTAGCATTTCTTATTAAATTATTTAAAATAGGTATTTCTGTATTTTCGGAGATTTTCTTTGATTTCTAGATCCTTCGAATTTTTTTTTAAACTCAAGGTATAGTCTCTCACGTTTTCGTTCGGAAACCAAAAGACCCGGTGACATCCATGGTTTGAGCGATTTATACTTTCTTTTAATCGATATGTTCTGTGTAATAGTTGACTCATTCATATATCTCTCTAAAGAATTCAGTAAAATTCCCGTAGCATGATCAACTGCTTCGGTTCTAAAAAGTTCTTCCCAATTATGATTTTTGAGACTGGAGCGAATTTTTCATGATCAACTTTCGCCAACTTCATCTGCTCTGCCTCATCATCTTTTATAACTTCAGAATCATCCAGAAAGATTTTCAAGAATACGGGGGAATGGTCAGTGATGTGATATTCAAGTACCTTGAAATCAATTCGGCTAAAATTGGTCCTCAACAAGAGATATAGAGGCTGGAGTACCCCAAGGATCAGTACTTGGGCCACTTCTGTACAACATATACATCCACGATATTCCGAAGAATCCAAGAATCATGGTAACGTTATATGCTGACGACACAGGCATAGCAACTCGACACCGCAACCCAGAAGTAATAGAACGAGTTCTACAAGAAACGATTGACGAAACAAATGACTGGTGCATAAAGTGGAAAATCAAGCTCAATGGACAAAAGAGCGAAGCAATATTACTACAGAAGAGAAGACTGCGACCCACAACGGAACTGGATGTTGAGGGCGAAAAAATCAACTGGAAAAATGAAGCCAAATATTTAGGAATAACGCTTGACAAAGGACTTACCTGGAAAAGTCATATCAAACAAGCAATCGACAAAACGAAAGCAGCGATGAATAGACTCTATCCTCTGATAGGAAGAAGGAGCCACATGTCGAAAGAGACAAAATTGAAGATAATCAAAGCCGTTGCTAGGCCTCAACTGACTTATGGATCAGTTGCCTGGGGTTTCGCGGCAAAGAGCCATATCGAAAGAATTCAGGCCACTGAAAACAAGCTGCTACGATGTGCCTTGGTTTGTCAGGAATAGACAGATTTATAAGGACTTGAAATGGGAAACCATAACGGAATTCATGAACAGAAAAGCAGAGAAATTATTCAAAACAGCGAAAAACCATCCGAATCAAGAACTCAGGAGACTAGTGGACTACGACCCAGAGGAAGACAAAAGGAGAATGCGAATTTACCGAAGGAGACCAAGAGATCAATTAAGAAGAGATTAAAATAAGAACAGAAACTTATTGAAAAATTCAATAAAGTGTTGATCCAATAGAGGATAAACACATAAATCCCAGCACAATAGTGTGGATGAACGGTTTATAGGCAAATGCCCGGAACCAAAATTCAAGAAGCAGTTGAGGGTTTTTAATAGGTCTCGAGCTCAGGAGAGTGAGAAACCCCACACTGTTCCCCCTCAGGAGAGGGTGGTTCGTCTGTATTGCAGATTTTCCCCCTGCTACACCAAAAAAAAAAGGTCTGGTTTGTCTTCATAAAGATGTGATCAAGACATGAGCGCCCTCTAGTGGGAAGATCATGGTAGATAGTGAAATTATATTGATGCATAATATTTAAATATTGATTTGTATTTGGACATTGTAGATCTAAAATATTAAAATTCATATCACCCGTAAAAATAGTGGTATTTTTCTCAGTTACATGCTCTCCCAGAATCATATTACTGTGGAAAACAGTTCAAATAACATTGAAAGTGAACCTCATTATATTTCTCCCATGTTTATATACATTTTTTTCCACTGAGTCCTATAAATGTAATTTCCCATCATATTTCTGTTTTGACCTGATAACATTGTTCGAGGTCACCATATCTTGAAACGATATCGGTCGAAACGTCGAAGTAGGTAAATTCGTTAAAACGAATGAAAGTGTTTCAATTCCTACACAAAGTATTCCAAAAATGAAAACCTCAAATATAATTTATATTTAAAAATTAAAACTATCATCCATCATTACATTATTGTCGCATGAATCTAAGCCACAATACCACGAAACTAACCAAACAACATTTGTGTCCTGATATCGAAACATATGGCTTCGATGGGGCCTTATAACCTAATTACTTGACATTTCATTAGCGTGTCCACTTGAATCTATTCTCATACACGCACGAAAATGATTTTATTGTTCCTTTCACCCTATTTCAATCGAAAAAAAAGGAAACGGATTACTATCCGTGATTTGCCGGATGGCATATTGTGAAATTGGTAGTTTTGACTGAAAAAAACCGAGGCCTATGCCCTGAATAAATTATGTGAAATTGATTGAATTAATGCTCGAAAATGAGATCCGAGGTGCATGCGGTGGAACGTTGTGTTTGCAGCAATATGCTAGTTAGTCATGGCATTATGAAGTTCAATGGACGAGTTTGCCGGCCTTGTAAATATTCGACTAGACGGTTCCCATTTTTTTTTTATTTATATTTGAGGGGTTCAAAGCTGAAGTGGACCAAGTCCATGCAGCCTAGTTTTGAGATGAATGACTTAGAAGTTGTTTATCACCAATTAATTAAAAAGTGACTTCTTTAAATTTTAAAAGGTAGAGAAGTAAGCATATGCTTATATTCTTTGAGATTGCTATGGTAACCACATGACTCAGAAAAATTCTCATCATTTGATTGAATGTCCTCACAAATATTCCTTATATATATATATATATATATATATATAATATATTATTATAAGATTATAATAATGGACCTCATATTTGAGAAAGATGCGAATTTCAGACTGGTTTTAGGAGTTGAGGAAGGATTGTTGATTCATGACATATCATCATCACAAAGCCACTAGCTTCCACTACTGGACATAGGTCTCCCTAAATATCTGCTATCTTTCACGTTCTTTCGCACATCCATCTAGTTCATCACAATTCTTATGATATTATCCAACCAACTAGTGGGTGGACGACATCTCCTGCGATATGCTATATGTCTGGGCCTCCATTCAATCATTCCTCCTGGTGTACCTGTTATTTTTACTCCTCTCTAGATGTCCGGCCCAGTTTCACTTGACAAATATTTGGTCATTTGGTAAAATATGTTACAAAATAAAGAAAACAAACTTCATTGGAAAATAGCTGCATATTCAGGATCCACACAATATTTATCATTGTCAGAAGAATAAAATACATACGAATAATTTTCGTCATAAAACGACGCTGATGCATGAGAAGAATACGGGGATTGAAGATGAATTTCAGTACATAAACAATGAACATTCTTTGCTCAAACCGCACTGAGAAAAATCTTGAGATTACAATGTGAAATTACCCATATATTAGCTGGAAAGGTTGAGTTACATAGTTGGTTTATTTTTTTCACAACTAATATCTGGATGTTTCTACAAGGATGTTGCGAAATTTCATGAAAAATGTGAAACTAATATGTATATTTCCAGAGAACATGAAATTTTCAGGAAATATATGTTGATACCGTGTGATATTACCTGGGTTGTAATATTTACCTGAAAACAATTGCACTGCGATATCACAATAAATTTGTGAATCTCAACGTGAAAAAAATATTTCATATCATTATTGTGATTTAAATTAATTTTTTTGAATCACAATGATTTTGTGCATTATCACATGAAAATGTGATTTCATAACGTTATTGTGATTTGACAATTTTTCTTGTGAATTTGCGTGTGGTGTGGTGTTGAACAAGTACAATGCAGAACTCCTTTAATTTTAAAATTCCCTCACAATGTGTTATTTATGTAGTTGTGAAATTACCACGAAAAAAAATTAATTTTACAACAAAATATAGCGGTAACAATGATTTAATTACGATATCAGTGTTATTCTACAGAGACATTGTGATTTCGTATAGCCCCTCCATTAATTCACAACAATCAAGAAAGTTTTATATATGATTTATTCCTCGTTTTCGAAGCTTAAGCGTGATACAGGGTGTTTTCAGCACTATGGTGTGGTGAGTTACTGAGTTGTGTGTATGACCTTTGGAATAACGGATTCTGGTCGCATCTTAATATTTCTTGGTGCTGAATCCAAATATGTTGAAGAATTCCGAAAAAAAAATTCAAAATGGCGAAAAACTTGCAAAGTAGGCTAAATTTCATTTTATATTTATATCTATATTATTTCTATTATATATTTCGATCTACTTACAACTAGCATTCGCCAGAAAATAACAAGTATGTCCATGACGACTGCAGGCGGATGTCATACCCAAACATTGGATTTAAGAAATCAAAATGATGATAAAAGCCGAATATATCATTCCATGAAGTATCCTTTTTTAAAATGTGTTAAACACGAGAACTTCGAGAATACGATGAGAATTCATACTAATTCATAGCTTGAACATAATATTACAATCAAAGATTCTGGGGTGGAAAGATGGGAAACGAGGCGACTAAAGCGATTTGAGCGCCATCTGTGTGTCAAGCGTTATTTTTAAATATTTGGCTTAATTTTTCCAGTCGATTTCTTCGCCATCAACTTCTAGATTCGTTGTGGGTCGCAGTCTTCTCTTCTGCAGTAATATTGCTTGGCTCTTTTGTCCATTGAGCTTGATTTTCCACTTTATGCACCAGTCATTGGTTTCGTCAATCGTTTCTTGTAGAACTCGTTCTATTACTTCTGGGTCGCATACCTGGGAAAACACGCTCAGTGCGGTAATTCGTTATTTCAGCTTTATCGCCATTCTTGAATACAAGAATGATTATAAACTTCTTCAAGACATTCGGAAATTTCACTTATGTGACGAAAACATTGATCAGATCACTCTTCACTTGATAAATTGCCTTCAGTACTTGGGTGGATATAGAGTCGGCACCAATGCTGTTTTTTTTATTCTTCAGAGCGTTGAAGGTTTCTTCAACCTCAACTTCAGTTACAGGAATGAAGGAAAAATTGCTGTAAACCATTGGTGTCACCATGCAAGACAGGCAAATCATCACCATAGGAAGATTTAAGTTTAGAACCTGTTATAGTGAAAAATTTCCTGCGAAGGTGTGCAAATCGTTAACAATATCCCGAACTGTTTTGTTTCTATTCGAGGAACGGTCGTTAACTGTGCTATAGAACCTGCACTTAGCTGCTTTTATTAACACATTACGTTGACGTTTAGCTACCTTGTATTTTTCGTATATGAAGAGCCAATCTTCTAATGAAGCCCATGGACAGGTTTTGATTACTTTGTACTATCTCCGGTGTAATCCACTTCCGTACCGATCGGGCTTGACATGTGTCAACATCAACATTAGCATAGATTTAGCAAAATCATGACCAGACAGGCTCACGAAATCGCCAACATTATGCCAGCTTAACTTTCTGAACGAGCGTACTCCTGAACATTGCTGGTGTCGAAAATCCATTTCAATTGAAATGACCTCATTATGACTTATATGGAGCTCAAAAACAACAACTTCATAGTCCCGTGGATCAGCATTGGTAAGTATATAATCTATTTTCGAAACACTAGAGTGGCCATTAACGTTTGTGAACACTCGAGTGGAACACCGCGACGTAACCTTCAAGCAATCAAGTAAATCAATAATTTTAGGTTTTACAACCAGTCTTCCAAAAATCTATGTTTAAGTCTTCACAGAGGAAAATAAAATCCACACTTTCCAAACATGACTGCAACGTACAAAATCCTGTCAATAAATACTTCAACGTTGCCAGCTCACGGCCTATAAACGCTGATAATAATGCCTAGACGAGTGCCCCGATTCGAAATCACGACACCACAGATTTCGATGTGTATTTCATCATAAAACTTCGAAAACGTCAATTTTTTCACCTTCAAACTTTGTCGTGTATACAAAACATGCCACCGTGTTGAGAAGCGGTAGAATCAATCTGCCGAACATCATTCATTGATGTATCCCGTTACCGGGGATAAATCTACAAAAAGACAAAAAAAAATTTAAAGGTGCGAACCGACTTGTAATTTCTTAGGGCTAGTTGCGACTATGTGCCCTCCTGTGACTGAAGATATCCAATCGTGACCTGCAGATCCTTCCACACTCGGAGCATGGATAGTCACCAACCAGATCTGGCCGCCGCTGAATCCTTCCCGAGTCTCCATTATGACTGTGTAACAAAGACCTCCACTGTGACCTGTCCAACGCTAGTTGTTCCCAGTTATGATTGGCATTGACTGATTTTAGGGATTTTAGTAAGCTATGTTTAAATCTCGACTTCGTTAGTTAATAGATTTCAATATCGGGAAAAGAAGTCAATAATGGGTTTTTCTTTGTGTTATTCTTTATTGAAGTTTTCCTAGCTGACGTTCACAATTCTGAACGTCTTCAGGGACTAAAAAACATATAAAACACCAAATTCAATTAACATCGTACCTTATGTTATCATATGATACTCACACTCAATGCGAATTTTTGAAAAAAGGACGGTACAATCATCTGAACATAAACTTCATCGCAGAAGTTCGACCAGAACAATTATAATTCATACTTTACAAATCACATTACAATGAAACAGAAACATAAAAATCATCAAACTCCAAAAACTGTCAGAATCATAATCTCAAATCAGGTTAGGAAACTCGACGTTGTCGATCCCACTCGTCTCTATGATCCCCTCAGAGATTCACTGATCTTATTCCTTCTCAGCTAGGTTCGATGTTCTTGTCATATAATATTAAGGTTACCCGTTCTTCGCAATCTAATCATCTCCAAGATATTACAGTACACATATTGATTTCATCAGATTCCAAGAAAAGCCTCTTGTTATGGTTATCAACCTTCCGTAAAATATTGACGTCATTTAAATTCATGACATGACCCGTATCTACTGTATGTCTCGCCAATCCTGTGGTTGACCTCATTAGTCTTGTGTCTCTTTTATGTTCTTTTAACCTCATGTTTAGTCTTCTACCCGTCTGACCAATATAAGCCCTATCACATGTGCTACAATTAACCCGATAAACAACATTAGTAGTGTTATATGGTTCTTCTTTATCCTTTAGGTGTGTAAGGACACACTTTTTTTTAACTTATTCGGGATTGTCCTGACGAATCTCAACTCATTTCTTCCTTTGAACAATGATATGATCTTTGACGTTATTTGATCATAATGTGGCAATTTATAATATTTGTAATCTTGTGTATCTGCCTCCAATATCACATTTGAACTATCTGTGTTATTTACTATATCATTAACAACAGGTGGGCTGTTATAAAATATTCTATTTATCAACCTAATTGAAAATGAGTTCTGTAATAATAGGGTTTTAAGTCTCTGTAATAAGCCCTCATATTTAGATCTATCGCATATACCATGTAATCTATTTTTCATACCTGTGATGAGATTTATCTTATGCTTTAGTTCATGACTGGAGTAATAGTTGAGATACCGGCCAGACGCCATTGGTTTGGTATACCAATCTGTAACAATGGTTTGATAGTTTCTCACCAGCAACACATCCAAGAAAGGTATTTTGCCTTCTACTTCTACTTCAGTTGTGAATGAAATATTAATGTCAAATTCATTGAAGACATCCACCACTTCTTCGATCCTATCCTACGGCATTAGGCAAAATAAATCATCCAAGAACTTTTTTACCTGCAGCAAAAGAAATGTTAATCTAGGGATACTCTCATCCAATAGGTCATCCATCACGAATTGTGAAAGGATCGGAGACACCTGAGAACCCATGGGTGTGCCTTTTAGTTGTTTGTAGAAGCAATCATTAAATCTGCAGTATGTTGTTTGGTAAACCATATCCAGCAACCCTAAGAAGTGCTTTTGATCCATAGGGCAGTTTGGTTGTATTTCCTCCCAGTGTTTTATTATTGACCCATTAGATGCTTCCAAGGTGATATTAGTGAATAAAGAAACTGCATCCAGGCTCACCATCACATATCCATGTGGGATCACCAGTCCATTCATCGTGCTACTAAATTCAAATGAATTGTCAATAAACAGCATTTCTTTAATATTAGAAAATTCTCTATCTTATGAATATGTTTTAATTTTCCTAGCTTCAACATTTGAAACAGGTTATGGCTTGAAAGGCAAAAGTGCGCACAGTTGCTCCGAATGACTCTATATTTGTGAATTTGGATATTTTCAATACCAAATCAAATTCTTTAATGTCTCTTCTATGTATAGAATTTTTGATTTGATGAATTTTTCATATTATTTATTTACAAGAATTTTTTGTTTGTTTTCAGGACAATCAACATGAAGAGATATTTCCATATTCGAAGTTCAAGGTAAATATGTGAAATACTTATATAGAATTACGTCTTATTCGAAATCATTCCCTTCACATAAAATTGAATTTCAATATGTAGTTATTCTCACCAGTTTGAAATTTAATCATGATTATGTTGAAAAACTTTTCATTTTAACTATTCATATGGAACTCCATACTCACGTCGTGACTTTTCAGACACATCATGATGTCTCGAATGTACCTGATTGAACGCTTTATCATTATAATATATCGGAAAAACTGAAAGCATATAAGCGTATCCTTAGTATGTCTTTTTCAATAGACATATTAAATTTTTCTTACGTGCTAATGGCAACGCTGCATAAATTAAGTCATACACTTTCAAGGCGCGTACTCTTCTAAATATTTTGTTGAACCTTTTAGGGGAATCTCAAATTAGAATTAGAGTAGATACTTGATTATACAAAAATCAGTGATCGGGAAGAAGGGCCGAGATCGAAGGGCAAACTACGAGGGTTGTAGGCCCGAACCTGGACGAAGGACTAAATGGGCCGTAGGCTGGAGACTGGTCGAAGGGCGCAAAGCGAGGGCAGTAGGCCCGAGCCCAGTTTGAGGGCGAACAAAAAAGTCAATAAACGAATCAGTCCCTAAAGGTGGATGTACCCAAAAAGTCAATCTACCAAAAAGGTAAACTGAGGGCCTACTAGTCGGGCAATACTAATTTCATGAGCACCGAAGGGGAGAGGAAAAAGTGGAAAATCAGTTGATTTTGAAGGTTGAGAAATCGCCATCTCTTAGCGAATCGCTGCCTGTGTAGATCCTCGAAAAATGCCGAAAGACGAATAACCAGAGCATAAGCAGCGAATACCAGGGAAGCAGATCAAAAATAAAAAAGGAAAGCTTCAAAAATTCGAGATTTTTGCAACGCGATTGTGTGCAAATGCAGGCCGGTCTGACTTCTTTTTTTAAATTCTCGATAACTTGCGTCTTTTTCTTTTTAAAATCAACCTGAAAACGGCTGGTAATGGCAAGGAAAACATTCTCCATATCCCGGAGCATTGCATATTATATTATATATTATCCTGATTCTCCGTATAGGTACCGAAGTACCCCTTGAAGTACATCCAAGCCACAGACGCATGATCTATAATCTATAACCTACCGGGTTCCAAATATCGAGACAATTTCTCAATTTTCAGAAATTCGAGACCATTTCGTTCTGATCCCTAACGTCAATAAGATTCATTGTCGCAAATCAACCAGAGGAATCAGCTGAACTTGACTTTACGATGTCAGCCGCTAACCCTGATTTGAACTTGAAGTTTTTTTTACACCTGAAATTACAAAAATATCAACTTTGAATCTTTCATATTTTCACTGCCCAATATTTTCACCCATGCCAGTTCGATGCAAGAAACTCAACATGAGTATATTTCAAAAATGACTAAAGTGGGAGAATTTGTAAAAACGATAAACAGTATTTAGAAATATTTAATTTGACGGACCTGAATCGTGAAATGAAACCGAGTTGATCTAGCAAAACTAGCAAGTTATATGGTGATCAACTATACCTAGGCTCAAATTCCTATTGTTTCACAGATTTTTTTCTTGCTAGAAACCTAGGATATAATGTTAAGGTTGAATTGACCTAATATGCGAAGAAGGAGGCAGAAACGAATCATTTAAAGAAAGTATTGAAAGTAAGTAGTTTATGCACGCTCGGGTAGAAGTTTCCAGGTATCTGTGATTGTCTTGAGAGCAATTAGTTATTGGTCCTACTTTATGAAAACTCATTCGATCTCAATGGGTTAGATATTGTGATACTTATTTAAATTTAATCAATTATTACGATTTTCACAAAAATGAGCTTTTAAACCACCACACGTGATTTGCTATCACAAAAGAATCTTCAGGTGGGTGACAATACTTTCAGGTGTTTACATTACCCACCTCCACATATCGTCTTCAACAATATTAAACGCTAGAAAAGTTGTTTTCTATATTTTCATCTTTCAATAATATCATATGCCTCTTGACTGCCCAATTTTGCATTTCTGCTTCGTTTCGTTAGATATTTGTCGGGCAGTTCGCAGAAATAAAGCACATGTTGATATTGCTGCACAAAATATCGATATCGTACAATTGTATTCTTTCAAACTCCGATGAAATGATATGTGAAATCTATTCTTATTCTATTGAGCACTCGAATATGGGGCAAAAGTCATTCTTTCACTGATATAACTGGCAAAGTAGGTACACTCTCTGCAGTCACAACTTTCCACACAAATGAAGAGTCAAACATTGCTCACTGCCTTTGCTACCAAAAAATACAAAACTTATGTATCTTATGAATAGTTTACAAACCTCAGCTTAGCTTGAAGGTTACGAGCACATCATCTTGATAAAGTACTGTGATTCTCTGCGTGTCCTGATCCTTGTTTCCCCTTGTTTCCTGATATGGATCGCCCATATCAGATGTCATTTCTAGAGTTTTCGTCATTCACCATTGAGAAGAATACCTTCTTCTGTTTGTCTTCAATTGAAAAATTTCTTTTTAAAAAAAGGTCCGGCCTTTCTTCGAATGCTTTTTACCCAGGTTTGCTTTTACTTCTTTCAGAAATTCCTTTTTTTATATTCCAACATTCTCCGAAATAGCAATAATAAACAGTTGTTTATACAAGTGGTTGGAAAAGGCAATATTTTTCGTAATGATAGTATTTCTTCGAAGCGAATTGGGAATTGCGAAACGTGTTTCACAATATATTTCTTATTTTCAATATGATGAGACTATGTGACTATTTCAATTAAGAAAAAAAGTATAGTCCAGTGAATAGAAAATATTTATTTTCACTTCTTTGCTATTGAAGCAAGTATTGTTTCATCAACGAAATATATAACTTTTCGTGACTAGTCACGAAAAGTTGAACATTTGAAAACGTCAATGAGTTTCAAAAAATGTCACTTTATGTGTCAAAAAAAAAATTATATGCATAATGACATTTTCCGTTTCCATTGTTATATTGCTATTGATGGTTTATTCTGTTGAAACTGAAAATTCTGCGAAGTGATATTTCGAAAAATATAAAATAATTTCGAATACACACCTTCAGGAAACCTCGGTATTTTATGTCTATGTATTTTACTCCATAACCACTGCCCATAGATTGTTGCTCAACTGGATGTGAAAAAACAGATAACATATTCATGACTAATCCTTATAATGACTGGAAAATTGATTTGTGATGTGTACCCACAAAATATGGAGGGTTGCATAATGAAGTCACTCAAGTGTAACAGGGAAGAGCATATGGTCACCACGATACGATGAGCATCTGATGATAATTCCCAGATTCCTATCAGCCCCTCTACAACATCACCCTACTCCCTACTCACTAATAGAATGATACACCTGTATATGGAACGGCAATCCCCTACCCTTGTAGTGTACGAAATACCATATCCCTTCATGAAGGGTGATTTTTAGTAAGCATATAATTACTGATTATATGAAGAGGAACGAAGGTGTTAACTATAATTGTATTGTGACAAATATTAATTTACCCCGACAATTTGCCTCAGAAGATGTTCCATTCATAAATTTCCAGCCTGATGAAAAATGCATGAACTCAACAACAACACAACTCGTGGATATGGGCGATTAAAACTAGTAAAAAGATAATTATGTGAGACAAGTTGATGTGAGTGCATATTTGGAATAAGAGCGTCCTCATTAATTTTATATATCTTCATGCCAACATTTGGCTTTGAATATGAATATCAAAATTCTTTTTGATATCGTTAAACTACGAGAGTAGATTAGTAAAACCATTGAGTATTAAACCCACCTGGGTTACTCAATGGTAAAACTGAGGTTCAAAAGCCGTTAAATTATTTTTGTTGACAACCCGCAAAGCAGTAAATTTGCAACAGTATAATACGGTGAGTTTTATATTTATCTTTAATTGTTTGTCATAGTTACCTATAATTCCCGGCCACAGTTCTGAGTCTTGACATCTGCCCACTCTGGCGTTGAAGTCTCCAAGGAGAATAATTCGTTCCCGTTTTGGGATTTACTCAATGTAGCAACGAGTGTTTCGTAGAAGGTGTCCTTTAAGTTGTCAGAGGAGTTCAGAGTGGGTGCGTATACTGCAATGATGTTCACAAACGTGTTATTCGCTGCAGGAAAGCGTAGGGTCATCAAACGTTCTGAGATGCCAACTGGTTTTTCGGTTAGTTTGGCACAGGAGGGCACACAGTCGCAATTAGCCCCAAGAAATTATAAGTCTGCTCTTTTTTCTGTCTTTTTGTAGATTAATTCCCGGTAACGGGATACAGCAATGAATGAATGAATGATGAATGAATGAAGTTCGTGTCCATGTTCATAAATAAACAAAATAAAAATCTCAGAGAAGTAGACAGATTCATTCTCGAATTGAAAATTATAATATTGCCGACGTTCCGGAACGTTTCCTTTTTCGAGACTGAAATAAAGATTTCTAAGGTAATGATGACAAATGTGTTATGTTCTATGCAGATTAATAACCTCGTTATATAAATTTTGAAAAATTTTGAAAACAATAATACATTGAAATTAGACACAAAATTAGGGGTTTCCGAACAGAGGAAATATGCAATATGGTGTTATCACTCTTATCATCAACAATACAGCGGCTATCAGTGATAATGAAATCGACAGGTAGGTACCGATGTCATTTGACAGAGTAAACCTGATGTTTTGATTTTTACACTGAGTAAACATTGTTGGTTTTAGTTTAATTCAACGTCCATGTGAACAAATTGATTATTTGTTGGCGGGAATCTGGACAAAAAAAATGTTCTTCTAAATTCTATTTATCATATCGCCGACGTTTCCGACGTACGGCTAAACTATTTTTTTTTCCAAGGCTGAAAAATTCACAAAAAACGAATGAAAAATTGATTCGAGTCGCCAAAGATAGCAGTACTGTTATGACTTTTCTTGTAAGAAATGTTTGATTCAAAGAACCACGTAATTATAACATGAATCATTTTTACTGAAACCAATCCAACCTTTGAACCTTTAAAAAGTATCATTGTCCCCTGCTTTGTCTCCGAGGTCTCTGCATTTAGACTTCGATGTGCCTATCTAGTAGGTTGTTCTTACAAATAAGAATGGCAATCTCAAAAGATTGCCACGACAAAATTTCGCGAGCAGCAAAAATGTAAACTCTCACTTGTGTAAAATAAAACTGTATTAGAAATTCTCCAAACATTACATAGCTCTCAATGAATTTTATAAAAATCGAAAAAATTAGGTATATGATATCAATGGAATATGGAACTTCTTTGAAATACGCTGTTTCCATTTAAATTCCACATCTACTCGGTACGTAAACAAAACACGCTCATCTGCAATCGAGCTACGAAGAAAGTGCCGCAGATGTCTTCTCTAGCGTCCGAGTGACCGACCGTTCGTTGAGTTCAGTCAGGTACGGCATGCCGAATCTACCTTGTAAACATATCGAAGGAACGCTAATATCAATGGGTCAAATTGCTTCAAAATTGAATAATTTTTGTTGGAATTTCATTCGGATAACAATTAAAATTAGATAGGCCTCTTATTTAATGTTTTTTCCGCCAATATCCGATAGTTTCAGTTTCACATAACAAATTTCAAGAGATCGCTGTTATTTAAAACGAATTTTAATCGTATTTGTTAATTTTTATGAACGTGAGTGCTGAATATATAATACTAATGATCCCGAAAATTTATTAAGAACTATTTTTAGAGTATTTTTATTTGTTATATATAATTTCTGTTCTTATTTTCATATTTGTTCCGAAATTATGTTTATTTTTCAAGTGGTATGCAGGACTAAAATAGTTATTTCTCAATCATTTTTTATTTTCCAGATAATCTTCAGAGATTATTGAAACAGAAACAAAACTTTTGGCGAAACTCCACAATGAAAAACTAACGCACCAGCTGCAGTACCATATGGTGGTGTGGAAACCTGCATAATACATATATAATAGAAAATATAAAAAAAAATATATATATATATTTTCTGATATAATCAAGTCTAACTATATGTGAATCTATTGAATAAAGAGTTTAAATATGAACCAATTATCAGTTTATTCCCTGAACATCAATAGATATACATATACATATATATATATATATATATATATATATATATATATATATATATATATATATATATATATATATATATATATATACATATATATCTCTGCCGACCACGATAAATATGCTCGAGCCGCCACTGGTGAGAACCGTGCTATCCCAGCACAGCATCCGAATGGTAATTGTAATTGACCTTAGATGTTAGTATTTTATGGCCAATTCTTGGTGAAGAATCTAGGCAACAGCATCATGTCTATTCTTGTACACCGTGCCCTCGTACTTCTGGAATCTCCCGGTAATGTGCTGAATGGTTTCATGTGCCGCACAGTCATAACGACAGCTATCGTCCGCCACTGAGGTATCCTTGACGATTTATTTCATATAGTTCCTTGTTGGAATCACTTGATCTTGTATGGCAATGATGAAACCCTGTGTCTCAGGAAACAACTTTACAGAAGTCAACCAGTAGTTCGACGAAGATATGTTGACATAATCATCGTTGACCTCGTTCGGTTGTCTCCCATGTAGGGGTTTGCCAATCAGTTTCTGCATTTTTCATTCTGCAGAGGGTTTGACGATTTCTATGTTATCTTGTTGCAACTCTAATGGGGTAATATTATGGCATGACAAACTGCTTGATGAAGTCTTGATGAAGCAGCCTTGTTCAGGAAATATTCTCGAAGTCCTTCAATTTCCTGGGACATACGGACGTTCTTTTCCTTGGAAAATCATGGCTCGTGGGGAAGTGGCGAACATCATGCCATAAAGTACGTCGTGGCAGTCGTCCATACACGTGATAGATTAGGATATGGTCCGTAGGTTAACCAAACGTACCAGGATCCCAGTCGGGTGGTCCGTAATCACTGAAAATCAATTTCCTGGTAAACCAGATCGGTGAACACATAACCGCTGTCAACCGATTTCCTGAACCTGGTTGACTTACGGACCATATCCTTAATTCAGATAATTCAACGCATGATAGTTCGTAGCGAATGATTTGAATTTAAATAGCGTGTGTGTATGGGCGAAAAACGTCAGGAAAAGTGTCATTTGGAAGGGCATGTAGGCATTTAGTAATTTTCAAAGGGATTTAAGACGACTGAATTCTCAACTTTATTCGATTCTTTACGGAATCAGCTCCCCAAAGATTGAATTTTGTCGAAACATGGTCTCGATTCACTTCGGGATAAACTGTACGATGCATCTTCTCTAATTCATCGTACCCTTTTTTTATCCCATAGGACCTTACTTCCATAAAGCTAGGTAAGATATATATCGTAGATTAACTTAATGAAATTCTCTGTTCAATTATTCAGCCTATGATTTATATATCTCGATAAATTCTTTAATGAATTCCTTTGTTGATTGACGGAAATCACCCATGTCTTGTAATCCAATTTTGTCCCAAAAATTCGCATTGAGAGGCGTAGATACCCAGCAATGGCGTGCGGACAAATGAGTGATAGCTTGGAACGGGGTTCGCCACACTCCAGATAATATCATCCCTTAAATCCCCTTCCGTTTGGTCGTGGCGCGTGCAGCCAGTTTTACACTCAAGTTCTATCATGCCGTAAGGCGTGTCATATTCAAAATCATCTCGAAAATAATGTCCTCTAATAGGGATGGTCTTGATATCTTTCAACTTCCAGTGTCTCCTTATTTGTTTGTATTTTGAAATATTTTCAGTATACCTAGAGGATTGCTATTATTTGGAATCGTTACATCGATGAATAGTGCTTTGTTCTCATCATTTTTCAACAATATAAGGTAAGGTCTATTGTGGATTATTTTCCGGTCTGTGAGAACCGTGCGATACCAGTAGAGCTTGTGATGATCATTTTCCAATGCAGCATCTGGTGGTAATTGATACACCATTATGTCTATTCTTGTACTCCGTGCCCGCGTACTTCTGGCATCTCCCGATGATGTGCTGGATGGTTTCCATGTTTTTTTTTTTTTTTTTTGGTGTAGCAGGGGGAAAAATCTGCAAACAGACGAACACACCCTCTCCTGAGGGGGAACAGTGTGGGGATTCTCACTCTCTGAGCTCGAGACCCACTAAAAACCCTTAACTGCTTCTTCATAGGTTCCGCGCATTTTGCCTATTAACCAGTTGACTCTTATGGTTTCTGGACTCTCACACGATCATAGTCGTGTTGATATTTGTATGCTGCCTATAGCTTTTATAGGTTAAGCTCTTCTTTGGTTACATTTGAATCCTTAACTGATCTCTGGGTCTTCGGTGGTAGGTTCTTGACCTTCTAGCTTCTTCCGTTGGATCGTAGTCGACTAATCTTCGTAGTTCCTCATTTGGATGTTGTTTGGCTTTGTCGAATATCCTTTCCGCCTTTCTCTTCATAAATTCTGTAACTGGTTCCCATTCCAAGTCCTTGTAGATTTGTTTGTTCCTAACAAACCAGGGAACGTCCATCGCCATTCTAAGGAGTTTATTCTCAGTGGCCTGTATTTTCTTGATGTGCGTCTTGGCTGCGAAGCCCCATGCCGCCGATCCATATGTGAGTTGTGGTCGCGCAATTGTTTTAATCATCGTCAACTTGATGTTCTTATTCATATGACTTCTTCTGCCTATGAGTGGATAAAGTTTACTCATTGCGGCTTTTGTTTTATCAACTGCACATTTGATGTGGTTTTTCCATGTAAGTCCTCTGTCAAGCGTCACTCCTAGGTATGTTGCTTCATTTTTCCATTCAACCTCTTCTCCATCAACTTCAAGGTTTTCTTCCATCCTCAATCTTCTCTTTTGCAGTAATATTGCTTGAGTCTTTCTTCCATTGATTTGTATTTTCCATTTGATGCACCATTTGAGTAATTCATCTATGGCTTCCTGCAGTCTTCGGTGTATGATCTCAGGGCGTCGATGTCTGAACGCTATTCCTGTGTCATCTGCGTACAAGGTGAGCATATTTATAGCATTCTTCGGGATATCATAGACGTATATTACGTAAAGCAGAGGTCCAAGTACCGATCCTTGAGGCACTCCCGCTTCCAATTGTCTGGTTTGAGAGGTTGCTCCATCTATTTTCACATAAAAGTTTCTATTCCTCAGATAGTTCCTTATAATCTTGCATAGCTTGGTCGAATATCCTGCTTTTTTCATCTTGTAGATTAGGCCTTCGTGCCATACTCTATCAAAAGCTCTCTCTATATCCATCAGAACTAATCCTGTGGCCTGTTTGGTCTGCATTCCTTCGGTGACGTATTCTATGAGCCGTAGTTATTGGAGTTCAGTCGAATGTTCTCGTCGAAATCCAAATTGTTCGGGTGGAATTATCTTCAACATTTCTGTTTCCTCATTCAGCCTTTTAGCGATAACCCTCTCGACGATTTTTCCTAGTGCTGATAGTAGGCTGATTGGTCTATAATTTTGAGGAAATTTCCGTTCCTTTCCAGGCTTGTTGAAAACTATCATTTCTGCAGTTTTCCATCTCTTTGGGTAGTATTCGGTCCTCATCACTCCGTTTGTTATATTCGTCAAGGCTGCTATTCCTTTTCTAGGCAATTTCTTCAACATATAATTCGTTATCCTTTCTTCTCCCGGCGCTTTCCTGTTTTTCAATTTCATTATGATCTCTTTGATTTCTGTTGGTGAAGCCGGTTTTGGAATGATTTCGGTTTCCGGTGGTTCCATCATCAGTTCTTCGTTTGCCTCCACTTCTTCTTCTAGATCTTCATTGTCATCATTATTTCTGTAATTTATTCTGGCTTCTCTCTCAATTGAGTCGGCCAGTGCTTCGGCTTTCTCAAGTCTGGTATATACCATTCCATTTGCTCCATGCAGCGGAGGTATAACTGTCCGTTCTCGTCGTAAGCGTTTTTGCATTTTCCAAGCCGAGTGATCTATTGTATTCAGTTCCCTTAATCTCTGGTGCCATCTGTTATTACGCAGTTCTGTTAAAGCATTTTTCAATATCTGGCTATGCTTATTCAGTTTCTTCTTGTCTTCTTCTCTTTTTGTTGTTCTGTAGATTTTTCTGAGTCTTCTGTTCTTTTTTATAAGTTCCTTTATATCCCTTGGCGTATCTCCGTGTGAATGTTTCGGAATTGGTTTCCTTATTCTCTTGGTGCTTTCTTCATAGGCTTCTTTTATTTGATTTTCCAATTTTTCAACTGCTTCATCTAATTCCTCCCGGGTGTTTATTTGGGAAATTTCCGTGATTTTCTCCTGAAGTAAATTCTTATATTTCTCCCAGTCTGTGCGATCCTTGGTTTGTGTCTCTTCTTCGTTTCTTGGGCCATGTCCTACTATGAATTCTATGGGATTGTGGTCTGAAGTTCCGTCTTCTATTGTATCAATGC
Organism: Coccinella septempunctata; assembly: GCF_907165205.1. NCBI lineage: Eukaryota > Metazoa > Arthropoda > Insecta > Coleoptera > Coccinellidae > Coccinella > Coccinella septempunctata. The sequence goes on from NC_058189.1 coordinate 23,200,500, forward strand.
TGATTTCTTCAGTGATGTCTTTCATCACGACAATGTCCAGTACATCGGGTAGTCCATTTACTCTTGGTATGTAGGTCGGTATATCAGGTCCTATTACAACTGCATTAAGTTTTTCAGCATAAATCTTCAGTCTTCTCCCGTTGGTATTTTCCACTCTACTATTCCATTCCTGCGATTTGCAGTTAAGATCACCAATTATGATTTTAGGGTGTCTTCCTTCTAGTAGCATTTTAAGATCCTCTTCCAGCATGTCCTTATCCGGTGATTTATAAGTTGAAATAATCTTCACTTGTCCTCGATTAGTATTCACAATAATCGATATTGCTTCTACTTCTTGTCCATTGAATATTTGGTCGAAATGGTGATCCATATTCCTTCTAGCCAGTATAGCAACGCCACCTGTGCTATTAGGTCTATCATTTCTGTAGATATCGTAATTGGGAAATGCTATCCGAACGTTGGGGTTAAGTCTCGTTTCTTGGAGAGCTATGACATCCGGTCTCTTCTCTTCAATCAGTTCTTCGAATTCTGATCTGCGGGCTCTCAATCCTTCGACGTTCCAAGAGACGATAATGAGATTGTTCTTTATCGTCGTGTCAGCCATTAAATATTCTTAATAATTTGCTGCATCTTCTTCTCAATCTCTTTCTCCAGATTCTGCATCATCGTGCTGAGGAGGTTTTTCGTGAACTTATCCAGTTCCTCAGTGATTCCAGAAATTCCGTTTCTGGTTTCGGCTTTTTTGACGGTTTTTGCCTTTTCCGTCTTTTTCTCTGGTTTCTTCGTCTCTTTGACTGCTTTGGTTGCAGTTTCCTGGGGTTTCTTCACTTCCGAAGAGTTTTGGGCTGGCTTCGGAGTATTTTGTGTTGGCCTCGAGCTGGTTTGGTTTGATCTTGGCGATCTCTTGGCCTTTTTTGTGACCAATTTAAATTCGCTACATCCCTTGTAGCTGGCTGGATGTCCTTGCTCTCCACAGAGAACACAAGAAGCATTTCGCTCCTCGTTCTCCCTGGTAAGCGTACACTCCTTGGAGCTGTGATTACCGGAGCATTTCACGCACCTCCATGGAAAAGTGCACTTACTTTGGGCATGTCCATATCGCTGACAGCGGTAACATTGTCCAGGCCCGGTCGTCCTTCTCTTAGGTTCAACAACACAGTTCATGTTGTAGAGCCTTCTCACCTCGAAGATACCCTTATTCTGGGTTTTAACTAGCAATAAGGGCATCGGCTTTTTTGTTTCATTTGAGGTCATCCTTATGACCTCAGCATCGACGATCCCTTGATCCTTGAGGTCGTCAAGGATCGTCGAGATATCTGCATCCAGCGGTAGGTATCTCACTACCGCGTAGATTTTTTTTTCTTCCTCCCGTTGAAGAGTGTAAAACACCCTATTTATTTTATGAAGGAAGTCCGTCATCCTTCTATGATCATCGGCGGTTTGTGGGACGATTCTTATACCGTCCTTTACTGTCGTCGCTCTTTGGTATTTAATACCGTTTCGCATTAACGCGTTGGAAATTGACGTCCATTCGGACGTACCTCTCAGGGTGACAGGGGGGATTTTTTCTATCCTCTCCTCCACTGGAGTGTTTTTCTGTTGAGCTGAGGCTGTACCCATCGTCGTGATGGGTGGAATTTTACCTTTTTTAGGTATCTCCGTTGCTTTTATTGCGGTCTCTTCGTCTGAAGATGCACTTTTTTTACGCGCGCGTTTTGTGGGTGGCGCGTTCTGGGTTTTTGCAACTTGAGTTGCAAAATTTTTCTTCTTTTCCGGTTCTGGAGCTACTTCCTGTTTGGAGGAATTTTTGGGGACTGCTACCGGCTTTGCAATTTCTGCAAATGTGGGAGATTTCTGTGCCGAAATGTGTTTTGCAATTTCCGCAAAACTAGGGGATTGAGGCGCTTTATTCTTATTAACTTCCTCTCTCAAGAGGCGTATCTCCCCGACCAACTGAGCTACGGTTTCAGTTAATTTATTTATTTGAGCCTTCAATTGCTCATTCTCTTCTTTGAGCCTTACAAGCTCCTCTGCTTCTTTATCGCTGAATTCTTCGGTGTCCGTAGCTTCCATGTAGGAGCTCTCATTGTCTGAGACCTCCGACATGGCATTTTGTCCGTATTGAACTATATAAGGTATTTCTGTGTAATAATGAATATTGGAAATACTCACTAAGATGTTACTTCTAAGCTATGTGGTTATATATTTATATATATTATATTTAGTTATATATTTTCTATACTATGAGAAAGATAAATCGACTCACCAGTGATATCCGTGGAACCAGCGATCTTGGGGGTGATCTGGACTCGACACTGAACACACTGAATTTGAACGAATTTCCGCTCTATAACACATACACTTATAGAACTTACAAAAAACTTCGGAAGTTTCGTAGACGGAATCAAAAATTCCGTAGCTTCGCTAGTGTACACTTTCACTTCGACTTTCTCTTTCACAACACGAAAGATGACGTATCGCACTGCTTCGCTAGTGTACACTTTCACTTCGACTTTCTCTTTTACAACACGAGAGATGACGTATCGCATTGGTATCATTCAACACATCTACCTGCTTCAACGTCTCGAGGTGAACTGTTGCAAAATGTTATGCTGAGAATCTGTTGAATGCAAAGCACAAACACAACGAAGATTACGGAATTTTACATACTCAATCCTTACAAATTTTCAAATCAATAACTGTCTAAATTATCGCCGCCGGACTTACCTACTCATATAACTACCAGATTGACATCGCATCAAGTTGAAACGCCTGAACCGATTTAATTCATTTTTGCTTTATAACCTTCCTCATACTTTGAAGAAGGCTTGAACGAAAGGAAAATTTGATTGAGTGGCCTGAAAAACTGGGAAAACGAAGAAAATTCAAATTTCGTGCGAAACCGTATGTTAGTCTTTACCCTCCAATGAAATTGAATCTTCCTGACGGTTGACAGTTGACAAATTAACTCAATATACAAAACGATCTCGAAATTGGTCCAACGTTCCCAAAAATCAGCATTTTGGGCTTGAATTAATTGATATTGTGAGTCTGAGTGATTAGTGACCAGTATATTGTCACCAGTCCCGCCCTGGCGACCGCTTCTCTCTGAAAAGTCCGGGAATACGCGAGAATGTTTCCAGCGGAGTGGCAGGACAGTAAGTACAGTACAGTACTGTTTACAACGGAAGCGAGTGACGAGCGGAAAATAAATAATAGTGACAGAGTAAGTTTGTCAGTTATTATATTGTCGCAGATCCCTAAAGGCTGGCCGAGCCACAACGACCACGGTTCAAATAAAAATAATAAGAACAAGAAACTTTCCACCAGTCACTCACAACGTCTGATGAAAAAAATGGAAAGTTACCACCAAAAAAAACCATTGAAGAATTCTGGACGGAACAATCATCAACGAAAATTCAGTGCAATGGAGATAACAGATGAATTGAAGATGAAAAATAATGAAACGATATGAAACGATGCAGCATGACATGATAACAATGGGAGAAGTACAATCAGCTATCAGAAGACTATACACCGCTGGACCTAGTGGATGTAATTGAATACCCTAAAAGAATACTGGTAGTTCTAACACTTGGCGCAACATACCAGTTACCAAAAGCCCAAAGGAATACAGAAGATCCAAACAAGTACCAACCAATCACATGCTTTCCAGCCTTCCAACGATGTATAAATTTATACCTACGCTTACTCATTCGGTATCCGACATATCTTGCTTTTGGTATAGGAATACCAGATGTAATAGGTATCGCGATATTGAAAAATATGACTCAAGACTTCTCGATTGAATCTTTGAAAGATGGAACCTCAAACCACACTCCCATGTAATTGACAATTGGGGAAGAACCAAGAGAAAAACTGATGGAAATAAGAGAATATACCAATTGGGCTAAATACAGCCATTTAATACAATCGGAAATAACAGAAATTCCAACAATAAGCACTCCAGAGGATCTGGAATGTGCGGTTGATAAACTGGAAGAGATTATATTGAAAGTTTACGAAAAAACACGAGAAGAATGAAGAGACCAGCACCAAGTCATCCGCATGGCGATACGCCTAAAGAAGTAAAAGAGCTTATACGAGAAAATAAGAAACTCAGAAGAATGTATCGTACGAATAAAAATGATCTGAATAGAAGGAACCTCAACCGGCATAGCCAAGTTCTGAAAAATGCCCTGAAAGATCTGAGAACAAGCAGGTGGAACAAAAGGGTTCAAGAACCGAATATAATTGATCATTCTGCAAGGAGAATGCGAAAAAGCCTACTAGGAGAAAAGACTAAAATGCCACCCCGACACGGAGAAAGAGGAATGGCGTATACCAATACTGATAAGGCAGATGTATTGGCGGACTCGATCGAACGAGAATCGAGAATAAATTACAGGATAGACGACGATAATGAAGATTTGGAAGAACTGGTTGAAGAAAATGATGAAGAAATGCATGAATTACCAGCGGCTGCTGAAATAGACCAACATCGCCAAATGAAATCAGGGAAATAATTAGAAGTTTGAAGAAGAGAAAAGCTCCTGGAAGCGATAAAATAACGCATGTTATTTATTTATTTATTTATTTGCCATAAACAGGAATCCTAACAGGAAAACCCAATTACAAGGATTCACTTAGATATAAGGAAAGAAAAAACATGTACACACATGATCATGAACACACAAATTGATTTCAGAATAAAAATAAATTTAGTAATTGCTATAAAGATAAACATAAAGTCTTCTCCTAAACGAAGCAGGTGAGATGTTGAAAATATCAATAAAGTAAATACGCCAATTGTAAAACCGCATGATTCTCAAAAAGATGGAGTTATAGAACAATGATGTGCGAGCTCTGGGGATATAAAAAAGTTTTCTTCGACGACCGGTAAAAGCACGTGCACTGAGCTGAATTTCATTAACGAGGGGAAAATCAAAGTGGCCATTCATTATCTGGTATAAAAAAGTTTGATCGAAAATTACTCTTCTCTGCTCCAGAGTTATCATTCCATACAATCTCAACCTTGCACTATATGGACACTCAATCTGGCTATTTCCGAATCTACAATACAGAGTTCTAGTAAATTTCTTTTGGATTTTTTCAATTCGACTAATATATTTGTAGTAATAAGGATTCCAGATTGGGGTTGCATATTCGACTATACTCCGAACCAGAGAAAAATACAATACTTTCAGAGTTTCTACATTCCTGAAAGCCCTCGAAATTCTCAGAATGAAACCGAGCATTTTGAAACTTCTGGACACAATATCATCTATGTGATGTTCAAATGATAATTTCGAATCCAGATATATTCCCAGGTCTTTAACTACTTTCACCTTCTCTACAATCGAACCATTCAGAAATAGGGAAGTGCACACAATTTTGAGATTTTTGGTGAATGTTATATGTTTGCACTTGCTAATGTTCAAGGACAAGTAGTGCAGAGAACAAAATTCATAAAATCTGTCTAGATCTTCCTGAAACTTCCGGGCATCGTCTGAACTCCTCAGCGCAAGGTACATTTTGATATCGTCGGCATAAAGCTCGAAGTTTACGTAGAGAAAGCATCTGAAAACATCATTGATGTATAAAATGAAGAGGAGCGGTCCCAAATGAGAACCCTTGGGCACTCCCGACTCAACCCTGTAAACAGATGAACAGGCATCATTAATGATGACAAACTGAAATCTATCACAAAGATATGACCGAATCCACCTCAACAGATCCGCACCAACGCCATAATCCGAGAGAATTTGCAAAAGTGTCATATGATGAACTTTGTCAAAATCTTTTGATAAATCTGTATAAACTGCATCTACCTGGACACCTTGATCCATATTTTGGGTTATGTAACTAATGTATGGCGATATATTAGTAAGTACTGATCTGCCTTTGAAGAAACCATGCTGTCTGATTGTAATTGTCGATTTGAGTGAACAAAACAGGAAGTCCGTCACAATGGACTCAAACAGTCTTCCGAAGTGGTTGAGACCAGAGATAGGTCGATAGTTTGAAATTAAATTTGTCCTTCCGCTTTTGTGTATCGGGGTGATTTTAGCAAGTTTCCACTCTTTGGGGAAAACACCAGTACGCAGTGATTGATTGAAAATAATATGAAGTGGGAGGACAAGTGAGGCGGCACAGGACTTGATAAATATTGGAGGTATCAGGTCCGGACCTGAACCTTTATTTGTTTTCAACTCGTTCAACTTATTCAATATTTCATCTGAACTGATATCATCAAGTCAAACATGTGTGGGATTCCTAATATTTTCAACGTTAGTTTCTCTGATAACGGGTCTAAGGGGATCCTCGAAAACATCTGCGAAGAATCTACCGAATGCATTCGCAACATTCTGATTGCCACTGTATTCAACATTGTCATGAGTCACCGATCCGGGTACATTAACTCCTTTGCGATTCTCTGAAACATACGACCAGAAGTGTTTTGGACTGTCAATAATATTGTTTTCAACTCGTGAGATATGTTCATCATAATCCAGAGCAGTTTCAAATTTTTTAAATTTGCGATGAGCTTTTAATTTTTCTTTAAGTGATTTGATGGTTACTCTTGAAAACCAGGGTGGAAATTTCGTATTCTTCACAATTCTATAGTCTATCCAAATCCGAGAGGCCAGCGTAAACAAACTGACGAACGCGTGATCTTATTTGAGGTACTCCTCTTATTGGTCAAAGCTTTAGGAACGCCATGTGTGCAGGCGAAAGTAAGAACCACTCTCCGCAGAACCGCATTACGTTTGATTCATTTTGTATGCGAATTGTTGTGCAGAACTGCAGAGGTCATTCATTGTTTTGTCTTTCGTAAATTGGTTTACAGTTGTAGCAAGTTATTCAAGTTACAAGCATTTAAGATAATGTCAAGTACTGATACTGCTGAGGAATCGCGTGTTGACTTAAGTCCTCCAAAAAAGAGACGTCTGAAACGACACTTCAGTGCCGAGATAAAAGAAATTATTTTGAATACTTATAAAATTGAGATGATTCAAAATGCAGGAATGTGTTTAAAGGACGTAGTAAACTCCGAGTTGCTGAGAGACTTGGCATTGGAGCTCGAAGTGTAAGGAGAATTATTTCTGAATACATAAATTCCGGTGTTCTATCACAGCCGGCAACAAATCAAAATCGGACCACCAAATGGGAGTCCTTATCAGATTTCGATAAAAATGTAATACGGCGAAAAGTTCACGAGTTTTTCTTCAGAAATGAACACCCGACTATAGAAAAAGTATTAAAAATAGTTAATGAAGACTCGAATTTGCCAAATTTTAAGAAGAGTACCTTCTCTATTATATTGAAAAAACTTAATTTCAATTATGGACGTCGCCAACGCAACAGTTTTTTAATGGATCGTGACGACATTAAATGTTGGAGAAGAAAGTATCTCACGAAAATTAGGGCCTTCCGTGATGAAAACAGGAAGATTTACTACTTGGATGAAACTTGGGTAAATGCCGGTCATACTAAATCCAAAGTGTGGACCGATGAAACGGTTACATCTTCTCGGCAAGCGTTACTTGCTGGACTATCTACTGGATTGAAAAATCCGTCTGGTAAGGTCTTGAATTTTGAGTTTAACCCTCGTTTGAACCTCGGTTTCATAAAGCTTGATCAGAGAATCAACGATGGATTGACGGATGAACGTCAATTAGTTTTCAGTCGATAAGTTGGTCATAAGCATTCGGAATATCATTCTTGCACCAAATAATTATCTATTCACGCCCATTTAATGATTCTCAACTGCTACTCCTCCAATATATTCGGAAATATGAAAGTTTCAATGATTTCCTTCGGGAAATCGAATGCCAAATTGTTGATCGAGCAATCAAAGTTTTGTGAAACTTGATGTAAGTACCTTTTTGGTGAAGAACAATTTCAACATTCTTTTTCAAATGTAGTGAATATATTTTTTCAGGCAAAGGGCAGAGAATTATAGTATGTCATATTGGCAGTGACACTGGTTTTTTAACTGGAGGACTCTGGACTTTCCAATCCAAAAAAACTGGTGACTACCATGAAGAAATGGATGGTCAGTCCTTCGAAAAGTGGTTTGAGGGTATACTTCCTAAATTGGAGGAAAATTCTGTAGTAGTTTTAGATAATGCTCCTTACCATTCAAGGAAAATGGAAAAAATTCCTAACTCACTATTCAGAAAGAGTGATATCCAACAATGGTTGAGGGAAAAAATATTGATTTCACCCCTGACCTCATAAAAGCGCAATTGTTGAAGATAGTCAGGCAGAACAAAGAAAAGTTTGAAAAATACATCGTGGATGAAACTGCAAAGGCCCAAAATATTACCGTTCTTAGATTACCGCCCTACCACTGCGAACTGAACCCTATTGAATTGATTTGGGCCGATGTCAAGAATTTTGTGGCAGATAAAAACACCACATTTAAAATGACTGACGTCCAAAATCTTTTTCAAGAGGCTCTCTCACGGGTTACTTCCGAAAGATGGAGAAAGTGTGTGGAACATGTCAAACAAAAAGTTGAGGTGAACATGTGGAAATTGGATAATATTATGGATGATATAACACCAGTCATCGTCAACTTAGAAGAAAGTTCTGCATCTTCTGACGACACTACGGACTAGTCACTTTTACAAAAAATATTGTAACACATTTATATACATAGTATGTATTAAAGTGGGAACTTTAGATTAATTGTTCATTACTGAGACTCGTAGATAAGCATAGGTACATATTTTTCACCGGAACTGGAACACATAAAAAGTTTTAAAATATAACGCTCTCGGAATAAAATTTATTAGTACACCTCTGCGTTATCACATTCTTGACGCGTGATCATTGCATGGTGCAATGTTTACCGCTGGCCTCTTGGATTTGGATATACTATAGTTGAAATGAATTTTTCAATTAAACTATTTAAAATATCATAAAAGGCTTTAACATTTACATCAACATCTTCACTACCCAAAAATACATCCCAGTCGATCCGTGACAGCTCCTCGTTGATTGCACGGTAATCCGCATTGAAAAACTTGAACATAGATCTTGACTTTATGGAATTGACCGAACCACCCGCAAACTCCACCAGAACATCCAGGGCAGGATGATGACCATCTTCAGTGACGAATGGGAGAAATGAACGCTTTACGACGACGTTTGGGCTGGATGACAGAATTAAATCCAGTGTTTTACCATTGTCATTGAGTTGGGAGTTGAACTGTCCCAATGAATTGTAGGAAGTGAAATCCTTGAACACAGTATAAGAGTCGCCCAGCACCGGATCACACACCACATCTCCACTTGCTCCCGCAGCCCATGAAAACCGCGGAAGATTAAAATCACCAAGGAGAAGGAACTGGTCATCACAGTTTTCATCCATTAAAGCTGTAACAGCATCGAGGTACGTCAAGTAATCGCCAGAGGATGTATTCGGCGGAATGTAACATACACCAACAAACAAGTTCGTTGTTCGACTCATTTTTATTTTCACCCATAAGTCCTCGACCAATGTGGAATGAAGACAGTCCGACACCGGAACACACTGTAGATGCTTTGCAACGCCTATGAAAACACCACCTCCTTCCTTTTTGTCACTGATTGTATCGGATCTGTCCCTCTGGTAGACATTGTAATTGTCACAAATAAATTCGGAATTGTTAATAGTTGGTTTTAACCACGATTCTGTCACACAAACAAGTTCGGCAGTGCAGTTCCAGAAAGATATTAGAAATTCAGTTGTCTTAGTCCTAAGACCTCAACAATTTTGATAATAGATGTTGAGTGAGAACACCATGAAAAACACAAACGAACATATAAAAAAAAATAATTGGTTACTGATGAGGTAGCCTAGTCAAGTCTTTTTCAGAAGTGATACGAATAATTCTTGAGGTTTCATCCCTCCTCAACAAGATCCTTCCATCCTGAATCCAAATATACTTGAAACCATTTTCTTTTGAAAATTGCCTAGAAGCATTGAATAATCTCCTATTATTATATTTTTCGAGAGACTTTCATTCACATAAATAGTACTTTCAGCTCCTTCAAAGCCAATATCACTCGATTTTATACCATCCCTGTTACCCTTATAGGCTCGCAAAAAACTATCGCGGTGTGACTTGCTCTTAAAATCTATCACGATGGGTCTATTTTTATTATCTTTTTTCGGCATAAAGTGAATTCTGTGACAACCCTCAATGAAATCTCGTATATTAGAAATGTTAAGCCTCAGTGCAACCTTCTCAATAATGCTTTGAACATTTTCGTTGTTTTTTTCGGGAACTCCGACAACATGTTATGTTGAAGAAATTACCTAGAAAAGGTATAGCTGCTCTAACAAATATCGCGAATGGAATTATGAGGACAGAACACTACCCAGAAAAATGGAAAACAGCGAAAGTCATAGTGTTCAATAAACCATTCAAACAGAAGAAGTTCCCACAAAACTACAGACCGATAAGTCTACTGTCGGCGTTAGGAAAAGTAGTAGAAAGAAATATCGCCACGAAGCTAAATGAGGAAACCGAAAATCTGAAACTTATACCACCAGAACAGTTCGGATTCAGAAGAGAGCATTCAAGAGAGCAACAGTTGTTGAGGCTCACAGAATACATTACAGAGGGATTCCAAAATGAACAAGCTACAGGTCTTGTTTTACTAGACGTCGCCAGATCATTCGACAGAGCATGGCATGAAGGATCAATATATAAGATGAGATGTGCTGCATATTCGGTAGAAAAATGTATCCGGTACTATCTCAAAAATAGAAGATTTTACGTGAAAGTGGAAGGAGAATGCTCCAAAACAAGAGATATAGAGGCTGCTGTACCCCAAGGGTCAGTACTTGGGCCACTTCTGTACAACATATACATTCACGATATTCCGAAGAATCCAAGAGTCATGCTAACGTTATATGCTGACGACACCGCAACCCAGAAGTAATACAACGAGTTCTACAAGAAACGATTGACGAAACAAATGACTGGTGCATAAAGTGGAAAATCAAGCTGAATGGACAAAAGAGCCAAGCAATGATATTACAGAAGAGAAGTCTGCGACCCACAACGAATCTAGAAGTTGACGGCGAAGAAATCGACTGGAAAAATGAAGCCAAATATTTAGGAATAACGCTTGACAAAGGACCTACTTGGAAAAGTCATATCAAAAAAAAACAAGAATTATATTCACCAGGCTAAATGAGGAAACCGAAAATCTGAAACTAATACCACCAGAACAGTTCGGATTCAGAAGAGAGCATTCAACAGAGCAGCAATTATAAAGGCTCACAGAATACATTACAGAGGGATTTTGAAATGAACAAGCTACAGGTCTTGTTTTACTAGACGTCGCCAGAGCATTCGACAGAGTTTGGCATGAAGGATTAATATATAAGATGAGATGTGCTGGATATTCGATCAAAATATGCAAGTTGATCAGGAATTATCTCAAAAATAGAAGATTTTACGTGAAAGTGGGAAGAAAATGCTCCTCAACAAGAGATATAGAGGCTGAACACCCCAAGGATCAGTACTTGGGCCACTTCTGTAGAACATATACATCCACGATATTCCGAAGAATCCAAGAACCATGCTAACGTTATATGCTGGCGACACAGGCATAGCAACTCGACACCACAACCCAGAAGTAATAGAACGAGTTCTACAAGAAACGATTGACGAAACAAATGACTGGTGCATAAAGTGGAAAATCAAGCTCAATGGACAAAAGAGCCAAGCAATATTACTGCAGAAGAGAAGACTGCGACCCACGACGAATCTAGAAGTTGACGGCGAAGAAATCGACTGGAAAAATGAAGCCAAATATTTAGGAATAACACTTGACAAAGGACTAACTTGGAAAAGTCATATCAAACAAGCAATCGACAAAACGAAAACAGCGATGAATAGACTCTACCCTTCGATAGGAAGAAGAAGCCACATGTCGAACGAGACAAAATTGAAGATAATCAAAGCCGTTGCTAGGCCTCAACTGACTTATGGATCAGTTGCCTGGGGTTTCGCGGCAAAGAGCCATATCAAAAGAATTCAGGCCACTGAAAACAAGCTGCTACGATGTGCAATAGATGCACCTTGGTTTGTCAGGAATAGACAGATTTACAGGGACCTAAAATGGGGAACCATAACGGAATTCATGAACAGAAAAGCAGAGAAATTATTCGAAAAACCATCCGAATCAAGAAATCAGGAGACTAGTGGACTACGACCTAGAGGAAGACAAAAGGAGAATGCGAATTTACCGAAAGAGACCAAGAGATCAATTAAGAAGAGATAAATCCCAGCACGATAGTATGCGAGAAGAAAACTGACTAAGAGATGAACGGTTCATAGGCAAATGCCCGAAACCAATATTCAAGAAGCAGTTAAGGATTTTTAGTGGGTCTCGAGCATAGGAGAGTGAGAAACCCCTCACTTGTTCCCCCTCAGGAGAAGGTTTATCGTCTGACTTGCAGATTTTACCCCTGATACACCAAAAAAAAAAAATCATTCGGTATCATCTCTTGGACCATCACTGATTCAGCAGCCTTACAGAGAAAAATAAGGACGATGCTGACAAAACACAATAAGCATCACCAAAAAGCTCAATAGAATAGACGGAGCTGCAACGTCACCTTGGCGGTAGAGGAATTGTTGATTTGAAAAAGGCTGTTTCATCAAGACTTCATCAAGCAGTTTGTCATGCCATAATTTTACGCCATTAAAGCTGCAACAGGATAACATAGAAATCGTCAAACAGTCTGCAGAAATAAGAAAAATGCAGATACTTATTGGCAAACCTCTAAATGGGAGACTACCGAACGAGGTCAACCATGATTATGTCGACATATCTGCGCCGAACTACTGGTTGACTTCCGGAAAGTTGCTTCCTGAGACAGAGTGATTCATCAGTGCCATCCAAGATCAAGTGATTTCAACAAGGAACTATATGGAATATATCGCCAAGGGCATCTCATTGGCGGACGATAGCTGTCGTTATGGCTGTGAGCTGTACGGCACATGAAAACCAGTCAGTTCACCTCGAGACGCTGAAGCAGGTAAATGTGTTGAATGATACCAGTGCGATACGTCATCTCTCGTGTTGTAAAAGAGAAAGTCGAAGTGAAAGTGTACACTAGCGAAGCAGTGCGATACGTCATCTCTCGTGTTGTAAAAGAGAAAGTCGAATTGAAAGTGTACACTATCGAAGCTACGGAATTTTTGATTCCGTTTACGAAACTTCCGAAGTTTTTTGTAAACTCTATAAGTGTATGTGTTATAGAGCGGAAATTCGTTCAAATTCAGTGTATTCAGTGTCGAGTCCAGATCACCCCCAAGATTGCTGGTTCCACGGATATCACTGGTGAGTCGATTTATTTTTGTCATAGTATAGAAAATATATAACTTAGCAACATAGCTTAGAAGTAACATATTAGTGAGTATTTCCAATATTCATTATTACACAGAAATACCTCATATAGTTCAATACGGACAAAAAGCCATGTCGGAGGTCTCAGACAATGAGAGCTCCTACATGGAAGCTACGGACACCGAAGAATTCAGCGATAGAGAAGCAGAGGAGCTTGTAAGGCTCAAAGAAGAGAATGAGCAATTGAAGGCTCAAATAAATAAATTAACTGAAACCGTAGCTCAGTTGGTCGGGGAGATACGCCTCTTGAGAGAGGAAGTTAATAAGAATAAAGCGCCTAAATCTCCTAGTTTTGCGGAAATTGCAAAACACATTTCGGCACAGAAATCCCCCACATTTGCAGAAATTGCAAAGCCGGTAGCGGTCCCCAAAACTTCCTTCAAACAGGAAGTAGCTCCAGAACCGGAAAAGAAATAAAATTTTGCAACTCAAGTTGCAAAAACCCAGAACGCGCCACCCACAAAACGCGCGCGTAAAGAAAGTGCATCTTCAGACGAAGAGACCGCAAAAAAAGCAACGGAGATACCTAAAAAAAGTAAAATTCCACCCATCACGACGATGGGTACAGCCTCAGCTCAACAGAAAAACACTCCAGTGGAGGAGAGGAAAGAAAAAATCCCCCCTGTCACCCTGAGAGGTACGTCCGAATGGACGTCAATTTCCAACGCGTTAATGCGAAACGGTATTAAATACCAAAGAGCGACGACAGTAAAGGACGGTATAAGAATCGTCCCACAAACCGCCGATGATCATAGAAGGATGACGGACTTCCTTCATAAAATAAATAGGGAGTTTTACACTCTTCAACGGGAAGAAGAAAAGAAAATCTACGCGGTAGTGAGATACCTACCGCTGGATGCAGATATCCCGACGATCCTTGACGACCTCAAGGATCAAGGGATCGTCGATGCTGAGGTCATAAGGATGACCTCAAATAAAACAAAAAAGTCGATGCTCTTATTGCTGGTTAAAACCCAGAATAAGGGTATCTTCGAGGTGAGAAGGCTCTACAACATGAACTGTGTTGTTGAACCTAAGAGAAGGACGACCGGGCCTGGAAAATGTTGCCGCTGTCAACGATATGGACATGCCCAAAGTAAGTGCACTTTTCCATGGAGGTGCGTGAAATGCTCCGGTAATCACAGCTCCAAGGAGTGTACGCTTACCAGGGAGAACGAGGAGCGAAATGCCTCTTGTGTTCTCTGTGGAGAGCAAGGACATCCAGCCAGCTACAAGGGATGTAGCGAATGGAAATTGGTCACTAAAAAGACCAAGAGATCGCCAAGATCGAACCAGACCAGCTCGAGGCCAACACAAAATACACCGAGGCCATCCCAAAACTCTTCGGAAGTGAAGAAACCCCAGGAAACTGCAACCAAAGCAGTCCAAGAGACGAAGAAACCAGAGAAAAAGACGGAAAAGGCAAAAACCGTCAAAAAAGCCGAAACCAGAAAAGGAATTTCTGGAATCACTGAGGGACTGGATAAGTTCACGAAAAACCTCCTCAGCACGATGATGCAGAATCTGGAGAAAGAGATTGAGAAGAAGATGCATCAAATTATTAAGAATATTTAATGGCTGACACGACGATAAAGAACAATCTCATAATCGTCTCTTGGAACGTCGAAGGATTGAGAGCCGGCAGATCAGAATTCGAAGAACTGATTGAAGAGAAGAGACCGGATGTCATAGCTCTCCAAGAAACGAGACTTAACCCCAACGTTCGGATAGCATTTCCCAATTACGATATCTACAGAAATGATAGACCTAACAGCACAGGTGGCGTTGCTATACTGGCTAGAAGGAATATGGATCACAATTTCGACCAAATATTCAATGGAAAAGAAGTAGAAGCAATATCGATTATTGTGAATACTAATCGAGGACAAGTGAAGATTATTTCAACTTATAAATCTCCGGATAAGGACATGCTGGAAGAGGATCTAAAAATGCTACTAGAAGGAAGATACCCTAAAATCATAATTGGTGATCTTAACTGCAAATCGCAGGAATGGAATAGTAGAGTGGAAAATACCAACGGGAGAAGACTGAAGATTTATGCTGAAAAACTTAATGCAGTTGTAATAGGACCTGATATACCGACCTACATACCAAGAGTAAATGGACTACCCGATGTACTGGACATTGTCGTAATGAAAGACATCACTGAAGAAATCAGCATTGATATAATAGAAGACGGAACTTCAGACCACAATCCCATAGAATTCATAGTGGGACATGGCCCAAGAAACGAGGAAGAGACACAAACCAAGGATCGCACAGACTGGGAGAAATATAAGAATTTACTTCAGGAGAAAATCACGGAAATTCCCCAAATAAACACCCGGGATGAATTAGATGAAGCAGTTGAAAAATTGGAAAATCAAATAAAAGAAGCCTATAAAGAAAGCACCAAGAGAATAAGGAAACCAATTCCGAAACATTCACACGGAGATACGCCAAGGGATATAAAGGAACTTATAGAAAAGAACAGAAGACTCAGAAAAATCTACAGAACAACAAAAAGAGAAGAAGACAAGAAGAAACTGAATAAGCATAGCCAGATATTGAAAAATGCTTCAACAGAACTGCGTAATAAAAGATGGCACCAGAGATTAAGGGAACTGAATACAATAGATCACTCGGCTTGGAAAATGCAAAAACGCTTACGACGAGAACGGACAGTTATACCTCCGCTGCATGGAGCAAATGGAATGGTATATACCAGACTTGAGAAAGCCGAAGCACTGGCCGACTCAATTGAGAGAGAAGCCAGAATAAATTACAGAAATAATGATGACAATGAAGATCTAGAAGAAGAAGTGGAGGCAAACGAAGAACTGATGATGGAACCACCGGAAACCGAAATCATTCCAAAACCGGCTTCACCAACAGAAATCAAAGAGATCATAATGAAATTGAAAAACAGGAAAGCGCCGGGAGAAGAAAGGATAACGAATTATATGTTGAAGAAATTGCCTAGAAAAGGAATAGCAGCCTTGACGAATATAACAAACGGAGTGATGAGGACCGAATACTACCCAAAGAGATGGAAAACTGCAGAAATGATAGTTTTCAACAAGCCTGGAAAGGAACGGAAATTTCCTCAAAATTATAGACCAATCAGCCTACTATCAGCACTAGGAAAAATCGTGGAGAGGGTTATTGCTAAAAGGCTGAATGAGGAAACAGAAATGTTGAAGATAATTCCACCCGAACAATTTGGATTTCGACGAGAACATTCGACTGAACTCCAATAACTACGGCTCATAAAATACGTCACCGAAGGAATGCAGACCAAACAGGCCACAGGATTAGTTCTGATGGATGTAGAGAGAGCTTTTGATAGAGTATGGCACGAAGGCCTAATCTACAAGATGAAAAAAGCAGGATATTCGACCAAGCTATGCAAGATTATAAGGAACTATCTGAGGAATAGAAACTTTTATGTGAAAATAGATGGAGCAACCTCTCAAACCAGACAATTGGAAGCGGGAGTGCCTCAAGGATCGGTACTTGGACCTCTGCTTTACGTAATATACGTCTATGATATCCCGAAGAATGCTAGAAATATGCTCACCTTGTACGCAGATGACACAGGAATAGCGTTCAGACATCGACGCCCTGAGATCATACACCGAAGACTGCAGGAAGCCATAGATGAATTACTCAAATGGTGCATCAAATGGAAAATACAAATCAATGGAAGAAAGACTCAAGCAATATTACTGCAAAAGAGAAGATTGAGGATGGAAGAAAACCTTGAAGTTGATGGAGAAGAGGTTGAATGGAAAAATGAAGCAACATACCTAGGAGTGACGCTTGACAGAGGACTTACATGGAAAAACCACATCAAATGTGCAGTTGATAAAACAAAAGCCGCAATGAGTAAACTTTATCCACTCATAGGCAGAAGAAGTCATATGAATAAGAACATCAAGTTGACGATGATTAAAACAATTGCGCGACCACAACTCACATATGGATCGGCGGCATGGGGCTTCGCAGCCAAGACCCACATCAAGAAAATACAGGCCACTGAGAATAAACTCCTTAGAATGACGATGGACGTACCCTGGTTTGTTAGGAACAAACAAATCTACAAGGACTTGGAATGGGAACCAGTTACAGAATTTATGAAGAGAAAGGCGGAAAGGATATTCGACAAAGCCGAACAACATACAAATGAGGAACTACGAAGATTAGTCGACTACGATCCAACGGAAGAAGCTAGAAGGTCAAGAACCTACCACCGAAGACCCAGAGATCAATTAAGTATTTAAATGTAACAAAAGAAGAGCTTAACCTATAAAAGCTATAGGCAGCATACAAATGTCAACACGACTATGATCGTGTGAGAGTCCAGAAACCATAAGAGTCAACTGGTTAATAGGCAAAATGCCCGGAACCTATGAAGAAGCAGTTAAGGGTTTTTAGTGGGTCTCGAGCTCAGAGAGTGAGAATCCCCACACTGTTCCCCCTCAGGAGAGGGTGTGTTCGTCTGTTTGCAGATTTTTCCCCTGCTACACCAAAAAAAAAAAAAAAAATCTCAGCAAACGAAGGATTCCAGTGCCCTTGATGAAAGAATTTCTGTGTTCTAATATTCATTTCTAAAATTCTTTACCACTTTGACCTGTAGTTATTAAAAGATGAATAATCACTACAAGTATGACAAACTCATCCACATTATTTATACCTTATTCATTCTATCTTTATTATTATTTATGTATTTATTTAGAGTAGTTCGCTTTAAAAGCTCATTTGATACCTTCCGATTTCAAAAAGTTTTATATTTTTTCAATTTTCTTTTCTGAATAAGATATTAATTTTCTTTATATTTGTGATTAGTACCTTCTTAAAAAGGATAGGCTTGTCTTATGGCTGTTTCAAATAACTTCTGTACTTTTGCGCAAAGCATCCTGATTGATTCCGGCTTAAAACCGTTATTCACCGCGATGTGTTCTCTCATTTTGTTCTTTAGTGAAATAACTTTTTGAAAGAGGAATATTTACCTAATTATCCTTGAATCATATTCTTATACACCGCTATTTTCTGTTAGTGAGGGTGTGTTGTGTTCTCATGAAAGTATCTATAGGCATCTGCGTAAGTATGGAGGTTTATGAAAAGTCACAAAGTCGTGCTTATTATCACTTTCACTAATGTCAGATCAAAAAAAATTATTTTTCCTATTAATGCATAATTGTCATGGGCAATCGAACATAGAGGTATTCAGCATTCACCCAAATATTTATTTTATTTATATGTACTCATATTGATGACTTGAATAACTATAGACCTATAAGTATTCTCCCCTCATTCTCCAAGGTTTTCGAGAAAATTCTTAGCAAGAGATTATCCAGTTTTCTCCGTAAGTTCCATATATTTTCACCGAACTAGCATGGCTTCCCTGAGGATAGAAGTGTTGAAACTGCCATTTTTGAGCTTCTTAATGAAATAACAGTTGCTCTGGAAAAGGGGGAGATTCCATTAGCTATGTTCTTAGATCTTTCCAAAGCCTTCGATTGTGTTGATCATAAAATACTCTTGGAAATCCTCGAGGAATGTGGACTTAGAGATACACAACTACAACTGGAACTTCTGGCGAGTTACCACATCTAGAAAACAAAGAGTTGTCCTGGAAGTTAATGCCGATTATTTTACATCAGATGATGTTGATATAACCTTGAGCGTTCCCCAGGGTAGTATTATGGTTCCACTTCTATTCATTGTGTAAATAAATTACTTGGCTCTTTTGAATTTTTGTCTATACAAGAAAGTCATTGCGATTGTTTGCTGATGACACAAATTAACTCCGTTCTCCTTGTATCAGTTTTGTCATTCATGATTCAGTTCTATTCGGGTGGAGGGTGATGTCAGGTTTTTGGGGCTGGTTCTTGATAAACAGTGTTATCCCCATATCGATCAATTAAGAAGTAGACTTAACTCCACCTGCTAAGCATTGTTGACCCGGGAAGTCAGGTGGATTTCGAACTCCTTAAATTGGTATATTATGCAAACTTTCACTCGCTAATTTCATATGCAATTATTTTCTGTTGTTCCACTCACGTAGATACAATTTTTGTAACTCAAAAAAGAGCATTACCTACCATGTTAAGATTGGGTTATAGAGGGAGTGGTAGAGGACTGTTTGAGGGAAATAATATTTTGACAGTTTATGGTGTGTATATTTATAAATTGTTGATTTTTTTTCAGTAAAAACGACCACTACTTTACAGATTTCAAAAATTCAAATAACACATAACATTTTTTCTTTACATAGGACTGTCACCAGGGGTAAATCTGTAGAATGTATAGCTATAACTTTATTCAATGTTTTACCAAGAAAACTCAAAAATATAATGTGTCACAAAAAATTTAAGAAATCATTGTATAGTTTTATTCTGGATTGTGAACCGTATAGTTTGGATAAATTTGAAAAGTTCTGTAAGAAATGAAATATGTGTTTTGTTTGTACGATTTATTGACTTGTTTCATCTTTTATTCCAAACTGGTGTAATTGTTTGAGACCAATAAACATTATTATTATGACTTTAGCCTTGCGGCTTTCACACTCCTCTCCAGAGGAAAATTCACTTATCCCAGATATCTCAGATATCAAAAGGATTAAGCTCTGTTGGAGCCCTTTCCAGGTTTTCGGGCTCGTGGTGGTGGTCGGGTCCGGGTCGCTCCTCGGCTTCCTGCTGTAGGTTGGATTCCTGCTCCACCCGCACTTCCTGTCGGAGCAGAGAGAGTTCCCCTATATTCCCCATGTACTTGCGTACAGTTCTCGCCGTTCCGAGCAGTACCGCCTTCTGCATGACTCTATAGATATTTTCATCCAACTGAAGTTTCCTCAAGTTCTCTAGTAGTTTCTTCGGTATCAGGCCTGTAGATGAAATGACAATAGGGATGGTCTTGATATCTTTCAGCTTCCACTGTCTTCTGGTCTGTTCCTCGAGATCCCTATCTAGAAGATTGTTATTATTTGGAATTGCCACGTCCTCATCCTTATTGAGCAATATGAGGTCTGGTCTATTGTGGGTTATTTTCCGGTCTGTGAGAACCGTGCGATCCCAGTAGAGCTTGTGATGTTCATTTTCCGATACAGCATCCGGATGGTAACTGTAATAAGGAACCTTTTTCGAACTTAGAAGTTGGTGTTTTAGTGCCATTTCTTGGTGAAGAATCTTGGCAACGGCATCATGTCTATTTTTGTACCCCGTGCCCGCGAACTTCTGACATCCCCCGGTGATGTGCTGGATAGTTTCATGTGTCGCACAGCCATAACGACAGCTATCATCCGCCACTGAGGCATCCTTGGCGATATATTTCATGTAGTTCCTTGTTGGAATCACCTGATCCTGAATGGCGAGCATGAAGCCCTTTGTCTCAGGAAACAATCTTCCGGAAGTCAACCAGTAGTTCGACGCAGATATGTCGACGTAATCATGGTTGACCTCGTTCTGGTTATGACCTTAGCCTTGCGGCTTTCACACTCCTCTCCAGAGGAAAATTCACTTATCCCAGATATCTCAGATATCAAAAGGATTAAGCTCTGTTGGAGCCCTTTCCAGGTTTTCGGGCTCGTGTTGGTGGTCGGGTCCGGGTCGCTCCTCGCCTCCCTGCTGTAGGTTGGATTCCTGCTCCACCCGCACTTCCTGTCGGAGCAGACGGTGTTCCTCTGCATTCCCCATGTACTTGCGTACAGTTCTCGCCGTTCCGAGCAGTACCGCCTTCTGCGCATGACTCTATAGATATTTTCGTCCAACTGAAGTTTCCTCAAGTTCTCTAGTAGTTTCTTCGGTATCAGGCCTGTAGATGAAATGACAATAGGGATGGTCTTGATATCTTTCAGCTTCCACTGTCTTCTGGTCTGTTCCTCGAGATCTCTGTATTATTATTATTTTTATTATTATTACATATTATTATTTTTATTATTATTACATACCTACTACAACTTCAGCTTCCACCAGCTCCACACATTCTCTATAAGAGATATGTAGGTCACAAGTCGAATACGCCCTCTATGAACTCTCGAATTGTTCGATCGACCCCATAAATATTATCAATCCGATATGAACATAGAACATGTCTTGTAATCAACTCGTTCATTAACTTGACGTTCAATGAACTGATTTTATTGCATCGTGAATTTACTGCAAAGATGTAGCGTGCGTTCAAAAAAATTCGTCGTCAAGTAGGCTATGAAATTTTGAAGGCTGATGTTCGGTGGCTGAAAGTATGTCTTTCCTTGAATTACTTCATCTTCCCAAAATGTAAACAATGATGACATTAACCTATATAAATCGTAATTTTGTACGGAAAGGCACTTTTTAGAAAAAGTTACCTGTAAATTTCACCCAACATTCGAAAAGCATTTCTCTCATTGAGTAAGATGACAAGCTTCATACAATCTGAGACGGTTAGAAAAATTCTTCGTAAAAATTTTAACCGTCCACTATTTTCATACGTAAGAGACACGAATCTTGAATTGATCGTGGCATTATGTTTTTTTTGTAAGGTTCTAGCTACTTCAGTCATATGAATAAACCACAGTAAGAATCTCAATAATATGTTTATTAATTACACGGGTCAACACCAAATTTGACCTTGACTGCAAAGCATAAAATTTCGATAGTTTAGATCCTAATTAGACGAAAAAAAAATATATGGCATGAAAAAGTTTGCTTCTGTGTTCAGGAGACTGATTCAACGATAGCATTTACAATAAAAACAAGCAACATGTGGAGCCCATGGCTTGTTTTGATTCCAAACAGGAAAGTCAAAATATGCTTCATAGGCTTCAGAGAGGACGTGAGATGTCTTTAATTCGTATTTCACGTCACGAATTTTAATAAATTGACCACATATAAAACAAAATGCATCAGCAACGTATTTACACTTTCTTGACGATATTTGAAGTTTGTCTGGGCTAGTAAACAACACCTGATCATTGTTTATGACTCGAGTGTCCTCTAGCGGCACCTTGTGAACGTAAACACCCCACTCTCATCGGACGGTCTTTTTGAATTATTAAAAATTATAAAAAAAATGAAGAACGACTATTAATACTATAACTATCACAGAAGCAAACTTTATACCAAAAAAAGTTATTTTCTTTTCGTTTTTGTGCATAATTAACCGGAAAATCCTAGTATAAACGTTAGGACAAAGAATTTTTTTTGTAGAGTCTTGTTATCTATTAATATTGAATTGATTCAGTCATTACTGAAAATCCATGACTAAACTAAAAGAACTGGATTACATGAAAATAGCTGTTGGACAATTTATTGAAATTCAATTCAGCTATAAAAAGGCATGATGCTTTCTCCTTCATAACGTTCTGCTATTAAAGTTCCATAAAAGAAAGTAGGTCCACATTTTGCCTTTGACTGATGCATACTGAACTCCAATTTTTCTTGGATGCTACAAGGTTAGGTAATCAAAACCTTTTCAGTTTTCTGATAACATGCAATCTTTATGGAAAAAATGGATATCTTTTTTTTCAAAATCGGGTGGCACATGCCAATGGATACTCTAGCCTCTTGAGATAAAACCTGAACAGAGGTTTGTCGAGCTTCTGTCATCATGTTTTCATTATTGCTGAACTCTGGAGTTTTCTTCTTTGGTCGACCACTTCTTTTTTTGTTTGAAGATACCGTAAAACGGGGCTACTTGATACACTTTTCCAAATTTTAGGTCCTACCTCGCTGTAACAAAGATACTTTAATCGAAAATAAAATTATTTTAGCTTACTTTAGGGTAAGGGCTATCAGGTGTAATATTCAGAAAACATCTAGCTCTCCCCATATTGAAGGAAAAAATCTTGAAAGACGTTTTTTCAAGTAGCCCCATGATGGGGCTAAATGAAATTTGTTTGAAATACGCATTCAAAATGCAAATATACTCATAATTTGGGCTACTTGAGACGCAAAATACCTTTTTGAAATGTTGGTAGAACCCTTGGGTAGCTAGTTCATTTAATGAATAACACAATAGTTATATCAAAAAATACTTTTATATAGTTGTGAATAAGAACTAACAACCTGATTACAAAAATTTTAAAGGTGAAATAAAGAAAAACAACTACAACGATTCTAAATTAAGTCTTTAAATTTTATTTGCCCTCTTCGTATTGGCGAAGCCGTTTCTTCATTCCATTTTTCCCGACTATACCATCCTGTCTATATAATTGTAGCGCACGCTGCGAAGAGTTTCATTATCACAGTCTCGACATTTTCGACTTTCTGGCTTTCTTTTGTAAAATTGCACCATTTTCAAGTAGCCCCTGACATGACAATAAAAAATAAATTTCTACACCAAGGGCTAGTTAAACACGAAATATATGTTTTGACGTTAGATGGTCAAAGGAAATACTAGTCTCTTTTGAAAAAAAAATGTGGCTATGTTACATTACTCATAGGTTTCTTTGTGTACTAGGAAGTATACAGGTAGGTACATGAAGAATATATGAAACTTACTTTTTTCTAAAGCTACACAATCACTGTTAACCAACACAACAAACTTCCTGCGTAACATCTAATCTACCAATTGAAAAGTGTAGAAGTGCTCGCCTCACATACATGCCTTATATTTCACACAAGATGCCAGTAGCATTGACGGCTGAAATTTTCGAATTACCTCGCCGTTTTCAAGTAGCTCCGTTTTACGGTACCTGTTTCGTCAACACATCGCAAAACTGTCCAATAGAAAAATTCATACTTAATAATCTACAGCAACATAGGCTTCTATGAAGTCGCCGGAACGGAATATTTCCATTCTCCTTCAATTTTCTTCCCAATTTTAAGTAGGATTCAATAGTAAATCCTTTCACACGTCCGTAAAAACCATCTTTATAATTCACTGATAATTTTAATTCAACAACAATCCAAAATGCTAAAATGACAGTTCACCAGGAAAATAGTATAGCACGAGCTAAGAATTACGTTTAGACACGAAATATCGACGTTCAAAATTCATAGCCTACTTGACGACGAATTTTTTTGAACGCACGTTACTGAATTGATAAACTCAAAATATCCACATGCCAAAATATCTCCTAAGAATAAGGTGAGTATGCAAATAAGTGAAATATTTAGTCAGTGGGATTATCATCAAGGATAATAATACCCACAGAGAAAATCAATTGCTATCTTCTCGAGTCAAAAATTGAAATCTGGAAAAGTAATCCTGTTATATTGCTCGTTCCATAGAATTATACAGGGTGAGTCTTTAACTCGTACAAATATTTCAATCAGTAAATTCTTGAGGTCAAAATAAACACTTTTTTCTATTACGTTTTTTTGGAAACGACTCGGTTTAAAAGATACAGGTTGTTGAAGAACCGTAAAAAAATTTAATTTTCAGTTCTATCTCACGAACGTTTTAATCGAATCGAGTGGAATTCGGAATATAGTTTTTCATTTATTTGATTAATCTTTTTCGAACACAAGATATCATAGACGACTTCCAGTTTTCTCATTATAACTCATAATGTTATGACCATTAAGTGCCATTAAAACACCAAGAGGAAAAAAGTGTTTACATTTGAAAAATCAGAAATCCCTGTAGTATCTCGAAAATGGCTGGATCAAAAAATTTATTAATATCATATTCGAATTCCTCATAAAAAAGTGCCTGTATGTAACAACGGATTGCCAATACGAGTTCAAATAAGCGAGTTATTCAGCTTCATTGAAAATGAACATTTCTCAATTTTCGTTCATAACTCAAAATCTATCAATGTTAAGCTGGATCTGTTTTCTGTTTTGGATTAGTCAAGAAAAAAGAGCTGGAAAATGTGTGGTCCATTTTCTTGTAGTTGCTATAGTTCTCGAGATCCCTTCAGTAGACAACGAATTTTGCCCATCCTGTACATTAGCGTGAAAAAAGTTTTATTAGAGGAATTGAGTATCAATAACATATCGAGAAGTGAGAAGTAGCTACTGATTTAGCACAAGAAAAGAATTTCATAAAATTTTTGAATTGTCAGTCAAAAACAGACTGCACAGAAACAAGACTCTAATTATATATAAGCATTTTAAACCGTGAATAAAATTCAAAAGACAATAATAAATAATAGTAGTTCAAGTTATTTAGATTGAGACAAGTAAGTTATTGTGGTTGAATTTTGATCAATTTTAATTTAAAATCATTATATTGTCGATGTTCTCTGTTGTTTACAGAATGTCCGAAGAATAACTGTACATACCCTTACCAGATATAGAGTTGGACTAGCTGGTTACTGATTGACTCTAAAAAATTAATTTCTGGATTTCCCTAGAAGGCTTGAGGGTGATTTTCCAACTTCATGGAAATGCTAAGACCATCATAAAATCTAAACTTATTGACGGATATTATTGAAACTTGGGAGGTTATTGACACATGCTAAGGTCAAGTCAGAAAGATATCAATTATTTCATTATTCCAGGGCCGGACTCAGTAATTTTCATTCTTTGTATTTCGAACTACAAATAATTGATTCGCTTTTTAGGAAGAAGCTAAATTATGCTTCATTTTTTGGTATCACACAAAGTGACAAAGTTGTCACATCAACAATTATTTTTTTATGAATTTTAGAATTTGGATAAAGTTCGAAAAATTGAATTTTTCACTGAAAATCTCATGTTTTAATATAAAATGCGAAAGTATTAGTAGAAAATTCACAAAAAAGTTCAGAGCTTTAATAAGCACTTCAATAACGAAACAATAACAAATGAAAAAAACTAAAATAAAGTAAAAAGTATTTAATAAAAATGAAAATAGGAACGAATGAATTGCTGAGTCGTTATTTCGAAAGTGGTTCGAAATGAAAACCATTAGCTTGTATACATTTCTCTTGCCGAATTTTCAAATTGGATACAGCCTTCCGAATCATTATCGCCATTATTTCTTAAAATATCGCAACAGTTGATTATTCTGTTCATCAGCTGTTCTCTTGACTATATTTCTTCAGAATATACCATATCATTCAATTTTCCCCATAAGAACTAATCTAACGGGTTGAAATCTGGAGATCGAGGAGGTCATGGATAATAGGTCCTCCCCTACCTATCCACCTATTGGATAGGTATTGTCGAGGTACCTTCACCTTCTCACTTCCAAGCCAAAATGGGGTCCAGCTCCATCATGCTGGAAATAAATTTCTCTAATATTTATTCCTTGTAGCATGCCGAGTGAAATATTTTGTAAGAAATCTAGATAAATCGCACTTGTAAGGCGATGAGGCCCTATCAAATGTTTGTTCATCACAGCACACCAAACATTCACTGAAAATTTTTGTTGTGAATTTTTCAGTCTTATACTGTGTGGATTAGTTTCAGCCCACATGTGCCAGTTATAAATATTGCATGAACACACCATCTCTGGTGAATTGAGCCTCATCACTGAATATTGTTCTGCTGTACAAAGTGACTGTGATTTGCTATTCAATGTGCAAAATTCAGTCTTAAGACATAATCGCCAGGTTCCAATCGTTGTACCTGTTGTATGTGATACGGGTACATATTTTCCTCTTTGATGATTCTATGCACCTTATGCTTCGGAAAATGTAATTGTGCACTTATTCTCCTTATACTAGTTAAAGGTTGTGCTTGAATTAATTGGAGTACTTCATCACCTCTTTCTAGATTTCTTTGGCGATCCTTCTTTCTATCTGGTACTCTACCATATTGCGCTATATACAACTAAATACTGCAGAAAATGATTGGTGATTGGAAATTCTGCGCGTTGGAAATCTCAGATGATAGATACTCTCTCACAGCCACAGCAGCTCGACTATTTCCCTCACATTTACCATACACGAACATCATATCAGCATATTCTCTATTAGTGAAATTGACCATTTTGATAATTTCACTATTTCATAATAGATAATCAAAACACAAGCAACAAACAATAATCTCAAATTTCAGTTGTCGAAATTTATCACAGAATACCTATGCATTGAACTCTAAAAGAACAGGAATGGCATCTCAATGCAGGCAAACTGAGGAAGACTGAAAGGGAAGATGTAAATCAATCTATCTCTCTCTGCGCTCTGTCAATTTTTTTATAACGAAGTAAACAAAAACAACCCGGGGTGTTGAAGTGAGACGACTGCTGCGTCCGCCGTCTGATGCGGTTATTCGATTGGTTGCCGAACCATTAGAAAGAGATGGGTTGCTCTATACCTCTTCCGTCTCAGTTGGACACACTTTTCGTCGTATTTCGGTACCTAAGAGGCCCTTTAAGTTCTTTTAGAGTTCAATGTACCTATGTTAAAAGAATTCATATTTTATCTTGAAGGAAATTTCACTTCTGTGCATTTTTGAGCTTGATCTTTGAATCTAGTTAGATATTTTGTAACATTCTCCCAAACTGAAAATCAAAAAACTCATGATCATTTGAACTTGCCATACCAATTTTGAATTCATATAGAGGTTTTTACATTGGAAGAAGTGTAACTTTGGTCTATATCATTGTTGTCGAACACCCGGTATACATAAGAATAATTTTGAAATATGCTTCTGTATACCTTATACACATCACCAATTTTTTTTTTCAAAATATGTACCTTCATTTATTCCCTCAAAGTGAAATCCGCGTCTGGGTTGGCTACCCAGTATATCAACAAATCATTATACTTAGTCTTCTTTAACTTCAGTGACTTTTTTAAGAAAATTTATTATTTATTTTCGACCTGCACAAGATGACTAGATCCTGTTCAGGTAAATAAATTGCAATTTTCGAACTTTATCCAAATTAAGAAATTCATAAAAACATAATTGTTGATGTGACAACTTTGAGCGATACCAAAAATTGAAGTATAAATAAGCTTCTTTTTAAAAAGCGAATCAATTATTCGTAATTCGAAATACAAAGTGTTTCTTACCCTGAACACTTTAAATGAAGATTAATGAGTCCGGCCCTGGAATAATGGAATAATTGATATCTTTCTGACTCAACCTTAGCATGTGTCAATAACTTCCTAAGTTTCAATAATATCCGTCAACAAGTTCGGATTTTATGATGGTCTAAGTATTTCCATGAAGTTGGAAAATCACCCTGTAGTTTTCTAGGGAAATCCAGAAAATAATTTTTTATAGTCAATCCGTAATCAGATAGTCCAACTCTATCTCTGGTATGAGTATGTACAGTTATTGCCCGGACACCCTGTATATATAACATAATACTAGTTGAGAACCCTCTTGAGATACGAGTTTTCAGGAAAATTCAAAGAATTTCTTCATTTAAATTCTGGATTCGTTTTTTTCTTCATTTAAATTCTGGATTCGTTTTTTTCTTCATTTAATTCATATGAAATTTGAAAAAGGGAAAAAAACGGACCATAACAGTACACGTATAGAGATTAGATAGGTAGGTAGATATACCTACCTAGGGATGGAATCAGAGAGAATATCAAGGAACGAATGAATGTTTGTTATGATAAATCAATAAGTATAATTCAATGATTGGAGCAAAAGCTTCAAATAGTAAACAGCACTAAACTGAACCGTGGATTGAAGTATGAACGACTGAAACTGAACAGAACAAAGTGTAGAAGCCTTCGGAGAGCGTGGACAAAATGGCCGCTGAAGTGGGTTAGGAACTGACGTAGCGATCGATATAACACAACAGATGATTGGTTTCGGTCGGACGTTGGGCGGAGCAAACGGTTTTGTGGCATAATTTTACTATCAGTGATTCAAGTTCGGTATTCCCCACTCATTTTGAATCATTTCTTTAGGTATCTCACTCCTGTACCTACCTCTTTATTTTCTGCCGTTGCATGAAGCAGATTCATCTACAATAATTGTTAAAGTATAACACTCATGTTCAGTAGAAACACAGAAATATATTTCGAAAAGTTTCAGAGCCATCATTAATCATTGGAAGATTATATTAACTAACTTCTCGATTTCTTGAGAAGATCATCAGGAAATATTTCTCTTTCCTTAAGCTAATAGGAGTAGATAATAGTTACAACTAGGTACCTAGGTAGAGGAATATTTGCTTTTATCTTTAAGGAGAGGCCACAAAATTATTAAAGTTACTGAAAATCTTGAGAAGAAATGACACAGAATTTTTTTGGAGATATTTTGGAAATCTCAATATATTGAGAAATATTTCAATTTTATGAAAAATCGGACATTACTTTATTCTAAGAATATTTCAATGGATAATTTATCAAATATTCTAAATGTTGCTTGCGAATTTCCATAGATAGGTACCTACTTAGGTGTTTGACAAAAAAAAGTATGGCATGCTGTGATAGAATTTCGTGTTTGCAGGGACGCCGCCAGACATTTTACCGTCCCGACAAAATGAAATAAATTGATGCATATGCCGTGGTGAATTTAGTATCTGAAAGCCATCATAATATCGTCACAGATGATCATCTGTAGGTCGGCAAAACAGAATTTTTCAGAAATTCAAAATCGTATCGCTTCAATGCTTAGTGTTACTACCCCAACCCCTATATTTTGAATAAGGGAGATAGAATGACTGAAATCTCATTTGGAAGGCGTGCTCCTTTTTATTATCTAGGTTTTCTTATTTTGAGTTCAGCATTAAGTTTTTTTCATTCAATTCATTCGTTTTTGAGATATTCAAATTTAAATTCTGTAGGTACAGAATTGGTCATTTATAGGAAGTTGAATATGGTAGGTATGTGAATCTATTTTATTCTATAGTTTAAACGATAAGCCTTAACTGCCATATATAGATACATCAGACATCAAATAATTAGGTATTATTTGTTTCTTTCATTAACAATTATTAATCAAGCAATTGTTCATTCCTTCATTTTTCAAAAATTACAGGTGCAGGAACAGTACAGCATATATATTTATCATCGAAATTGGAATGAATAAAACAGTGGAAATTCGATTGATTCACCAAGAATGTTGGGAAGGGAAAATAATCACCTACTTAATTTAAATGTGAATATTTCAAAAACGGATAGACTGAATGAGGTATCACTTTTCCTATCTTCCCTATTCTATTCTAAATATTTTATTTTTAATAATAAAAATGGACTAGTAGGTAGACCGGTTATGGGGTACTGATGACGGCAAATAAGCCAGAAACAGGCCTACCTACTTCTCTTTCGATTGATGGCGACACGTTCCATGCAGTTCACTTCTCAATTTAGATTTCCTACTAGTCCATTTTTATTATTAATAGTACTCGTCTTTCTTTCAGGACACTAAACTTTTAGTTATTATTTTATTTTATTCAAAACATTGCATGGGGTTGGAGTTGTAACACTCAGGGTTGAAGCGTTGTGCTTTTGAATTTGATTTTAGATGTTTTTCCCCTGGAATCGAAAATCGGAAAGCGTTTCAATATAATTCGGTTTTGTCGACTTACTGATCCGCTGTTTCTCTTTAAGGCTACCTGAGTATATCTACTAGGTACTACAGGACGGGCTTATTTTCACAGAACTAACGCACGTTCTAGTCGCTTATTGATAATACCAGTCCAAGAGGCCGAGTCAAAGAAAGTCTCTGAATTTATTAAGCCTGGATTTTTGTCAGGTAATTTCAATCATAATATACAATAAAATGCTGCGGTCAGTCAAGTGGATGTTAGAACATGGTGCGCGGTCAAACATGTCGTGATCACCGACATAATAAAATCAGTTTCTTAAGGATGAAACATCATTAACTTTTGTTTTTTGGTATGTAAATCAAAATTATGATAGTCAGTCAACGTCCAATCGGGACACAGCTGGTCAGTCAGCTTTAATGTGCGTAGCGCGAGTCATAGCGTCGTTTATAAGGGTGCAATTCGTTTATTAAGCGTGAAATTTTTTTTTTAACTACTACTGACTATACTAACAAACAAAACAACGCCCGTAAGTCAGTGAACAAAAAATTAAATTTTTTTCGCTCTCTATAGATATTACATCATTATCATTCGAAGTAACACATTTATTTCAATAAGGCACTTCCGTGTCGCAATTGTGTCTTAAAATCTCAGAAATAAAATTCGTTCGAAATCAACAGTGCACTCAACTAGTCAACTAACGCAGGTATACGAACACTATACCTTGAAGTCCTTGATTTTCAAGCATTTTTAACTAATATCCATTTAATTCATGATGGATAACAAGCTATAAATAATCATCACATAATTCATCATCTGAATCTTTCATATCATTATTCTCACTATCGTGTTGCAGAATCTAAAAAATAAATAAATTTGTGATTGTTCAATTCAGATAAATTCAGATATAATTTCTATACCTGTATTATCTTGTAGAGTTGAATAATAACATCCTATACAAGTTCTGGTAATTGATCGCCTTTGAACCAATCACACTCATATTTCTCATCCACCAATTTCCAGCCGTAGTCAGTAAGAGCTAGCTCCGTTGGAATTTGACGGTGAGCATTACGTCAAGTATTTGTAATGAATCTCGCTCTTAAGAACTGCTGCATCAATACTGATTGGCATGGTGGCATTCTCGACCCATCTACATTGATTATTTCAATTTTAAAACGATCGTTTGTGGTACTAAGACATTTATACGTCTTTGAAAATAAAACGAATCTTGCCTCGTCAATTGATTTTATTTTTTTCAATACGTATCAGTGGCGCACCCAGAATGATATCATGAGGGAGGCACACATAGGTTCTGGGGGGCACGTCTAGCTGTAAGCTTGATGAAAGTGGTTTTTTACGGTTTTACCATAGCAAAATTAGTTAGCTTTTCGACGCTTGGGTGCCTCCTGGTGCCAATGAGACGTATTGATGGCAAACAAATTCTTGAATCCTATTTAACATACTATTCTGGTTGCTTCCATCTGCAAGTCCAAGGTCAGCGAATGTTTTTTGAAAGTCTTCGCTCGCTTCATTATCTGCAGAGGTTTTTCACCTTTCTCATAAAAAGCTGGGTTAAAATCACATCCAGTTAGAGCATGCAGTCCAGGAAGAGCATTGCAAACAGAATTTCACAATTTTTGATGCATTCTACTGACATTAATCATCCATTGATGATTCCTAGTCCCAACTTCTATCTACGCGCATTAATGCTGACTGACCAGCTATGTCCCGATTGGACGTTGACTGACTATCATAATTTTGATTTACATACTAAAACACAAAAGTTTATAAAGTTTCAGCCTTAAGAAATTGATTTGATTATGTCGGTGATCACGACATATTTGACCGTGCACCAGAGGCACATGTTCTAACATCCACTTGACGGACCGCAGCATTTTGTTGCATAATTATAATTGTAATCACCTGAGAACAAACCAGGCTTAATAAAATCAGAGACTTTTTTGGCTCTGCCTCTCCGTCTATACCCAGACATGTTACGACAAGATCTACTCTTAGTATGCTTAGTCACTATACAGGGTCTTTCACGAGGAACCTCACCCATATTTATACGGGAAACTACTGAACGTATTTTCATGAAATTCAGCACTTATAAGTATTTCACGATGCTGATGAAACCTAAAATATTTTCAAGGCATGAGCACCTCCGGTTTTTCCGGAAATGACGTCAACTTCCGTTTTTCAAATTAGAACACCATTTTTTTATTGCAGAAATAGATTCCTTAGAAAATTTCAAGTTATTTTGATGTAACATTTTTCAGTTTTGGTTGGAAAATTCCCTTTGAGCGGGAAAATTCGAAAAAAAAATCGAAAATAGAGCTCCGCTGAAACAAGAATAACTTCGAGGTTTTTGGATGGAAAATTTTCATTTTTGGGATTTTTCAAGATGTAAGATTGATGTATCCACTTTGAAAATCGAAATCGCGATTCATGATACAGGGGGTGAAAAAATCGCTTTCAAAGTTAGGGATGACAAAATCGTGAAAAATCAATTTTTTCAAATTAGAACCCCATTTTTTTATGGCAGATATTGGATCTACTTTAAAAAATAATGTGAGTGTATGCATCACACCCTCGCCCTAAAATCGATATTTTCTGAGTGATTCACAAAAAACTGTTTTTCGTCTTGAATTTTCAGCTATTTCTTTTCCCTTCACGCCAAAAAGATGAAATTTGCAGGAACTGTTATTTGAACCATGCTGTAGATTTTTCACCCCTTCTTGAAACCGACTTCAAGTTACTATTAGGAGAATCATGGCAAATTCTCGCAGTTATAACTAGAGAAGATGCTCAAAGTTTTGACCGTTAATTTCTTCATTCGTAAAATTAGGCATAGTGATCGATTTTATAACTTAATACGAATTATCACCAAATTAATAGTAAACACAAAATGCTACTGAATAAAGAGGAATTTGGCAGATGTAATTAATGATATCTATCATTAAAAAAAAAGAATGTAAGACATGGTAAGTTTTTGCATATGGTTCATAAGGAATTATTTATTTATCACTGAAGAGAAAACCGATGGCCGATTAGTTGAAATAAAGAGGTTTCCGATACAAATTCGAATCAAAATTCGCCATCTATTTAGGAACAACCTGTAACTTTTTTCTCTTGCATATTAGGGTAGTAAAATCTAAAACATGGTTTAAGTAACAGTTCCGAAAATTTCATCTTTTTGGCGTGAAGGGAAAAGAAATAGCGGAAAATTCAAGACGAAAAACAGTTTTTTGTGAATAACTCAGAAAATATCCACTTTAGGGCAAGGGTGTGATGCATACACTCACATTATTTTTTAACATAGATTCAATATCTGCCATAAAAAAATGGGGTTCTAATTTGAAAAAATTGACTTTTCACGATTTTGTCATCCCTAACTTTGAAAGCGATTTTTTCACCCCCTGTATCATGAATCGCGATTTCGATTTTCAAAGTGGATACATCAATTTTACATCTTGAAAAATCCCAAAAATGAAAATTTTCCATCCAAAAACCTCGAAGTTATTCTTGTTTCAGCGGAGCTCTATTTTCGATTTTTTTTTCGAATTTTCCCGCTCAGAGAGAATTTTCCAACCGAAACTGAAAAATGTTACATCAAAATAACTTGAAATTTTCTAAGGAATCTATTTCTGCAATAAAAAAATGGTGTTCTAATTTGAAAAACGGAAGTTGACGCCATTTCCGGAAAAACCGGAGGTGCTCATGCCTTGAAAATATTTTAGATTTTATCAGCATCGTGAAATACTTATAAGTGCTGAATTTCATGAAAATACGTTCAGTAGTTTCCCGTATAAATATGGGTGAGGTTCCTCGTGAAAGACCCTGTATGTGAGTACACATCCGTGCGTTTGCCGTATTTTAATAATGCTTTGTCGCCTCTTTCTATAGGCATACGAATAAGTAAGTTTCCTGCGTATCCCGCGTACCTACATATATCTAAGTATACTGCATTCACTTTTATTTTAGCAGTCGGTTGGCCATGCATGGAAATTTGACACATTTCACTCTGTATAGTACGAAAATGTGGGAAACAAAGAAACAGAGCAGAAAACGAGAAAAAAAGTGAATAATTAAGCTTTCACAAAACTTATCCGAAGACTTGATGATGACTGAAGAAAAAAAAAAATAATCATAGGTACATAACTTGTCCTTCAATTGCTCCGTTCTAGTTACAAAAACTTGAGAAAATTATTTCATGGCCAACGGGCTGCTAAAATAAATGTGAATGGAGTATAGGTACCTATGTCAGTAAGCGATTTGCGCGTTTTTGCAGCTCCCGTCACGAAAGGGTCTTTAAGTGAATCAAGAACGAAATAATCAACCTCCAATTTCAGTGAGGTATACGTATCTTTTCAATTTTATCAGAAGGCACCTTTTTTCAAATCAATGTAAGCCGCCATTCATAATTGTGGAAAAAAGCAGCGCATTATTGTATATTGTTATATAATCACTTGAGACAATCGTAAAGAATTACCCACATTTCGTATTTATCAGGGAAGAGCACCATATCGTCCATATCGGTATTATCGAATTCGGAAATATGATCATTCCAGTATCTTTTATCGTCCAACGTTCAATTCTAAAATATTTCTACTTTACGTTTCATAACATTGCATTGAAAACATTTCTGTTACCTTTTCTATGAAACCTTTGGTGTTGGTTACTTAAAGTTTTTTGAAAGGGTCGTATTGCGTTCTTGTGGACCTTATTACAAAACTTTTACTCTTGGTGTTTTACAGCTTACTTGATCAAACCCTTATAAATCTTAAGGCACCTAATAAATATTGCACAGCTCCTAAAAAATCTAAAAATGTTTATAAAAACATTGAGTATTAACTCAATTGGGTTTAATACTCAAAGATAAAACTTATAGGCCCCGCGAGAATATTTTGCGAAGCACATGCACCATCTGGTAATACATTACCCCCAAAAATAAAAATGAAATAGATCAAAACTTAGAAGACTTTCCTCAAAAAAAATAATGCTTTATACCACCGATGAAGAAAGGGGGCAAAGTCATTTGGAAAAATGTATAGACATCGGTGAAAATTGGCTAAGTGAGGTCGATGACCAACATTTTAATGAGGATAGTGTAATTACGATTCACCACTGGAAAAAAATGTTTCATAGCGATTTAAAGCAATGGGCTGTTTCCTCAAAT
The DNA here is from genome assembly GCF_907165205.1 of Coccinella septempunctata. Taxonomy (NCBI): domain Eukaryota; kingdom Metazoa; phylum Arthropoda; class Insecta; order Coleoptera; family Coccinellidae; genus Coccinella; species Coccinella septempunctata. The sequence goes on from NC_058189.1 coordinate 23,236,411, forward strand.
TATGTATACCTAAGCAGAAGCTCCTTTAAGTCCCTTGTTTCAATAATATAAATAAGTATTGGGCGATATCCCTTTCAAAAGACCCAGAACACTTTCGGCAACACCAAATAAAACAAATATTGTGAAAACAGATGAGGGCCAATTCTATTGCTGGCGTCAAGGCCATGCAATAGAACACACTCGTTTTAAAGCTAATATTAGATATAAACAATAAACATATTTAAAAGTTGTTGGTTATGCAATTGACGTTTGACATTTGAGAACTAGAGTAGCTTTATATCGGTGACGAAAGTTTAATAATATATACTTTTTTGGTAACTTATAAAACCCTACTCCCTAGGTATCACAAAAGCACCTTAGGTTTTATTGCAAGAGTAATGATCCCATAAGAAACCTAGTTTCATGAAAGTTTTAAGGTGTTTACCATTACTTAAAGGCTCATACAAAAGTATAGGTTTTTAAAAAGCGAAATGGAGAATATGGCGTCAGCGTCTATTTATATGTCGGCCATTTTTATGTTTGTGTTCGAATTGACATAAACAAATATCTTTAAAAATGAGATGAAAATTGCGTTAGAGCAATATTACTGAAGATTAAAGATGTATTTCTTCAAAAACTTGGAATTGAGTAATGTTATGTAGCCTATTTGCAAAAAAACTAATAATGACACATAATTTTAATTTTAGGTGTTTATAAAAATAAATTGTTAGAGCACAAAACGGGAGCGTTTTCGTTTTATAGGAAGGGTAAAATGTGACATAACTCGATATATCTTTTGTGCCAAATGAAATGAAGTCCTCATAGAAAATTATATAAGTATTCAAGTTGTTATAATAATTGTTAAATACGCCATTCCATTGATGTCAACTTCAGAGAAGAAGCAGAATAATAATGACAAAAATAGAAAGATATGAAGATAAAGGAGGGTGTTTTTTGTGTGCTCATAAACACTATAAATAGGTCAGAAAGTTTGTAATTGCTTTTATGAGTAAATAATATTATGGTTTTATTGCGGTAACGAAAATGTAACCTATTTATGGTTTATATAAAGGCTGTGACTATAGAGTCCCGACTCTATGCGCCTATGCCCAGTCAATTAGAAACAATGATTTATATTTCAATCGAGCATGTAAATATGAGTTGCTACAAAGGTAAATATGTTGTTAAAGTATATTTTATTTTCAAATCATCACATTTATAAAGAGAAAAAAGAGCAATCTTGAAATGAAACATCTAAGGTGAACATTTTAAACAGAACCACTACCTCTACATTTTTGGCTAAATTCTCATACACTTCAAATAAAAATAAATTTCATTGAGGTGCCGCAGCATTGTAGCGTTATTTCGTATAGAATATCATACATTTCACAAATATATTTTCCAGGTTCCTTTCTCGATCACATTTTTTAAGTCAAGAATTGCCGTGAGGAAGAGGTTCACTTCTGAATCAAAAATTGTCTGCCAATTCCTCTGGATCAATTTACACTAAGCAATTCTCAACTTTCTCACCAGTTAGAATTGCATACTTCGATGCTCCTTCCATTCTCATATTCCAAGATAGTATTTCTCCTGTCTTTGCAATCTTGATTTTGAAAAAGCCCACACTATTTTTTGATAAGCAATCACTACTTTTGTATTTTGTCGCAACTATTCATAACTAATATTATAGGATTCGCGAACATAACCTCAAAACTCTTTTACAATGTCGGGACTGGACAAGGATCCCGAGTAAGGACAAGAGACTTGTTTGGTAATTGAGTCCATAGACAAACTGATTGAGTCATTTGATTTCGTCCGTCGGGACTGGACACGGATCCCGAGTCGGGACTCTAGTCACAGCCTTATATAAAAGTACCTAAATACACCCTCTTTGTTACAAATAAAGGAGAGTAAATGTTTTATATGTTGCTGAAATTTAGTCACCGTTATCCTTATAGGACTCTTCATTTGAGTGCTATAGGGGTTTTTTAAGACTATGTTTATACCTGATCCGAAAAAAATTTTTGGTCAATAACGAAATAAATGAGGAAACATTTTTTCATTATATAAAAATTTGAATCGATGGGGATCTTAACGAGAAAATTACCAAGAAAATTTCAATGCAGTATTTCTAATAAATATCACTTCTTATCCTGAGACATTCATTGAAAATATTCGTGGGAAGAAGACTCGCCCGAATATTTCAACAAATAAGTGAGTTACAATATTTTTCAGACTAAGGAATCGACTGTTAGGACACTCTAGTTGGATTAGTTGAAGTGAGGCCCATTGTGAAAAAATTCGTGAGTAATTTAGACGGATTTTATTGGTGAGATTTTGAAGTATTATTCTATTTTTTACACTTGTGTCCTAAGTCTCTTCAGTCAGTTGGTATCGAAATGAGCCATTTCATAAAATCGTGTAAGTTACTAAAAATAAATGAGAACATTTCGGTAATCCTAAGTTTCCATTTTCATTACTACGTAAATATCGAACGAGCCAATATCCTAAACGAAACCACATGGTCGAATCGGGAGATAAGTTTTGTCCCACTGATTTGCGATAATTCGTATTTCAGTAATCACTTTTGATTTTTTTTCAACTTTGTCATTCTGAAACTTTTTTATTAGAATATGCGCTTCGACAACTAGGCCATTAGCGCCTGTTACATTAATCTATTACACTATTACATTCAGATATAAAATAAACCAATTATACTCTAATGTTGATATTCTTGATAAAGTTGAGGGTATTTGCCACCTGTGGGTTGTTAATGTTGAGGGCCTCTTCTATCTTCTGGGGAACATTGTGGGCTTTTCTTTCGGTGTTTAAACCTGGACACTGGACCAAAATATGCAGAACTGTGAGATGGACACCACAATGGGAGCATACAGGAGCGTCCTCTCTATTAAACATGTATGCATGTGTAGTCAAGGTGTGCCCGATTCGTAGCCTCCGTAGTATAATTAGATCTCTCCTGTTAGTGATACAATTCGAGGTGTGGTTTTGGATGGTTGGATCTATCAGGCTCAGCTTGGAAGGTGTTTGATTCCATTTTACGTTCCACTCACCTATGACGGTTCTCCTACAGAAGCTTTTGAGGTCATAACTAGTTATGTCGTTTACACATGTCCCTGAATATCTGGCATCGTTTGCCTCTCGATCAGCTTTTTCGTTACCAGGTATTCCCATATGTGATGGCAGTGGCGGCTGGTCTGTGAGGGCTATAGGGCTACAGCCCCCCATACAAGAAATCACAAGAAATCAATCCTTCTATGCTATTTACCTTCCCATACGATTTTTAATGAAAATATTACATTCCACGGTTATTTATATAATTTATTGATGTAGAACTTTCATGCGACTCCTGCAGTTTTGTTCATTTCAATCATAAAATATAGCAGTTTGTCCCTGCATGGGCGATGAATCGTGTAGCCCCGAATTCTTGCATTCGGACAGTCATTCGGCTCCAGCCGCAACTCTTCGTGTCGGTCGTTTTAAGGAGTAAAAGGGCTACGATAAAAGTCGCCCCTACGCGCTTCAGTCTATAGCCGCTGCCGGCTAGCGTACAGACAACATAGCGTGTGCTCGTATTTGTTTACGTTTTGAAATCATGGCGGACAATAGTATTCAAAATATTTCAAAAACTGATTTCGCGAGGCTTTCGCTGGCGGAAAAAAGCCGTATTAAACTGCTGGGTAGACCGACTCCCGATTTAAATTTAACCCAGGCAGATAAAACTCTAAAAACTTCTTACGCAAGACAATTGATAACGTATGGGCAAGGGCAGGATTTAGAGATTTGAAGCACCTCAATGAATAAATTAAGAATCATGAGCTATCTGCCGAGCATGTAAATTGTTCGACAGAATTAGCTTTTCTGGTTACGACTAATATCGCTGCCCAATTAGATTCAGCTTACCGGAATAATATTTTATTAAGCACAACGAGCAAGTAGATGAGAACAAGTATGTTTTAAAAAGAATTATAAATTGCATCAAATTTTGCGGAAAACTGGTTTTGAAATTTCATATTTTTATTATTATTCTAAAAGTAGCCCCCTAGTGAACTAGATCACGAGCCGCCACTGTGTGATGGGATCCATAATATGACAGTTTTTTTACCTTGAACCTTGCTGAGAAATTATTGTGTTGGTGTCTAAAATTTTTCTGACTAATGGATTGGATATAGTACGTGATTTTATTGACTGAAGTGATGAAAGGGAATCAGTGCAGATAACGTTGTTAATGTATGCGTTCTCCTCAATATGTTTCATTGCTTGATGAATTGCATATAATTCTCCGGTAAATATGCTACTGGTTATTGGGAGTTTGAATTTCTTTGTGTGTTCGAGAGTAGTAAATGCACAACCAACACTATCTTCTGTTTTAGAGGCATCAGTGTAAAAAGTACAGTCATGTATAATGGAGTTCAACTTTTCAAGAAACATTTTTTGTACTATTTGAGGGGACATGTCTGATTTTGTTTGTTTGGCCAAGGAATCATCACAGATGAGAGAGGGTATGTTCCAGGGGGCTTCAGAGGTAGTTTTATGGGTCATAACTTGTAATATTTGATTTTGAGTTATTTGTTGGTGTATTCTATAGTATAGGGGAGTTTTAAGTTTGGGATATCGATTGTATGTCTCACTATATCTTTTCTGGCAGAGTGAAATTCTTACTGGGTTGGTTGTATCTGCAGTTATTCTCGCTGCGTAAGTAAGTTGCAGGGATTGTCTTCTAAGATGTAACGGCAGTTCACCTGTTTCTCGATGCAGACTCAATGAGGGACTTGTTCTCAGGGCACCAGTCGCCAATCTTAATGCAGTATTCTGTATGGAATTGAGTTTTTCGAGCGTGGTTCTGCTGGCTGAGGCGTATATGATACATCCATAATCCAGTTTAGATCTAATAAGAGTACGGTATATTGTAAGAAGTGTTTGCTCGTCAGCTCCCCATTGACTGTTTGCTAATGCCTTCATGATGTTCAATCGTTTAAGACAATCTGTTTTCAACCTCTCAATATGTGCTTTCCACGTCAATTTGGAGTCGAATATCATTCCTAGAAAGCAGTGGTTCGTAACATTTTCGATGGGGTTACCGTATAGCTCTAAGTGATGGATTCTTGGAGTTTTTTTCGTGAATGACATCATTTTCGTTTTGGATGTTGAGAAGGTGAAACCAGTAGTAATATCAATCTACGCTGACGATCTCCTGATATACTGCAGAGGCCACAAGGGACAAACTGTAATAAAACTTCTACAGGATGCCATCAACAATCTTGAAAATTGGGGAAAAAAACCCCTTAATTTGAACAGTTCTACCTTCTGTTGAAAAAAAACCTCACCTTCAAATATTAAATTTTCTATGAGAACTTCATACCATTTGGCACGAAAGATTTATCGAGTGATTTTATATTTTACTTCATAAAACTAAAGCGCTTTCGTTTTGGGCCCTCTAACAATTTAATTTTAAAAAGATCTGATAATTGAAATCATGTGTCATTATAAGTTTTTTTTTTGCAAATAGGGTGCCCGACATTGATTAATTCCAAGTTTTTGAAGAATTAAGTTAAGTTAAGTTTCAGTAATATCGCAACTGTTATTATGGAAGAACAAACATACAAAGAAAAAATGCTAACTACACTATATTCGCAGGACCAAGAGACCCAACAAAGACATTTCAAAAAAAGTGTAACTCATACTTAGAAATATTGAAACAGCGCGAATATATATCACATCACGAAAGGCCAAAGAAATGAAAGCAAACTTACAAAACTCTAGCCCCAAGAATTTATGTTGAGCAAAAATTACATAAAGGACACCCACTGAGACCAATTACTTCTAGCATAGAAGGTCCAATGAATTAACTGTCTGAATTTATGGCGCATAAACATTCAGAAAGGTGAAAAACAGCCTTAAAAAAGGAATCATTCAAGGTATGAATTACCCTTTTCGAAAAGATGAGAGAAATTTACTTCGATGAAGATGGTAACTTGCAGTTCAATAATTTATTTTGGTAGAGAGGTAGAATTCACAAAGAAGATCCAATGATGAAACTACTAGAGGCTGATTGAAATACACAGAAATCTAAAGAAGAAACTTTGTCAAAACTAATCCAGACCTTGATTCCTTTTTTAAGGCTGTTTTTCTCCTTTCTGAATGTTTATGGGACATAAATTTAGACAGTTAATTCATTGGACCTTCTATGATGGAAATAATAAGTCTCACGTCCAGTTTCATAATCAAATTTAAAGTCACTTTAAGCTTAAAGCTTCCTTTAATGTCATTTTTAGTAGGGTTAAAGGAAGCTTTAAAGTTAAAGCGGCTTTAGGTTTGATTATGAAACCGGCCGTCAGTCTTTTATGTAATTCACATAAATTCTTGGGGCTGGTTTCGTATACGATACAATATAGATATGACCCAAATGTGCCAATACACATTTATACAGATGGTAGGTAGCATTTTAGGTATCGGAGCAGTAATAAAACAACCACAACCAAATGAGGCGAATAAAAAGAAATTGGTGGATTTGGCGGAAGTAGATCAACAACAAAAAAACATCTGTATTATTATTGGATCAGTTTTCAAGAAATGCTTTTATTCTGACTTTTAAAACACAAATGAGCTTTGATATCAAAAAATTAACAAACATAGTTTTGGAAGACTGAAACATAAAACAAATTTTAACCGATCAATATCAAGGAATAAACTCAAAAGAATATAAAATGTTGTCAGATGAAAAATACATCCCACTGATATTCACTGCTGTAAATTCTCCTTATTCAAATGGTTCGAAGGAGAGGCTAAGGCCCGGTACTTTCACCTTCAAATAAATTTTATTCACTGTCAATAAGTATCCGTCAAATAATTTCCTATCTGAAGGATACCTTATTTCGGTGCTTTCAGATGAAATTATTTGACGAATAACAATTCTGTGAAACCACGGTTTACTACTTTTCACTGATTAATGTAAAATAAGAGACCGCATTGTAGAAATTGTCATAATTCCAACTACTAAGCAAATATTTCGTGAAAATCACACAAAAAATAACCATACATCCAGAATCTTAGAAATTCAACCAATAATGAGGTACCGACATTCGATCTATGACAAATAAAATCTTATTAACGAGTTTCAATGACAGATTCATTCGATGAATAACACTATCTGAAAGTGAGAAGACTGCATTTTTACTTATCCTAAGAATAAGACTTATTTATCGAATAAATTTAGTTATTCGCACGTGAAAGTACCAGGCCTAAATCAAACACTAGTAAATAAAATTAGATATAAGTTGAATGAATTAGAAAATAGAGCTGCATGGACAACAGTAGCACATAAATGTATAGAAGAATACAATAAGACTATCCACACGGTAACCAATTTCAGCCCAGAATACCTACTTGTTGGAAGGAATCGATAATTTATTGATATCTAAAGAATTGAAAGTAAAAGTGAAGTATAATTTGAAGAGAGATAGAAAGACTGCATTGGAAAATAGTATAAAATACTACCAATATAACAAAAAATTATTTGACGCACATAGAGAAGATTATAACTTCAAAATTGATCACTTAGTCTATATTGAAAATGGAAACCGAAGGAATAAAAAGAAGTTAGACGAAATAAGGATTGGTACTTTGAAAATTGAAGAGAAAATTTCGAATTCCATTTATTAGAATTGACACAGGATATACAAGAAATCAAGAAAAGAATCGAATCTTTTTCATGTCACAAAACTCCAAAAATGGAAAATTTCTAGAATTTTCATTTCAACGAGGGAGGATGTGAGAAAGGTTCTGAACAAACTGTTTTATTTTGAAACCCTGACATATGAAGAATGCAAAGTCGTCAAAGTATTGAAATTTGTCAGACTGAAATTTCGAATTTGTCAAATTTTTTAACTATTTGCAATTCGCAATAAATAATCAAAAGTTTATCTGAATTCATAACATTTCGACAGTGCATATTTCTCATTATAGTTGAATGTGAACCATATTCGTTGGATGAGTTCAAAACTTTCTGTAGAGACTATACTACATAAACGATATGCTAGTTGTAATAATTTTTCCCTATGTATTTGTTATACTGGACCTGTTTTCATTTTATTGTCTATGAATAATATTTCGGAAAATAAACAAAAATGAACAAATTATGATTATTATAATAAGGCCTAATTATTATAATAATCATAGGCCTATGCACGATTGTCTGGCAACGATAACGGGAAAAAAGTCAAGATACTGATATTTTAAAAAACCATGCACAACCAATTTCCGAGAAGATGATCGGGAACGAGAAAGTTGACCAGTGTTAAGATTTTCAGTTCTGGTACCTAGGCAGTGCAGCCGCTCTTTCTAATACGCGTGACACAAAACTGGTCAGACTGTCGTAGCTACTATTTGAAACGACTCAAGGTTATCTGTGCGAAAACAACTATACAAACTATTAATACGTTCCCCTAATTCCCTTCCACAGGCGTACATTTTTGGTTGCTTTGTCATTGGAAAGTGGAAGGAAAGGGGTAGTGCAGCTAAGATACCTTTTGGGCTCATCAGGTCGCCTACATAATCCAGAAGGCTTTTTCACCCTTCCTTATTCTATAGCGCTTTGCCTCAACAAGGACAAGAGATGGAAGAATAATAATAAATTATGCACAGAATGACTGAGGCCAGTTGTACCGTACAAATTCGACATTCAACGTTGTTCAAATTTTTAAAATTGTACTGAATTGTCAACGCAGAAGTCTCATTTGGGTCCTGTGCTTTCTATTATTTATATAAATAATATTGAATGATTATTTATTTATTCAAAGTTTCTTATATACTCAGATGACTTGAAGCTTTTCTTTTCTTTTCTTTTCTTTTTTTTTTTTTTTGTTATAGCAGGGGGAATCTGCGACCGTGAAAACACGGGGCTCTATCTCTCGCCCAGAGGAACCCATTTCTAGGGAACACTGTGGGGTTACTCACTCTCCTGAGTTCGCGACCCACTAAACCTAACCAGCTTTTTTTGGTTCCGGGCATTTGCCTATAAACCATTTATCCCTTAATCGGTTAATTTCTTCTTGCACATTGTCGTGCTAGGGTTTTCATGTTCGTCCATTTCGGATATCTCTTCTTAATATAGTTTTAATAAGTTTTCGAACTCATTTTAATCTCTCCTCAATTGACCTCGCGGACTCCTTTTGTAAATTCTCATTCTTTTTCTGTCTTCCTCCGGATCGTAGTCCACTAGTCTCCTGAGTTCTTCGTTTGGATGTTCCTTCCTTCGCTTGATTATTTTCAATTTTGTCTCATTTGACATGTGGCTCTTTCTACCTATCAGCGGGTAGAGCATATTCATCGCTGCCTTGGTTTTGTCAACGGCTTGTTTGATATGGCTTCTCCATGTTAGACCTTTGTCTAGGGTGATACCTAAATATTTCGCTTCGTTTTTCCATTCGATTCCTTCTCCATCTACCTCTAGATTTGTTGTAGTTCTTAGTCTCCTCTTCTGCAGTAATATCGCTTGGCTCTTTTGTCCGTTGAGCTTTATTTTCCATTTAATACACCAGTCATTTATTTCATCTATAGCTTCTTGTAATATTCCTTCTATGATTTCTGGCTTGCGATGTCGCATTGCGATTCCTGTGTCGTCGGCATATAGCGTCAGCATAGTCCTTGGAGATTTTGGTATATCGTGAATATATATGTTATACAGTAACGGCCCAAGTACTGACCCTTGAGGCACCCCTGCTTGCATATATCTGGTTGTGGAGTTTTCTCCTTCCACTTTCACGTAGAATCTTCTGTTCCTCAAATAATTCCTAATCAACTTGCACAGTTTCATTGAATATCCAGCATATCTCATTTTGTAAATCAATCCTTCATGCCATACTCTGTCTATTTATTCAAAGTTTCTTATATACTCAGATGACTTGAAGCTTTTCAGAACGGTTGAAACATATAAAGATTGCTTTCTATTGCACCAATCAGAGTTCTCTCTTTCTGAATTTTGATAAATGCATATGCAATTGCCCTCGGTGCCTCTCCCCTGGATCCACCAGTGTGAACCCCAGCTCGATAGTGTGCAACAAGAAATAAAAAAATTTTTTTTGATGTAGCAGGGGGAAAATCTGCAATTCAGACGAACCACCCTCTCCTGAGGGGGAACAAGTGTGGGGTTTCTCACTCTCCTGAGCTCGAGACCCACTAAAAACCCTTAACTACTTCTTGAATATTGGTTCCGGGCATTTGCCTATAAACCGTTCATCTCTTAGTCGGTTTTCTTCTCGCACACTTTCGTGCTGGGATTTATGTGTTTATCCTCTGTTGGATAACACTTGATCGGATTAGTCAATGAGTTTCAGTTCTTATTTTAATATCTCTTCAATTGAGCTCTTGGTCTCCTTCGGTAAATTCGCATTCTTTTTTTGTCTTCCTCTGGGTCGGATTCCACTAGTCTCCTGAGTTCTTGATTCGGATGGTTTTTCGCTGTTTCGAATAATTTCTGTGCTTTTCTGATCATGAATTCCGTTAGGGTCTCCCATTTAAGGTCCCTATAAATCTGTCTATTCCTGACAAACCAAGGTGCATCTATTGCACATCGTAGCAGCATGTTTTCAGTGGCCTGAATTCTTTTGATATGGCTCTTTGCCGCGAAACCCCAGGCAACGGATCCATCTTCTTCCTATCAGAGGGTAGAGTCTATTCATCGCTGCTTTCGTTCTGTCGATTCCTTGTTTGATATGACTTTTCCAAGTTAGTCCTTTGTCAAGTGTTATTCCTAAATATTTGGCTTCATTTTTCCAGTCGATTTCTTCGCCGTCAACTTCTAGATTCGTCGTGAGTCGAAGTCTTCTCTTCTGCAGTAATATTGTTTGGCTCTTTTATCCATTGAGCTTGATTTTCCTCTTTATGCACCAGTCATTTCTTTCGTCAATCGTTTCTTGTAGAACTCGTTCTATTACTTCTGGGTTGCGGTGTCGAGTTGCTATGCCTGTGTAGTCAGCATATAACGTTAGCATGGTTCTTGGATTCTTCGGAATATCGTGGATGTATATATTGTACAGAAGTGGCCCAAGTACTGATCCTTGGGGTATTCCATATCTATATCTCTTGTTGAGGAGCATTTTCCTCCCACTTTCACGTAAAATCTTCTATTTTTGAGATAATTCCTGATCAACTTGCATATTTTGATCGAATATCCAGCACATCTCATCTTATATATTAATCCTTCATGCCATACTCTGTCGAATGCTCTGGCGACGTCTAGTAAAACAAGACCTGTAGCTTGTTTATTTCGAATTCCCTCTGTAATGTATTCTGTGAGCCTTAATAATTGTTGCTCTGTTGAATGGTCTCTTCTGAATCCGAACTGTTCTGGTAATATTAGTTTCAGATTTTCAGTTTCCTCATTTAGCCTCGTGGCGATAATTCTTTCTACTACTTTTCCTAACGCCGACAGTAGACTTATCGGTCTGTAGTTTTGTGGGAACTTCTTCTGTTTGAATGGTTTATTGAACACTATGACTTTCGCTGTTTTCCATTTTTCTGGGTAGTGTTCTGTCCTCATAATTCCATTCGCGATATTTGTTAGAGCAGCTATACCTTTTCTAGGTAATTTCTTCAACTTAACATTCGTTATTTTATCGCTTCCAGGAGCTTTCCTCTTCTTCAAATTTCTAATTATTTCCCTGATTCAATTTGGCGATGTTGGTTTGTCTATTTCAGCGGCCGCTGGTGATTCATCCATTTCTTCTTAATTTTCTTCAATCAGTTCTTCCAAAACTTCATTATCGTCGTCTATCCTGTAATTTAATCTCGATTCTCGTCCGATCGAGTCCGCATCTGCCTTATCAGTATTAGTATACGCCATTCCCCTTTCACCGTGTAGGGGTGGAATTTTAGTATTTTCTCCTCGTAGCCTTTTTTGCATTCTCCATGCAGAATGATCAACTGTATTCAGTTCTTGAACCCTTTTGTCCCATTTGCTTGTTCTTAGATCTTCAGGGCATTTTTCAGAACTTGGCTATGGCGGTTGAGTTTTCAGATCATATTTATTCATCCGATATATTCTTCTGAGTCTTCGATTTCCTCGTATAAGATCTTTTACTTCTTTAGGCGTATCGCCATGAGGGTGACTTGTTGCTGGTCTCCTCACTCTTCTCGTGCTTTTTTCGTAAGCTTTCAATATAATCTCTTCCAGTTTATCAACCGCACATTCCAGGTCCTCTGGATTGTTTATTGTTGGAATTTCTGTTATTTCCGACTGTATTAAATGGCTGTATTCAGCCCAGTTGCTATGTTCTCTTATTACCACCAGTTTTTCTCTTGGTTCTTCTCCAATTGTCAATTCCACGGGATTGTGGTTTGAAGTTCCATCTTCCAAAATTCAAATCGAGAATTCTTGAGTTATATTTTTCAATATCGCGATATCTATTACATCTGGTATTCCTCTAAACCAAAAGCAAGATATGTCGGTAACTCTGGTCCAATCACTATGTCATTCTGTTTTTCAGCGAAATCCTTGAGTTTTTTGCCATTTCTATTCTCTGTTCTGCTGTTCCATAATGGGGATTTAGAGTTGAAATTCCCAATGCAGATTGTCGGGTTTGTTCCTGCCAACATGTTGTTCATCTCCTCTTCCAATGAATGGTTTTGTGATCGCTTATATGCCTAGGTAATTTCGACTCTTTGTCGATTTAATTCGGCAACAATCGTCACTCCTTCTGTTTCTCCTTGTGTTTCGTCGGATCTACTTTTGAAGTAGTTTTTCAGACCTGTTCTCACCAATATTGCTACACCTCCTCCTGTGTTTGTAATTCCGTCGCATCTATATGTTTCATAATTCATGAAATTCGTCTGATCCGGTTTATTCTTGTTTCCTGTAGGGCTATAATATTAGGTTGTTTCTCTGATATTATTTCTTCTATCTCGGCTTTCTGAGTGTTACTCCCGTTTATGTTCCACGAGGTTATCTTGAGGGATTTCTTCCTAAAATCCGTAAGGTCCATTAATTCAGTTCACTGAATAATGCTTAAAGCATTTTCTCCATTTCCCTTTCAATTTTCAAAATTATCTTGTTGAAAATTTTTTCCGTGAAGATATCTCAATCATCGGCTGATTCAGATATTTTTTTTTCTTGTTGACTATTTACAGTCGGTTTTAATTGAGTTTTATTTTGTTCCTCTTTCTTCTGCATAGGCTTAGAAGTTTCTTTCTTCTTTTCCTGTTCTGCAGGTTTGGTTTTTACAGTTTCCAGAACTTTTCGTGCGGGTGTTGCTGTATTCGACGGCTTTTTCTGTTCTGTTTGTTTTTGGCCGGCTCTCTTCTTTCTGGTCACCAGCTTAAATTCGCTACATCCCTTGTAGCTTGCTGGATGGCCTTCTTCACCACATGTAGCGTTTCTCTCTTCACCTTTCCTAGTGAGTTCACAATCTTTCCTGCTATGGTTTCCCGAACACTTCACACATCTCCACGGGAAGGAGCATTTATTTTGTGCGTGTACGTACCTTTGGCATCTGAAGCATTGGCTTGGACTTTCTGCCTTCTTTTTTGGTTCGACTACAATACAGAGGTTTGGATGTCATATATCCTTCTTTTGCGTTTTAACCAGATATAATGGTATCAGCTTTTTCGTTTTATTTGATGTCACACCTCAGCATCATCGATTCTCTGCAATCTCAGGTCATTTTTGATCAATTCCAGATCTGCGTCTATTGGAAGATGCCTAATGACGGCGTAAGTTTTCTTTTCCTCCTCCATCTGGTATGTGAAGTACTCCTTTCCAAGTTGGTCGAAGAATTTAGTTATTTTTCCGTAGTCATCTACAGTTGTGGCTATAATCTTGATTTCGTCTTTCACTATGGTAGCCCGGTTATAACTGAATTTCTTGGTATAGAGAGCTTTCGAGATCTCTACCCAATCTGATGTACCCATCATCGTGATGGGTGGGATTTTATCCCTTTTAGGCGCCCTCGTTTTCTTCTTGACGGTCTCCCCATCTGATGAGGAGCTTTTTTTTCGCGCGCTTTCAGTTGGGGCGCGTTCATGGCCTTCGCAACCAGCGTTGCATCATTTTTCCTTGCTTCGGGTTGTGAAACAATTATTTATTTATTTATTTATTTATTCAATATGCTTCGCATAATTTATGAACGGTACAACCCATTTGATACATAATATAAAGAAAAATAAAACAAACTGCATACAATAAAATTTAAACTCTACAACAAACTCAAAACTAACACTTTAAACAACGATAATGATAGACCAAAAAACTGGAGAGTAGGTGACATACTGTTACAGCGTGTTAAACATCTATTAATATAAAAATGCTTGCGGTAGTTGGTACAAGACTTCACGAGACGTCCTCGAAGGTGCATTGAAACTGATCAGGCTCAGCAGTTCAGGGCAATTTATATAGCCATTCAAGAGCCTGTAAAGGAGCACAAGATCGAGAAGTGTCCTTCTGTCGCTGAGAGATCGCAGACTTAAACTAGTTCTGACAAACTCATAGTTAATGGAGACGCTTGGAATTCTCAACCTATAAGCCACCAGACGGAGAAATCTATTTTGAACACCTTCGACCATTCGGATGCGAGTACTATATGAAGGGCTCTATACAACCGAGGCATACTCAAGGATGGTCCAAACGAGAGAGCAATAAAGATATCTGAATATCTCAATGGAGAACTCTCTACTATTCCTCTGAACAAACCCTAACAACTTCAACGCTCTTTTCTTGGCATAGGTAACATGTTCATCGAAGATTAAGCGCGAATCAAGCACCACACCCAGATCCTTGACCACGTGAACCCTTTTGAGGGTGACACCACAAAGAGAATAGCTAAAAGAAGGCTCGCTCTCTCGAGAAAAAGTGATCACATTACATTTTGACAAGTTCAGTTCCAGTCACTTTGAGCGAATTAGTTTTGGAACTCGCTACCGGTTTTGTGATTGCGGCGTAAGTATGAGATTTCGGCATATTATTGCGGGTCATTTCCTCTCTCAAGAGGCGCATCTCACCGAGCAACTGTGACACAGTTTCAGTCAGTTTGACATTTTGAGCAATCAACTGCCCATTTTTTTCTCTGAGCTTTACAAGCTCCTCGTGTTCGCCGTCGCTGAATTCTTCAGCATCGGTCGCTTCCTTGTGGGAACCCGATTAACTGAGGTTTCCGACATGGTTTTATACTCAAAATATCAAACAATTTGAAAATAATAAAATATTCAGAAATCTTCACTGAAATAGTCTAATATAACTATGATATAAAGCCAAAAGTTTTCAACGCTATGAGAAAACTCAGGAAAAAGATTCGAAAAATAAGCTCACCTGATGTTTTCTGCAGAACCAACGATCAAGACCTGGACTCCGGAGATGAACACCAACTTCGAAAATTCCGATAACACATACACATATAGAACCTAGACAAATGTCACAGACGGAATCAAATATTCCGTAGCGTTGATAGTGGGCACTTTCACTTCGACTTTCTCTTCAACTTTCACTTTTACATCGCTATGACTAGGTCTGCTTTTGTCTCACTCGATACTGCAAGAAATAAATTTTTTTTTTTTTGGTGTAGCAGGGTGAAAATCTGCAATACAGACAAACCACCCTCTCCTGAGGGGGAACAGTGTGGGGTTTCTCACTCTTCTGAGCTCGAGACCCACTAAAAACCCTCAACTGCTTCTTGAATTTTGGTTCCGGGAATTTGCCTATAAACCGTTCATCTCTTGGTCGGTTTTCTTCTCGAACACTATTGTGCTGGGATTTATGTGTTTATCCTCTATTGGATTAACACTTTATTGAATTTTTCAATAAGTTTCTGTTGTTATTTTAATCTCTTTTTAATTGATCTCTTGGTCTCCTTCGGTAAATTCGCATTCTCCTTTTGTCTTCCTCTGGATCGTAGTCCACTAGTCTCCTGAGTTCTTGATTCGGATGGTTTTTCGCTGTTTCGAATAATTTCTCTGCTTTTCTGTTCATGAATTCCGTTATGGTTTCCCATTTCAGATCCTTATAAATCTGTCTATTCCTGACAAACCAAGGTGCATCTATTGCACATCGTAGCAGCTTGTTTTCAGTGGCCTGAATTCTTTTGATATGGCTGTTTGCCGCGAAACCCCAGGCAACTGATCCATGAGTCAGTTGAGGCCTAGCAACAGCTTTGATTATCTTCAATTTTGTCTCTTTCGACATGTGGCTTCTTCTTCCTATCAGAGAATAGAGTCTATTCATCGCTGCTTTCGTTTTGTCGATTGCTTGTTTTTGATATGGCTTTTCCAGGTAAGTCCTTTGTCAAGCGTTATTCCTAAATATTTGGCTTCATTTTTCCAGTCGATTTCTTCGCCGTCAACATCCAGTTTCGTTGTGGGTCGCAGTCTTCTCTTCTGTAGTAATATTGTTTGGCTCTTTTGTCCATTGAGCTTGATTTTCCACTTTATGCACCAGTCATTTGTTTCGTCAATTGTCTCTTGTAGAACTCGTTCTATTACTTCTGGGTTGCGGTGTCGAGTTATTGCAAGAAATAAACCGGTTGAGACCAACGATTTATAGGCAAATGCGCGGAACCAATGAATAAGCAGTTACTCCACACTTGTTTCCCAGGATGCGGTTTGCCTTGGAGAAAACTCAAACTCTAGGCATCAAATACTCAATGAGTATTTTAAATTACCAAAACAATGGCTCGTACAAAATTTGGTGGGAATCACACGAAAATAAAAAAATACTGTAGCTTGAAAATTATCAACCAGATGACGTTCAATTTTCTTCAAAACTGTAGGTATATTTATGGCAAGTACTATTTTTAAGTTGATCTATTATACATTACAATATGGGGAAGATAATTTTTTATCTGGGGGCCCAGCAATGTTAGGTGAGTTCAGAAGCTTTAATTATTACCCTCTCATGAATTTGAACAATCGTGCAGAATCTTCTGATTTCTTGTCGGTGCTCTCCTAATTTTGTTTTTGTTTGATCAGTCAAAATCAACTGAAACCATTGAAGTTACATTTTATAGACATTTCAATACACTACGCAACTGTTAAAACGAAATGTAATTCGGCTATATTTATCCTCTATTTTTATTCCGGTCGCATTGATAAGAGCAGTATGCTGCATCCTGATATTTTATATTCTAACCGCTTCCAACCGTTTGATTGGGAACTCCAAACAAGCGATAAGCCCCTTGGAGTCAATATTGGTAAATAAAAAGTTAATACACTTTTGTTTGTTTACATCGGAGAATATTTTGATGTTTCAATAAAAATATTTCATATTTATTTCATGAAAAATATATCATAATCTCAATAATCTGTCGAAAATATCTTCTCTATCTGGTGACGATGGGGAAAGCTAAGTGAAATTTTCATAATTTGCATCCTTTGAGCAAATCTTCGATTACAACTTTCTTGTCAAGATGTTAGTTTTCACTATTTTCCACGATGAAATGAACGTTTAGTCAATGTTTAAGGACATATATTTACTCCTAATAGAATAATTTCAAATTAGTTACAAAGAATAGAAGACGAATAAACTGACCTGGATATAACCTCAGGATGAAAATATTTACACAAAAAACAAATGTGTGTCTCTCAGAAAGGACTTTTTCCACCTTGTAAGTTGATATACATATGAATTTCGATAACATTCACACAAAATTCATTTAGAAAATCATTTATGATTTTTAGTTCAACTTGGACAATTTTTCGTAGCATCAATGTTGCAATTTTAGCCATTGTATACAAAGGAAAGGACAAGATGTCATAATTTTGGCTATCTGTATAGTCAATTTCCTTCTATTATGATTGTGTAAAGAGCCAAGAGGTTCCGGTTTGAAAATTACTACTCTCTGTATTCTCGCTGATTCAGAACAAAGTCAGGATTTTTTTCATAAATAGTAATACTTCATTACATTTATTGACCTAAAATTGATAAATGAATTATTTGACGAAATTCTCAAAATCTCCTTCAAAATAAAAATGACTGCATTAACTTTTTACTTCGAACCGTCATCACCATATCGCTGCAATCTACATTTGAAATCCCATTGGCCTGTCCAGACGCGGCATGTTGGAGGATTGTTTGTTTTTATGTTCAAGAGATAAGAATATTTTCAGTCTTTAAGAATAAGCTTATGGCTTCACAAGTATCTAACATCCAATTTAAAACTGAAACATTCCTAAGTGTTTTAAATATTTTCGAATCCAATCCCTTACAACTGGCATATTCGATAGTGTTTCACTGTGTATTGAAGCAAACTTTTCCGTAGAGAATTTCATCTCAAGCATTTCTTGATTAATTAAAAAGCTGTTAGAGAATTTGAAATGATAGACAAAATAATCCCAAAGCCAAAACAGTAAGAAAATTATTCTATGAAAGAACCTTATTTTTTGTTTACAATTACATATAACAACGCTAATGCATTCCTTCAAAGGAATACTGCTCCACTTTCATCTGCACATTTTGATGCTCAAAAAGTTTCACAATTTCATCATTAACAATTATCGTAGCCAAAGGGAATTAGGAAGTGTGAAGCTGCTTTATATGGACCCCGTTTTCGTTTCAACCCCTTGGGTTTTAATTGAGCATATGAATTAATAATAGTGGGACTAACTTTGTTTTTTTGCATTCTTTTGTACTTTTGTCTTTTCAGGTATGAGTCCCTACTTCGTTTTCCCGAATAATTTTTCTACAGAGGTATATATCAAACATACATAGAAATTTTTTTAACTTCTTTCTATATCGTCTATGTCAGGGATGTTAATACATAAGAAGCGTTCCTCTAACTGAAGAACAAAGGAATCATCTCTTGGAAGGCTGGACATGATTTCGAATATGACGTATTATGAATACATGTATGGTGCAAATGAGAGGAAGTTTTCTTAATTATCTTAATGTTATTATTATAACATAATTAGCGTAACTCCTAACTAAAAAACAGACGAATGATCACTTGGAACACTAGACAAGATTTCGAATATGTATTATAAATTTCAATATTAGAGTGATTTCCATCGACACAAGCGATTGCTAAACAAAATTAGCAGAAAAATATTTTTTTAATTGAATTTATAGAGATTTACAATCTACTTTCAAAAGTATTAAGTAAATGTGTTGTATGTAGAAAGTATTGAACATCAATGCATAGTTAAGATTATCCAGTTAGGTCGTTTGGCCAGGTTCTTTTCAATCTTCGTGAGTTGGTCGATCAGTTGATTGGCATGTCCCTCTAGCTTCTGATGATATTTTCTCGAGTAATTTTTCTATTTCTGTGGTGACATATGGGACTCTTAAATCCTCATGGATGGTGTGGTTGGAGACATACCAAGGGGCATTAACCTCTGAACGTAGTATTTCAGATTGGAGTCTTTGGATGATTTGAATATTTGATGGTTTATCGCAACCCCAGAATTGGATGCCGTACGTTCATATTGGCTTGATGATTGCCTTGTTAATAAGTAATTTATTTTGAAGGTTCAATTTGGACTTCCTGCCTATAAGCCAATACATTTTTCGGATTTTTGAATTTATTTAATTTTTCTTAGCATTGATGTGTTGTCTCCAGTTGAGGCGCTGGTCTAGATGTATGCCGAGATACCTTGCTTCGGGGTCGACTGGTATTTCCTTTTCGAATATTTTGACAGGGGGACATGTATTTCTTCTTGTTGTAAATCTTACTTGTAGCATGTTAGCCTCATTGATGTTGAGTCGCCATTTTCGATTCCACTGTCCAAGGTTATCCAAGTGTTCTTGTAGATGTTTAGAAGCTGTTTCGGCGTCTTCATGAGAAGCAAGTACGGCTACATCGTCTGCAAAAGATGCTATGGTGGTGTTTTTATTTTCCGGTATGTCCGAAGTATAGATGATTTATAAAAGTGGTCCCAAAATACTTCCCTGTGGGACTCCGGATTCGACTTGGGAAGGAGTGGATATTGCTTCTCCATATTTCACTGCAAAATAACAGTCTGCCAGATAGGACTTTGAAATCATGTTATATGGTTGTGGGAGGAGTTGTTTGAGTTTGAATAGCACTCCGTTGTGCCAAACCTTGTCGAATGCTTGGGATGAGTCCAGAAATACTGCTGAGCAAAATTTTTTTTCTTCGAGGCTTGTTGAGATGGTGTTCACAATGGATTTGATGTGTTGTCGAGTGATTCTCTCGGAAACCTAGTTGGTGGTCTGGTACTAGTTGGTGCATATCCATGTCATCTTTCAGCCTTTTAAGAAGCAGCTTCTCAAAGAGTTTACCCAGGATTGGTATCAGACTTATGGGCCTATATGATGATTCCACTTTGTGTTCTGGTTTACCAGGTTTGGGTATCATTATAACCTCAGCACACTTCCATATGGTGGGGAAATAGGATATGCTCATCATTCTATTGAATAGTGTTGTGAGCAGTACGACAATTTTTCTGGGTAGTTTTTTCAGAGTTTCTGTCGTTATGAGGTCGTAGCCAAGAGCCTTCTTGTTTCTCAGTCTTCTAATCTCCTTGGCTCCTTTTTTTGGTGTGAAAGCTTTAATTGGTAAATACATCTAACATGGAACATCCAGAAAAGTTTCAATTTCTGCATCGTTGATACCAGTATATGGGTCATTTGGTGTGAAGACATGTGCAAGATGTCTGGCAAATGTGTTGCATTTTTGCTCAACTGAGACAGACCACTCTCCATTGGCCATTTTAATTGGAGATTTCCTCAAATTGGATCTTTTGAATTTCTTCGTGGCTTTCCAGATGCTGTGCTCATTTATATTTTCTATATAATGTTGGAATTGAGAATTTTTATATTGCTGCAGGGTTTCACGTAGTTTTCTGGTGAGTTGATTGAGTGTTGTCTTGTCTAGTGGATTCCGTGATATTTGCCTTTTCCCTGTTGCTCTTCGTTTTTCTACCAGCAGTTCCCGAATTTGAAGGGGTAGTTTTGTTTGGATTTCTTTCGTCCTTGAGTGTGTTGGATTACGTTTCCATGCTGCTTTTTGAATCATCTTTGTTATGTTGTTTGCAGTTGTTTCTATGTCATCGGGCGTTTCTAAGGTTATATTCATAACTGTTCATAACCCAATTGGTTTTCTCCGTCGTGAGTGAAGATTTAATTTCATACGATTTGGGTATTGTGTGAAGGGTTATTAAAACTGGTGAGTGGTCAGATGAAAGGTCTGTAGGATAGGATTCCGCATGTATGTGGCTATTGCTAATTCCATTCGTGACGAAAAAGTCCAAGACATCAGGAATCTTGTTTCTGTCTGTTGGCCAGTAGGTCGGTGAACCTGGTGAAACTGCGTCGAAATTCTTGTTTGTTATCACTTGCATTAGATTACGACTTTTAGGAGTAATTATTCTTGATGCCCAATGGGTGTGCTTTGCATTCCAGTCACCTCCTATTATAAACCGTTGTTGAAAAGTTTGAAAAAACGACTCATACTGATTTGGCGAAATATTGTGCCGGGGTGGTGAGTACATTGCTGATACATCGAAACTCCATAATTCTGTGTACATTCTGATGTTCGTAGCTTGTATTTCGTGACGGACGTATTTTGGTAGTGAATCATGTTTCAAGCTTTTTCGGATTAGAATAGCTGCGCCACCGTGAGCTGTACCATCTGGGTGTTCAGTGGAGTAAGTGGGGTATTGTGGGATCTGAAACACTGTTTTGTCGGTGAAATGGGTTTCTGATATCAGCATCACATCGATTTTATTGAGACACATGAATATTTCCAATTCATGTTTGCGGTTTGGAAGCTCATTTGCGTTCCATGTAGCTATACGTATAAACTTAGCCATTTTTAACAATTGTTGTAAGTAGATTCAGTATGATCTGGTTCTGTTTAATAAGTTGTACCATTATGGATTTGAGGTCTGATAGGAAAGTAGACATCATCGTTTCTAAACAATTTGGATTTTGACTTTGAGTAGGTAGTTTTTGTTGTTTCTGTTGGTTTCTCGTTGCTTCTGCATAGGATATTTCTGGTGTTCTGGTTGTTTCTTGGGTTTGGGGTATGTAGATACCATTTGTAGGTTCGGATGTACTCTGTTGTCTATCACTTCTTCGAATAGTTTGATTCTTGGTTCGTATAAGTTGTTTGTAGACTTGACAACCTTTGTAGTTTTCTGGGTGACTTCCTTCACATAAGGCACAAGTGGCTGGTGTTGTTTTTGATTTGGAGCATATTTTTGAATCGTGCTGTTTGCCACATTTAACGCACATAAATGGGCTGTTGCAATAGGTTTTTGTGTGGCCGTATTCCTTACATCTAGTACATTGTATGATTTCTCGTTTTTTTCTTGATGGCTCTATTGTAATTTTTCTATTTGAGAGGAATTCTGTCTTATAAATATCTTTGTTTTCTCTGGGCTCCAAGTCTACATAGAATAGAGAGAGGGGACTTTTTGTCTTACGATCTCTTATGTATATTATGTTTGTCACTTTATGGCCTGATTTTTCAATTTCCATTCTCATCTCATCAATATGAACACTGTAGTGAAGGTGTCTGATGACCACTCGATAGGCTCTCTCTTGTTTTAATTGGTATATGTGAAATATTATATTTTCATCCCGAAGGAATTTTACTAAACTTCTGTATGCGTCAGGACTTGTTAAGTTTATTTTGGTGATGAAAGCTTCCATAGTGCGTTAAGAGTATCAACAGGGATAATAAAACAAAAACAAAAAACACACTTCTTTCAAAGTTTTACTCTTTGGCGATCGATTTCGGTTGTCAAACCATCATCAGGCCAGCTGAAAAGTATATATGTGTTTTCTCAAAATTTCATCACATAAATTCATGTAGGCATTGTAGTAAGAATGTGCAATCTTACCGTCAATGAGGTAGTCTCTTTCATAAAAATCATTAGACTCTCGACAACAAACAATGTGGAAGAAAGTTGTTGTCGAATTTCTTCTGGTCGGTATGTGGTGAAATTATTCGATACGTAGCCTAAACGAAAGTGTAAGTTAATTTAAGTTGTCATCTGTCACGTTTCTAATGTTAGGGGGTATGTTAGGGAAATTAATCATCTTTATTAGGCTGCCCTCTCTAAGGTTGAAATCTGATAGTTCGTTTAATAAATGTCGATTATCTCTGTTCTTTAAAATCTCCAATTGTTCTAGCATTGTCAGTTTATAAAAATTATAACCTTTATGTAATATTTTCAAGTTATCAAATTCTATGTTATGTTTACATTCGTTTATATGGCATCCTAATGGTGATTTCTACTGTGTTCGTCGAAACGTTTTTTCATATTACGTGTAGACATGCCGATGTAAAAGGCAGGACAGCTTGAACAATTTATCTGATATACTCCACTTTCTTCCTCTCGTTTAGTTTTGGTTTTGTTGTTGACTAATAGGTTATCGATTGTTTTATGTCGTTTGTTTATCAGTGTGTAGTCGTATTTCGTAATATTTCGCTGTATATTTTCGTGTAAGCCTTTATAATATGGTACTGTTAAATAGAGTCTTCTTTTTGTGATATGGGGGTAGATTTTCTTCATTGTTAAAAAACCGCAAAACGTTCTCCCATTTATCATATTCATGTTCAATAAAACTATACAAAACCTACATTCGACCAATTATGGAGTATGCAGGTTCGGTGTGGTGTCCGATCTTGGTGCGCGACGGGAACTTGTTGGAGAGTGTTTTTTCTCTTTTTATATAGCAGGGGGAATCTGCAACCGTGAAAACGGGGCTCTATCTCTCGCCCAGAGGAACCCATTTCTAGGGAACACTGTGGGGTTACTCACTCTCCTGAGTTCGCGACCCACTAAACCTAACCTGCTTTTCATTGCTTCCGGGCGTTCGCCTATGAACCATTTATCCCTTGATCGGTTAATTTCTTCTTGCACATTGGCGTGCTAGGGTTTTCATGTTCGTCCATTTCGGATATCTCTTCTTGGTATAGTTTTAATGAGTTTCCATACTCATTATAATCTCTCCTCAATTGATCTCGAGGTCTCCTTTTGTAAATTCTCATTCTTCCTCTGTCTTCCTCCGGATCGCAGTCCACTAGTCTTCTGAGTTCTTCGTTTGGATGTTCCTTCGCTGTTTCGAATAACTTTTCAGCCTTCCTCTCCATAAATTCGGTGATGGTTTCCCACTTCAAATCTCGATATATCTGTTTGTTCCTGAAAAACCAAGGCGCATCTATGGCACAACGTAGTAGCTTGTTTTCTGTTGCCTGAATTCTTTGTATATGGCTCTTTGAGGCGAATCCCCAAGCACCTGATCCATAAGTCAGTTGCGGTCTAGCAACGGCTTTGATTATTTTCAATTTTATCTCATTTGACATGTGGCTCTTTCTATCTATCAACAGGTATAGCATATTTGTCGCTGCCTTGGTTTTGTCAACGGCTTGTTGGATATGGCTTTCCAAGTTAGACCTTTGTCTAGGATGATACACCTAAATATTCCGCTTCGTTTTTCCACTCGATTTCTTCTTCATCTACCTCTAGATTTGTTGTACTTCTCAGTTTCCTGCAGTCGCTGGGCAATATCGCTTGGCTCTTTCGTTGAGCTTTATTTTCCATTTAATAAACCAGTCATTTATTTCATCCATAGCTATAGCTTATTATTTTCCTTCTATGATTTCTGGCTTGCAATGTCGCATTGCGATTCCGGTGTCGTCGGCATATAGTGTCAGCAGAGTCCCTGGAGATTTTGGTATATCGTGAATATATATGTTATACATTAACGTCCCAAGTACTGACCCTTGAGGCACCCCTGCTTCCATATATCTGGTTGTGGAGTTTTCTCCTTCCACTTTCACGTAGAATCTTCTGTTCCTCAAATAATTCCTAATCAACTTGCACAGTTTGATTGAATATCGAGCATATCTCATTTTGTAAATCAATCCTCCATGCCATACTCTGTCGAATGCTCTGGCGACATCTACTAGTACAAGACAAACAAGTTGCTTGTTTATTTTGGAATCCTTCTGTTATGTATTCTGTGAGTCTCAGTAATTACTGTTCTGTTGAGTGATCTCTTCTGAATCCGAATTGCTCTGCTGGAATGAGATTCAGATTTTCAGTTTCTTCTGTGAGCCTCCTGGAGATTACCCTTTCTACTACTTTTCCTAGGAATTTAAAATCTCCGATGCAGATTTTCGGGTTTGTTCCATCTAGTAAGTTATTGTTTTCTTCTTTCAAGAAGTTATTTGGGGTCTTTTATATGCCGATGTGATTTCGACTCTTTGTCGATTTATTTCAGCAACAATCGTCACTGTTTCTATTTGTTCATTTGCATTTCATTTCTCAAGTCTAGGAGGGATACATGTCTCCACGAGTGAAAACTCATTTGATTTTGATCATTCTTCTCCCTTTGTCTTGCCTAAAATTTCGGAGGAAGAAATTGAATCTATTATGAAAAAAGTTCCTAATAAACTAACTACTGGCGATGATCAGATTCCTGCATTGTTGGTCAGGGAGTGCGCCTCTGCTCTCGCTTGTCCTGTTCATCTCCTCATTTCGATGAGTATACAGACATCGACATTCCCAAGCTTATGGAAAAGAGCTCGAGTAGTCCCGGTCTTCAAAAAGAATGACAAATGCGAGATCAAAAACTATAGGCCGATATCGATCCTCTCCAATTTCGCCAAGGTATACGAGGAGGTATTGTATAGAAGTATGCGTCAGGGTGTACAGTCCCACCTGGCTGAGGGTCAGCATGGTTTTGTGCGAGGTAGATCGACTATCACAAATCTGGCCACCTTATCACAGTATATTACAGAGACTGTAGATGAAGGTGGTCAAGTAGATGTGATTTATACTGATTTTTCAAGGGCGTTTGATTCGGTGGATTTTGATGTGCTTCTCAGAAAACTGTCTTCATTCGGTTTTTGTCCTGCTTACGTGAGGTTGATTGGATCCTACTTGAAGGGAAAATACAACTATGTTTTTTATTATGGTTTTCGGTCCTTTGAATATGAACTGGAAGCTGGGGCAGTGGCGGCTCGTGGTCATGAGAGCTGAGGAGGCTAATAGTTTTCGAGGAGTGTTGGAACAAACTCTTATCAGTCAATAAAGTATACTTCTTCAACATAATGAAAAGTTGTCAGTTCTAAGATTAGTTTTGAATGCAAGAGGATGCTATATGCTCCTTTTACTTGTTATGCCTTTCGATAGATCGCGGTAAATTTTTCAAATCTGAAAACCCCGTTTTGAACCATGAAGTATATTCTGTTTGATGAGAAAATAGTAAATATGGCCAGCAAAATAATTTTTTCCGTTTGATCCATCCAGTTAACCAATCACATTTATCGTACCAAACAACACTGAAACTTCTATTCTGACGCTTTCGGTAGACTTTAGTGTAATTAAATTTGGTGTAGGTCTTGTAAAGGTTTTAACAACGTGTACAGTTAATTCTCAATATTCAATTCCATTTTATGTTTTGATCCGTATCAGTACTTACCCCTAACGCCCTAACAAAACAACCTATCTTAACAAGAATATATCACAAATTTCCAGTTCCAGTTCTCCACGAAGTCGTTACATTCAAATTGAAAATTGAAATCATAACAACTACCGCCGGACAACGCCCCTACCGTCGGAGATCAAGCGAATATAGTCGAAGACGGCACGAAAGAATCAATGGAGAACAGGGGAGCTGTGCCTCCTCTGGTACATTTTACGGGCGAATATGGTACAGTAAGTCAGCTGAATTCTTGTTCGGCTAGTATGTGAGTCCAGAGAACGTATGCGTGAGTTACACTATCAACGGAGGCAGCAGGCCCAACAGCCTCCGTCCGAATAGGCAGTACTAGGAAATATTCACATTCGACGCGGCGGACGCGTACGCAGCCGGTGGATTGTATGATTGTTATGCTGGATTTTTATGAGCGGAGGACCGAAAAATGAACTAATTTTTATCTGAATACAGTACAATCGCGATACTGTGAACACTCGCTCATTCGAACGACTCAATAGCGTGAACAACATTGTTTCTGCCACAAAAGTGCAAAGATCTCAAAACTTTTTCAACCATTGTGAATCGTCGATTAAAATGTATTTTAGTTTTATAAGATAATAAATCTGTATAGCAATATGTTGTAGAGTTTGTATTTCAGTGACCTCCGGTAACATGAACAACCTCTGGTTTTATGAACAACCCTGGTTTTATTCTGTTCACGTTATCGCGATTGTACTGTATCTAGTTCAGGTGTTCGGAAAATTTATGAAGAAATTACTTTCTGAAAATGAGGACATGCCCGAAGTGAATGTATTTTAGCTCTAAGCTTTATGAGGAGGCTTAGCCTCCCTTGCCTCCTCTGACGAGCCGCCCTTGAGCTGGGGTCCCTCAGGGATCGAATCTTGGCCCTCTACTATTTGTGATATTTTTAAATGATCTGTTAAATTCCCTCGGATGCATGGCTTTGACGTATGCTGATGATTTAAACGTCGAGTTGAATTTCCAGAAATGCTTCCAGATGTCCTACACTAGGAGACTCCAGCCCTTGGTTGCCAATTACTTCATTGGGGACCACTTTCTTGCACGTGTAGATCAAATACGCGATCTTGGTGTATTATTTGACAGTTCTATGAGCTTCATTCCTCATATTAATGAGCTGTGCGCCTCTGCTTGTAGAACACTGGGTTTTGTCTTTAGATGCTCTAAAGAATTTGATGACATAGAGTTATTTAGAAAACTTCATTTAACTCTGGTTATAAGCAAGCTAGAGTATGGTAGCATCATTTGGTTTCCTACGTATGATTGTCACTTAAATCTGCTTGAGCGTGTACATAGGAGGTTTTTCAAGTACGCTGCTTTCCGACAAACCGGTGTATACCCTGCTCGTGGAGCTGACCTTTCCTCCGTCATGAGAGAGATGAGAATATCATCATTGGCTGAAAGACACGAAAATCAGTGTGCAAAATTTGCTCGAAAGTTGCTGACCGGTACTCTCGACTCTTCATATCTGCTGTCCAGGGTGAATGTTAACGTTCCAAGGTTGACCTCTAGATCTGCTCCTGTCTTTCGTTTGCCGACACCTCGCACTAACTTGTTGATTCGTGCACCAGTTTATCGTGCGTGTAAAAGTGCAAATGACCTGAGCTTGAATATGTTTCCCTGATTGTTATGGTCAAGTGTTATGATTATTTTTCTTGTTTTTTTTCTTGTTTTTTTTCTTGTTCATTCTTTGGTTGGTACATTGTAGAGAATTTTCAGTATATGTATATTATTTTTCAGGTTGCGAATTTTCTCATTTTGTTAAATATTTTTTTTTTATTTTACCCTGTAATTGGGAGTACTCCTGTTGGGTAATAAAGTTATATTATTATTATTATTATTGTGACTCGCCAGATCTTCCTTCAATAGTGTTTCAGATCTCGTCTAACCAGTAAGGCAACACCTCCTCCAGTGTTTGCGATTCTGTCACATCTATACAGGGTCTTTCACGAGGAACCTCACCCATATTTATACGGGAAACTACTGAACGTATTTTCATGAAATTCATCACTTATAAGTATTTCACGATGCTGATGAAATCTAAAATATTTTCAAGGCATGAGCACCTCCGGTTTTTCCGGAAATGACGTCAACTTCCGTTTTTCAAATTAGAACACCATTTTTTTATTGCAGAAATAGATTCCTTAGAAAATTTCAAGTTATTTTGATGTAACATTTTTCAGTTTTGGTTGGAAAATTCTCTCTGAGCGGGAAAATTCGAAAAAAAAATCGAAAATAGAACTCCGCTGAAACAAGAATAACTTCGAGGTTTTTGGATGGAAAATTTTCATTTTTGGGATTTTTCAAGATGTAAGATTGATGTATCCACTTTAATAATCGAAATCGCGATTCATGATACAGGGGGTGAAAAAATCGCTTTCAAAGTTAGGAATGACAAAATCACCCAGAAGCTCACAAAAATGCTGCTTTCAAATCATACATCAACAGATTATTACAGATTCCACTTAGCCGAGAGAATTTTGAAAAAGAAAAGATAATTATTAAATACATTGCACAGGAGAATGGCTTCAATCCGAACATAGTGGATAAATTAATTTACAGAGCACTAACAAGAGAACATATATATAATAATAATCAAGATAAAGAGAACACAACACACTTTAGATTTTCTTTGCCATTCTACAATGAAATCAGCTATGAAATTGCAAGAGCATTCGATAGGGAGAACTTGATAATAGCTTTTAAGGCCGAAAATTGTTTGCATTCCCATATAATAAATTGCAAAGACAAAACTCCAATATTACAGAAAAACGGAGTCTACAAACTGAAATGTAAAACATGTCATGCTTTCTACATTGGAAGAACATATAGGTCACTGGACACCAGAATAAACGAACATATAAAAAAATTATAATGAAAAGAGTGCATTTGGGAACCATTTGAAATCAACTAAACATAGATTTGACAAAAAAGAGGACATAGAGTTGTTACATAACGTTGGGAGAGGAATCAAGTTGGATTTACTTGAAATATATGAAATAAAGAAAAACTTGAAGAAGAACGCAACCCTTTGTCTGAATAACCAGACTGAAACCAATCTCTCATACAAACCCATTTTCGAAAATTTAATTTGAATCCAAATAATTGGAAGAAAATTGACTCTATGATTTGAGTGACGAGTTGTTTTGTTTTTCTGTGACTAACCAAATCAATACTTCCTTGAGAATTCTAAAAGTTCTTCAGTCGCTTTGTTTTGTTTGTGAATGTCTTTTTTAGGAGATGTTTTCAGTGTGAATAGTTATTGACAAGTAAGAATATTTTGAATTTTAATTACTGTGAAGAATTTTATTGAATATTGTAAAATTAATCTTTTAGAACTCCTGATGATGCCTGGATGGCGAAACTAGTAGAGTGGATTTTAAATAAAGAATATATCCAGTGAGTACAAAAATCACTTATCCTTTTAAAATGTTCCTGGATAAAGGTTACATTTGTAATCAAATAATAATAATAATAATTCAAAATACTAATCAACCGGTGCTTTTATACAACAAAACACTGTCCTTGTTTCACTGAATTTATTCTGAAATAGACTCGTACTCTAATGTGACAGCATTATTTGTGAAACGATAAAAGCCCTTTAAAAACCGCATAAGGAAGTTGACAAGGTTTTATTGATCATAAATTTAAATTGCATGATTCTGTATGGAGTGTTACCATGAATATTCATCGAAGACAATTTTGGTGCAGATCGCCCTTTTTACATGGCGTTACATATTTTCTATCAAAATGTGCGTGCATGGCTGACGCACTAAACTACCAACTTCAAATTGAGATTGGTTATCGGGTGCAAACTGAGTCAAAAAAGGCCACTATTAGTTAATTTCTCTTTATTGATTCCTAAGCTTTCGCTACTTTCTGTGTAGCTTCATCAGAGGTCTGAATATATGAGTCGATAATCTTCCAAACATTACCAACTTTAAAATTGAACGTTGCGAATAAAAGCGGCTACACACTGCCCAAGTCGGTCGGGACAACTGTCGGGACGACCAGATTGGGCGTTGCGTACAGACGGCACGACCGCCGTCCAACTTGGTCAGTTGAATTTCACGATCGCTGGAGTATACATCGCTCGGATCAATGGTGACGGCAATTTTTGTAGCAGCGAATACCTCTCCAGCCGACATCTGAATACAGAATGAGTTCGTTTCCACCCGACAGCGCTCCACACAATCCAACTTGCTCGGTTGGTCGTGCGGTTGGATGGCTAGGCCGTACGACAAGACCGACAAATCCTCTGTCGGCGGTCATAGCTACACACGGACCGATTTCACATCCAACCCTACCAAGTCGGGTTGTCGGCTCGACCGAGTTAGGCAGTATGTAGCCCCTATAACTCATTTGACATTATGCTGATTTCGGAGTCTTGGTTGAATGACAATATATTCGATAGTGAATTGGTGTATGACAATTATACTGTCTTCAAGCGTGATAGGGACCTAACTAAAACCTTGAGTAAACGGTTGTGGACGGTTAATTATTGTTAGAAATGAATTGAATGCCAAATTAGTGCCCAAATTTAACTCTGATGAAGAAGATAATTGGGTGGTCATCGATCTTGACAGAAGAAAACTATATATCTGTTGTGACTTAATTTCACCTGGCGACGAGAGAGCTTGTCAGGTATTTGCAGAAAAATTGCATACTAAGGCCGACCGGCCACCGAATGCGAAGTTGCGCGAATTTTTTTTTTTTTTTTATAGCAGGGGGAATCTGCGACCGTGAAAATACTGGGCTCTATCTCTCGCCCAGAGGAACCCATTTCTAGGGAACACTGTGGGGTTACTCACTCTCCTGAGTTCGCGACCCACTAAACCTAACCTGCTTTACATTGGTTCCGGGCATTTGCCTATAAACCATTTATCCCTTAATCGGATAATTTCTTCTTGCACATTGTCGTGCTAGGGTTTTCAAGTTCGTCCATTTCAGATATCACTTCTTAGTATAGTTTTAATAAGTTTCCGTACTCTTTTTAATCTCTCCTCAATTGATCTCGCGGTCTCTTTTTGTAAATTCTCATTCTTCCTCTGTCTTCCTCCGGATCGTAGTCCACTAGTCTCCTGAGTTCTTCGTTTGGATGTTCCTTCGCTGTTTCGAATAACTTTTCAGCTTTCCTCTTCATAAATTCGGTGATGGTTTCCCACTTCAAGTCTCGATATATCTGTTTGTTCCTGACAAACCAAGGCGCATCTATGGCACATCGTAGTAGCTTGTTTTCTGTTGCCTGAATTCTTTGTATATGGCTCTTTGAGGCGAATCCCCAAGCACCTGATCCATAAGTCAGTTGCGGTCTAGCAACGGCTTTGATTATTTTCAATTTTGTCTCATTTGACATGTGGCTCTTTCTACCTATCAGCGGGTAGAGCATATTCATCGCTGCCTTTGTTTTGTCAACGGCTTATTTGATATGGCTTCTCCAAGTTAGACCTTTGTCTAGGGTGATACCTAAATATTTCGCTTCGTTTGTCCATTCGATTTCTTCTCCATCTACCTCTAGATTTGTTGTAGTTCTCAGTCTCCTCTTCTGCAGTAATATACCTTGGCTCTTTTGTCCGTTGAGCTTTATTTTCCATTTAATACACCAGTCATTTATTTCATCTACAGCTTCTTGTAATTTTCCTTCTATGATTTCTGGCTTGCGATGTCGAATTGCGATTCCCGTGTCGTCGGCATATAGTGTCAGCATAGTCCTTGGAGATTTTGGTATATCGTGAATATATATGATATACAGTAACGGCCCAAGTACTGATCCTTGAGGCACCCCTGCTTCCATATATCTGGTTGTGGAGTTTTCTCCTTCCACTTTCACGTAGAATCTTCTGTTCCTCAAATAATTCCTAATCAACTTGCACAGTTCCATTGAATATCCAGCATATCTCATTTTGTAAATCAATCCTTCATGCCATACTCTATCGAATGCTCTGGCGACATCTAGTAGTACAAGACCCGTTGCTTGTTTATTTTGGAATCCTTCTGTTATGTATTCTGTGAGTCTCAGTAATTGCTGTTCAGTTGAGTGATCTCTTCTGAATCCGAATGGCTCTGCTGGAATGAGATTCAGATTTTCAGTTTCTTCTGTAAGCCTCCTAGCGATTACCCTTTCTACTACTTTTCCTAGGGCGGACAATAAACTTATCGGCCTGTAGTTTTGGGGGAATTTTTCATCTTGGCCTGGTTTGTTGAACACTATGACTTCTGCAGTTTTCCACTTTTCCGGATAGTGTTCAGTCCTCATTATACCGTTTGCAATATTTGTGAGAGCAGCTATACCTTTTCTAGGTAATTTCTTCAACATAGCATTCGTTATTTTATCACTTCCGGAAGCTTTTCTATTTTTCAAGCTTCTGATTATCTCTTTTATTTCAAATGAAGAAATTGGTTTTTCTATTATATTTTGTCGTCTACTGGTGGTTCGTCCATTTCTTCTTCGTTGTTCTCTACTAGTTCTTCCAGATCGTCATTATCGTCATCAGGTCTGTAATTTATTCTCGATTCTCTTTCGATCGAGTCCGCCAGTGCTTCTGCTTTATCGATATTCGTATATGCCATTCCTCTTTCTCCGTGGAGAGGTGATATTCTAGTCTTTTCTCTTCTCAGACCTTTTTGCATTTTCCATGCAGAATGATCGATAGTATTTAGTTCTTGAACTCTTTTGTTCCATCTATTTGTTGTCATGTCCTTCAGGGCATTTTTTAGAACTTCGCTGTGTCGGTTTAGATTTCTCTTATTTATATCTGTTTTGTTGAGCCTGTATGTTTTTCTTAGTCTCCGATTTTCCCTGATGAGATCTTTGATTTCTCTGGGTGTATCACCGTGTGGATGTATCGGTGCTGGTCTCGTTATTCTCTTTGTGCTCTTTTTGTAGGCATCTAGTATATTCTTTTCTAGTTTATCAACTGCTCTTTCTAGGTCTTCCGGTGTGTTGATTGTTGGTATTTCTGTTACCTCCGATTGTATCAGATGGCTATATTTAGTCCAATCGGTGTATTCTCTTGTTTGCATTAGTTCTCTTCTTGGCCCTTCTCCTATTGTTAATTCGATGGGGTTGTGGTTAGAGGTTCCGTCCCACAAGGTCTCTATCGAGAATTCTCTAGCGATATTTTTTATAATTGCGATATCAATTATATCTGGTAATCCATTTCCGAATGCTAGGTACGTTGGTTCTTCAGGTCCAATAACGATAGCTTCATGTTTTTCAGCGAGATCTTTCAGTTTTCTGCCATTTCTGTTTTCCATCCTGCTGTTCCATTCTGGAGATTTGCAATTAAAATATCCGATGCAGATTTTCGGGTTTGTTCGATCTAGTAAGTTTTTGATTTCTTCTTCCAATAAGTTATTTGAGGGTCTTTTATATGCCGATGTGACTTCGACTCTTTGTCGATTTATTTCAGCAACAATCGTCACTGTTTCTGTTTGTGACTTGTCAGATCTTCCTTTAAAATAGTGTTTCAGATCTCGTCTAACCAGTAAGGCAACACCTTACACACACACAGTAAGTGTTTGCGATTCTGTCACATCTACAGGGTCTTTCACGAGGAACCTCACCCATATTTATACGGGAAACTACTGAACGTATTTTCATAAAATTCAGCACTTATAAGTATTTCACGATGCTGATGAAATCTAAAATATTTTCAAGGCATGAGCACCTCCGGTTTTTCCGGAAATGACGTCAACTTCCGTTTTTCAAATTAGAACACCTTTTTTTTATTGCAGAAATAGATTCCTCAGAAAATTTCAAATTATTTTGATGTAACATTTTTCAGTTTTGGTTGGAAAATTCTCTCTGAGCGGGAAAATTCGAAAAAAAAATCGAAAATAGAGCTCCGCTGAAACAAGAATAACTTCGAGGTTTTTGGATGGAAAATTTTCATTTTTGGGATTTTTCAAGATGTAAGATTGATGTATCCACTTCAAAAATCGAAATCGCGATTCATGATACAGGGAGTGAAAAAATCGCTTTCAAAGTTAGGGATGACAAAATCGTGAAAAATCAATTTTTTCAAATTGAAACCCCATTTTTTTATGGCAGATATTGAATCTACGATGAAAAATAATGTGAGTGTATGCATCACACCCTTACCCTAAAATGGATATTTTCTGAGTTATTCACAAAAAACTGTTTTTCGTCTTGAATTTTCAGCTATTTCTTTTCCCTTCACGCCAAAAAGATGAAATTTTCAGGAACTGTTATTTGAACCATGCTGTAGATTTTTCACCCCTTCTTGAAACCGACTTCAAGTTACTATTAGGAGAACCATGGCAAACTCTCGCAGATATAACTAGAGAAGATGCTCAAAGTTTTGACCGTTAATTTCTAGACATTTATTTATACGTCTCAGGAATGCTTCGTGCGTTGCTCTTCTTATTTCATCGGGAGGAAGAGATCTGCAAAAGTGTTTAAAAACCAAATTGAGTTTCAAAACTATGAATCTAAAAATCTAAACAAACCTGAACGCATTTCTGACTCGTTCTATGCAGTCCTCTTTATCGGTCAGGGGAGTTGAGTAGACAATATTTTTTATCGTACCCCAAACATAATAGTTTAAAGGAGTTGAATCGGGAGAAAGTGGTGGCCAAAGATGTGGACCATTGTTCGCCAACCATCGATCTTCAAATAGCCTGTAGAGGATATTTGACACATTGTCAAACACAACATCTTGTTGATACCATAAGTCATTATGGTTCTGTACTAGCGGCTCAATTATTTGAGTGAATATGTCAGAATATCTATCTCCTAAGGGAGAACATTCTTTAAATAATGCAAACATGTGTAGTGTTCTATCTTACCAGTTAAAGTCCCATCATAAATGTGAACATCGAGAATTGCATTATTTTTGATGGCGCAAAAAACATTGAAACTCCAGGTCTCTTGAAAGTTCCATTGTCTGAAGTGGTGGTTGTTCCCTTCATCCCAATAATGACTGTTATGCCTATTGAAAGAACCATTCTTTGTAAATTTAGATTCATCTGTCCAAATTATACAGTCCAAAAAGTTTTCATTCTCTTGAAATCGAATCATCATAGCTTCGCAAAACTCTGTTCTCCTGACGAAATCAGTTTCCTTCAAATGCTGTACCCTATTGAATTTATATGGGTGCATTTTATGTTTTTTTAATAGGCTGTGACTAGAGTCCCGACTCGGGATCCGTGTCCAGTCCCGACGGACGAAATCAAATGACTCGAATACCAAACAGATCGCTTGTCCTTACTCGGGACCCTTGTCCAGTCCCGACATTGTAAAAGGGTTTTGAGGTTATGTTCGCGAATCTTATAATATTATTTATGAATAGTTGCGACAAAATTCAAGGAGTGATACCTCATCAAAAAATAGTGTGGGCTTTTTCTAAATCAAGATTGAAAAGGCAGGAGAAAATACTATCTTTTAATTTGAGAATGAAAGGAGCAAGTATGCAATTCTAAATAGTGAGAAAGTTGGGAATTGGTTAGTGTAAATTGATCTAAAGAAATTGCCAGACGTAATTCTTGATTCAGAGGTGAACCTCTTCCTTACGGCCATTCTTGATTATAAAAATGTGATAGAGAAAGGAAGCTGAGAAATATATTTGTGAAATGTATAATATTTTATACGAAATAACGACACTATGCTGCGGCATCTCAATAAAATGTATTTTTATTTGAAGTGTATGAAAATTTAGCGAAAAAGGTAAAGGTAGTAGTTCTGTTTAAAATGAGCATCTTAGATGTTTCATTTCAAGATTGCTCTTTTTTCTCTTCATAAATGTGATGATTTGAAAATAAAATATACTAACAACATACATATTCATCTTTATAGCAACTCATATCTACATGCCCGATTGAAATATGAATCATTGTTTCTATTTGACTGGGTATAGGCTAATGATTTGTACTGAACATTTAGTTTTTCGCTACTCCTTTCACTGCTCAATAATTTCAAAGCACCAATGAGTGCATCGTTGAATTCGGGACCGAATATCAGTCCGGAATTTAATGACGTCACTCGGGACTGGACACGAGTCCCGAGTCGGGACTCTAGTCACCGCCTTTTTAATATTCTCCAAACACTCGATTGAGATAATCCCAGATCAATCTCGGCATCTTTGAGAGAATTTTGAGGATTCACACGAAAATATGCAAGAACTGTAATTTCGTTGTTCTCATCTTCTACTACACTTTTTTCTCTGTGTATAGTTTTCTTAACGAAAGATCCGACATTTCTCAAGTTTGTCATGGTTCTGTTAATGGTATCTCTCGTTGGTCTGGGTCGGTCAGGAAACCTCTCAATGAACAATCGAATCGTTCTATCTACAACTTTATTACATTCTCCATGAAGTAGAATGAGATTTAAATAATCTTCATTGGTAAAATTAGGCATAGTGATCGATTTTATAACTTAATACGAATTATCGCCAAATTAATAGTAAACACAAAATGCTACAGAATAAAGAGGAATTTGGCAGATGTAATTAATGATATCTATCATTAAAAAAAAAGAATGTGAAACATGGTAAGTTTTTGCATATGGTTCATAAGGAATTATTTATTTATCACTGGAGAGAAAACCGATGGCCGATTAGTTGAAATAAAGAGGTTTCCGATACAAATTCGAATCAAAATTCGCCATCTATTTCGGAACAACCTGTAACTTTTTTCTCTTGCATATTAGGGTAGTAAAATCTAAAACATGGTTTAAGTAACGGTTCCTGAAAATTTCATCTTTTTGGCGTGAAGGGAAAAGAAATAGCTGAAAATTCAAGACGAAAAACAGTTTTTTTTGAATAACTCAGAAAATATCCACTTTAGGGCAAGGGTGTGATGCATACACTCACATTATTTTTTAACGTAGATTCAATATCTGCCATAAAAAAATGGGGTTCTAATTTGAAAAAATTGATTTTTCACGATTTTGTCATCCCTAACTTTGAAAGCGATTTTTTCACCCCCTGTATCATGAATCGCGATTTCGATTTTTAAAGTGGATACATCAATCTTACATCTTGAAAAATCCCAAAAATGAAAATTTTCCATCCAAAAACCTCGAAGTTATTCTTGTTTCAGCGGAGCTCTATTTTCGATTTTTTTTTCGAATTTTCCCGCTTAGAGAGAATTTTCCAACCAAAACTGAAAAATGTTACATCAAAATAACTTGAAATTTTCTAAGGAATCTATTTCTGCAATAAAAAAAAGGTGTTCTAATTTGAAAAACGGAAGTTGACGTCATTTCCGGAAAAACCGGAGGTGCTCATGCCTTGAAAATATTTTAGATTTCATCAGCATCGTGAAATACTTATAAGTGCTGAATTTCATGAAAATACGTTCAGTAGTTTCCCGTATAAATATGGGTGAGGTTCCTCGTGAAAGACCCTGTATATATCTCATAATTCATGATGTTCAGTCGCGTATTTGGTTGTATTCTTGTTTCCTGTAAGGCTATAGTATCAGGTTTTCTCTCTGATATTATTTCTTCTATCTCGGGTTTTCGAGTTCTGACCCCGTTTAGGTTCCAGGAGACTATTTTAAGGGAATTTTTCCTAGTTGTATGTTCCATTATTTCAGTTTACTGAACATTCCTTGGGGTTTTTTCTCCATCTCTCTTTCAATTTTCAACATGATTTTGTTGAAAATTTTTTCAGTAAAAGTGTCTAAATCGTCGGCGGATTCAGACACTTTTCTGTTTTCTTTTGTTTTGTTGATTGTCAGTTTAGCTTGGGGCATTTTCGATTGCTCCTTCTTCTGTACTGGTTTGGGTACTTCTTTTTTCTTGTCGTCTACTTTGGAGAGGGTGGGCTTCTTTTTCTCCTGGACTTTTTGAGTAATCGTGCTCTGCTGAGCCGATTTCTGGCCTGTTTTCCTCTTTTTTGTCACTAATTTGAATTCGCTACATCATTTGTAGCTTTGCTAGATGGCCTTCTTCACCGCACAGAACGCATGTGGTATTTCTCTCCTCACCTTTTCTGGTAAGTTGGCAATCTTTTGTGCAATGATTGCCCAAACATTTGACGCATCTGTATGGAAAAGATCACTTGTTTTGGGCATGTCCGAACCTCTGGCATCTGAAGCATTGGCTTGGATTTTCTGCCCTTGTTTTTGATTCCACTACAATGCAGAGATTGTAGAGGCGTCTTATTTCGAAAATCTCCTTTCTCTGAGTTTTGACCAGGTATAAGGGTATAAACTTTTTGGTTTTATTGGTCATGTCATTCTGGACACCTCGACGTCATGGATTCCTTGGACCTTTAGATCATTCTTGATTCTTCTTGAGTTGCGCGAAGCTGAGCATTTTCAGTACTAATATAATTGACAAGCTACGAATCGAATGACGTAGCTCGTGATTTAGCATTGAAAAAGCACAGCTTCGCTCAACTTCGCATTAGGTGGCCGGTCCGCCTAATAGAACAAAAATTCGTAATCAAAACATTATTCTGGTATGCAGGGATTTCAATGATTTCAATTGTCCTCTGTTAAAATGGGTGAGTCGGGTGTCAAATGCTGTTTTGGATGCTATCAATGTAGATAATAAATATGTTCTATTTGTTGCTATCTTAAATTTTATAGAATTTAATCTCAGAAAAGGGAATTATGATGCAATGAACTGGAAACATTCAGAAATAAACTGAAATCTCCTTTTGGAACCTTAACTTCCTTCCTTTGAAAAAAGGCTGCCTCACGGATTTTGGGGGAAGCAAAAATTCGCTAAAACCTATGAAACACCCGAAAAAGGAAACTAATCTCTTTATAGCCACGTTTAATATAAAAACTATGCAGTCCCAGTACTGATTGGAAGAACTGGAGGAAGAGCTAATACACATAAAATGGGACGTCTCAACTTAGACAACATTCCAAATAGAGGAAACTTTGGCCTAGGAAATATAAACGACAAAGGAAAAACTAAAATAAATTACCTCCAGAGGGAGAACCTGTATTTGATGAACACCTTCTTCAATTAACCAGGAAATCGAATATGGTATAGAGGAGCCCGGACTATAGAACAAAAACCGAGATCTGTAGCAGATGTCACCACCCTGAACAGGTTCGATCTGGAAAGCGACCATAGACTGGTGAGAGCGAAATTGATATCAAATATAAACCAGGAAAGAAACAAATTGATACATACAAAAAAGTTTTCAACATATCGGAACTGAATCAGAGCGAAAGAGAATATCAGGGTCCTCTAAATAAGAGAAGTCTTTCAACAACCAAACTATTGTCAATGAGCATAAATGAAATAGAACACAAAATCAAAACAGACATCAAAACGGCAACGAAGAGAGTTTGCCATGCCAAAAAACCTAAACAGAGTAAAATATCTCTACCAACCATTTGTCTAATGGATAGCAGAAGGAATTCAAAAAAGAACACAACAGAGTATAAAGAACTAATTACACAAATCAGAAAGAAGATAAGAGAAAACGTAAGAAATTACAACACGGAACTCATAAGGATGACAATAAAAAACAATAGAAATATGAAGGTATTAAGGAAAATGAACTATATTGGAAAAACACGAATACATCAATTGAAAAATGAACAAGGACAAATAAAACACAGTAGAAATGGTCTTGTTGGTATAACAGGAAGGTACTATAAAACTTTGTATTCGTCTAAAAACCTAAGGCCACAAAATGTGGAACCAGTACATATAACAAATGTTGTACTGGTATTATTAAAGAGATGTTATAGTTGGGAGGTTACGACTGACGTCATAAGATATCTACAGGTCTTCTTCAACAAGTTCCTTCAGAGTGGAACGATTCCTGATGATTGGAATAATGCCCAAGTGGTAATACTGCACAAAAAGGGTGATAAACTAGACATAGGAAACTATAAGTCCAATTCATTCATTCATTCATTGCTGTATCCCGTTACCGGGAATAATGATATATTATTTATTAATTAATTAATTTTTCAGGGCTTATTGCGACTGTGCGCCTTCCTGTGACTGTAGAGACCCAACTGTGACCTACAGATCCTACCACATTCCTATATTAACTAAAAGTCCTATAAGCCTCCTCTCGCATCCATACAAACTGCCAACGAAAATCATCACCAAAACCGTCTATGCGAAAATTTGGACAGCTACCAACCCACTAAACAAGCATGTTTTCGGAAAGGCTTCAGTACTATCGAACATATTCAAAACGTCAAATACTAATTGAAAAATGTAACGAATATAACATCCCACTACACTTTTCCTTCATTGTCTACAATAAAGCCTTCGACTCGATAGAACTTTGGGCTGTATTTCGGGCAATGGATAACGTGAGAATAAATACTAAATATAGAGAACTCTTCCGAAATATATACGGTAAAATAAACGAAGAACTGACAATAGACAAAATAAAGCTCCAAGGGGGTGCCAGGCAAGGAGTTACAATTTCACTAAAGCTGTTTACTTTGGCATTTTTCATTTATTTATTTGTAAGGGATACAGACAGGTATAACCCACAAGTGCATCCACTAATACGTTTGGAAAAAATATAATATCATGTGTCCACAACAAGTACAGATACTAACTCAAAAAGAACCCGAAGAAGAACCCATTACTATTAAAAACCAAAAATATTTCTACAGTTTTTTTGAAGGCAAACAAGGACAT
The DNA here is from genome assembly GCF_907165205.1 of Coccinella septempunctata. NCBI lineage: Eukaryota > Metazoa > Arthropoda > Insecta > Coleoptera > Coccinellidae > Coccinella > Coccinella septempunctata. The sequence goes on from NC_058189.1 coordinate 23,277,420, forward strand.
GGCAAAAACATTTATATGGTTGACATATTTATTGAACAAATCATTCTGGTTATTGGGCAGTTTCGACCTGTTTAAGTGTTGAAAGAACTACTATAAAGTAACTGTCTACTTCTTGTATTCCTCTGAAGGAAATGATCCGCGAATTAAGAATAGCTCACCATGAACATCTCTAAGACCAAAATCCTCAAAAAAAGTACAACTCCAATAGATATAGCTGGTACATGTATCGATTCAGTGAGTGAATATACAGGGTGTTTCCAGATTAGACGTGAATCTTGGAGGAGGTGTTAGTATCACTCATTTGCTATCGTTTGAGCCATATTGATTGATAACCAAAAAGCAACAGTTTCCGAGATAATTGAGTTCTTGTGTTTTCGAAAAATTTCTCACTTCACTTCATTTTTCGTTAATTTTTTTACCTTGACCAAGTTTGATTATAATTTTGGATGATTTTCATCAGAAAAAGATATAATACGTATGAAAAAAGCAAAACTATCCTGTATTAGATTATGAAGAATTAGTATTATTTAAAAGTTGGTATATGAAAAAAAGAAAAATCAATTTCTAATATCAATATTTGCCTGCAACGTTCAAATTCCAAAATTTATGTATGGATAATTGATATTAGAAATTTATATACCAACTTTTAAATCATACTAATTCTTTTTCAACATCTAATACAGGATAGTTTTGCTTCTTTTATATCTTCTTCTGATGAAAATAATCCAAAATTATAATCAACTTTGGTCAACGTAAAAACAATTGACGAAAAATTAAGGACGGTGAGAATTTTTTTCGAAACACACAAGGACTCGAATACTTCGGAAACTGTTGATTTTTGGCTATCAATAAATATGGCTCAAACGACAGCAAATGAGTGATACTTGTGGTGTATTGAATAAATTAGCAATGATTAAAAACGACTATGACGTATAATTTTAATCTTTCATTTGCTACAATACAACTGAACTGCTTTTTACAACGGAGAACAATTAGGATCAAACAAGATTAAGTGGGGAGTTTAACGCATGACAATATTAATCTTTATAACCAATATATTACATTCTTCCCCCCTACGAGAAAATCTGAGTTATATGAATTTTTAAAAATATCACAATTCAACATAAGTACATTTGACTTATTTTAGCTATAAGCACTCAAAAGAATATCACAAATTAATCAATGAAAATTTAACATATCACATCAAAATTTATCACAGCAAAATATCCTGAAAACATACATCCATTAAACATTATTCAGCTTGGAATCTGTCCGGAGGCTTTCTCACTCTCTTAGGTCTATCAGTCTTATCTAATATTACATTTTCATTACTTTTAAATACATTTTCATTACTTTCAAATACATTTTCATCATTTTCACATACATTTTTATTCTTTGTTTCTTTTTTAAAATTACTAACAATTCTCTCCGATGGGTAAATAATATTCTCTGAAGTTTTTCTCAATTGATTAGCATGACGTTTCCAACATCTGTCTAACTCTAAAATTTGGACTAGAAATGTTACTCTTCCAATTTTTTTCATAATTTTACCTTTAATCCAATTTGTTTTATTAACGTCTCGATAATCTTTTACCAAAACTAAATCATTTACTTGGTAATCGACCGAATTTTTTCCTTTATAATATTTCTTTTGATCTTGCTGTTTACAATGTACCTTATTCACTAATTCTTTAGGTGGTTTATACAACAGAGCATTGAATCTTGTTCTCAAGTTTCTACCGAACATAATTTGAGCAGGGCTTACTCCGGTAGTGCAATGTTCAGTAGTTCGATAGTCAAAAAGAAACCTAGAAAGAACTGTATGGGTGTCTACAGAGGTTTTTTCGCTCATAGCCTTTTTGATACTATTTTTAACTGTTTTTACACAATTTTCAGCTGCACCATTAGATTCTGGATGATATGGTGGGATCAAAACATGCTTAATATTATTCTTCTTCAAAAAAAATTCAAACTGTTCAGATGTGAAATAAGCAGCGTTGTCTGATACTACCGTTTTTGGTAAACCAAATCTGGCAAAACAATTCCTAAGCATCTTAATCGTCGCTTCCGAACTTGTCGTTGAAGTTTCAAAAACTTCGACCCATTTCGAATGCGCATCTAATATGATCAAATAATACTTCCTGGAGAAAGGTCCAAAATAATCAATATGTAACCTTTCCCAAACTTCACCTGGCCACGACCAGGTTGCCAACGGAACCTTAGCGGGATTAGATAAATTCTTTCTACAACTTTCGCACCGCTTAACATAATTTTCTATATCCTTATCAAGATTTGGCCACCAAAAATGTGCCCTTGCAATATTTTTTGATTTAACTATACCAAAATGCGTCATATGCAATGTTCTGAGAAAAATATGTCGTAACTTTACAGGAACAACTATGCGATGATTCCAGAATAAACAATTATTAGACACTGCAAATTCTGAACGTCTGGAAAAATATGGTTTGATCATATCATCATTACTAACGTACTTTGGCCACCCTATCTTCATAAATTCAATGACCTGACTCAACTCTTTATCATTGGCGGTTTCTCTTTTAACTTCATCTAGGTTTATTGGCATTTCTTCACTATTTGTTAAAAAATTACAATATGGGAATTCGACATCATCGTTATTACTTAAACTATCGGATTCTGATTCCGATAATCTAGATAATGCGTCCGCCGTATTATTCTCCGATTTGACGTATTCGACTTCGTATTGGTGATTCGATAGAATCACAGCCCAACGCCTCAACCTATTAGCAGAAAATTGAGGGATTGGCTTGTTTTGTCCGAAAATCGTCATCAGAGGTTTATTATCTGGAATCAACTTAAATTTTTTTGCATAAAGATATTGATGAAACTTATGTACGCCAAAAATAATAGCTAAACCTTCTCTTTCTATCTGACTATAATTTTTTTCACTTTTTGAAAGTGACCTTGAAGCATAAGCTTTTCAATTCCTGATGGGTATTGATGGCTTAAAATAGCCCCTAAGCCGTGTGAACTAGCGTCTACTGTTAATCTGATATCTAATTCAGGATTGAAATGTACCAAAACTTCTGTTGAACTAAGCAATTACTTGATTCTGTCAAAAGCTTGGTCACAATCTTTCGACCAAAACCATTTTACATCCTTTCTCAACAAACGATGTAATGGATATAAAATTGAAGAAATATTTCGGATAAATTTTCCATAATAATTTACCATACCTAAAAATGATTTTAATTCAGTTATGTTACTTGGTTTCTGGACTTTCAAAATTGCCGCGACTTTATTCTCACTTGTGTGAAGAACTTCCTTATCAATTTTATATCCCAAATATTCAATTGAATCTTGAAAAAATTTACATTTAGCAATGCTCAACTTGAGACCGGAATTTTCTAAAATTGACAAAACTAATTTAAGTCCATTAAAATGTTCCTTTTCGTCTTTTCCCGTAATAAGAATATCGTCTAAAAATACTGTCACGCCATCAATTCCACTCAACAGTGATTCCATCAATTTCTGAAATTTAGAGGGCGCAGAAGCAATTCCATAGGTTAGTCTATTGTATATAAATAAACCTTTATGAGTTACAATAGTGGTGAGATTTTTTGAATCATCATCCAAACCTACTTGTTGATACGCGTCTGATAAGTCTAATTTGGAAAATTGAACTCCTCCCTGTAGACAACCAAACAGATCTTCAATTCTTGGTAATGGATGTTGATCTATTTCAATGTGGGGGTTTATTGTCACCTTGTAATCTCCGCAAAGTCTGACTGCACCATTTTTCTTCAACACTGGTACTACCGGAGTGCCCCACTGACTATAGTTTACCGGTGAGATGATACCTAGTGAAAGAAGGCGATTAATTTCAGCTTCGACTGGCGATTTTAAAGCATATGGAATAGGACGGGCCTTATGAAATTTAGGAGTAACATTGGTATTTTTCAACTTTAAACTTAAGCTTGACTTATTGAATAATCCTACTCCTTCAGAAAAGAGATTCGAGAATTGATTTATCAGAGCATTAGTTTTAATATTACTTCTTTCATTCATGAAATTCAAATTTGAAAAGCCAATATTGTATATATTCAAGAAATCTCTACCCAATATTGGTGGGCCACCGTTTTTGAAGACATAAAAATTCATATTAGTTACAATTCTTTTAAAGTCAACATTAGCATTCAAAATACCCAAAGGCTCTACCTTGGTTCCATTGTAGAAAGTGAGACATCGATCAGTCTGTTTCAATTTGTACATTCTAAATTTCTCTAAATACAAATCTTCAGAAATGCAAGAGATACTCGCTCCAGTATCAACTAGAAATAGAATATTACAAGAACCAAGTTTTACTTCTAATGAGTATGCATTGTCTTGACTGTTAGCATTATTGACAACAAACAAAGAAGGTTCATTTTCATAATTATCATTTTCATCTTGCAAGTAATTATGAGATCTTGAAACATTATTCGTTCTTTTTTTCTTTTTGAAACAATTATTAATATTATGCCTATAGCTTGTTCGAAAGTTATATCTTTCTTCTCTTCCAGGAGTCTGTCCAGTATAACACCTTTTTCGAATCCACAAACAAAACGGTCTCGGAGACACATATCTAATTCCTTTCCAAACTCACAGGAAACAGCTAAGCTACGCACACGCGCTGCCCAATCCTTAATTGTTTCATTATTCCCTTTCTTGCTATCGAAGAATTTGAAACGTTCAGCTAGGACTGATTTTCTTGGGATGAAATGTTTATCCAAGAGTGAAATTAACATATCGAATGTTTTCAATTCAGGGACATCCGGGCTGCACATGTTGAATATCAGTTTGTACGATTCTTCATCCAACATGTTTAAGAGAATTGCACGTTTTTTATTATCACTGGTAACTTCATTAGCGATGAAATAATTGTTCAATCTCGCTTTATAGATGTTCCAATCCGTGATATTTAAATGAAATTCTCGCAGTTGGCCGATTCCACCCATAATCACTTCGGAAGTACCGACTTCACCCGTAGCCATTTTGTCTTTTACACTTTTATTCACTCAAATAAAAAAAAATATTCCCAGGCAAAACAAAATTAAAAATACTTTTAGAAAACTTAACTCAAAAATAATTCTTTTATCCTCGTCGCCAAATTATGTGGTGTATTGAATAAATTAGCAATGATTAAAAACGACTATGACGTATACTTTTAATCTTTCATTTGCTACAATACAACTGAACTGCTTTTTACAACGGAGAACAATTAGAATCAAACAAGATTAAGTGGGGAGTTTAACGCATGACAATATTAATCTTTATAACCAATATATTACAATACTAATACCGCCTCTAAGGTTCACGTCTAATTTGGAAACACCCTGTACATATATATTGGACATCTCATGAAACTGGAAAAATCATCAGCAATCCGAGACCAATAGGAGAATAGGAATGACCTGGGCTGCTATAGGCAAAGCAGGAAATATACTGAAGAACAAAGACATTCCGATTAATCTGAAAACTAAGGTCTTTAATATTTGTGTTCACCCAGTCTTAATATATGGACTAGAAACAACAGCACTGACGACTCGAGCAGCGAACAAGTTGGGAACAACTCAGCGAGCAGTGGAGAGATTGATGTTGGGGGCTAGCCAACATGTCCACAACGAAGAGGTGAGACGACGAACAAAAGTAGATAACTTCATTCAGAGGACAGCAATGTCAAAATGGTCTTGGGCAGGAGATGTAACCAAACAAGAAGAGCCAAGATGGACGTGGCGCACAACACAATGGCGACCTCAATTACAGGAATGGAGTATCGGTAGACCTCCCAAACGTTGGATGAACGATATAAAAAACATAGCTGGAGTTAACTGGTATCTAGAAGCGAGAAACCGTGACAGATGGAAGGAAATTCGGGAGGCTTATGTCCAGGAGTGGACGCAACTATCGGCCAATCATTATTCTTTCGATCAGTTCCCAGTTCGAATCTCTTATCTACAAATAAAAACTTAGTGTCAATTTATTGAGATATATTTTATTGTATGTTGTTTGTATGTGTTGGTGGACAGAAATCGAAACTTCACGGCACTTCTGGGTTTCCTCAGGGCTCTCATCTGGGTTCTGTTTTCATCATGCTCGATTTTTGTTATACGTAGATGATCTTAAGGTGTTTATTAGGGTGAAATGTTTAGACGATTGCACATTGTTGCAGTAAGACCTTAATCCTTTTTCTGTAGGCAAAATCATCTTTTTCTAAATTTAGGCGAGTTTGTTTCAATTGCATTCACGAGAAAAACGAATATCGTTAGTTTCTAATATTCGATAGATCAGATGCAACTGCAGAAAGTCGATGGTATCCGTGATTTAGGTGTGATATTCGATTCTAAGCTGAAATCCATTGAGCATATTGATAGTGTCATCATCAAATAAGATGCCTGGATTCACATTTAGACATGGAAAACTGCTCAGAAGTAATAAAGCACTCCTAACGTTATATTATTCCTTCGTTTTCAGCTAGTTGAATTTTGACCCACCTATTTTTAACCCAAATTATAAGTGCGACATAAAACGCAGAGAAGGCGTGTAGCACAGGTTTCTTAGGTAGGTAGCTACATGTCCTACAGAAATAATTTCAAAATAACGATTCGTGATCACACAGAAGCTCAGAATATATTCAATTTGCTCAGCTCAGAGATCCGCAGGTAAATGAAAGATATGTGTCTTCTTTATAAAATTTTAAACAACATCCTTTTGGCCCCTTTGATACTCCAACATTCCAACATTCGTTTTTCAGGATCCCTGAGAAAAGATTGAGATTCAGGAAAATGTTTGCTGTACCTTCTCGTCGATTGAATGTTACTCAGAATTCCCCGATTTGTAGGATTCTGACGACGTTCAATTTCTGTATTTTTTCATGCTGTTCCGTTCACTATTTCTCTTGATCAGTTCAAAATGTATTTAAGGCTGAGATTCCTACTTTGAGTCCTTCCAAGCTGAATTACTGCCAATTCACAATGATGTTAATGGTTATGGTAATGTTAACGGTGAGCTACAATGTAAACGCTTAAATAATAATAAATAATAGAGCTACCACGATACTGTTCACATCAATGTTAATGTCAAGCGTAATGTTAATGATAATGATAAATATTTCTTAAATTTATTATTATTTAAGCGTTAACATCGTAGCTCACTTTTAACACTACCATTACCATTAACATCATTGTGAATTGGCAGTTAGAAAGCAGTCCCAGTAATTTTTGGAAATATATTAATTCAAAAAAAAAAGTCACGAATAGCACGACACATGTACTTTAATGATAAAATATTGAATACACCTAAGGACATACTAGATGCATTTGCAATGAACTTTAAAAGTGTTTATGTCAGTAACAGCCAAAAACAGAATTCTAACTCTCATTTTGTTGAGTCTCCTGACTTGGGTCCGGTATTGAATATAGGTGATATTTCTGAGGATATGATTATATCTGCATCCAAAAAACTGAAAAACAAATTCACTATAGGTCCGGACGGTATCCCAGTTAATCTTGTTAGATCTCATATTGAAGTATTCGTTTAGCCAGTGTGTATACTGTATAACCTTATGATAACCTACGGCACTTTCCCGAACATCTGGAAAGTTTCGCGAGTGTGCCCCATTCTGAAGTCCGGTAAGAAATCAGAGATTGTTAATTATAGACCGATTGCTCTGATATCAGTTTTTTCTTAACTAATAGAAATTATTTTGTCAGATTTAATTTTTGAGCACGTACGAACATCAATTTTCGAGTATCAGCATGGCTTTGTCCGATCTCGTAGTACTGTCCTAATCTTTCTGTATTCACGCAACATGTCTCGAAATTCCTAGATTCGAGAAATCAAATGGATGTAGTCTACACTGATTTCAGTAAGGCTTTCGATCGTGTGTCTCATGAAAAGCTACTTCGAAAGTTATTCCGTTTTGGTTTGTTGAGTGATCTTGTGTCTCTCTTAGAATCCTTTTTGACCAGTAGAAAATACTACGTTGAGTGGGAGGGATTGAAGTCATTTGTGTTCACTGCGACTTCGGGAGTTCCCCAGGGATCAAATTTAGGACCACTATTGTTTGTTTTGTTTATTGATGACATTTTGGATATAGTTTGTTCACATAAATTACTTTTTGCGGATGATTTCAAAATATTTAGAGAAGTGAAAAGTTTAGTTGATTGCTTTCTATTGCAAGAAGATCTTAATAGGCTGTACAGATGGTGTGTTGATAATGAATTATACTTGAATATAGAGAAATGTAAGACGATGACATTTGCGAGGAAACTATCACCGATTATTTTCGAATATAAAATCAACAGCTTGGGAGTGACGAGGGTAAACGAGGCGAGACACTTAGGAGTTTTTTTTGATCGGAAACTAACGTTCTATTCTCATATAAGAGATATAACTTGCAGTGCTATGAAAAGTCTTCTATCTTGTAATACGCAATTGTAAGGAGTTTTCTTCGTTGAAAGCGATTTCATACATCTATCAGGCTCTTGTTAGAAGTAAACTTTCATACTGTAGTGTGGTATGAAATCCCTGTCATAAAAAATACATAGATTGTATTGAAAGGGTTCAGAAAAATTTATTAAATTCCTTTTTCTGATGAAGCATGGTTTTTATCCAGATATAAACTATAGTTACGAATCCCTTTTAAATGAGTTTGAGTTCGCTTCGCGTAGAAAGGTCCGTGAGATGAGTGACTTGATATTTCTTTATAAAATCGTTCACAAACAGGTAGATTCGATGGCTCTGCTCTCGTCACTGCAATTTAATTTTTTTCCGTTTCAATTCCATATCGCACAGAACATTTCTTATTGATATACCTAATTCCTATCATCATTTTTTCTGCCCACTAACAACAATGTGCAGGAGTTATAACAATCTGAGAAACGTTGACATATTCTTTCTTTCATTGTCTCAGTTCCCCTAATAGCACAAAGTTGTCCTATGGACATCCATAGGACGTCCTCTTCGGACATTACGGACATCCATAGGACGTCCATTTCTGGTATAATGGACGTTCTAGGGAGATCCGAGGGACGTACGAATGTCACAACTTTGAACCGAATTCGGACGTCCATCGCGGACGTCCAATGGATATCCCGTTGGGACCATCGTTAGCTATCTCAACGGTACAAAAATTTACCACGATGTTGGCCATCCTATCTATTAGAATTTTAATGTCCTAGAACCCAATGTCTTACACTCAGACGCAAATGGTATTTTCTGTGTTGTTCTCGTTTCCATCCATACTTACTAAGAAAGTTTTTACACTTGGCCCGGATTCGAACTCGCGAGTACGTGGGGACATCGCATTACTGAGTCTCCGCTGCAACCGTCCTAGCTACCGAGACTATACGATATACCTACTTGTAGGAACATATTCATTATATTGTTAACTGATTTATGGAATAGTAGTCGATTAATACAGACATACCATATAATAAAAACTAAAGTCTTAAATCTTACACATAGATTATTGTATAATAGTAATTACTCAAGTATTTAGTCTTCGTTCATCATAACGTTATACATAATAAAATATTCATAAGATATTCATATACTACAAAGCGGAAAAATGGAGTTTAGTGAAAAATAATATTAAATTTTGGTGTTCATTGATATACATGTATGTCTTATTTGGTCCATATTACGGACTCCTAGTGAATATCCGGTGTGGACATTCAATAGATGTCCCTACCGGATATCCACTAGGTATCCGTGATGGACGTTATACGGACCATGTAATGTGTATATGTAATTTGGTCCATATTACGTCCATTACGGACTCCTAGTGAATATCCAGTATGGACATTCAAAAGATGTCCCTACCGAATATCCACTAGGTGTCCGTGATGGACGTTATACGGACCATGTAATATATACATGTTATTTGGTCCATATTACGGCCCTTACGGACTCCTAATGAATATCCAATATGGACATTCAAAAGATGTCCCTACCGGATATCCAATAGGTGTCCGTCATGGACGTTATACGGAACATGTAATATACATATACATGTTATTTGGTCCATATTACGTCCCTTACGGACTCCTAATGAATATTCAGTATGGACATTCAAAAGATGTCTCTACCGGATATCCAATAGGTGTCCGTCATGGACGTTATACGGACCATGTGATATATACATGTTATTTGGTCCATATTACGTCCCTTACGGACTCCTAATGAATATCCAGTATGGACATTCAAAAGATGTCCCTACCGGATATCCAATAGATGTCCGTCATGGACGTTATACGGACCATGTAATATATACATGTTATTTGAACTATATTACGTCCCTTACGGACTCCTAATGAATATCTAGTATGGACATTCAAAAGATGTCCCTACCGGATATCCATTAGGTGTCCGTGATAGACGTTATACGGACCATGTAACATATATATGTTATTTGGTCCATATTACGTCCCTTACGGACTCCTAATGAATATCCAGTATGGACATTCAAAAGATGTCCCTACCGGATATCCAATAGGTGTCCGTCATGGACGTTATACGGACCATGTAATATATACATGTTATTTGGTCTTTATTACGTCCCTTACGGACTCCTAATGAATATCCAGTATGGACATTCAAAAGATGTCCCTACCGGATATCCATTAGGTGTCCGTGATGGACGTTATACGGACCATGTAACATATACATGTTATTTGGCCCATATAACGTCCCTTACGGACTCCTAATGAATATCCAGTATACGGACCATGTAATATATATGTATAAGTTATATGGTCCGTACTATGTTCATCACGGACACCTAGTGGTTATCCAGTACGGACATATTTTCATTGCCTGTATTAAGTCGGTCAGGGACTATTTTGGAACTATATGATACGGACATATGTCATATAGTCCGTATTATGTCCATCACGGTCATCCAATGGATATCCGATACGGACATTGTACATAAATCGGACTAACAATGGATATATATCGTGAACGTCCTAAAACTGTTCGGAAACGGACGTCCAACATGGACATACAAATCAAGTCCATGGACGTTGTGTGCTATTAGGGTCAGGAGATCGTTGAATCGCGCGTTGAGTAACTAAGATGATTAATGATTCATTGTTTCTTTATCTTTTTTTTTCTATTTCTGAGACTGTATGTTTTCTTAACTATTGTCTGCCTCATCAACGTCGATGTATTATTTTGTTTTTTTTGCTGTATTATTGTATACACCTGTAATTGAGCCTCAGCATGTTGGATGTATTGCTGAATAAATAAATAAATTAAATAAATAAATAAATGGTTTTAATTTTTCTATATTTTCGTCTTGCAGAAATTCCAGTTAATTGTTATTTCTCCAGTATTTTTTTTGGCCTTATTAAGTTATTATTAATGTCATGAATACAGGATTGGGATAAAGTTTGGCACCAAATTAATATATTCAAAACGGAACGCACGGTAATTTTGAAATATTGTCAGGAGGTGAATGGCAAGCACTTCGAACATTTAAAATGATTTTTTTTAAGTATTTTCAATAAATTTTTTCTACTAGAAAAAGCCCTGTATTTCTTCTTTTTATAGATTTTCATAAAAAATACGTCATGAAAAGCAGAAAGAGTTATCTAATACAAAGTATTTCGTTTTATTTTTCACCATTGATTCAAATAACAACGAGTTTATTATTTATTATTTATTCGAATGGATTTTTTCTCAAATGTACAAAAAGACTGAATTTCTTCTTTTTACAGATAATTTTTACATGGATCCCGATATGGACAGATCCGAAACAAGGTGCACTTTCTGCAGAAAGATACAGGGTGTCCCATTTAAATAACAAAAAGTTTTGTCATTTCTGGTTAAACCGGAAGTATCTTATGAAAATATGCTCATCAGATGCATTTTGGTCCATTACACTCAGCTGCCAAATTTCGAAAATATCGCCCGTTCTGTTTTAAAGATATTAATTTGGTGCCAAACTTTATCCCAACCCTGTACCTATAGTTATTATGGTTGTATGATACTCACAAATATTAATATGTGAAAACAGCGCTGGGTTGTAATACCCCTTAGTATTCCTATGTACGAGAAATGAATACATAAAAAGCCTAAAATACTGCGAATTTGTGTCGTAGTTGTATGATTTTTGATATATCAATTTCATTTGAAACCGAAATCTTTCAAAAGAAAAATAAACAAATTGAACTTTAATTAATATAAGTTTGAGAAGAAAATATTAACAATAGTAATCGGAAAGAAATGTTGGCACGAATAGACTAATTAATGTCGCGGAAATTATGGAAATTTGAAAAATAGTTCGTGAGTTGAACATGCACTTACACTAAGGCCCGTATTAATAAGTTGTGAGAATATCTCAAATCGCGTATTGAGACACCACTGACACCAGTCTAATTAATAAATTTGACTTGAGAATCTGTCAAGATGACGTCTCAATCTGCGATCTCACTTGAGTAGGCGCTTATTAATAAATGTGACTTATGTCCTCGAATGATCTCAAGTAAGATGTCCAAAACACTGGTGTGTGCACTTGTCACTTTTTGCATGCATCAACATTTCAGAAAATCGGGGATATGGGATCAGTTTCGTGGCGGCGCCACCATGTCATTTGCTTCGGTCTATCCTTGTTCTACCAAAGGAAGTCCAATGATACTCTCTCGTTTTATTTTGTTTTGCATTGATATCGAACATCGATAAACGAATTCGAAATATGAACTGGCCCATTTTGTCAGCTGTTAAGGAATATTTGTCACTTACAGTTTAATTTTCGTTGCAAAAACAAATCTGTCAATATTTCAACACTACCGAATAAGGGTTCGAAGGAGTATTTACTATTCTTCTTCAAGATAATTTCCGTTTCACAAATTGAATTCATGAGGGGGTGGTTCAATATGTTGATTGGTCAAATGTCCAATATATTCAGTTGACAGAAAGGGAATTTTCACTATATTTACCCATGGAGAATATTTGAAGAACAGACTAGAATAGATTTATGTATCTCTGTTTCTCAATACATGCCCACAATTCACATTACGTATTTCCAATACAGTTTTTTTGAAATATTGCTGAAGTTGCCATAAAACTTAGCTATATCCGTCCCGAATATTCGTTCATATGATTTGGTTCTGCCTCAAATTCCAACAACACCGAATTCTTAGCTTTAGTTCTTGATTCTCCATACAGAAAACTGAACTTACTCAACGACATGTTGAATAAATGAATGTTTTACACCCCTTTTTCGAAACTAATACATTTTCACACAAACAATATTCGCTTATAAATACAACATATTCGTAAGTCGTAGGAAAGTATTCAAATTATTTTCAAATATCAATTGACAATGCTCTGTCAAATTCTAAACAGGGAATGGGAAAAACGAAACTGATCCCATATCCCCACGAAATTATAATTAAAATCGAATCAGTGAATACACCAAAGTTTAAGACATCTTAATCTCAAGGTAGGTTTTGTAAACGTCGAATTTTGATTATGGTCGGACCCATTCTCAAGATGTGAACTGACAGTGATTTCTATTTATTCCTTTTTTGGCTTCCAAAAAATGGCATAATCAACTACTACGATGAAATCGATCAATTCTACAAAAAAGAATGTAATGTGACATGTCCGTTCGTTCGAGATCGAAATATCTACTTCGTTGCACTCCAATGCAAGCCATAGTGATGAAAAAATATCGAGCAAAAATAAAAATAATAATTTCTCTTTTCGTTTTGTAATCTCGAGTCTAGCTCAAGATCATTACTCAAGACGTTCTTAAGTTGAAATAGTATCAAACTGAAAACGACTTAATAAAAGTTTATTAATAAGCCGTCATCTTGAGATGTGAGATCAACTGAGATTGTTCTTGAGACCCGTTTTGAGATCTGACTATTAATGTGAGGATTACTAGCGAGTGGACTGTATCATTTCTTACTGTCCTGCGCAAATTCCATTCATTTCAGATGACACCACACAAATGCAACCCTAAACAAAACCCGCGTTATTTGAAATAAATAAATAATCTTAATTGTGCAAAAACCAAAGAATAAAAAGAGGTGAATTTCCCTCCTAGTTAAACAAACAAAATTAAAACTAATTGGCGAAGGGAAAATATTGAACAGAGTTAGATTTGTTCCATGGATTTTGTACTGAATATTTACCTTACCCTAATATACAGGGTGTCCGGGAAGTAACTGTACATACTCACACCAGAGATAGAGTTGGACTAGCTGATTAAGGATTGACTATAAAAAATTAATTTCTGGATTTCCCTAGAAAGCTACAGGGTGATTTTCCAACTTCATGGAAATACTCAGACCATCATAAAATCCAAACTTATTGACGGATATTATTGAAACTTAGGAGGTTATTGACTCGTGCTAAGGTTGGGTTAGAAAGATATCAATTTTCCGTTATTCCAGGGCCGGACTCATTAATCTTCATTTAAAGTGTTCAGGGTAAAAAAAGCACTTTGTATTTCGAATTACAAATAATTGATTCGCTTTTTAGAAAGAAGCTAAATTATGCTTCAATTTTTGGTACCGCTCAAAGTTGTCACATCAACATTTATGAATTTCTTAATTTAGATAAAGTTCGAAAATTGCAATTTATTCACCTGAACAGAACTTAGTCATCTTGTGCAGGTCGAAAATAAATAATAAATTTTCTTAAAAAAGTCACTGAAGGTGAAGAAGACTATAATAATTTGTTGATATACTGGGTGGCCAGCCCAGACGCGGATTTCACTTTGACGGGTAAATGAAGGTATTTTGAAAAAAATAAATTGGTGATGTGTATAGGGTATACAGAAGCATATTTCAAAATTATTTCTATGTATACCGGGTGTTCGACAACAATGATATAGACCAAAGTTACACTTCTTTCAGTCAAGAGAACAGCTGACGAACAGAATGATCAACTGTTGCGATATTTTAAGAAACCACTTTTGAAATATCGTTGACTCAGCAATGCATTCGTACCTATTTTTATTTTTATTAGGTACTCTACTGTATTTTAGTTTTTCATTTCTTATTGTAGAATGTAGAAAGATGGCTGAAAGTGCGCAGTATAGGTCGATGTCGGTGGAGCTGAATAAGCTTAGTAAAGCGCAATTAATTGATATAATAATTAGAAAAGTTATACCAGAGGGTGTTACAGTGAGTGAGAATTTACAGAAATGTATTCTCGGATCACCAGTCTGCTCTGACAGAGAGGAAGATGATACTGTTGAGATTCGAACTCAAAACAAGATCGTAAGCATTGAAAATTTATACCTGAAAGAATTACTGAGGGAAGTTCAAGAAAAGAATACTGTTTTGATGCAGAATAATGATCTATTAGTTGAGAAAATAGCCCGAGTAGAAATTGAAAGTAAGAAAATATTGAATGATAACATAGCGAACTCAAAAAAAGTGGCTGAAAAAAAGATAAACAAGAAAAAGGTAAAACATATAAATGTCACACAGAATGCGAATAGTAAGGAACTAAACATTGCACCTAACTATGCTGGTGCATTGGGACTACCATCCGTCAAAGATAGTGTTCCTAACCCCAAGCTTATGTTTTCATTGCCATCTAACATTGACAGTTCATCAGTAGTAAATAAACAGCGATCGTTCGTATTGGATACAAATGAGAGCAATGATGAATCTTCAAAAGCAGCCACCAAGGAATGGAAGACAGTAACGAACAGAAGAAAAAGGACGAAATTAATTTGTACTGGTTCGAAAAAAACAAATACCATTATTAAAGGCGTCCCCAGGAAACGATGGGTGTACGTCGGTCGGATAGAAGGCAAAGAGACTTCAGTGCAAGATATATCGGATTATCTTAATGATATCGAAGGACATGAAGACATTGAAGTAAAAAAACTAAGTACAGTTGGAAAAAACGCAGCGTTTAGTGTGGGTGTTCCTTCCGAGAGATTATTCAACATCATATGTGATCCAGAACTGTGGCCTGAGGGTGTTGTGATCAGGGAGTTTTCGTTTCGAAACTTTTTTCGCCAACAAAGCACTAGTGAGGCACACGAATAGTTTCAACTCTACAATTCCAGATGTGATTTCCAATGTTAACGAGTCATCTATTAATTACGGAAATTTTAACAATCACTGTGTACATGATACTCCTAACACTAAGAGTATAACAATAATCCATCAGAACGTGCAATCAATAGGTAATTGTGTCAACAGGTTGGAACAATTCTTGCAGAACTTTCCTGCTTGTTTATTCTTCTGTGTAACTGAACATTGGAAAACTGAATCCCACTTGAAAAACTATGGTATTAACAACTTTTACCTGGCTGAAGCTATATGCCGAGAGAATGAAAACCAACATGGGGGAAGTGCAATCTATGCAAAGAAAGGTATCAAAGTCAAAAAACTACCTAAGATAACAGGTATGTCAGAAATTGGAATTTGTGAACTCTGTGCATCAGAGTTTTATGTCAGCAGTCAGACCATATTAATTATGTGTGTGTACACTCCTGGTGGTATGGTTGCTAGTTTTCTGAAATGCTTAGAAAAGATTCTTGCTAATTTTGTTTCTTATAAAGGTTTGATTTTTTTATTGGGTGATTTCAATATACAAATGCACAAAACAGATACAAGCATGGATAAAGAAACTTTGTTTGCCTTACTTGGCTCCTACAATTTATTTCCACTAGTTCAAGACTACACAAGGGTAACTACCTCATCAAAATCTTTAATCGACAATGTCTTTACCAATTACAAACAACAATGTGAAGTTGAAGTAATTCACAATTTAATTTCTGATCATGCTGCCCAACGAGTTAGCTTCCTTATTCAGGACCAAAATGATTATGTTTTTAAAAGAATCTTCAATGATTCTAACAGAGAAATGTTTCAGGAAAGACTGAAACTTGCAGACTTTACAATGGTATATGAGGCAAACAGTGTGGATAAAGTGTGGGAATGTTTCCATGATATTTTTCTTCATCACTTCAATATCTGTTTTCCTATCAGAAGATTTAAACAGAATGCAACAACATATAAGCAAATAATATCAGATGAAGAATTAAAGGAGTGCAGAAGACAACTGGACATATTATATGTGATGAGCTCTGTGAACACCGCTTATGGTCAACAATATAAGGCATCAAAGAAAATCTATGAGAAAACAATAGCAAATAAGAAGGCCCAATACTATCAAAGTAAAATAGAGAAGTCTGATAATAAATCAAAAACTGTATGGTCAGTCATAAACAATATAAGAGGTGGATCAGATGCACCCAAGGATATTCAAATGCATGGAGATGGCAGATTGATTGCAGATGAGTTCAACAACTACTTTTTGAATTTTGCAAGTGCCTTAACGTCTGAGTTACCAACTGGAGATTCCTCTTATTTAGATCAGGTAGACAAATGCATATTTCTCAGTCCCATTACAGAGTCGGAAATCATGAGTATTGTAAAGAACTTAGGAAACAAACATACATAGTAGCGGTGATGATGAAATTCCTACTTCACTAATAAAATTTTGTATAAATGAGATTATTGCACCTTTAACTTTTGCAATCGGATCATCATTCAAAATGGGTATCTTCCCAGAACGTTTAAAGCTGGCGACTATCCGACCTCTACATAAAAAGGGAATTGTGACTGAATTTGGGAACTATCGACCGATAAGCTTACTTCCAAGTTTTTCAAAAATTTTTGAAAGATGTATGTGCGATAGGTTGATGGAATACTTCCTGCAAAATAGTTTCTTTTATGATGGTCAACATGCCTACTTGAAGGGAAAGGGCACTAATACTGCTCTATATGAATTTCTTGATGCCATATTACAAGCAATGGAGAAGAAGGATCTTGCATTGGGTTTATTCCTAGACTTATCAAAAGCTTATGACTGTGTTAATCATCTGAACTTGTTGAGAAAATTGAAACTGTATGGAGTAACTGGTGTGGCATATAACTGGATGATGTCTTTTTTGTCAGGAAGGAAACAACAAACTATGATTACAAAAAATGGTAAAAATTTTAAATCGGAAAAGAAGTTGGTTACATTAGGCATTCCACAAGGCAGCATACTTGGTCCTGTATTGTTCCTAATTTATATAAATGATTCACATAAAGCTGTTGCTGAACTAAATTGTTATTTGAATTGTCTTCTTGTTAATTATGCTGATGATAAGAATTTCCTCATTACAGCAGAGAATTTGCAAGCTTTACTAGATTATTTAGACAGTATTTTCAATAGAATATCTGATTGGATCTCTAATGAGGGCTTAGTATTAAATGAGAGCAAAACAAATTGTGTAATGTTTCATACCAACAGAATTAACCCAGTAAATATAAACAAGGTGAAGTTAAATGACTTGGAAATTAGTTTGAGTTAAGAAACAAAGCTCTTGGGATTGATTGTAGATGATGTATTATCTTGGGAAAGTCACATATTTAAGCTGAATAAGAAACTGAGTTCTGTATGTTATACTTTGAGAGTTTTGTCTAATTATTTAAATGAAGATGGCCTTAAAACTGTTTACTTTTCTAATTTTGAATCACTGGTGAGATATGGTCTAGTTTTTTATGGTAGTGCAAAGTCAGCAGAAACAATTTTTTTGAGTCAGAAGAGAGAGATTAGAATAATCAAAAGACTAGGTTTTAGAACATCTTGCAGAGGTCACTTCAAACAAATGAATGTGTTAACTACATCAGCACTTTATATTGAAGAATGTTTAATGTTCCTTGCGAAAAATAGGGAATATTTCAGAATGAACTTAGCATCTCACTCTTACAATGTCCGAGACTGTCACTATATGTATCCTGTGCATAGGCTATCCCTGACAGAAAAAGGAGCTAAGTATTCATGTATGAAACTTTTCAATAAGCTGCCATCAAGAATAAGAAGAATCAACAACCAACGACTCTTCAAGAAGGAAATGCATGGGCTTCTGATGGAACTTGAGCCATATTCATTGCAAGAATATTCGGATTCAACTCTGTAATGTTTGTTTTTGTTATCTTGACGAATATTTCATTCTGATTGCATATAGGTATACATGTATGTAGGATTTTTGAAATAAATGATATGACTTTAGCCTTGCGGCTTTCACACTCCTCTCCAGAGGAAAATTCACTTATCCCAGATATCTCAGATATCAAAAGGATTAAGCTCTGTTGGAGCCCTTTCCAGGTTTTCGGGCTCGTGGTGGTGGTCGGGTCCGGGTCGCTCCTCGCCTCCCTGCTGTAGGTTGGATTCCTGCTCCACCCGCACTTCCTGTCGGAGCAGACGGTGTTCCTCTGAATTTCCCATGTACTTGCGTACAGTTCTCGCCGTTCCCAGCAGTACCGCCTTCTGCATGACTTTATAGATATTTTCGTCCAACTGAAGCTTCCTCAAGTTCTCTAGCAGTTTCTTCGGTATCAGGCCTGTAGATGATATGACAATAGGGATGGTCTTGATATCTTTCGGCTTCCACTGTCTTCTGGTTTGTTCCTCGAGATCTCTGTACATTGAAATTTTTTCAGTGTGCCTATCTAGAAGATTGTTATTATTTGGAATCGCCACATCGATGAATAGTGCTCTGTCCTCATCCTTATTGAGCAATATGAGGTCTGGTCTATTGTGGGTTATTTTCCGGTCTGTGAGAACCGTGCGATCCCAGTAGAGCTTGTGATGTTCATTTTCCAATACAGCATCTGGATGGTAATTGTAATAAGGAATCTTTTTCGAACTCAGAAGTTGGTGTTTCAGTGCCAATTCTTGGTGAAGAATCTTGGCAACGGCATCATGTCTATTTTTGTACTCCGTGCCCGCGAACTTCTGACATCCCCCGGTGATGTGCTGGATAGTTTCATGTGTCGCACAGCCATAACGACAGCTATCGTCCGTCACTGAGGCATCCTTGGCGATGTATTTCATGTAATTCCTTGTTGGAATCACCTGATCCTGGATGGCGAGCATGAAGCCCTCTGTCTCAGGAAACAACCTTCCGGAAGTCAACCAGTAGTTCGACGCAGATATGTCGACGTAATCATGGTTGACCTCATTCTGGTGCCTCCCATGCAGAGGTTTGCCAATCAGTTTCTGCATTTTACTTTCTGCAGAGTGTTCGACGGTTTCCAAGTGATCCTGGTGTAGCTTTAACGGTGTGGAAGTATCAGCAACACAAACTACTCGATGGAGTTCTGACGAAGCTGCCTTGCTCAAGAAATATTTTCGAAGTCCTTCAATTTCCTGGGACATACGGTTGGACAAATCAACAATTCCTCTACCCCCAAGATGTCGTGGTAGCTCTGTCCGTTCTATTGAGCTTTTGGGGTGATGTTTATTGTGTTTAGTCAGCATCGTCCGTATTTTTCTCTGTAAAGCTGCTAAATCGGTGGTCGTCCAAGAGATAATACCAAATGAATAGCTCAGCGCCGAGCAAGCGTAGGTGTTAATCGCTTTTATCAGGTTCTTGCTGTTAAGACCAGTTCTCATTATCCTTCTCAATCTTCGGGTAAACTCCTCCGTTAATTCTTTCTTCATCTGGGTCTGATTGATTTTTCTTGCCTGTTTTATGCCTAGATAC
The DNA here is from genome assembly GCF_907165205.1 of Coccinella septempunctata. Classification (NCBI taxonomy): domain Eukaryota; kingdom Metazoa; phylum Arthropoda; class Insecta; order Coleoptera; family Coccinellidae; genus Coccinella; species Coccinella septempunctata. The sequence goes on from NC_058189.1 coordinate 23,297,959, forward strand.
TTGTATGTGTCTCCTTCCTTCAATGCTTCAATTTCTGCACCTTCCTTGAGTTTGAACGTACCATCTTCCATTTTCCCTCTCGTTATGTTTAGCAGTTGGCATTTTTCTAGTCCAAACTTCATTTTGATGTCTTCCGAGAATCCTTCCACCATTTTCAGCATCAGTTGCATTTGTTTTTTGGTAGATGCGAAGAGTTTCAAATCGTCCATGTAAAGGAGATGATTCAGTTTCATCATAGTTCTACTGCCGCTCTTGATGGAGAATCCGTAGTCCGTAGAATTCAATCTATGAGACAAGGGATTCAGGGCCATGCAGAACCACAGAGGGCTCAGCGAGTCTCCTTGGAAAATTCCGCGTCTTATTGGAATAGGTCCTGTTGTAATGGAGCAATCTGCTGCTTTCATTTGAAGACTAGTACGCCAGGTTGACATGGCGTTTTTAAGGAACTTAACAATATTGGGATCCACCTTGTAAATCTTCAAGATCGTCAAGAGCCATTCGTGAGGTATAGAATCGAATGCTTTTTTGTAGTCTATGTACGCAGCGTAAAGATTCCTTCGCTTGGAGAACGCTTGATTGCAGATAACTGAATCTATTATTAGTTGTTCTTTGCACCCTCGGCTGTCTTTGGTGCATCCTTTCTGTTGCATGGCGATGATGTTATTCCTTTCGCAATGGTTGTAAATTCGGTTCGAAATGCACGATGTGATTAATTTGTACATCGTTGGAAGACATGTGATTGGTCGGTACTTGGATGGGTCTTCTGTATTCCTTTGGTCTTTAGGTAACAGGTATGTTGTGCCATGTGTAAGGAATACTGGCATTCTTTCAGGATTTTCAATGACAATGATTATTATTATTATTATTATTGTTTAGTTATTGAAGTGCTTATTGAAGCTCTAAACTTTTCTGTAAATTTTCTACTAATAATTTCGCATTTTATATCCAAACATGAGTTTTTCAGTTCTCTTCATGGTGAAAAATTCAATTTTTCGAACTCTATCCAAATTCAAAAATTCTTAAAAAAATAATTGTTTATGTGACAACTTTGAGTGATACCAAGAATTGAAGCATTATTCAGCTTCTTCCTAAAAAACGAATCAATTATTTGTAATTCGAAATACAAAGTGTTTTTTTTTACCCTGAAGTCCGTAATGAGTCCGGCCCTGGAATAATGAAATAATTGATATATTTCTGACTTGACCTTAGCATGTGTCAATAACCTTCCAAGTATGGTCTAAGTATTTCCATGAAGTTGGAAAATCAACCTGTAGCTTTCTGGGGAAATCCAGAAATTAATTTTTTATAGTCAATCCGTAAAAAGCTAGTCCAACTCTATCTCTGGTAAGAGTATGTACAGTTATTCCCCGGACACCCTGTATTTCAAATTTTCCGAGAAATGCATGGCTCAAAACATCAATAAATTCCGCATTATTGCAGGAAAAAACGTGGCATCATATCTTTACCAGAACACAATCCTGATCCAATCATCAAACGGCCAAGTGATCGATTTCAGCTAATGCAAATGCGTTCATTTCGTGCTTCTGTCCATAACAGTGTTGAACATCATCAGAATTCATAACGAGGCATTCGATTAAGGGCCCTGTAGAATTGCGGCGCACCGAACGGTTGAGGTCACTTGCGCTCCAATTACCCCATGGGTGTCACTAATTGAATCAGGGATCTATTGCCTGATTACACGGGTGTTTTCGGCTCGTGTTTATCGTTTCGGAACTCTTGGGGTATAATATGTTACTATCTTGAAATATGCGTCTAAGATTCGGCTCAAGTTCGGTCACATCTACTCTATTTCTTTTCGGGAAGCACGGCGTACTTCGAAACTACGTATTACATTTGGGTACTCAAGTCAATTAATACTTAATGGTATTACTTAGCATGCAGGTCCTGGGTCGCAGGGCAAGATTTTCTTTAATCAGGCTCAAGAAATTATTTTGATTCATTTTTGTTTTTCATCGAAAATAAATTTCTTTCTGAAAGTTGCCTAAAATTTTATTTTGTAAATGCATCAACCATGTTACCTATGGGACCTATGCGTATAGATGATGTATCTTAATTTTCATTCTTTCATCTTGCACTTCCATACTTATTTTGGTATCTTTCCTTTTTGATTGGAAATCTTTGGTTATTATTTTTTGAGGTATACTTTTGTATAGGCGGTAATTCAGCTATCTAGTTCATTTTACTGGGAAAAATTGTGTTTTGTATATAATTAGAAGGAAATGCTTTCAACTTCTATTTTTTTTTGTTACACTCTCATATTCCACCTGAACCAGATACTCGAAAAAATATATTTTTGGGCTCGATTCATTCATATAAAATATGACTTTTCTCCAAAAAGTATCTCACTGACAATCTTGAATTCATTCCATCTCCTTAGCAACTATCTCCACGAAACATTTAGCACCCATAGATTTTAGTATTTACTATTTAAATTTTAATGGAACTGGGCCATATCAATTCCCCTGAAAATTATTGACATTTGAATAACAAAAAACATGCAAATAGAAATAAATTTCAACGATTTTTCATTGTCCACATTTTCTTTCTACACTTTTATTATATCTGGTGGTTTATCCTTCCACTTCTTTTTTTTTCCAATTTTCGGTCTATTGTATTTTCGTCCCTATCACCTCCATATCTTCTAATTGAATTTCCATTCAGATCCCCATAATTAGCTTTCTTCCAGTGCAAATCATCATTAATGTTGTCCATATCAGTTATTTTTTTTCAAATTCTAACTTTTTTTTTTCCTCTGTGATACTCTGTTTCTTGAAGTCTTTCCAATCCTTGTCGGTATTATTGTTGGTTTCTATTCCTAATTTCTTAATATTCATTTCACAATTCTCTATTTTATTGTCGAATTCTTCCACTGCTCTGTTCACAATTATCTCCAAATTTTCCTGTGTTTGTTCTATTTTGTCTTCGAAATCATCTTTTCTCTCGCTCTGTTCTTCAATCTTGTCTTCACAGCTCTATTTATATTTGGCAAACTCTTTCGTAATCTCTATTGTTTGTTCTCTAATTTTTTATCTATTTTTCTGAATTGTTTCCGCATTTCTCTCTCGAATTCCTCTCTCTCCTCCTTTTGTTCTTCCATCTTCTTGCTTTGTTTTTTGATTTGTTCATCAAGCTTTTTGGTTCGTTCATCAATTTTTTTTAGTTTGTTCCATTATCATTCTAATCAATAATTGTATTGTCTCATGACTTTCATTAATTTCTTCACCTTTTCTTCTCGATTCCATCTCAAGCGTAGTCATTCTTACTCTCGTTCTTACTCTAATCGATACAAAATTTGAATGCCTATCACGTTGGGCACCAACTGTTATGGTCCGTTGATGGTGTATTTTCTTTATTATTATCATTTCTCGTCTATATTATATTTTTGGGTTCGATTCATTCATATAAAATATGACTTTTCTCCAAAAAATATCTCACTGACAATCTTGAATTCATTCCATCTCCTTAGCAACTATCTCCACGAAACATTTAGCACTCATACAGCGAGTTTCATAAAACTTTGATTGTCCGATCAACGATTTGACAGTTACTCGATTTCTAAAACCAAAATACTGAAACTGGAACCTTTTCATTTTTAAATATATTGGAGAAGTATCAATCGAGAATAATTGATGCATGAACATCATAATTTGATGCGATAATAATATTCTGAATGATCATGACTGAATTATCGATTGAAAACAAATTGACGTCTATTCGTCAATCAAGCGTTCATTCCCCGATCAAGCTTTATGAAACCCGGGGATAGATTTTAGTGTACATAGATTTGGAGTACAATTTAAATTTCATATATACAATATAACAATCTGGTTATACCTAACATATCCAATATCTTATCAGATTCAATATAAAGTATACGACTTATGAAATGAAATTCTCATAATAGAAAACACTGGCACAGGTCAACTTTTAAATTTAGTGCTGCGATTTCTAAGCTCAAATTCACTTACAAGGTGATTCGCACATTCCATTCAGCGCATTCCGCCCTCTTCATTTTAAATGGAACACCCTGTATATTTTTATATTTTATGGAGCTCCTTAGCAACCTTCAAATAACTATCAATGCTTGGTCTATTTTGTATAACACCGGGTGAAATAACTTTCAGAGATGTGGAATATTTTTTTATTCTCCAGAAGAGCATTATTGAATTTGGAAGATGGCGTATCGTAGTGTTTTTCATAATTTTTTAACCTAAGTACAAAAAAAAATTTATTCCATGATTGGTTTCCACACTATATGTACTAAGCTCACTCCTTATATGTCTCAGTTATTTCATTACCATTGAACTCCCTGCACTTGTGCTGAAAGGCAAAAGCATTATCTAGCTATAACGAACGAAAAGCTGTAATATATTTCACTCATAATTTGGATGTGATGTTCTTACAATAATTGTGAAACAAGAATTGTTTTCGCTCCTACGAGAATGCTAATGAATTAATTAAATCACGATTTTTTTTTCTGTTTTCTCCGTTTTGTTTTTAGTCCTAATACGAATTGTTGTGATTGGGATCTAAAATTCAGTTAATTAGATCTAGTTTAAGAGTCTATATAATATATACCAATGAAAACAATTCACTATAGGTATTATTAGCTCATAAAGAATTACTTTTCTACTCATTTTTGGAAAATTATAAATCTTTCGAAAAAAATGTTGTTATTTCCTAAGTTCGGTCCTGTCTACCTGCTGGTGGAATGTGTGTGAGGATCGGCGAAAAAAGATTCTTTATTTTCATGCTATTTACTGCGATTGACCATATATTTTCGTTACGTAACACAATTATTTGTTATAAATTCGATGGGAATTGCCACTACATGCTACATTTTTTTCAGAGTCGGATATTGGAAGATGCTTCCATAATGTGCAACAGTTGGTCACCGAGGCATAATGTAAGTTCGAAAAATATTTCGAAATATTGGTAACAAAATCCTGTTGATATTTATTGGAAAATTTTCAACTTGATTTCTAAAATACATACAATTTTCATTGTCACAAAAAACTTCTCATGTTCCTCATATTATACAACTGAAATTAAATCTCATGTTAGTAAATACCTAATTATTTTAACATTTCAACTTGTTATTCATAATGATCTAAGTCGTCCTGGGAAAGGTAATAAACCTTGCCGAAAGCGTTACGAATCAACGAATAAAGAAGAGTTTTAAAAAGCAACACTTTATCCCCACAAGAAATCTTCTTATTTTACAAGCCAGTGACAAAAACTCGTCACTATCAATAAATAATGAATAATAAATATATATATATATATATATATATATATATATATATATATATCTATCTATACATATATTATATATACAGGGTGTCCCGTGAAGACCACGTCAAACGAAAACGGAAAGTAGATCAGAATGTGCTCTACCTGATATGAAAAAATCGTTCATATGAAAGTCTCACAGTTTTCGAGATATTTGATGTTTTATGAAAATGTTGAATTTTTTAACTTAAAATGCTTTCTCTCTTGCGGAAGCTTCAATTAAATTCTTTTCGAATCAGTTTTTTTTTCTGAATTTTGTCGAATGATTACTTCAATTCATGCAATGAAAAATACCTCAAAATATTATACAGGGATTCTGAAAATAAAAATTAAAACTCATGTTCTGAAAGAAGTGTTTTTTTGGGCTGAATTATATCTGACGTGCTGTGAAAAAAAGACACTAGACCTTTTCTGCATATTACGTTGAAAAGTTGCCCATTTTGTGAGGATTCCGAAAAGGTAAAATACAGGTGATAACCATATTCACGAAAAAAGATATTTGAATGTTTATCGAGAATGGAGCATTTCTGTGAAAAACTGATTTTGTCACCTTTTCCACAAATTCTTTCATTTTGCAGATTCTGCTGTAACATATTGAATAATTGTCTTGAAAAATGTCAGTTGGTCCTGAAATTAATTATAAAATGAAATTATTCATTAATTGCAATGATATAATGTAATAACGCACAGGACCTTCAACATGAACCAATCTATTGTGAAGAAACTTCATAAAAATATCAATAATAAAAATTCAGGATTCTTATTAGAGCAAATGCTCAAAATGACCACCCCCTTCGCTAATACATGCCCTGCATCTATTGAGAAATTACCTGTTCAAACCATCAAACCATACAAACTTCTCCCCGCTATTTTGGCTGCTGAAATACGAATGCGGTCCCTAAGTTGTGCTTCATCTCTTATAGGATTCGAATAAATTTCATTTTTTTGAAGCCCCAGTAAAAAAATCTAGAGGATTTAAGCCTGGTGAATCATTGAATCGCATCACATCATATCGATGTTCGAGAGTTCTTTAGGCAAAGAAATAAAAAAACTCAGTCAGTGAATTAGCATCTTAATAACATTTTATTGATTTGTTGATTGATTATTTTCAGCAGGAAGTGCAAAATAAAAGTATTTATGGAAAAGGTGAAAAAATCAATTTTTCATAGAAATGCTCCATTTTCGATAAACATTCAAATATCTTTTTTCGTGAGAAGGTTTTCTCCTGTATTTTACTTTTTCGGAATCCTCACAAAATGGGCAACTTTTTAACGTAATATGCAGAAAAGGTCTAGTGTCTTTTTTATACCACGTCAGATAGTATTCAGCACAAAAAAACACTTCCTTCAGAACATGAATTTCAATTTTTTTTTTCAGAATCCCTGTATAATATTTTGTGGTATTTTTCATTGCATGAATTGGAGTAATCATTCAACAAAATTTACGGAAAAAAACTGATTCGAAAAGTATTTAATTGTAGCTTCTCCAAGAGAGAAAGCATTTTAAGTGAAAAAATTCAAAATTTTCATAAAACATCAAATATATATATATATATATATATATATATATATATATATATATATATATATATATATATATATATATATATATATATATATATATATATATATATATATATATATATATATATATTACGCAGGGGAGCGTAATGCTTTCGGGGACTGACGGCCCCGCGTACCCGAGTCGCCCAACTTCCAAGGTCAGCAGCCTGGAAGTTGATGTCATTGTTGCTCCTATCATAACTAGAAGTATGAAACAGGGCGGTAGAGGGCAGCGGGCTGGCCCTCTTCGGAGCCGTCTGGAGGAAGAGCCTGATGGGGTAAGCTTTGGGGCGAGCGGCGCAGCCCCCCGAGATGGCACCGTAAGTCAAATCTTGCAGCCCTTGAGAAGGGAAAGGAGGAGCATCAGCTTGGACGGGATTCGAACCCGTCCCGCTGAGGATCCATATAGACAAGATGGAAGAACACGATGGAACGAAGAGGAAAATATCCTTCTTTTACGGGTTCATTACATCGCAAAGGACTTAGAACTCAATAGGAACGCCAACTACAGACAGGCACTCACTAATACCTGGAACGACTTGAACCCACTCAAACAGTCCTACTCCAACCTGCTATCCAATAGGGTCAGATGGCTTTTGAACAACGAAAAGTTCACGGAAACCGAACTGTTCAACATCAAGCTTAGCTGCTACCCGCGTGGCGCTGTAGTGGATCACAATGAAAACTCAGCCGAAGAAGCCCCTGCCCCCACACCACTGGCAGTGGAAAATACACCTAAAGCTGGCAGACTTGAACGGGCGCTGATAAAAAATTACCTTCTATATGCCGGGTTGCCGCCCGAGAGCAGACCGAGAATACCAAGGCTGAAGGGCTCCAAAGTCATGCTACAGAAAGTGAAGGACTTGAACGATATTATGCAGACAAACTTATTGACCACCTGGAAGTTAGAAAATGTAGTAGATTACGTGTACGCGGGAGCAATCACAATCTGCTCAGAGCTGGGTATAGAAATCAAGAACACACAGCCTAAAAAGAAGGAAGCACCTCCACCGTGGAAACACCGCCTGGAAAAGAAGATTAATGACATGAGGAAAAATATTGGCATAATACATACTTACCTGAATTCGGAAGCACCATCCAAAAGAGTCGAAAAACTGACACGCCGAATAGCATCAGCTTTTAAGATCAAAGCTCGGAATAACCGCTTCAGGGAGAGTGTAACAGAAATATACGACAGGCTGAAACAGAAAATAAAAGTGTTAGGAAGTAGATTACAAAGGTACAATGAGAGAATAAAAAGGTACCAAAACAACCAGCTCTACTACAGAAATAAGCAGCAGTTCTTCCGCCTTCTAGAACAGGAAATCACCGATGATGGAAGCGCGCCTACCGAAGAATCCATGCATTCGTTCTGGAGTAAAATATGGGAAGAGGATAAGAAGCATGATGACCGGGCACACTGGATTAGGGATGCAGAAGCAGAATCTGCTAAGTTCCAAATGGAAGACATTAACATCACCACGGAACACATAAGAACAGCATTGAAGAAGACGAACAACTGGTCTTCCCCAGGTGTGGATAAAATCCAAAACTATTGGTGGAAACATTTCACGGCCTCACACGAACACCTCGCAAGGCTTTTCCGGGAAACCCTCACAGACCCCACAAGGATACCCGAATTCTTCACGCTCGGAGTCATGCACATGTTGCCAAAGGGAATTAACACCACAGACCCCAAAAAATACCGGCCCATCACCTGCCTACCAACCATTTACAAGATCTTAATAGGGGTACTAACCAGCCACATCTGGCAACATGTGAATAAGAACAACATAATGGAGCAGGAACAGAATGGCTGCCGTGGAAACTCCCGAGGATGCAAGGAGCTCCTGATCACCGACCTCATAGTAACTAGGCAAGCCAAGAAGAAGCAAAGGAACATTTCGATGGCGTGGGTTGACTACCAGAAGGCCTTCGACTCGGTACCCCACACTTGGCTTATAAAAACGTTACAATTGTATGGAATATCGAGGCCCATCATCAACCTCTTGGAGCATCTGATGAAGACATGGCGCACGCAGCTGGTGGTGAACACCAAACAAGAGAATTATAAGACCGCCGTAATCAGAATCAGGAGAGGTATTTTCCAAGGGGATACTTTGAGTCCCCTTTGGTTCTGTTTAGCACTGAACCCCCTGAGTAGACTACTAAAAAACCAGATATACGGGTACATTTTACAGAAGGCGAGGAATATAAAAATTAACCACCAGTTCTATGTAGATGACCTGAAGCTCTATGCTGCAAACGAAGAGCAGCTCAAGAAACAACTGAGAATAGTGGCAGCGTTCTCAAAGGACATTGGAATGGAGCTCGGAATAGACAAATGCGCCGTGGTTCATGTTAAGAGAGGCCGGGTACAAGAGGGCACAGGCTTATCTGTGATGAAAGACCTCACGATCCCGCAACTGGGAAAACAAGAATCCTATAAGTATCTCGGAGTGCAACAGGCTCTGGACATTAAAACCACAGAAATGAAGAATAATTACAAAGAAAAGTTCCTCAACAGACTCAAGAAGGTACTCCAGAGTAGGTTGAACTCGAAGGCGATGTTTGAGGCGGTGAACATATGGGCGATACCTTGTATTGCTTATTCTTTTGGTGTGATCAAGTGGTCAAACTCAGAGCTGAAAGAAATTGACAAAAGAGCAAGGGCATTACTTACCAAGCAGGGAATCCACCATCCCCACGCGTCCATGAACAGGTTGTATGTCCCAAGGCATGAAGGGGGGAGAGGGCTGCAGAACCTGGAAATAGTGCACGACAGAACAGTCCGCAGTATGAGAGAGTACTTCCAAAAAAAAAACTCACCGTTCCATCGAGCTGTATGTCAAGAAGATAACAACCTGAGTCCTCTGAATTTGGCAGGCCACTTAGAACCAGCGCGACTAACCGCCGAAATGCTTATACAGGAGTGGCATAGTAAAGCTCTGCACGGAAGATACCCTGGATGCCTGAAAAATAATCAAGTTAAGAAAAAAGAGTCGCTTACTTACCTTACAGCCGGATACCTGTTTCCTGAAACAGAGGGAAGATTAATAGCTATACAGGATCAAGTTGTCCCAACCAGATCATATATTAAGAACATCACCGGACGGAACATACCAACAGACAAGTGCAGAAAATGTTCCCAAGTTACCGAGTCGATTCAACACGTTACACCATCGTGCTCTGTACTGGCCCCAGTGGACTACATGCAGCGCCACAACGCGATGGCAAAAGTATATCATCAGGCCATTGCCAAAAAATACGGACTCATAACTAAGACAGTGAAGCCCTTCGAATACTGCCCTAACAACATCCTGGAAAATGAAGGATATAAATTGTATTGGGATAACTTCATTACAACCGACAGACCCATACAACACAACAGGCCCGATATTCTGCTGTTCAAAAAGAAAGAGCGAACAATAGAGATCCTGGACGTCGCTATACCGGCTGATGACAATATCCAAAAAGCGTTCGTCGAAAAGCTGACGAAATACCATGACCTGGCGTTTGAGATGAAAACCATGTACGGCCTAAAATCAACATCCATAGTGCCCTTAGTCATGTCCACGAATGGACTGGTGGAGACACACCTGGTGGACAATACCCTGAATCTAGGATTGGACAAAGAGCTAGTGAGTACAGCTCAAAAGGAGGTCATTCTAGCGAATACCAAAATAGTGAGGAAGTTCTTAACGTCCGTTTGAGTAGCCTTGGTAGAAGGTTCTGCCTGGCTCCTCAATGGCCTACCCAGCTTGGTGATAGATAAAAAAAAAAAAAAAAAAAAAAAAAAAAATATATTTACGCCGATGCGTGCATAGCTGGACCGTCGTTTCCATATGTGTATCCGTGCATGGCTGGACGCCATATTTTTATGCCTTAGCGGGAATAGCTGGACCACATCGATGCAACGTTGCCAGATTCAGCCCGTAATCTTGGATATGAGGAAAATGTTTGAATAATCCATAGGTTTGTTCGTAGTGTGGTTCACAACGGTTGTGAACTGTACAGAGCAAGCGCAATTCCATTTTAGGGTAGCGAAAATCCATTTGCGCTTGCTCTATATAGTTCACAACCGTTGTGAACCACACTACGAACAGGCCTTATATATTACACTATGGTATGGTAGATAATGATAAGTTGAAAGAGATCTCATTATTGTTTCTTTAAATGCTCAGGGAGACTTATAGATGACGCAAATATGTGGTAGCATTTTTTTGGTTAGAATAATTTACCGACTGCTATAAGTGGATAAAACCTAGAGAAAATAAGAGTGGTGAAGTCAGGATTGTGTTTTCATCATTATCAAAAAAAGATTTACTCAACGATCAGATTCGCCTCAATGACTCCCTATTACTGAATGTATTTTGAAAATTTGTGTCCAACTAGTAGTATCGCGGAAATAAAATAAACAAAAAAACAAAAAAATTTGAAAAATTCAATGTTGAAATTGAAAAAAAAAAATAAAAAACCTCGTTGAAATCTAAGGGTAGATAATATTTTTCGATAACATCGAGGATTTAAGATTTCATTATAAATTAATCGAAAGTCAATAGAGAGTTTCATTGTCTATACGATCGATCCTCCGATTGTTACCTACCTGTAAATTGCTCTGAAGTTCCCGGTGATCAGTATAATATTATGACCTCTAGTCTTATCTGTTTCTGTCCCGAATTGTTTCGAATGTTCCGGAAACTATCATTACCTCCTCCCAATTCTTAGCAATACAGTCTGATTGCTTGTTTATATATTTTTGTTTCGGTACCAAATATTTTAGTTTACACTTCTGAAGATGCTATTGTGATAGCGAAACAAGTGTCATGGTTTAAAGGTTTAAAAACTCATTTTGTCAAAAACGTATAATCAGTTTCAAGTTCAATTATGGATTTTCATCAAGTATAGGCCACATCAATTCAATATGAAAAGATAACCTTTCAATCAACAAGAAATAAAATAGTCTGTTTGTTATTAGTCGAACTCTAATTATATGAGACATGTTGAGCCTAACCTACATAGGTACCACTCATTATCTCACGTGAAACTATCCCTTATACATCAGTCTGCTTTACATTAGATAATTTTTAGCCATTTGAAGCGATTAAATACATCTTTTATTTTATAAAGCTTGGATGTTGGGATTAAGGAAATTATTTGCATATTGATTCTATATAGGATACTTTTATAATATAGTTTCAATTTCAGTATTGGCAAATTAGGGGGATGAACTAGGCCAACAAAAGGTTGGTTAGGTTAGGTTAGGTTATGTTTGGGTTAGGTTGTGCTAACCTAAATGATCATCTTATAGTAATTAGATGGTTAAAACACTGGGAATTCCGAAAAAATAATTGAGGATGAACACTCCAATAGCTGTGGCAATAGGAGTGGTCTCTAAAAAGGAGGTTAGGTTTTGATTGGGTAAGGTTGCGTTAGACTAAATGATCATCCTATTGTGATTAGATGTTAAAAACATTGATAATAAGATGGTGATTGGATGGTAAAGACACTGAGAATTCCAAATTAAAGAATAAAAGAAAGAACTACACCAATAATGAGGTTGATTTATGGTTGGGTTAGGTTGTGTTACCCCCAATTACTGATATTTAATTTAACCATATTATACAACATTTATCATCATGTTTGGGAACCATTAGTCGAATCGGCAGTCATATAGAGATCCAACGAAAACGATCCACAATCCACGACTTATCGTTGCTGCTTTTCTATATTTTTCATTTTACTATTCAGATATTTCGGAACAAAGAGATTCATATATGCGTCAATCGCTGGACCGATGTTGTTGTTGAAGGTCTTCCTGTAATTCAATTTTTAACATATACAAGCGTGTTTAGCTGGACGTTAGTTTTCTCCCCACCAAAATCTTAAAATTTACATTGAGGAAACAAGATTTATTATGTGAAACCATTGAGTTGTATACTCAAAGCTAAGACTAAGAGAAACATACTTTCAATACTTTATGGTTTCCGTTGTCAGGCGGGACAATATACAGGGTGTTTCACGAGTAAACGGACAAATGAGAACCGTGAATAGAGAGCATTGAGCTACGTTTAAAAACACCTCATATGTGTGTACTCTGTTTCCGATATAAAGAGTGTTTTCTGATATTTCTCAAATTTTCGTTTCGCTTTAACTTCTGAAATACTCGATCTATTCGACTGAAAATTTATATTTGAGCTAAAGTTTTCAGTTTCAATGAAACAGAACATCAAAATCCGACAAAAACCAGTACCGGATATGTTCATTAAGTTTCGAGAAAAATCATGAAATAGGTAAATTTTAATCTCCCAACTTGCCAACATTCGACGGAAATTCTAAAGTTATAACGCCATCGGTGCTAGGAGTGGTGACGTCATCGATGATTTCTGAATACCAAAATGTCATATGTAATACCAAATAGACAGTTCCTCAACCCCCTAATGCTCTTTCTGTTCTCTATTCATCATATAAACATTAGGAAATTTTTCTATAGAGTCCTATATGTATATACAGGAATACAATTATAGATCATTCTCGTTGATCAAAAAATGTACACACACTGGACTTACATTAACCTACAATACAATTGCTGATTGTAGAAATAAGATCTGGTCCTGTACATCCTACGAATGTTGAAAAATAAATAATTATGGATGATCGAAAAAGATACATCCATTTGACGTACAGGAAAGTACAATTTCTGAATCATCATTGCTGATTGTAGAAATAAGATCTGGTCCTTTACATCCTACGAATGTTGAGGAAAGAAAAATTATATATACTCGAAAATGATACATCCAGTTTTGTTGTACAGAAGGATAAAATTTCTGGAAGCAGATATTTAGATCTAGATCGGAACATCCAAAAGATATATATACTATTGTGGATAATTCACGTTGATCCAAAAATGTACATCAAGTGAACTTACATCAACGTAAAATTTCTGAATCAGCATTGCTGATTGTAGAAATAAGATCTGTACATCCTACGAATGTTGAGGAATGAATAATTATGCATACTCGAAAATGATACATCCAGTTTTGTTGTACAGAATAGTACAATTTCTGGAAGCAGATATTTAGATAGAAATTATTTGCATATTAATTCTATATGGGATACTTTTATAATATAATTTCAATTTCAGTATCGGCAAATTAGGGGGATGAACTAGGCCAACAAAAGGTTGGTTAGGTAAGGTTATGTTTCGGTTACGTTGAGCAAACCTAAATGATCATCTTATAGTAATTAGATGGTTAAAATACTGGGAATTCCGAAAAAATAATTAAGGATGAACACTCCAATAGCTGTGGCAATAGAAGTGGTCTATAAAGGGGGGGTTAGGCTTTGGTTGGGTTAGGTTGTGTTAGACTAAATGATCATCCTATGGTGATTAGATGTTAAAAACATTGATAATAAGATGTTGATTGGATGGTAAAGGCACTGAGAATTCCAAATTAAAGAATAAAAGAAAGAACTACACCAATAATGAGGTTGATTTATGGTTGGGTTAGGTTGTGTACCCCCAATTACTGATATTTAATTTAACCAGATTATACAACATTTATCATCATGTTTGGGAACCATTAGTCGAATCGGCAGTCATATAGAGATCCAACGAAAACGATCCACAATCCACGACTTATCGTTACTGCTTTTCTATTGCTATTCTATTTTTCATTTTACTATTCAGATATTTCAGAACAAATAAGGGATTCATATATGCGTCAATCGCTGGACCGATGGTGTTGTTGAAGGTCTTCCTGTAATTCAATTTTTAACATATACAAGCGTGTTTAGCTGGACGTTAGTTTTCTCCCCACCAAAATCTTAAAATTTACATTGAGGAAACAAGATTTATTATGTGAAACCATTGAGTTGTATACTCAAAGGTAAGACATACTTTCAATACTTTATGGTTTCCGTTGTCAGACGGGACAATATACAGGGTGTTTCACGAGTAAACGTAAAAATTCGAGAAATTTTAGAAAACACACTGTATATCGGAAACCCGGAAATAGAGTACCTAGGACGCATATATGAGCTCAATGCTCTCTATTCACGGTTTTCGTTTGTCTGTTTACTCGTGAAACAACTTGTATTTGTTGAAAAAAAAACACAATAACCAATTGGAAATACGCAGTTTCTGCAAGAGAATTAAATCAACTGCGAAATGAGATGTTAAGGTCCATCGTTGAAGAAACGCTTACATGGCTCATGATCCAGCTATCCACGTACCAACATACAGGGTGTCCCAAAACTAGTGAATCAAACGTCACACCACGATAGAGTAGATCAAATACTATCGAATGATACAAACATTTGTTGAGCGAAAATGTACCGTTTCTGAAAAAACCTAACCTAAAGTTCCGATTTTCGAACTATTTTTTTAATCACAAGGCCAATTTGTTATTAAAGATAGCGTTTTTCTCCCTTATTATCACCCCTATAGAGGGGGTTTATTCTAAGTAATCAAAATCATGTAGAAAAAACAATTGTTTTAATTTAAATTTACTTAGGTTATCGATTAACTACTTAAAATAATTTCAATTAGGGGAGATAACACAATAATCTAAGTTCAATATAATTTAAAATCGATGAACTTTTTCACAAACTGGCCCTGTGATTAAGAAAAATAGTTCGAAAATCGGAAACTTTAGGTATTTTAATTAAATTATGATTATTTTCGAAACGGTACATTTGCGTTGAACATTAATGTTGGTGTCATTCGATAATATTTGGTCTACTCTATCGTGGTGTGACGTTTGATTCAATAGTTTTGGGACACCCTGTATATCAAACATATTTCGATACGTGAATGGCTGGACCATGCTCTTTATGGAATATATTTGGCACCGAATAAAACTGAAATAGAAGCGTCCTTCAAGGGCCTGTTCCGATATTACTGGCACGCAATCGAATAACAATAGAACTCAAACGACTGGGCCAATAGGCATCGTCTCTGAAATACTGACAGTACTGTTCAGGAATATCGGAACAGACAGAAATGAGATAACGATGCAACAGAAAAGAAAAGAAGTATAGAATTCCTCTTATTATGACTTCAAATGGAAAATATAAAGATCAGAGAATAAAATGGTGAAATATTAGTTTTGAATTACGCTATAAGCTGAAAGCCTAGCTATAGGCTGAAAGCCTATAACAACAGGAAGAAGGAGGAGCTGTGTAATCAATTTATTAACTGAATCAATTAATTCATTGCATGATTAGCCCACTTCATGATTGCTGAAAAAAATATGTAGGTGTATATTTGTACTTTGACTGCAAAAAACAGGAATTTTTTTAATTTAGCTCAACCACCTCGTATTTATGCGGACGTAGTCCAGCCATGGACGTATTGATATATGATGAGGATATACAGATACGTGCATGGCTGGACCAACTGAGAAATGGAACCATGGTGCATGGTCCAGCTATCCACGTACCAACATATATATAACATATTTCGATCCGTGAATGGCTGGACCATGCTCTTTATGGAATATATTTGGCACCGAACAAAACTGAAATAGAAGCTCTCTTCAAATGAGATATCGAGATAACAGAAAAGAATAGGAAGTATAGAATTCCTCTTATTATGACTTCAAATGAAAAATATAAAGATCAGAGAATATAATGGTGAAACGGAATATTCTGAAAGCCTATAACAACAGGAAGAAGGAGGAGCTGTGGAATCAATTTATGAACTGAATCAATTCATTCACTGCATGTTTAGCCCACTGCATGATTGCAAGAAAAAAATATATACGTGTATTATTATTCAAAAAAGAAATGGTGTTGAGAAATATAACCGGTTTGTCGAGTTACTAACATTGTCAGAATTCAAATCAGCAATATTCTAGAACAATTTCTTAGGTGGAAGTAATCAGTTTAAAAATTCATCTTCCGATATTCTTCCAATTAATTATTATTTTGCATGCATTCTCGGCTCTTTTCTATGTAACAGAGTATAATATATGCTCAAAAAAAATCTTCATCATCTGTGATATTTTTCACGGGCAATCGACATTTTCACCAAAAAAACTTCAATAGTCTTATCAAATCAGATACAGAAGACAACGTAAATATAACATCCAAAATATTTTATTTTTAATTCTGGATCTATACATACATTACAATGGTACAGCTATAGAATGTATAGGTATCAGCCAAATCTCTTGGTAGGAGCAGTTAGGAAAACATTTTGATATTACATTAAAAAGGCTGACTGAATTTGATGCTTACAGAAATAATTTATCCACAAAATTTGTTTTAAGTTCTACCTAATTTATCAACTGAATCGACAATCTACTGAAGTTGTTAAAACACAACCTGACAACACTGCAAAATTTGTGAAACTGGGTGGGAGAAAAGGAAGTCCAGCTGAACATGCATAGACATAAAGAAATCTGATGTGCATAGCTGGACGTCCAGCTATGCACAGAAATGTCCAGCCATCACCGATTGTCAAAATTTTTGGTCCAGCTATGCACGCATTGACATAAATATATATATATATATATATAAATTCGACGATAAGGGTCTATCGACTCTGGTTTGGGGAGTGAATGAGGTACTCTTTATTCTACGCCAAGCTACAGTGATTATATATATATATATATATATATATATATATATATATATATATATATATACACCTTGCGTGCATTTTGGGGAACTGAAAAGTTTATACGGTATATACCGGTATATACTTTTATGGATATAATGGTTATTTCAAGGAACAGGCGAAAATCACTGAAACTTGTAATATTCATGTATTTGAACTACATAATATCAATGAATGTCTAACTAGATGAAAAATTGCAACTGAAATTTTAAAAAGTGTGTTTAACAGATTTCAGTATACCAATTTTTAGGCGAGTACTATAGTAAAATGGATTATCATCCATCGAAATCATCTTTTGAAATTCAGTAAAAAGCCTGATGTTCAATTCTAATCACGGAGGCTGTTGGGTATATTATTCCCTAGTAGATTCGTCCTGAAATTTCTCTGCATGGGGTTGTTTCAATATACAGAGAGTTATTGCAAGTGCACCGAATTATTGTTTAAGTAGTATTTTGTTTTAAATTTTTTTCTGAAGGTTCTTGCTCTCAATTGTGTTGCCGACCAAAAAGTTAAATATAATAGTAGGTATATTACATAACAAGAGTTGTAAGGAGCATATTAGTTGCCATACAACTCGAGTTGTGTACTATACTCTTTCTACGAACGCATTCATTCTCATGAAACTTAGAATTCCATTAATTGAATATATCTTTAATCAATCAATTGAATAACTACAAAACATCATACAACTATAATAAGTACCTATAGTTTAGTATATTGTAATAATTATTATTAATTGATACTGTGCAATTATTAATAACAAGAGAGGGCGAGTTGGTTGTCTGATCTTTTGTATTTACAAAAATAATATCATTGTTTTCACTTGTATTAGGCACATGTTATTTTTGATGAGGTGGCAGTCATGTTTTTCATAGAATTGTCTACATAACTCTAGGACACTGCTGATGACCGCCAACCGCTGTCTCTTCAATGCTATCATATCGCTACCAGCATCTACTAAAATTGTGGCAGAAGAACGCCTAACTGAAGCAATGGCCTTTGCATTGCTTGGGATTCTCTAAGCACAGATATTCCGCCACTTGTTTTGGCATGTTACATGGCAAAGTCTGAACATGCTGTCCTGCAGGACGTAGATCAATCTAGTTTTTACAAACCAGATGAAAGGACTCGGAAACGGCAAATGAACTTTGCGTTTCGGTTTTTGAATCTTCAAATATGAATTATCAGACATTTTTCCGTAACCTGCACGTCTTAAGGCCTCAAGTTGCGTAACACCTGCTTTCTACAAGCAACACTTATACCGATAATTAAAACTACCTGGAATCAAAAAGTATCAATATTTGCCTGTTTATTTACTATATATATACTATATAATTCGTGTATATCTACCTTCGTAAGCAAATATCTGCTATCTGGAGCGTTTTAAAGAAAGACATCTGCTTTTCTTTTTAGTAAAGCCAACAATTTAGGATAAGTCGCAATATTAATGTTACCATGGTTTATGTTGATTGTTGACCTTAGCATTGAATAAATTGAAGAAAACTGACGATAGCTTCATTGTTTTGAACAGATCAAAATATGCTACCATACCATTTTCCGAAAATGAATTGATTTCGAGTTTTTGCTTCCAATCCATGAGTTTTTGATAAACTGTTTCCTATCTTTCACGGGATTTTGCGGGTAATAAATTAATTGAAGCATTTTTCGCCTTCTCCACTACATCGGGTGGTGTGCACAATTCAACTTCGCTGCTACTGGACATTTTTGACAACAATTTCGTCATCTTCAAAGGATCTTGTCAAATCCAAAAACTGGTAACAATTTGAGATACAATTACGAAACGTCAAAATATTATGGATGCTATTCGCTTCCGTGGTAACTACTATGAACCAATCTTATTGGCTATTCGCCGTGCGATTCAATTCACAGATTTCACCGTATTGTCTGTAAAATCGCACAGCTTTACGTTGCACAGTGCTTAAAATAAGCAGTTACATACTTGGTGATATAATAGAATTTCCCCAAAGGTGTAGATTAAAGTTTATTCTGTATATACCGGTATATACTATCATGGATGTAATGGTACCTAAAAATGGTCGTTTTTTTCAATTTTGTGCAAAGTTTTTTCTGTATATACCTACCGGTATATAAAATTATGGATATAATGATAATAATTGATGTTTTTCCATTTTTTTTGGGCTTCCCGGACTCTGAAAAATTTATTCACGGCGCTGCACTATTGAGGATCTTAGATTTTCCCTGGATTTCATGTAGATCTGAAAAGTTTGAAAAATTTCTTGAAGGACTCTGCTGTATTGTTTTTCGGTGGATCGCGATTTTCTCTAACCTTGTTATCGCTGTCTCAAGATTCTTGAACTTTTGCATTGACAGATGTCAACAATCATTAATGCGACGAACAGGTTCAGGGGTCTCTAGATACAACTTCTGAATTCGAAATAAAACACATGGATCCCATTGTACAGAAAATTATGATTGAAGTCATTCAGAAAATTTTTCATTTGTTTTGTGAAAATAAATGGAATTGAAATGTTCAGATATTGGATACTGGTTTATCCGTACCATAAAAAGGAGGTCGGTTCGTCCATTATTGAAAAAGGTATATAATAATGTCGTTATACGTAAATCTGAAAGCCATATATTCAGTCATCTCATCATTATTTCTTAGAAACCTCGGAAATTCCGTGAAAAATGCCAAAAACTTAAACATACTTAGTTTTTCGTTAAGATTTCAAAAAAAGCAATCATTATTTGTGCATCCAGCATCCAGCTGGCAAAAGCAATCGCTTCGCTCTTTGCTCAAGTTTCAAAAAGATGTCACTTTATATGTCAAAATTAGAAAAAATATAACAGTATTTTGTATCATGATGAAATTCTTTTAACTTTTACTGTTCGATCGACATACTTTTTGCTCAAAACAAACATTAATCAACGAGTATGTATCAACAAACTCTGCGTAAACACTGTAAACGGGAAATCTGGAACTCGAGATATCCCCAAGTAACCCCGGATCACAGAGTTTATGGTCACACAGATGAGAACCCTACCGCATCGGAAGACATAGATGCTGATTTCTTATGAACTCTACAGATCTAGTGATATCAAATTTTACAATAAATTATCATTGAATTAATTCAGAAATGCAGAATATACAGGGCGATTCATTGAGGAATGCGCATTGGAACAGAGTAAATAGCACCGTGGACCCTGGTTTTTCCAAATAACCTAATTTTATAGGTCCATCGTCCTTTCTTATTCATTGATTTTCCCCATTCATTTAATTAATCATAACTTATGGACCACCATAGATATTTTCCTGATATTTGGTCCGTAAATTCTTTGTCCACAGTTGAGTCTACAAAATGATAACCTCTTATTCCAGGTTCGACTGTAAAGAAATTAATGAGTAGGTTTCGAATCGAAATAAAACCAAATATATCACAATTTCGAAATTTTTTTAACGCAATTGGAAAGATCAGGAAAAAGGAGTAGACTAGAAAAAACAAGCACTACAAAGGTATTTCGATTTCCGCATGTAACTTTTTAACTTGAATCAGATTTAAATGTTCATTGATGGGATAGCAGGAAATTGAAAAACAATCAGATTGTCTTCTCCAAATGGTCCTTTCAGAGTTTTTTCATAAAAACATCAACTATTCTTTATTCTCCGAAATACTGGATCCCAATTTTATTGAAAAACTAATGGAAGTAAGTCTATGATAATAATAAATTGACTCCCTCGTTTTTAACAAGGTTGGGATCCAGGAACTCGGAGAAAATAAATATGCTGATATTCTAGCGGAAATAGAACCATAATAAAATAATTTTTTTAAAGTTTTGTGCTACCCAATTTTTTAAACACATTTCGAGATAAAGTTGTATGTGGAAACAACACATACGCTCAGTTTTACTTGGGTACTTATTTTTCTGCTATCTATGAATTTATAAATGAAATTACAACGAATTGTTATTTCAGCTGTGCATTGTAACCTCAGTTTCCTAACAGCCTTCATAGGTGATTTTTTCATAAAACTTCGAATAATGACTGATAGAATTTGACAGCAGTTTTCGGATCTATATATGTTGCATCTTTCCAACCACTTTTTTTCCAGAACTTCCAAACGTACCTTACAGTTCAAGCACATTCTCGATTGAAAAAAGCGTTGCGTGTTGCTTCAAAGAATATGATGAAATGAGCCGTCATGGATGTATGTAAACTTGGCCTAGCATTTTTTTTGATTTTCTAAAACTTGTTTTTTGTGAAATGTGCTATCGATTTTTGTTCCCAAGACATTCAAAAAAATATTCTCATGTCTTATACAGACAACGCATCAATAACCATATTGAAATAAAACGGTCCAATCTCGCGAGTAGATTTGTTTTTAAATGACTAAATCACCATTGTTTCTTCTTTCAGATTTTGAACTACAAAGCAAAGTTTCAAATTTGTGAATGATCTCAATATGCGATTGAGATTATATTTACTGTAGTAATAAGTTAATGCCAAGGTTACTGTCCGATAAAACATGATTTCTGGATAGCAGCGGCAACGTGGAGAATTTTACAGCTGCGTAGTGTGTATCGATCGCATGGTCGATTGAAGCACGTGTTCAAATTAGGGATGGGCAAACGTGAAAAAAATATCGATATATATTGTATCGATATTTCTCGACAGTATCGATATATATCGTGAAAAAATATCGATATTTCGATATATCGATATATTGGAATATTCGGGATGAAACAGAGATTTGGAAGTGTTATCAATATTTTTATTATTTGAATATATCGGTTTAACGATATATACAAAATTTGTGGTTACCCATGAGCTTTATTAAAATATTCGGAATGAAGCACAGATTTGGAAGTGTTATCAATATTTTTATTATTTAAAATACAAAACTGATATCAATTACTATTTTAAGTGCAAATTGCTTTTCGTTTAGAACTCCTGTCACAAAGCGTAACAATGATCTACCCGTACCGTAGATATATTGAACTCTATGGGAACCCATAGAGTTCAATGCGTAGATACGAAGGATTGAACTTAAGTTAACCCAATACTCCACTCATTGTCGTGGTCGTTATACTACACACTAAACATATCAGATCAACGATGTGCGACACACATTGAACTAAAGAAAGTTCAATGGCGACACATGGAAAAATATCGAAATTTGATACTTCGAAATAAATATCGATAGTCGATAGTATCGGAATTGGAAATATCGACGATATTTATCGATTATTTTTTAAAAAAATATCGATATTTCGATATATCGATATTTTTCGCCCATCCCTAGTTCAAATATTTTCCAGATGGCATGGAATGTTTTCATGCAGCCGACAAAAGTACAGGCTGTCCCAAATTCGTTGACCAATGATGGGCTCTCGTAAACTAGCCTAGTATTCACCTTTACTAGAAGAGCCACAAATGGCACGTTTCCTAGTTCTTTTCAATAGAAATGAGTAATATCAGAACAAATTGACACTTTGACGCTTTCGAAAAGTTCACACTGTCTAGATTCTACTGTAGTTTCCGAATTTTAAAGGATGATTCTATTCGATGTGCATAGAATTTGATGCAAAAAAATCAAAGTATCGAATTCGAAGCATAGATAACTCCAATAATTGTCAAAGTGTAGAATTGGTTTAGTTCATTTCATTATCATTTAAAAATGATAATGAATATAGCGCTGTTTCACCGGAAGAACCGAAATTTCGTAAATTATTTTTCAACCCAATGAACAATTTTCTGCTGGTGTGATTCCTTTCGGGATGCTTTTCGAAATATAAATTCTGTGCAATTTTTATCATTCAGAAATGAAGTATCATTCATGGTTTTCGAAAAAATTCCTTCATTTTTCAATTTCTTTCCGCACCTTATTGATATCTATGAACGTAGAGTCATGTGTTTTAGTTACGTTCAGACGAAAACAGTAAACAAATATACAGGGTGTCCCACGACGGTGAAGGTAGGGAATATTGCAAAAATCGAGAGTAGAAGAGAATTGTAGTTTTGGGGTTTCAAATTAACTATGAATCTGTTTGTCCCTCTATAGTGACATCGGTTTTCAAGCAGTTATATATGTATATTGTATATTCATTTGTTCCTCTGGAGGGACAGTTCATAAAAAAAAAAACAAGAGATGTCAGATTTATAAATCGAATAAACTCTTCTCCTGAACTCTGGCTTCATATAAATAGCGGAATAATTTTGAATACAATTTTTCAATGAGGTGCAAGTGGTGCAGCTCTTTCTGATATTATGGTTACTATGAGTCTTTTGTTGTCAGTCACGTGACATCATATTCAAAATCAATAAGGGGACAAAATGTTCATTTTAGCATTTCTATGTTCCTTCTGAGTACACGATTTTAACAATCCAGTACGTGCGGTCTAAAACGAACGAATTTAAAAACTACAGGTAGATATTTTCTGAAAATTTTAAGGTTCTCACTCCCAATCTCTAGAACAAAATCAATTAAAAAATTGAAATAACCGTAAATTCTTGCACTCATTTGTCAGGAGCTAATTATGCAAAAAACATTGTTGCCTGACAATGATCTGAAAGAAGGAACTTTAAAATTATAATTATGTATAAGAGCAAATCCGATATTTCGATTTTTTTTTTCATTTTGTTTCGGAGATTTTGAGTGAAAACCCTAAAAAGTTTCAGAAAATGGAGAATCGTTCCAGATTCAAATTTCAATCGATATCTACAGGTAGATACTTGAATATACTTTGTTCAAGAAGATTATGACAAACAAATTATTAAAATTTAGAGCCATCCTGCATTATTAGAACAGTCCTAAATTTTTGCGGTGATGAGTAAAACAAGACAATATTTCAACAATTATTCATATGGAAAACGTAGTCAAAAAACCTTCAAAGTTATACCGGGTGGCCCAACCCAGACGCTGCGCTCATTTTGAGGGAGTAAATAAAGATATTTTGAAAATCTTTTCTTGTGGTGTGTATAGGGTGTTCAAAAGCACAATTTAAAATTATTGTCATATACAGGGATATATACAGGGTCTTCGAAAACAAAGATATAGACCAAAGTTGCACTTTTTTTAATGTGACACTCTGTATTTGAACTCAAAAATGAAATGGCAAGCTCAAATTATGATAATTCTCCTCAAATCACTTTGTACCTTAGAGGGACCATTTACAAGATAATGCGAAAATAGTTTATTTGTTTTGAATTAAAAATCTAAAATTGTTCAGAAACTATCACGTTCAGACGTAGTAACATTTTATGAAAATAGTTTCGAAATTAATTTTTACGTTCAACGAGATATACAGGGTGTTTCATGAGTCGTTGGTCATAGCTCAATGATGAATGCAGGTCATCCAGGCCTTTCAGAAAACTTGCATGTTTTGTATCCTAAGGCTATTAGTTTCGAAGATACGGGGTGATTCATGAACATTGTCCTAAATTTGCGATAGCCATAACTCTGGAATGCAAGGTCCAATTTCGATCAAACATTATGGGTTTGTTCACTTCAGAAAGCTCTTCCAAACGGTTTATGGAATATTAATATTTTCAGGGCAGTACTCAGAATATCATGATTTTTCATTCAAACTCCAAAATCTATATTTTTCACATCCCTTACAGAAATTTAGTTATTACCATGAAAAACTACATAACCCATTCTAAGGAATTCAGTTTTCACTTTGCATGGCACACTTGTCACAAGGGAATAGGAATAGGTCGAATTCATATTTTATATAATTTTTTCGAAATGCGGTCCTGTTTTTATTCCTTCGGTGATAATTTTCATTGTCGTTTGCCGAGATTCTGAATTATTTTAAATTCTGTTCAAATCCTTTTCATTTTAAACCCTACCGAGTGTTCGTAAAAAAGTGTTTAAAAGTATGCCAAGTCGAGATGTGAATTCTTTTGAAATGACATATTGAATTTAGATACAAATAATGTAAACCTTCTTAAAAAATGTAACCCGTAAGTGTATTTACTTCATAACACACATACATTTTAAAATTTATTCTTCCGAAAAACTTTTTTTTTTTTAAACAACAATGAAGGAACCGAACGAATTCATGTTTCATGTCATTTATTCGAAATGCGGTCCTGTTATTATTCCTTTGGTGATATTATACATTGTCTTGGGTCGAGAATTAAAAATTTTTAAAATTCTGTTCAACTTTTTCTCATTTTAAACCCTCAGTTCCTACTGAGTGTGCGTGAAGAAGTGACAGACACTTCTAACTTCACGGGAGCATTTGCTGCAGAGGATAGAAGAAGCCTGTGCAGAAGTTAAACAAAATCCCGATATGATAATGAGAGCAATAAATAATCTGATTTCAAAAGCTAGGAAATGTGTCGAGATGGAAAAACTCCATTTTGAACATCTCTTATGATAGTACATTTTTCATTGTTGAAGAATAAATTTTATGTGTTTTATGAAGCAAATATATGTACTTAGGAATTATATTTTCCAAGATGGTTTACATCATTTGTATGCAAATTCAATATGTAATTTCAAAAAAATTTACATCTCGACCTTGCATACTTTTAAACACTTTTTTACGAACACTCAGTATGTGCTGGGGGTTTAGAATGAAGAAGAATTGAACAGAATTTGAAATAATTCAGAATCACGGCAAAAGACAATAAATACTATTAGACGGAATCAAAACAGGACCGCATTTCGAAAAAATGACATAAAATATGAATTCGTCCGGCTCCTATTCCCTAGTAACAAGTGTGCCATGCAAAGTGAAAATTGGATGTCTTAGAATAAATTATGTAGTTTTTCAGGGCAATAACGAAATTTCTGTGAGATATGTAAAAATATAGATTTTGGGGCTTGAATGAAAATTCACGATATTCTGCCCTGAAAATATTGATATTTCATGCGCCGTTTGAAAGAGCATTCTGAAGTGAACAAACCCATAAAATTTGATCAAAATGGGACCTTGCCGTCCAGAGTTATGGCTATCGCAAATTTAGGCCAATATTCATGAATCACCCCGTATCTCCGAAACTAATAGCCTTAGAATACAAAAAAAGGAAGTTTTCACCATTAGGCTATGGCCAACGACTCATGAAACACCCTGTAGAAATACCGAATGTGTGTGTGCCATTTGAAATAAAAACGTTTTCGACGATAATTTGTAGTTGATGTTTGAGAATTAATTATGATCACTCTGTATATTCCAGAGTTGCAATTTTCTTTTATATGTAGGAGTAGCTAACTTGTCTACTCAAAAATATTCTGTCTGTATCGCTGGCTTAACTAGTTTCTTCAATAATTGTTATTAAAAAAAACTCCAACCTTTTCGATTTTTGGCCATTATCTCGTAAAGGGTGCTTGTAAGGTAAAATATATGAAGAAACTCATAATAACTTGAGCTCACCATTCCATTTTTGAGGTCAAATATAGGGTGTTACATTTAAAAAAGGGCTACTTTGGTCTATATCTTTGTTTTCGAACACCCTGTAATTATGAAAATAATTTTAAATTGTGTTTTGGGACATCCTACACACACCACATGAAAGGATTTTCAAAATATCTTCATTTACTTCCTCAAAATGAGAAAATGAGGGCCACGTCTGTGGTGGGCTACCCGGTATAGAAGTGCCTGTAGTTCTCAAATTAATCGTTTTAGATCACGAAATGTTATAGTTTTATGGAATCGTTTTCTGGGAAGCAACATAGAAATTCCAAAACTCATTGGGTAACATGAAATCAAGAACTGCTTTAATTCACAACACCAATATTACAATATGTAATTCTCTACTACTATCGAGTTCCTAGATATTCCCTGACTTATTCGTCGTGGGACACCTTGTGTAGATATACCTATTTTCGATATCCGCAATTTTTTCCAATTTAAAGATGTCAATCCCAGTATGTAATTGCATTCAAAAAATTGAAACATCGAATTTGGGACAGCCTGTACGGAATAGAATAGGTTTTTATTGCCGTTTTTTATATATTCGGACGGAATACGATGTTTCTCTCGATTTTCACTATCATCGATAAGGAATGAAAAGATGGTTTCTACAATCTCATACCGAGCTCGAGTCACACGAACACTCACACCTGGATGAAAGCGTTGAATAATTGGATATCTAATTCGAAATTTTAAAAATTGCTTTTTTCCACTAACAGAGAAGTACCTATGGAACCATTACCTCTGGTTTCAAGTTCGATGAACGAGCTCATTTTCGAACCCCTTTCAGTCGTTCCGAACTAATGAACGTGTTTTAAAACGATTTCCGAAATCGATAAATTTGCGGAAAACCTGCAAAGAAGTCTAAAGTATTCCTTTAGGCAATTTTTCAACGTACCTACACGATGTTCGTTATGGGTACCGGTAGATAAAATCTTAAAACACTCTTCACCTTATAATATATTCCAATTTCCGATATTTGCAAAACAAACGTCCAAAAAATTCCTACCCAAATGGTCAAATTTAGATATGTCTTCGTAAATTCCAAAAAATTCATCGAGAATATCGAGAAACCCAACTTAAAAATGTCAGCATGCATTTTGATTACTTTTCTGAAAAAATTTAATTAACCATTGCGGAACAGCCTGTATAACCCAAGAAT
The DNA here is from genome assembly GCF_907165205.1 of Coccinella septempunctata. Lineage (NCBI taxonomy): Eukaryota > Metazoa > Arthropoda > Insecta > Coleoptera > Coccinellidae > Coccinella > Coccinella septempunctata. Next base: position 23,326,022 of record NC_058189.1, read on the forward strand.
ATGAATATTTCGATATGACCCAACCTGTATATTTATGAATATTTATTCATGTATTTTTACGTTGAATGTAATCATAATTCAATTTTGCTTTTGATATGATTGCTTACAGCATGAAACAAATACGCATTTTGTGAAAACCCAATTCAATTCTTTCAGTATCCAAATCTAGAGAATCCCTAGGAAAAATAAGGCATTTGAATATCTTCAGATGACCACCTGCGAACTTTCTCTTGAATAAAAACAGCCGCAATCTTGACGCATGTGTTTTTGTTTTACGACATAACTGCGCTTGCTTTGAAAAGCCGCTTCCAACGTTGCGCGATGTAGACCGTTGGGTGTAGGGAGCTGTTTAAAATCTATGCCAAGGAACTCGATGTTTTTCATAAATGAAGAGATGTATCAAATAAGGAAAATCGTGAATAATTCAAAAATTACTAATGATATGGAACTTACTGCAAAAGGACGAATTGGGTCCTAATTGATGGCCTATTGAAGTTGAAAATTTCAAACATTTTCGCTAACTTCATGCTGCATCAAAAATATGGCTAGGCCATTCTTCGAAAACGTAGAAACGCCATATGCAAGAATTTACGCAGGAGCAAATCGTTGATTTCATTTTTAATTGATTTTGTTTCAGAGATTGGGAGTGAAAACCCTAAACAGTTTATGAAGAAATGCACAAATTAAGTCGGTCCTATTGCCAACTCCGGTTATTTTGATGCTACGAATTCGGTTAAATGGGCAAGCTAGTAGCATTTAAAGGCCTCTCGATGCAAAAAAAAAATTGTCAGTCACGTTATCGAAATATTACATAAAATGATATTTTCTTGAATGGAACATGGAACACCCTTCATTTCGATTCGTAATAACATTCTCAACAACAAAGCTCGTATCACCTTTTTACCTAAAGTTGAACATGAGTGACTTACCTATGTGGAAATATTAATTTCATTCACTAGTAGAAAAACTTTCTTTGTTCGGGCGAAAAAGTGAATAAAACCTCCTGATTTTCCAAAACACCGGAAAAATATTGTTATTGGTATAAGTACCAAAATTGGGTCTTTATCTTTGAACTAATTATGAGATTTATTAGTCGAAACAAAGACATTTTTGAACTAGTGAATAAAATAAATAATTTCACATAAGTCGCTCATTTTCAACTTCAACAGGAGGAAATGTGATAAGAGCTTTGTTGTTGAGAATGTTATTACGAATAGAATTGCATGACAAAATATAGGGTGTTCCATTGAAAAAAATTTGTCGAGAAGGCCATTAAAAATGCTACTCAATTGCCAATTTATCCGAATTCGTAGCATCAATATTAACAGAGTAACCACTCAGTTTGGAACACCCTGTATAATATTTCAAAAATACATAATCGTCAATTTATACTAAATATGCCAACACCAGTTTTATATGAATATGGATTCGTTGAAAAAGCAGTCTACAGGGTCTTTCACGAGGAACCTCATCCATATATATATACGGGAAACTACTGAACGTATTTTCATGAAATTCAGCACTTATAAGTATTTCACGATGCTGATGAAATCTAAAATATTTTCAAGGCATGAGCACCTCCGGTTTTTCCGGAAATGACGTCAACTTCCGTTTTTCAAATTAGAACACCATTTTTTTATTGCAGAAATAGATTCCTTAGAAAATTTCAAGTTATCTTGATGTAACATTTTTCAGTTTTGGTTGAAAAATTCTCTCTGAGCGGGAAAATTCGAAAAAAAAATCGAAAATAGAGCTCCGCTGAAACAAGAATAACTTCGAGGTTTTTGGATGGAAAATTTTCATTTTTGGGATTTTCAAGATGTAAGATTGATGTATCCACTTTAAAAATCGAAATCGCGATTCATGATACAGGGGGTGAAAAAATCGCTTTCAAAGTTAGGGATGACAAAATCGTGAAAAATCAATTTTTTCAAATTAGAACCCCATTTTTTTATGGCAGATATTGTTTCTACGTTAAAAAATAATAGGGGGTATTCTTTGTTGGAATAAGGACAAATACTTTAGAACTTTCAAAATATATTTGGCGACGTTTCGCAGATTTTCATCTGCTTCATCAGGCCTAAAAAACACCATAGATGGCGAAAACATACAAAACAATAAGATAAAATTTACCTCTATAAACTGAAGCTCTATTGGAACACTCTGGACAACATTGAATGCTAACATCAGTCATTAAAATATCTTAATATAAAATACACATATCATTCGTCAGAAAGGGAATGTTCCAGAACAATTCATAGAGCACCATCAACACAAAAAGCGATATTCAGAAACCCACCACAGATACACTGTCAAAACCTTGACCAACATTATTTTAAATTTTTGTATTTAGTTAATATGGAATGATATAATTTACTAAGATGTTCGGTGTCTGATCTAAAATTAACAGACTTATTAATATTTATGTGTATCATTTCCAAGATGTTTCTTTTTTTGAAATGTTCTTCGTTGTCTAAGATCTTGACATTTGAAAAATCAAATTTATGGTTATCCTTGAAATGATGGGAGCACAAAGCAGTCTTCTCAACATTTTTTACATTGGGAATAAGGACAAATACTTTAGAACTTTCAAAATATATTTGGCGACGTTTCGCAGATTTTCATCTGCTTCATCAGGCCTAAAAAACACCAGAGATGGCGAAAACATACAAAACAATAAGATAAAATTTACCTCTATAAACTAAAGCTCTATTGGAACACTCTGGACAACATTGAATGCTAACATCAGTCATTAAAATATCTTAATATAAAATACACATATCATTCGTCAGAAAGGGAATGTTCTAGAACAATTCATAGAGCACCATCAACACAAAAAGCGATATTCAGTCAAGGTTTTGACAGTGTATCTGTGGTGGGTTTCTGAATATCGCTTTTTGTGTTGATGGTGCTCTATGAATTGTTCTAGAACATTCCCTTTCTGACGAATGATATGTGTATTTTATATTAAGATATTTTAATGACTGATGTTAGCATTCAATGTTTTCCAGAGTGTTCCAATAGAGCTTTAGTTTATAGAGGTAAATTTTATCTTATTGTTTTGTATGTTTTCGCCATCTCTGGTGTTTTTTAGGCCTGATGAAGCAGATGAAAATCTGCGAAACGTCGCCAAATATATTTTGAAAGTTCTAAAGTATTTGTCCTTATTCCCACAAAGAATACCCCCTGTTAAACCTTGGAGGACACAAGACTCACTTACTTCAGTTAAAAAATAATGTGAGTGTATGCATCACACCCTTGCCCTAAAATGGATATTTTCTGAGTTATTCACAAAAAACTGGTTTTTGTCTTGAATTTTCAGCTATTTCTTTTCCCTTCACGCCAAAAAGATGAAATTTTCAGGAACTGTTATTTGAATCGATATCGTATATTACGATAATTAAGCAAGGGAAAAAGCGCGGAAAGGTTCGGATCATGACAGTAACCAATCTGTCGCGTACATGGAAACTAAGAAATGGATCACGCCTTCATAGTAAGGCAGGTAAATAATAATCAAATTAATTCAGATGCATAACATCCGCAGATAATGAAATCAACGAATGTTACGATCTAAATCGAACTAACTAACTATATTATTATTATATATTACTATGGGATTCAAAAGTTATATCAAAAACGGTTGTAGAAAAAACTTCCACTTATCCGCATTCAATTGGGAGCCGAAGGTTGACATCTGTCAATTCTAAATTCCAAAATGTCTAAATTCCGAATTCAAAAGTTTTATCAATGAACCTCAACAGAAAAACTTTCCGTTCACTGTATTCACTTGGGGGCCGATTGTTGACACCTTTCAATGCGAAACATTCGATAACTCAAAAAATAAATCATTTAAAATTCCGAGGATATAGGTATATCAAGAAACCGCAACAGGAAAAACTGCATTCATTTGGTACTCCATGTCTCAAAAAATTACTTTCAAATTCAGAAGTTATATCAAGAGACTCTAGCAAAGAAACTTTCGTTGACCCATTCACTAGCTGACCAAAAATTCTGAATTGACACCTGTAAATGCTTAAAATTCGATATAACATATTTTCTGCTGTGTCCAATTTTCAACTTTGAAAAATATCTGCTCCGAAACCTCTCAAGTCCTAAGTAAATGCCGTGAACAGAGGAGTGAAGAAAAAACAGGTTTTTTCATATAACTTTAGAATTTGAAGTGGGTCCTCCTTACAGCTTTCGCACTATCAAATGTTCAACTATGATAGGTGTTGCTTATTATAACTCGAATTTGCGGTTGATTTTATGAACACTTTTTCAGATATCGAAATTTGACAAATCTCAATAGTTTACTTCCTAAAGGTGAAAGTGAATGTGGTAAAAAAATTTCTTGTTTTGTTTTTTTATGTACGAAAATTTGTATTGAATACCCATCTCCATTTTCACCACTGTCCTTGAATATAAGCTTTTTCAAAAGTTCGATTCGAAAAATTATTACAACAATGCCGATAATTTATATAATTTTAATAGTTACTATCCATTGTTCCTCGAAATGACCTCTAGGTGCAATTTCTTTAGTTCCTCAAACTACCCGTTTTGTACTTGAAAGTTCCCCAAACTGCACGCTAGAAGAAGTTCCTCAAACTGACCTGAGCATACACGATAGTTCCCCGAAGTACACGCTACGTGATCTGTATATATGTGGCACTTCGAGGAATTCCCCAAAGTGACCACTTGTTCCTCGAAGTGACCGTTCTGTATATGATTTGTTCCCCGAACTGACCGCGACGCATACATATATATATATATATATATATATATATATATATATATATATATATATATATATATATATATAGTATGATTTCGGTTGTTACCTAGTTATTTACATGTACTATTTCAATGAACTGGGTATCTAGGTTGTATTCGAATACTCTAAATTTATTCAATATAAACGTTTCGGGCATCCGCCTTCCTGAGTATATGTATAAAATTCTCAATTGGATATTTAAATTGAAAAAAAACATATATAATATAATGAAATTGTGATCATGTGACACATTTATTTACTATCGAAAAATTTTACAAAAATTTACAGGTTATCTAGGTAGTTCCCCTCAATAGTGAAGCATTTTGTGCACCTATCCGAAAGCTTTTTGATCGAAGATCAAGAAGATTTCCTTGGGCAACTCGGAGAGCCATGTGCGCACAAACTATTCTACCTCGTCGTCGGTGATGAATCTTTGACCTCCGAGAACTTTTTTCAGTAGTCCAAATATGTGGTAGTCACAGGGTGAATCCGGAGGGTGTTTCAGTACCTCCCACCCCAATTTCGCTATTGTATCGAGCTTGAGACGCGTCGTATGCGTGCGCGTTATCCTGGAGAAGAATCGCTCTTCATGCGCTGGAATGCTTCTTCGTTTCGAGAGATAAGTGGGTTTCACGTGTGTTTTCAGGAGGTAAGAGTACCATGCAGCATTGATGGTACGTTGGGTCTCGATGATTCATCCTACGGTGCTCCAAATTGAGTCGTTCTACGCGGCGAATATTGTCTGGTGCGATGCTGGTTCGCGGTCGTCGATCATGAGGATCATTCTCGACGGTTTCGCAGCTATCCTTGAATGCTTTGGCCCATTTAAACACAGCAACCCCACTCAGGCACTCACTATCGAACTGTTCTCAAAAACTCAAAAATTTCCGTGATTTTAACGCATTCCCACACTAAAAAACGAATAACAATACGTTGCGCAAAGGGGTTGACACTTGACGTTCACTTATGGCCGTTAATACGCACGTGAAACATGCGTTCCCGACGAAAACAATACCAGACTGTTCCTCAGAGAAACAGCTATCATATGGTCAAGTCACGACCTTCAAAACATACATGCGCTCCATCTGCAGCATTTGTCTCCTTCATATTTGAACCACCCTCGTATATATGTTATTTAAATCATTTGTATCAGTCTTCTTATTTATGGGTTTTTCTTCTTTGTTGATGTAGCACATCTCTAGGAACAGTCTCTTTTCATAATTTTCTCCTCTCGCCAAAATATCTATTTCATTTACGTTTTTCTTTCTGAACGTGTTGAGCTAACGCACATCTATCCGGATACTTGTTTTTGTCAATTTTCTGACCATTTATACTTTTTTTCATCAGTTGATTTATAAGGCCAACATATTTCCCCTCGCATCCAGTGCACGGTATTCTGTATACAACCTTTGATTCATTTTTTATTATGATTCGGTCTACTCTTCTTATTAATGTTTTCGGGTATCCATTTTTCCTCAATATCTGTTCTAGTGTTTTAAACTTTTCCTTGATTGATGATGGGTGGCAAATTCTCTGGATTCTGTTTTTGATTTCCTTCATGAATTTAATCTTTGTATTCAATTTGTGGTTAGAGCTGTGATGTATATAACTCTCCGAGGCTGACGGCTTCTGATATCTGTCCAATATTATGTTTTGATTTCTCAATCTTATCACCTTCATATTTGAAAATGACACCCAGTTTTCAGAATTTTTTTTTCCAAGGTAAGAATTGGGCTAAGTTTGAACCAAATTGCACATCCCTTGATCTGTTTATAATATTTTTCTTTGAACAAACATACATTGTTATCTATGACCAACATGATCATATTTATGGTTTTCTGATTTATTCCATTTGTATTCATTTTTTTATTCATTGCTGTATCCAGTTACCGAGAATAAATCTATACAAATACTCAAAAACAAAACTATATCGGTACGATCAAACTTATAATTTCTTCTGGCTACTTGCGACTGTGTGCCCTCCTGTGACTGAAGAGACCCAACCGTGACCCACAGATCCTTCCACACTCCAGGCATGGATAGTCACCAACCAGATCTGGCCGCCGCTGTATTCTTCTCGAGCCTCTATTATAACTGTGGACCTCCGACCTTAACTGTAATCTATTTAACGCTAGTTGTTCACAGTTATGATTGGCATCAACTGATTTTAGGGATTGATACAGTATATCTTTAAACCGCTTATACTAGCCCCCTGGATTCCGAGCTCTCTCGGGGGAGCTCGGGGGGGCACAGGGGGCACAGCTCCCCTGTTCTCCATCGAATATTTATTATTTATATTTCTCAATATCGCGATATCTATTACATCTGGTATTCCTTTGTTTTTCGGCGAAATCCTTGAGTTTTTTGTCATTTCTATTCAGTGGCGGCAGGTCTGTGAGGGCTTTAGGGCTACAGCCCCCCATACAAGAAATCACAAGAAATCAATCCTTTTATGCTTTTTACCTTCCCATACGATTTTTAATGAAAATATTACATTCCACGGTTATTTATATAATTTATTAATGTAAAACTTTCATGGGACTCCTGCAGTTTTGTTTATTCAATCATAATCTAGCAGTTCATCCCTGCATGGGCGATGAATCGTATAGCCCCGAATTCTTGCATTCCGACAGTCGTTCGGCTCCAGCCGCAACTCTTCGTGTCCGTCGTTTTAAGGAGTAAAAGGGCTACGATAAAAGTCGCCCCTATCCGCTTCAGTCTAGCCGCTGCCCGCTAGCGTATAGACACCCTAGCGCGTGTTCGTATTTGTTTACGTTTTGAAATCATGGCGGACAATAGTGTTCAAAATATTTTAAAAACTGATTTCGCGAGGCTTTTGCTGGCGGAAAAAAGGCGTATTAAACTGCTGGGTAGACCGACTCCCGATTTAAATTTAACCCAGGCAGATAAAACTCTACAAACTTCTTACGCAAGACAATTCTCAACACAAGTGTATAACAAGTGATAACGTATGGGCAATTGCAGGATTTAGAGATTTGAAGCACCTCAATGAAAAAATTAAGAAGCATGAGCTATCTGCCAAGCATGTAAATTGTTCGACAGAATTAGCTTTTCTGGTTACGACTAATATCGCTGCTCAATTAGATTCAGCTTACCGGAATAATATTATTAAGCACAACGAGCAAGTAGATAAGAACAGGTATGTTTTGAAAAGAATTATAAATTGCATCAAATTTTGCGGAACACTGGTTTTGCAATTTAATATTTTTATAATTATTCTAAAAGTAGACCCGTAGTGAACTAGATCACGATCTGTTTCTATTCTCTGTTCTGCTAATCTACAATGGGGACTTACAGTTGAAAACTCCGATACAGATTACAGATACCGTCTGTTCCGATATTCCTGAACAGTACTGTCAGTATTTCAGAGACGATGCCTATTGGCCCAGTCGTTCGAGTTCTATTGTTATTCGATTGCGGGCCAGTAAAACCAGCAATATCGGAACAGGCCCTAACGGGTTTGTTCCTTCCAACATGTTGTTTATCTCTTCTTACAATAAATTGTTTTGTGGTGACTTGTATGCCGAGATAATTTCGACACTTTGACGATTTAATTCGACAACTATCGTCACTGTTTCTGTTTCTCCTTATGTTTCGTCGGATCTATTTTTGAACTAGTGTTTCAGATCTGTTCTCACTAATGATGCTTCTCCCCCTCCGGTGTTTGTAATTCTGTCGCATCTATACGTTTCATAATTCATTGAATTCAGTAGTCTGTTCCGGTTTATTCTTGTTTCCTGTAGGGCTATAATATTAGTTTATGAATCTCTCTGATATTATTTCTTCTATCTCGGCTTTCCCTTTCCGAGTGTTGATTCCGTTTATGTTCCACGAGATTATCTTGAGGGATTTCTTCCTAATATCCGTACGGTTCATTAATTCAGTTTACTGAATAATGCTTGGAGTTTTTTCCCCATTTCCCTCTCAATTTTCAACATTATCTTGTTGAAAATTTTTTCCGTGAAGATATCTAAATCATCGGCTGATTCAGATATCTTCTTCTTCTCCTGTTTTGATGTCTCCCTCTTCTTTTCCTGTTCTGTAGGTGTGGCCTTCGCTACTTCCTGAATTTTTTGAACAGTAGTTTTAGTTTTTGTTACCAGCTTTTTCTGTTCAGCTGGTTTTCGGGAATTCTTCTTTCTGGTCACCAGCTTGAACTCGCTACATCCTTTGTAGCTAGCTGGATGGCCCTCTTCTCCACATAAGACGCATGTGGCATTTCTCTCTTCACCTTTTCTGGTGAGTGTGCAGTCATTGCTGCTATGGCTTGCTGAGCACTTCACGCATCTCCACGGGAAGGAGCAATTGTTCTGTGCATGTCCGTACCTTTGGCACCTAAAGCAGTGGCTTGAACTTTCGGGCCTCTTTTTGTGTTCAACCACAATACAGAGATTGTAGGGTCGCTTCACTTCGAAGATTTCCTTTTTCTGGGTTTTAACCAGGTAGAGAGGTATGGGCTTCTTCGTCTTGTTTGATGTCATTCTGGACACATCAGCGTCTGATATTCCCTGGAATATCAGGTTGGCTTGACGGAGCTTATTTATCAAAATCGAAACCGTTTCATTGAGTTTAGCGATTTTGGCTTTCATGAGCTTATTTTCTTTGCGTAATTTTGTTCGACCCACGGGCTCACCTTCGCTAAAGTCTTCTTCGACTTCACTGGAAGCTTTTATGTAGGAACCCTCATTATCTGAGATCTCCGACATGGCTAAACGTTTTTAGTTTTTTACAATGGCGATAAATATAAAGAAGAGGGAAAAGAAAAAAAAAACAATTATTATATAGACAAAGTCTCACCTGCTGTAATTTGCACAACCAACGATCTTTTGATCTAGACTGTATTCAATAACAACACAACAAAACTCATCCACAGAACTCTCCCGAATAATCAGTATTCAATCAAATTCCCAAATCGTATGGTCGAAAAATCATTCAACACTGGAGTGTCCATCGATTCTTTCGACTATATTCGCTGGATCTCCGGCGGTAGAGGCGTTATCCGGCGTAGTTTTTTATGAATTATGATTTCAATTCGAGTGTAACGACTTCGTGGAGAACTCGAACTTTCGGGAAATTTGTGATATAGTTTTGTTAAGGTTGTTTTGTTAGGAGTAAGTACTGATACGGATCAAAAAATAAAATGGAATTGAATATTGAGAGTAAAAAACAGTATACGTTGTTGAAACCTTCACAAGACCTCCACCAAATTTAATTACACTAAAGTCTACCCAAAATCGCCAGAAGAGAGGTTTCAGTGTTGTTTGGTACGATGAATGTGATTGGTCAACTGGATCGATCAAACGGGAAAAATTATTTTGCTGGCCAAGTTTACTATTTTCTCATCAAACAGAATTTACTTCATGGTTTAAAACGGGGTTATCAGATTTGAAAAATTTACCGCGTTCTATCGAAAGGCATAACAAGTCAAAGGAGCATATAGCATCCTCTTGCATTGAAAATTAGTGTTAGAACTGGCAACTTTTCATTATAGTATATTGAAGATATATACTTTATTGACCGATGGGAGTTTGTTCCAAAACTCCTCGAAAACTTTTAGCCTCCGCAGCTCTCATGACCACGAGCCGCCACTGGGACATACACACTTTTTTTCCCTCCACGAATCGCGAATCTATCGTATCAAGACGACAGATGGCCGTATGGGTTCATCATCAATGTTTACTCTTTCAGACTTTCTTCTAATAGTTCTTATGTCTTTCGTGCGTGCATTATAATTACGGAAATTTTCAGTGACAAGAATGGCTTTCAAAAAGTAAGTATTTCTTTATTATTACATGAAATTATTTGAAGGGTTCTGGGTTCAGCTTTCAAAGTGACTCATAATCTGATAATCTGTGTCTCGTGTTTTGGAAGAAGTTGTTTTTTTTTATAATCAGCACTACGTTATTATTCGTTCCAATATCGAAACACTGGGAACGGATGGTATGGATATACAGGGTGTTCCTAAATTGAACGTACAAACGAAAAGGGGAGATTCCTTAAGTGAGTTTAAGAAAAAAAAGTCTCATAAACATGGGGTCGCAAACGTTTCGTTTTCGAGATACAGAGTGTTGAAGTTTGAATTTTTTTCAAGTTTTTTTCTCATAGTATCTACACTTCACAAGATATTCAACTGAAATTTGGCATAGATATTACATTTTAGAGTTCTCTCCACGTGACATGGCAATTTCGATAGAAGATCTACAGGGTGATATTTTTTCTGGAACACTGCCACCTGTTCTTCTGCAGAACTTTTTTTTTGGTGAGCAACTGTTAATTTGAAAAAATGTAAAAAGAAGCTTTGTGCTTATACTAAACTTTTCGGTTTCTTGTAGTTTTGTCGTATCTACCTACGATTACAAACTGGCCTTCCTATCACAGTTACGAGAATTTCGAGAGAATCCTTCAAAATTTATTTTCTCGAAATCGTTGGTAGATACGACAAAAATACAAGAGACCGAAAAGCTTAGCATAAGAACAAAGCTTCTCTTTACATTTTTTCAAATTAACAGTTGCTCACCAAAAAAAAGTTCTGCAGAAGAACAGGTGGCAGTGTTCCAGAAAAAATATCACCCTGTAGATCTTTTATCGAAATTGCCATGTCACGTGGTGAGAACCCTAAAATGTAATATCTATGCCAAATTTCAGTTGAATATCTTGTGAATTGTGGATACTATGAGAAAAAAACTTGAAAAAACTTCAACACTCTGTATCTCGAAAACGAAACTTTTGCGACCCCATGTTTATGGGACTTTTTTTTCCTTAAACTCACTTAAGGAATCTCCCCTTTTCGTTTGTACGTTCAATTTAAGAACACCCTGTATAATAATATATTTTCAGATATTATACAACGGAAGAACTCATCGATCTCGTCGGAAATGAGGAGTTTTGGAAGGCTGACATTTTCGTTTACGCCTCCAAGTGATGATCAGATGTCGGAAGAGGATTCGGATTATGATGAAATGCCCACTATGAATGTAAACCACCTTAGTGGTCAGTGTTATTCGCTTGTCAAAAGAAGACGTGCTATAGTGCTCCTAGTGCTATAAAAGAAAGCGGAAGAGAAAGTCGAGGTGAAAGTGCCCACTAACAAAGCTACGGAATATTTGATTCCGACTCTGAAGTTTGTGTAGGTTCTATATTTGTTATCGGAATTTTAATTCGTTAAAATTTTCAAAGTTGGTGTTCATCCTCAGTGTCCAGAAAATTTTGTTTTTTCGTTGGTACTGCAGAAAACATCAGGTGAGCTTATTTCTCGTATCTTTTTTCTGATTTTTCTCATAGCGTAGAGAATATTTGATGAGATATATTTTTCTTTTTTGTCTTGAAAAATTTCATTTCAAATTGCTTTGAGTAGCAAAGTAATTATTAATTAGATTTTAAAATGTCTGACCATTCGGACTGCGATTCCGTAATGGAAGAAGACGCGCTAGGAATCGATAATGTCGTGTCCGAACACAATATTTTGAGAGAGGAGAACGCAAGTTTGAAAGCGAGGGTGAATGAGCTAGATAGAGGCGTATCTAGCTTAGTTGCTGAGATTAAAAATCTCAGGGAGAGGCTCGAGTTGCAGGAGAGAAATAAGGAAAGTCCTTACTCCAAAGCACTCAAAACGAACATTGTTTTGAAAAATGTCTAAGAAGTGAACTTACCGGTTCAAAAACAGAAGATGGAGGTGGTAAAAAACCCTCAAAACAAAATTTCCCCACCCGCCAAAAGAGTGAGAAAGGATAGCTCCTCGTCCAATGAAGACTCGAACAAAAAAAGAGTCTTGGAAACCCAAGCCCAACAGAAAGGAGGAGGAGGAAAGAAAAAATCCCCCCAGTCACCCTGAGAGGTACGTCCGAATGGACGTCAATTTCCAACGCGTTAATGCGAAACGGCATTAACTATAGCAGAGCGACAACTGTGAAGGACGGAATTAGGGTCGTCCCACAAACCCCACAAGATCACCGAAGGATGACTGAATTCCTCCACAAAATCAACAGAGAGTTTTACACTCTCCAACGAGAGGAGGAAAAGAAAATTTACGCGGTAGTGAGATACCTACCGCTGGATGCTGATATCCCGACGATCCTTGACGACCTCAAGGATCAAGGGATCGTCGATGCTGAGGTCATAAGGATGACCTCAAATATAACAAAAAAGCCGATGCCCTTATTGCTGGTTAAAACCCAGAATAAGGGTATCTTCGAGGTGAGAAGGCTCTACAACATGAACTGTGTTGTTGAACCTAAGAGAAGGACGACCGGGCCTGGACAATGTTATCGCTGTCAGCGATATGGACATGCCCAAAGTAAGTGCACTTTTCCATGGAGGTGCGTGAAATGCTCCGGTAATCACAGCTCCAAGGAGTGTACGCTTACCAGGGAGAACGAGGATCGAAATGCTTCTTGTGTTCTCTGTGGAGAGCAAGGACATCCAGCCAGCTACAAGGGATGTAGCGAATGGAAATTGGTCACTAAAAAGGCCAAGAGATCGCCAAGATCGAACCAAACCAGCTCGAGGCCAACACAAAATACTCTGAAGCCAGCCCAAAACTCTTCGGAAGTGAAGAAACCCCAGGAAACTGCAACCAAAGCAGTCAAAGAGACGAAGAAACCAGAGAAAAAGACGGAAAAGGCAAAAACCGTCAAAGAAGCCGAAACCAGAAAAGGAATTTCTGGAATCACTGAGGAACTGGATAAGTTCACGAAAAACCTCCTCAGCACGATGATGCAGAATCTGGAGAAAGAGATTGAGAAGAAGATGCAGCAAATTATTAAGAATATTTAATGGCTGATACGACGATAAAGAACAATCTCATAATCGTCTCTTGGAACGTCGAAGGATTGAGAGCCCGCAGACCAGAATTAGAAGAACTGATTGAAGAGAAGAGACCAGATGTCATAGCTCTCCAAGAAACAAGACTTAACCCCAACGTTCGGATAGCATTTCCCAATTACGATATCTACAGAAATGATAGATCTAACAGCACAGGTGGCGTTGCTATACTGGCTAGAAGGAATATGGATCAGCATTTCGACCAAATATTCAATGGTCAAGAAGTAGAAGCAATATCGATTATTGTGAATACCAATCGAGGACAAGTGAAGATTATTTCGACTTATAAATCACCGGATATGGACATGATGGAAGAGGATTTAAAAATGCTACTAGAAGGAAGACACCCGAAAATCTTAATTGGTGATCTTAACGGCAAATCGCAGGAATGGAGTGGAAAATACCAACGGGAGAAGACTGAAGATTTATGCTGAAAAACATTAATGCAGTTGTGATAGGACCTGATATACCGACCTACATACCAAGAGTAAATGGACTACCCGATATACTGGACATTGTCGTAATGAAAGACATCACTGAAGAAATCAGCATTGATACGGAACGTCAGACCACAATCCCATAGAATTCATAGTGGGGCATGGCCCAAGAAACGAAGAAGAGACACAAACCAAGGATCGCACAGACTGGGAGAAATATAAGAATTTACTTCAGGAGAAAATTACGGAAATTCCCCAAATAAACACACGGGATGAATTAGATGAAGCAGTAAAAAAATTGGAAAATCAAATAAAAGAAGCCTATGAAGAAAGCACCGAGAGAATAAGGAAACCAATTACGAAACAATCACATGGAGATTCGCCAAGGGATATAAAGGAACTTATAAAAAACAACAGAAAACTCAGAAAAATCTACAGAACAACAAAAAGAGAAGACGACAAAGAGAAACTGAATAAGCATAGTCAGATATTGAAAAATGCTTTAACAGAACTGCGTAATAATAAATGGCACCAGATATTAAGGAAACTGAATACAATAGATCACTCGGCTTGGAAAATGCAAAAACGCTTACGACGAGAACAGACAGTTATACCTCCACTGCATGGAGCAAACGGAATGGTATATACGAGACTTGAAAAAGCCGAAGCACTTGCCGACTCAATTGAGAGAGAAGCCAGAATAAATTACAGAAATTATGATGACAATGAAGATCTAGAAGAAGAAGTGGAGGCAAACGAAGAACTGATGATGGAACCACCGAAAACCGAAATCATTCGAAAACCGGCTTCACCAACAGAAATGATGATGAAACTGAAAAACCGGAAAGCACCGGGTGAAGATAGGATAACGAATTATATGTTGAAGAAATTGCCTAGAAAAGGAATGGCAGCCTTGACGAATATAACAAACGGAGTGATGAGGACCCAAAGGGATGGAAACTGCAGAAATGATAGTTTTCAACAAGCCTGGAAAGGAACGGAAATTTCCTCAAAATTATAGACCAATCAGCCTACTATCAGCACTAGGAAAAATCGTCGAGAGGATTATCGCCAAAAGGCTGAATGAGGAAACAGAAATGTTGAAGATAATTCCACCCGAACAATTTGGATTTCGACGAGAACATTCGACTGAACTCAAATTACTACGGCTCATAGAATACGTCACCGAAGGAATGCAGACCAAACAGGCCACAGGATTAGTTCTGATGGATATCGAGAGAGCTTTTGATAGAGTATGGCACGAAGGCCTAATCTACAAGATGAAAAAAGCAGGATATTCGACCAAGCTATGCAAGATTATAAGGAACTATCTGAGGAATAGAAACTTTTATGTGAAAATAGATGGAGCAACTTCTCAAACCAGACAATTGGAAGCGGGAGTGCCTCAAGGATCGGTACTTGGACCTCTGCTTTACGTAATATACGTCTATGATATCCCGAAGAATGCTAGAAATATGCTCACCTTGTACGCAGATGACACAGGAATAGCGTTCAGACATCGACGCCCAGAGATCATACACCGGAGACTGCAGGAAGCCATAGATGAATTACTCAAATGGTGCATCGAATGGAAAATCCAAATCAATGGAAGAAAGACTCAAGCAATATTACTGCAAAAGAGAAAATTGAGGCTGTAAGAAAACCTTGAAGTTGATGGAGAAGAGGTTGAATGGAAAAATGAAGCAACATACCTAGGAGTGACGCTTGACAGAGGACTTACATGGAAAAACCACATCAAATGTGCAGTTGATAAAACAAAAGCCGCAATGAGTAAACTTTATCCACTCATAGGCAGAATAAGTCATATGAATAAGAACATCAAGTTGACGATGATTAAAACAATTGCGCGACCACAACTCACATATGGATCGGCGGCATGGGGCTTCGCAGCCCAGACCCACATCAAGAAAATACAGGCCACTTAGAATAAACTCCTTAGAATGGCGATGGACGTACCCTGGTTTGTTAGGAACAAACAAATCTACAAGGACTTGGAATGGGAACCAGTTACAGAATTTATGAAGAGAAAGGCGGAAAGGATATTCGACAAAGCCAAACAACATCCAAATGAGGATCTACGAAGATTAGTCGACTACGATCCAACGGATGAAGCTAGAAGGTCAAAAACCTATCACCGAAGACCGAGAGATCAGTTAAGGATTTAAATGTAACCAAAGAAGAGCTTAACCTATGAAAGCTATAGGCAGCATACAACTATCAACACGACTATGATTGTGTGAGAGTCCAGAAACCATAAGAGTCAACTGGTTAATAGGCAAAATGAAGAAGCAGTTAAGGGTTTTTAGTGGGTCTCGAGCTCAGAGAGTGAGAATCCCCACACTGTTCCCCCTCAGGAGAGGGTGTGTTCGTCTGTTCTGCAGATTTTCCCCCTGCTACACCAAAAAAAAAAAAGGCTGCTGAAGCTGTTGCAAAAATTCACGGTTTGGATGGTACCACTTATATATGTGAGGATGGGGAGGTTTCAAATGACTCCCAAGATTGGGTTAGTGAGGACGAGATTCCACTGGCACAGCTTCTTCCATACATAAGACGTAAATTTATTGAACGAGACTGGAAAAAATGCGATTTGGATGTCAGCTTTCCAAAATTTGTCTTACTCAAAGTGAGTCTACCATCGCAATACCTCGACGAAGTTGCATGTTTCGAAGTATTTTTCGATATGGCTTTGTGGACTTACTTGAAGGAAATGTTCGTCCTTTATGCCACTCTGAAAAGGGACTTTAATTTTGAAATAACAGTGGATGAGATAAAGTCGAGGATAAAGTGCATTGTAGGCATTTTGTTTCTCTCGGAGCATCTTCAGGTACCGAGATGGCGTTTGATATGGAAGGTGGTTTCCGATACGTATAATCCTATGGTTGAAAATGCTATGCGTCGCAATAGGTTTGATGAAATAAAAAAGAATGTTCATTGTGCGGACAATATGAACTTAGTTCCCGGTAATAAGTTTGCGAGAATACGAACAAAATTCGACATGCTAAATAAGCGTTTCTTAGATCATGCTTTTATAAACTAAAAAAATGCGCATTGATGAGAGCCTGATTCCTCACTTTGGCAGACATGGCACGAAACAATTTATAAAGGGAAAGCCGATTCGGAATGGATATAAGGTTTGGTGTTTACGAGTATGCGATCCATGTGGTTATTTGGTACAATTCGATCTATACCGAATAACAGGCAGTATATGGAATTAGGTGTAGGAGGCTGAGTAGTGCGAACATTACTGTCAAAGTTGCCCCTCATGTACCATTCAAAATCTATGGCGACAGATATTTTTCTTCAATGAACTGCAGAAATTGGGTTATGGATATACTGGTACCATTAATCCTAATAGGAGATGAAGAAAACACCTAGAGGTTCATATACTTACATCACCGACAAAACTACGGGAATAACCTCGTCGTGGAACGATAACCGTCCTGTGTTAACCGTAAGTTCTTGTGATCCCGTGAATCCTAATGGAATTCCCAATGGAATTAGACCTTACCTGCCATTCCTGGTGTTCCAATATTTTTTTTTGGGAATTACTGGTGTATTTTCACATCATGTGTTAAACGATGTACTTAAATGTACATTTTATGACTCAAGTAAGTGAAAAAACCTTATTTCAGTGAAATAAAAAATTCGGGCATGAGGGCGCCTAAATATTTGGGAAATTCGGGAAAAACGGGTTAGTGTACCGAAAGACAACGGAACATCTCCGCGAAATGCAGTTGCCAACCAATACCATGTATGCAGAAGGAGATGATTTTGGGTGCGGTTGGAATCATCAGGCAGGCCATTATATCCTCATTGACGAAACAGGTTGTTCTTGGAATCTTCAGGTGGGTGAAGGTAAACTACTCACACCCACATCTACTTACCTTCACCCACCTGAATATGCTATTGTGACTGTTTCAAAACTAATTTTGTTGGAATTGTATAACCTCTTTCAAGTTTATTCATTTATTACCAAATATGAAAGAGCACAGGCAAGCAAAAACTCATTTTTTGAAAATAATTTAATCTGTTTTGAGTTCAAATATGGATTTTCATCAGGTATCGGCCACATCAATCCGATAACACGGGTCAACACCAAATTTGACTTTGACTGCAAAGCATAAAATTTCGATAGTTTAGATCCAAATTAGACGAAAAAAAAAATATATGGCATGAAAAAGTTTGCTTCTGTGTTTAGGAGGCTGATTCAACGATATCATTTACAATAACTACAAGCAACATGTAGAGCCCATGGCTTGTCTTGATTCCAAACAGGAAAGTCAAAATATCCTTTATAGGCTTCAGAGAGAACCTGAAATGTGTTTAATTCGTATTTCATGTCACGAATTATAATAAATAGACCACATATAAAACAAAATGCATCAGCATCGTATAAACACTTTCTTGATGACATTTGAAGTTTGCCTGGGCTTGTAAACAACACCTTATCGTTGTTTATGACTCGAGTGCCCACTAGTGACACTTTGTAGGGGTAAACAACCCACTCTCATCGTGCGGTTTTTGAATTATTAAAAATTATTGAAAAAAATGAAGAATGAATATTAATACTATAACTATTACAAAAGCAAACTTTGTACCAAAAAAAAGTATTTTCTTTTCGTTTTTGTGCATCATTATCCTAGTATAATTTTTTTGTAGTGTCGTGTAATAAATGAATAATAAATAAAATAAATTGAGACAATATTGTAGGACAACATCGAAAATTTTCGTAATATTATGAAAAATCTATTTGTTTGTCATTGGTTGAGGTCATGAATGAAGGAAATCAGTTAGATGAAAATTCTGCCAACTTTTCGATTAAATTTGAATAATGTTCGAGGCTAGGGATGAGCAATAGTAGGATATTTATTTTAAATTTTTATTTTATCCTGATTATCTGTAGGTGCCGAAGTACTCCTCAGAAGCTACAGAAACAATTCAGTATGGCTATCTTGAAATGAAAATAAATCAGGGAACTTGAACAATTACTGACTTCAAACAAATATAATATAAACATAGAAATCTTTTCTGACAATATGAACGACTGAAAATTAAGCAACACAAAAATGAATACATATATTCCATTAAATGAACAAGTGAGCTAGAGATAGAAATTAAAAATGGTATCTCACCTCATCGGTTGACTTCTATTGTCCACTCTAGAAATACGTATATTAGTGCCACTTAAAAATGCACGTACGACGAAATATGAAGGATCGAGACATGAGGGACACTGAAATCAAACGCGTGAAGCTGTCTAAGGCAGTGTTCAGCTAAGGCCGTGTTTTTCTTTTTCCTACTGCTTAGGTTGTGAACATTGATACTATCCCTGCGATGTTAACTAATCCTTGTTTCTAAGTATCGACCCATCTTTCCAATATAAACACAATCACAGTCCTCACAAAATATATTATATGTGATGAGTTTTCATGGTATTTGCAGTTTTTAAAGCACTTTCAACTTTCTCAGAAAGACCCTCTTTATGTATGTAGGTTTTTATAAACGTCTAGGGTAATTATTCATTATTATATTCTTCTGAGCAGTTTGAACAGTTTAATCATGAACACAACCTGATACACCTTTACGCCTCAATATTCAATCCGTCGTAACTCCTTTCAATTTCTAGATAACGGTCCCGTCTCGACTTTTGTTATCTTCAAACTATTTTTTAATAATTTTTCCGAAGAACTCAATTTTAACGTCTTTCTCAATTTACGTCTAAATTGACAACCCATCGGCCTACCTATTTTTTATCAGTATCTCATTATCCTAACAATAGGAACAACAACAGAACAACAACAACGTAATAAGTAAGTCAAGAATAATAAAAATAGCTTCCTACTTCGGCCATCCTACACTGAATCCGATTCGGATTCACTTTGATTGTCAACCTAAGGCATGGTCCTAAATAATCAGTATAATATGTGTGCAATGGTCCTTCTTATTTAGGTATGGGGTGCAGCATTCCTTCCTTTTTCCCTTCTTTCTTATTACCCAATATGCAACGTACACAGTTTTTCAAACACTTTCGAACTTTTTCTTTAAGATTGGGAATGAAAAATTATCTCATTCTTATCTCTTCTTTTGTCTTCGAAACTGCAAAATGCCCCATTTTATTATTATTATTATTATTATTACACTACAATAAGAGTGGAGGTTAAACCTATGCACTCAATACAGAACTAATATATACAATGTATGCTAGAAAGTAGATGAATAAGCATTTCGCCATCGGTCGTACATGTTCTTGAACCTGTTGACTGTATCATCATTCACCACTTCATTCGGGAGACGATTCCAAACGTCGAAAATTCTATTAGGTAGGAAGTTCATCCGGCAGGTGGTTTTAAACGATTCCTTGGCAAGTTTGAAACTATGTCCGCGAAGATGGTTCGTATTTAAAGGGAATAAATGTTCAAGGTCTACACCAAAGAATCCATGCGTAGCCCTAAAAGCCACTATCATGTCACCCCTGGCACGCCGGTCCTCGAATCTTGTCAGGTCAAACAATCTCATTCTTGCCTCGTAGCTTGGTCGAGAGAACCAGGAAAACGGGATTCTTGTGCACCATCTCTGGATAGACTCAAGAAGCTGTAAGTCAGATTTGAGAGCTACCCACCAAACTGGCCCAGCGTACTCTAGAATAGGCCTCACGTAGGTTGTGTACAGCAATTTGGCAGTCTGTATACTACAACCCCTGAAAGACCGTTGAATGAGGAAGGCGGCCTTCTTGGCTCTACTACAAGCCTCAGTTATATGCTCCGACCAGTCAAGATCGGAATTGACGATCACCCCAAGATCAAGATGGCTCCGGACCACAGTAAGAGACTCTCCAGCCAGCGTATAAGGAAGCCTGGGATTGTTTCTGCCGAGGTGCAGAACACAGCACTTGCTGATGTTGAGAGGTAGCAACCATTTTTCAACCCAGAGAGCAATACTATCCAGGTCGGACTGCAGCTGGTTATAGGTAAGGGATGGGACACTGTATAATTTGGCATCGTCGGCGAACAGGAGACACTTTGAGATCAATGATTGTGGGAGGTCCGCTATGTACAGCAGGAAAAGAATCATGTGCTCTTTTTATTATTTCAGTTTGCATCGCTTTCAGAGCTACTATTAATTCTCTTCCGTTCTCAAACTAGTATTTCACTTTTCATGAAAAAATCTTCATAATCTTCCGTACTCAGTATCTTTTTTATTGCTAATATATATTCATCCATCTCTTGTGCCCGCCTGAGTTGCTCTATCACATCATCTTCTTCAACAAAAGTCATCGACATAACAACTGAATAACGACTTAAAGCATCTACGTGAGATATCTTGTTTCCTTTTCGATGTTGAATTTCATAAGAATATTCTTCCAATAGTAAAAACCATCTGGCAACTCTAGTTGTCAAATCTTTCTTACTCATGGTCTTTTGAAAAGCTGAACAATCTGTTACAATTTTAAAACGGATTCCAAGTAAATATATACGAAATTTTTTGACTGCTTTGATTTTGGCTGAAACCTCTAATTCATAGCTACTATATTCCTCCTCAGTCATCTACAGTTGTGGCTATAATCTTGATTCCGTCTTTCATTACAGTAGCCCGGTTATAGCTGAATTTCTTGGTATAGAGAGCTTTTGAGATCTCTACCTAATCTGATGTACCCATCATCGTGATGGGTGGGATTTTATCCCTTTTAGGTACTTCCGTTGTCTGCTTGACGGTCTCCTCATCAGAAGAGGAGCTTACTTTTCGCGCGCGTTTAGTTGGGGGCGCGTTTGGGGCCTTCGCAGCCAACGTTGCATCATTTTTTCTTGTTTCGAGTTGTGAAACAGTTCCTTTAAGGGAATTATTTTTGTAAGTGGGGGACTTTGGCATATTATTTCGGGTCATTTCCTCTCTCAAGAGGCGCATCTCACCGACCAACTGTGTCACAGTTTCGGTCAGTTGGACAATTTGAGCTTTCAACTGCCCATTTTTTTCTCTGAACTTTACAAGCTCCTCGTGTTCGCCTTCGCTGAATTCTTCTCCATCAGTCGCTTCCATGTAGAAACCCTCATTATCTGAGGTTTCCGACATGGTTTTATACTCAAAAATCTCAAAATATCAAACAATTTGAAAATAATAAAATATTCAGAAATCTTCACTGAAATAGTCTAATATAAAACTATGGTATAAAGCCGACAGTTTTCTACGCTATGAGAAAAATCAGACAAAAGATACGAAAAATAAGCTCACCTGATGTTTTCTGCAGTACCAAAGAAAACAAATTCTTGACACCGAGGATGAACACCAACTTTGAAAATTTTAATGAATTAAAATTCCGATAACAAATATAGAACCTACACAAACTTCAGAGTCGGAATCAAATATTCCATAGATTTGTTAGTGGGCACTTTCACCTCTACTTTCTCTTCCGCTTTCTCTTTTATAGCACTAGGAGCACCATAGCACGTCTTCTTTTGTCAAGCGAATGACTCGGTGATATAGTTTAGAAGCTTGGCTAGAAATTTAGTGAGATTATAAAGCAGACTGACAACGAAACTAACAATTGGCCGAAACGAAATGCCATTCTTGTGTACATTAGGCAAGAAATGAATTTTCGGACTTACGCCATTTACACTACGTAAATATTTGTATGTTGATACATCAATGTGATTCTGCTTGTAAAATTTACTAATTATTTTGTTGAGGCAGTTTTGAACTTTTTTTGGTTGCATCAAAAGGAAATTTTTTATATGTGTTATTATCATCAAGGATCGAATAAGCATTGGCATCGTATTGGTCTCTATTCATCGCTGAACAGTTGAATTACCCTTGTCGCTTTTCACAACTAATACATCCTTATGATTTGGAAAAGTTTCGTTTCTCTGATACACTTGGTAATGAAATCAATTGACTTCAATTTTCACAAAAGGGAAGAACATACTCACTGAAGAATAATCGATTTTATCCCTGTCAGGTTATGAAGCCATATACCAGAGTAAGACCTATCTACTCAGTCATGTTTATTCTTAATATTTCTGTGACGAAATTCAATGAAAACGATTACAGCTTCCAGATTTCCTGTTATTGATAAATAATGTCATAGATATTTCATAAATATCGACTGGAATATGCCTTTTAAACGACAGGGAAAGTGAGTGAAGAAGTCATAAATAATTTAACGTTCATTTTGTCATAATTCCATCGCATAAATTTTACAGCAGGTATGCTGGAGTTCCGAGTTGAGCGCTGAACTGATTCAATATTTACACCGCAATTGCCGTGTGTTCTACACTTCTTGCTC
Organism: Coccinella septempunctata; assembly: GCF_907165205.1. Taxonomy (NCBI): domain Eukaryota; kingdom Metazoa; phylum Arthropoda; class Insecta; order Coleoptera; family Coccinellidae; genus Coccinella; species Coccinella septempunctata. Next base: position 23,349,369 of record NC_058189.1, read on the forward strand.
GTGTTTGTTCTTTCTATTCCGCAAAAATCTAGGGTTCGGAAAAAGCGAACGGTCAAAACAATAGTTGGCTACAACATTTGATATTTTTGTTGTGTTATGACGAACTGGAGCACTAATCATTTAATTCAGTTATAATGAGCAGTAAAACTAGTGTTACTATGAAGTTTGAGAGCCAGTGGCTGCCAGACAACACATATTTCAGGAAAGCCTGAAATTTGCTCAGTTAGTCTATTGCACCTACGTACCATCTATCCCAAACAACACACTTCCGTCTAAATGACATCTCATTTATGTCAAAAGGAATCTAAAATGATCTTGCTCTGAATTATGATCAAAATTAGATTATCTGAATAAGACGTTTTCTATGAATGATGTTTTTGAAATATCTTTTAGATGTCTAGTCTTATGCCTGGCAAAATTCTTATGTCCGTAAGATGTCTGAAAATAGATTAGTTTCCTAATATACATCTGAAAAACATTTATCTTATATCTAATTGTATTAATCGCGAAAGAATCACTTGTCAGACAACTAATAGATATGATATACCATACCAATATTGGACATCAATCATTATTATCTCATCAATCTTTATTAAGACATCTAGATTACATATGGAGAACATCTAACTAAAATGGTCGAAAACCAGTGACCAGATGAATATCTTTCAGATATATCATTTTGTATGGTCTATGAACATTAGAATTCAAATTGTACCAAATATGTCGATTAATATCTTCAAAGAAGACCATATATTGAAAAAACGTTTATTGGATATCTTAATTTTATAATCATGATGAAATTAATTTTCAGACGGGAAATAGATATCATATATATCGATATGACACATCAATATCTGACTTTGTTTAGACGCCTAGATTACATATATAAAACATCTAAGTAAAATGGTCGAAAAACAGTGAACAAATAAATTTCTTCTAGATTTGTCATTGCTAGATCGTCTTTAAACTTAGGCGGTGACTAGAGTCCCGACTCGGGACTCGTGTCCAGTCCCGAGTGACGTCATTAAATTCCGGACTGATATTCGGTCCCGAATTCAACGATGCACTCATTGGTGCTTTGAAATTATTGAGCAGTGAAAGGAGTAGCGAAAAACTAAATGTTCAGTACAAATCATTAGCCTATACCCAGTCAAATAGAAACAATGATTCATATTTCAATCGGGCATGTAGATATGAGTTGCTATAAAGATGAATATGTATGTTGTTAGTATATTTTATTTTCAAATCATCACATTTATGAAGAGAAAAAAGAGCAATCTTGAAATGAAACATCTAAGATGCTCATTTTAAACAGAACTACTACCTTTACCTTTTTCGCTAAATTTTCATACACTTCAAATAAAAATACATTTTATTGAGATGCCGCAGCATAGTGTCGTTATTTCGTATAAAATATTATACATTTCACAAATATATTTCTCAGCTTCCTTTCTCTATCACATTTTTATAGTCAAGAATGGCCGTAAGGAAGAGGTTCACCTCTGAATCAAGAATTACGTCTGGCAATTCCTTTAGATCAATTTACACTAACCAATTCCCAACTTTCTCACTATTTAGAATTGCATACTTGCTCCTTTCATTCTCAAATTAAAAGATAGTATTTTCTCCTGCCTTTTCAATCTTGATTTAGAAAAAGCCCACACTATTTTTTGATGAGGTATCACTCCTTGAATTTTGTCGCAACTATTCATAAATAATATTATAAGATTCGCGAACATAACCTCAAAACCCTTTTACAATGTCGGGACTGGACAAGGGTCCCGAGTAAGGACAAGCGATCTGTTTGGTATTCGAGTCATTTGATTTCGTCCGTCGGGACTGGACACGGATCCCGAGTCGGGACTCTAGTCACAGCCTTAAACTTAACGATTCCAAGTGTCCCAAATAATAATAAGAAGTCAATGTCATCTATTGAAGTGACTTCCGAAATTAATTATTCATAAACCATATTTCTACGATAGTCAAAAAATTTTGGACTAATCAACATCTTCCTAGTGTATTTTTCAAATTCATATTGTGTTTTATCATCTAAGTATCAATGTTAAAAAGCACATGTCCGTATTCTTACTGATGGGGATGTTTCTCTAGGAGACTTAGTATCAGGATATTGAAATTCGTGAAAATTTTCATATGATAAAACTGATCAAACAATTTTTTTAACATAAATCGAAAATCGAGTATGAATATTGGTACCTATTTCAAAAACAATAATGGGAAAAAATGATTGACTCCTAAATTCAATATGTTAAATATGAATTTCGAACGAAACTATTGATTAACCCAAGATACTCTTGAGAGTCTTGAAAAAAAGGATATTTTTCCGAGTTTGCAGAAAATAGGTTTGGTTGAAGGATCGAGAGATATGCGATGAGAAGGACTAGACACGAACTACGATCGGGTTGGATCGCTTGGTGGCGAAGTCTTATCGCAATTCGCAAGAAGCCGCGAACCAGCCATGGGCCAATAGAGTTAAAGTTCATAGTGCATAGCCAATTGAACTTGAACATTCAACATTTCCGTTAGTATACAACCCTTCTTGGTAAGAAGGTCAAGTCGGCTAGTGATTGTGTTCGTTTTTTGATTAGTGATTTGTGCTGTAATAATTGAACAAGGTGAGTGCAATTTCTACTGAGGGTAGTTACAGCAGGTAATCCCTTCACACATTAATTAAATTGCTTGAACATAGGAAAATACCTCGGAAAAAACTATTTACTTCGATATGGTATTAGTTTGGATTCGTGCTCTCTGTTAAAAATGATATCCAGTTATCGTTTTCAAATACTTACCTGAATTTTTGGCTACAATAAATTGAAATATAAGTAGATTTAAAATAGAAATATCTTCCATAGATCAATCGTCTAATAAAGTCTATTAAATGATATTTTTCAGATAACCATTGACAAGTCAATAAATTTAGTTAGATAGGTACTATTAATGGTATATATTATATCTAAAATGCGCTCCTCTGAGGAATATCAATCGGAAATTTGACGAATAATCGAATATACAGAGTTTGAAATCTTCGAGGAAATGTTTAGATGTTTTTTAGATCATTTAAGAATTCGAATATTTTTTCATATTTCGATGTTCGAATTGAAAATTTTGTATCAATTAATCCATAGGAGTTCATTATACAGCAGCGTTTTCTATTTCTATGTAAAATTTACTTGGTGAAGACGGTTATCTGAAAAAGTCTATTGATAGACATCTTCAGACATCGATTCAGAAGTGAATTTTGAATCACTTCACTCAACACTTGCTGAATAATGTAACCCTTATTATTATAAGTAGGTACTTACAAAACAGGATTCAATCTGAAATTTGACGAATAGTTGAATATACGGAGTTTGAAATCTTCGAGGAAATGTTTAGATGTTTTTTAGATCATTTAAGAATTCGAATGTTTTTTCGTATTTCGATGTTCGAATTGAAAATTCTGTATCAATTAATCCATAGGAGTTCATTAGAGCAGCGTTTTTGATTTCTGAAAAATACTACAGGATATCTAAAGAGTACGGAAATTGAATCCTATTGATTTATAATTTGTATCTCCAGGTTTTGGTTCATCGCTTCATTTTCTTCAAAAGAATATTTTTTTGCATATTTTCTCAACTTGTAATGGATATTCAATCAAAAAACATTTAGCTATTTGTAATTTATGTTGCTTACAGAGGCTGTATATGTTCTCTTCGAAAGTGAAACACCAGCAGACTTAAAGATGCTGTCATAAAACGGACCATTCAAGACTGGTTACGACTAGCCAATCAACGGTACGAATATGAGAGGAATAAAAACAAATAGACAATAATCTCATCTATTTATATTATGTTTTTTCCAATTTTATGAATTTGTGTCATGTTTTTGAATTATATTTATTTTTGTTTTTTTTATTATAAATATATTTAGTCATCAGAACCTGTTATTTCTCTTCCATCTCCCATACGAACTGTCAACCATTCCGTATAAATATGAACTCGCCCATCACTAATCTGTAGATTTTCAAGTGGTCAGAATTTATAGATATGATTCGAAGATGTGGATCTTGAATCTACGGAACGTCCATTTTCTTTCACATGGACCCTTCTTCGAAACATATCTTGTGAAATAAATATGTCTAGTTAAGAGGTCATTAGAATCACGTTTTTTAAATTATCCTAATATAATTCCAAAGTTGACAACAATTAGAGGACAAAAACTGTATATACAATACAAGGTCATTCTAGAAATATCTAACAAACGTTCATCTTTGATCATCTAAAATAGGTGAATACTAACACCATCTTTTTCAATAAATAATCATTCCTCTAATAGACATCCGATTTCTTCAACGAAAAAGACAATGCTCCAAAGTCTAAAGAAGATCTTTGGTGCTACATGATTTAGATGTCCTGATTGTCCATGTTTTTCAGATCATCTATATATTATCAGATTGTTGATCGAAGAAAAATGTCGAAAATCTAATGATATATAAACGTTGTCGAATGATTTTAATAAAGTACATCCTCAAACGTCTATTATATATCAAACATAATACCAAATCAGGATAATCTCGAGAATAGCAGAAATCGTACTTGTTATAGATATAATTATAATTACGTCGAATAGACGTCTAAAGAAGTGATACTTTTCAACGTAAATCTCGAGGACATTTTTACGTCGAATCTAGGTTAAAGGTTCGATACTTTCTGATGTTTTATAGATCATCTAAAAGTCTATGAGCTATGGTCTATAAAATGTTTTAAATATGTGTGTGTGTGGTATTTGGGATATATGTATATATTCTTTCGAATTAGAGTGTTACAAACTTTTACAATCTCAAAACAATGGAGCGGGTGTAAAGAAATGGCAACAAGAGACAGATCCTGAAACCTGTTTATCGTTCCAGATCTCAGTGTAAGCAGAAAAAAAACATGGTACCATACATATCTTCGTATGATATATATGAAAACAGAGATAAAAACCTCAGAAAAAACTCTCTGTTTGACCGTAAAGGTGTAATGATAATGAATTTGTGTGAAGAATGAGCTGAAATTATTATATTGAAGGACTTCTTCTTCATAGGACAAAATCCAAAAACTTTCTCCCCCTTCCTTCTACCATGATGGTTGACGTTGCAACGTTTTACCAAGTGGTCTATAATTTCTTCTTTTGTGTCACACTCACATCTTGGACTACCAACAGCATTCCACCTAAAGATCATGCTATTACACCGACCATGGCCAGTCCTAAGTCGATTTAGCGTACACTAAATTTTTCTAGGAAGATCAAAGCCATGGACTTTTTTTAAAGGATCAATAATGTGTGATGGTATCAGCACTCCATGAAGAACCAGCTAATTTTTGAAGTATATTTGTATATATATATATATATATATATATATATATATATATATATATATATATATATATATATATATATATATATATATATATATATATATATATATATATATATTTACATCTGGCATACTTTATTGCGTCCTTTCAAAAAGCAACCTTATTGCGTCTCCCAGAAATACGCTACCTAGGTGTAATCTGATCGAAGTATATTAATCTACGCAAAAAATTACGTAGTTTGGTCGTTTCAGATCTCAAATATCTTTATTAATAAAGAAGTTGATATACGCACATTATTGCGTCCTTTCATAGTCCTACCATTAGTGCGTCCGGCGTATATTTTGTTTTCATATGTAGCACAATGCTGCGTCCGAATTTTATTCAATCTTTCACCATTAGCATGTTGTTGCGTCCAGCGTAGTTGCCACATATGTTTTAGAATCTGGTACAATAGGATTATTCGAACTCGATGACGTGATCGTATTATAACATTGGCTCCAGTTATTACAACTTTCATCTTCCAAAACACCTCTATATTTATGATGGCTATCATCCTTAGTTTGTGGACTGCTCACTTGGGGAATCGTATTTCAGAATGTTTCAAACACTATTTAAGTGTCTTTTTGTCAAGAAGAGCTTTAGTGATTATGTAATAATTTTAAAAACGTTATATATTTCATTTTCGTTTTTTTTAATAACAAATGAATGTGAGAGAGTGGTACTCTGGAGATAACTTAAATTAGGAATGCATTAACTGCACAGTTGTTAGTTTATCCTACGTTTATCCTACGAACAATTTGGCAGTCTAGAGAGTCAACTACTCTCTCAGGGTAGTTAAATGGACGGCGAATGAAATTCTCGAGTTCGATAGAATCGTAGCCTGCATCCTAGCTCTTCGATATACAAGGACTCTCTTTGCTTATAGGAGGACGAAACCATTGAGCATATCCTCAGTGACTGCCCAGCGGCAGACAAGGTTCGCTCAGGCTGGTTCTAGGGGAACTCATGAACTACTCCTCTTCTGTTATCACCTCTTCCCTTTGGAAGAAGGCACTGGAGGTAGAAGTTTAGCTCTTTGAGCTTGTTTGTGTGCCACAATAGACCGCTTTGGTCGCGGTAGTAGGTCTGGGGGATTCGACAGATGCGCCGAACAAACTGTAACTGTAACTCTTCGATACAAAGGATATACTTTCCTCGAATGCAGGAAGACAGGGGTTTCAAAGTTTGCAATACCAACATTATACACAAAAGTTGGAAATGGAATAAGATTATTGAGAGATCAAGACCCACTCAAGGGAATAGTAGCTCATCATCAAATCAAATTCAAAGAGCTGGAGTGCTTTGGAGAAGCTAATATCCGACATATGAATGGATCTTAAGCTAATAGGAAAATCTATCACTCCAGCAAAACAAAAGATATTAGAAAGCCAGATTAGACAAGCAAAACTGAAGTTTTCATTCGAATATCATATGAGTAAACATATACTTTATATATTTCAAGAGATTGAAAGACCTTGACTTGCTGTAAAAATCATCTTCTGCTGAGCTGATGTCGGAAACGGGAGGATTTGTTCATCAAGATGGAGTGATACTAGATACTAGAATATCAGGTAGTATAAGAAGAATATAATGCAAGTGGTCACCTCAACATCTTCCAGGGCTAGCCGTGATCGATGAAAACTCTTATGCACATCTTGTCCACTTGCAGAATTCATACTTTATCAGGGTATATAGAGAGACACAATGCGAATTCCTTACTTTCATCTGAGAGAAGTTTATGGCATAGACAAATAATCACAGCTTTCATTTGTACCTCCAAAGACCAAAGCAGTTTTTGAGAATGATAAAGCTCGCATATATTGCAATAAGGCTTTTTCAACAACTTGGCATATGCAAAGTTGTTGAAAAAGCGTGTATATATACGGAATAAAGCTCCATAAAGTTCTGCCAGAAAAAGAGCTCAAAGAATTTCTTGTGTTGTATTCCCTTCGCTGCCAAAAATTATGTGATAGTGAACGGAGAACAGAAAAGTGAAAAATACAAAGGATCAATGTTCGAACAGGGGGCTTAATACCCAGGGCATAACGTTTGAATGGTAAATCTGATTGAAGAATTTTTAGATCTGAGAACTAATAACGTTACTGAATTGGAGATTATTCTGGCATACAGAACTCTGGCAGAATGAAGAACTATCTCAAGAACGTGGGGAAAACACCTGGTTCTGTCACTAGGGCAAGAAAAGGAGTTCTGGACGTGACAATGGTCAACGCAGCTTCCGGAAGAAGTGTTATTTAAGCTTGGGAAATGGTGACCAAACCATCAATCTCTGACCATAGGATAATCAAAATAACAGAAGAGGAACTGATCCACCATTAAGATCCATCTGAAGCAAAACTTACAACAGTTCGAAACTAATTGGCCAAACCTCTCGCATTACGATCTGGAACAAAAAGTCGATCAGGGAATTTTAGAGGCCTTCCACTCCAGTTATCCACTCCCGTGTTTGAACAAGTGAGGATACATCTAATTAATCCTATTCGTGCATGGGCTCATGCCGACGATTTTAAAATTTTTGGTGATATAGGCTCTATTGAAGACTGCGTTTCCTGCAGCGTGCTTTGTGGACTCATTCTTGATTTGGTGTGGCAGAAATCAACTACCATTGAGCATTTTTGAGTGCAATGTCGCCACGTACACCAGGAAAAAGAACTATTTATTGTATAGTTATAGTCTTGATAGCAGCGTCCTGAGCAAAAAAACGGAGATAAAATATCTTGGCGTTGTTTTGATCAAAGTTTTACATTTGTTCCTCATGTTAATCATTTACTTGGTACGAGGCCAAGACTGTATGAATTCATCGTGCGTAATAGCAGACATTTTCTGATATGGATACCATGATTTTGCTGTTCAATACATTTGTGACGAGCAAACTGGAGTTTGGATGCATTGCTTGGAACCCAATATACGATTGCCATACACATCACAATGACATATATTCCGAGAGCTGGCGACGAAAATCGGCAAGAGATTTGTAATGGATCATAATTAAATATGAGTTAGTTTTGATCGTGTATATGAATCAGCACCCACGCTAAAAGGTCAGGTAGTGGAATATATGACGGCGACGCTCTTTGATTTATATAAAATTACAACATCCGTACTTTGTGGTGACTGCTGACTGCCTCTCTTCAATTGATATGTGGTCTGAATATATTTTATTCACAAATAATATATGATATTTGAGCAGTAAATGCAGTTTCAGCCAATACAATTCTTTTGAAACAACATCGTCAAGGCAGCAACTTATGTGGTGTACTGACACACCGCGTTCCACTAAAATGAGATCTGAACACTTTTTCAAGTTTTCTGTTCTATGAACTAGTGACAATTTTCAATCATTACAAAATACTTGTAGAATGTGTTGTAATTTTATATACCTAGATTAAAGCGCGTCGCCGCTAGGTGTTCCACTACCTGACCTTGAGAGTGGGTGCTGACTTATGTACACCCTCAATACTAAATCATATTAAATTATGCGCCAGTACAAAACTTTTGCCGAATTTCGTTGCCAGCTCTCGGACTACTCGGAGGCTGTTCAGAGAAGTTTTTTCGAGTAAGATCATGCTGTTTTGTTGAATAAATTCGGTGCAGTTAAGCTTGATGTCAGGAAGGGCGTTGTTTGTTTGAGGTTCCTTCATGGACCCTAGAATGGCACATCTACTCGCTAGAGTAGGATTTCAGGTAGGACGCCCAAGTTCTAGACCCGTACGCTTGTTCAACCTTACTACGCCCAGAACAAATATATTGTTTCAGTCATCTGTGTACAATATGATTTGTTCTAAATTCAATCAGATCTCGCATCTCTGTGAGATGAGACTTTGACAGACAGTCCTTATTAACACGTTGACTGTCCCATGCATCACATATGATTCATAAAGATTTTCGCCAGGAGTCCATGAGTCGTATGTGATTCATTGATTCAGTTGACGTTCAAGATAAATATGGTTACTTTTCATGAACGCTGCAGTGTGGTCGGTTCATATGGGCTGAACGTCTTGTAGAAATATGTTTTGATAACCTCAATCATAATTAATCATACATGATTCAAGAAACATTAGCATCAAGCATTCCATTGGACTTGAAAATTTTGAACATGAACAGTTCCTTAAATGGCTGCAGAATTAATTTTTTCATAGAATATATATTTTATCACTCAGAAGCAACCCTTATCTTGGGATAAATGTGTTGGAGGTGGAGGGGTGAAAAAAAATTAGAATGGGGACAGTCAACGTGTTAATTAATATATTACAAGGACACTACATATATACAAGAGTTTACATAATTCGTAGAACTTTTTGATTTTTGTGGTGATGTCACTTCTAATCCCACAGCACTCAGAATACAAAAGGTCATGGCAAAATGAGTAATCAACCCCACAATATCGCTCAATAAGCCAGACGGATAATTCATCGAAGGAGAACAGGAACGATCTTTCAGTTTTCCCAAAACAACCTTCACAGGTAGTAAACCCATAACTAGAATCGATACAGCAATATAGACCAAGAATCCTCGTAAGGAAGATTGGGATATTTAAAAGACGATGTTTGGAGTGGGCAATGAACACCTTCAATCTATATAGATCACCAGAAGTGTAAAGAAAAATCCTAGGAGAGATTCGTTTTCATCTTCTGAAGATAACTAGAAGCTGCTTAGAATGTGTCATATACACAGAAAATGGAGAAGGACAAAAGTTCCATTCACACTAAAATGGGGACCCACAATCTTCAAGAACAATTAATTCAACATCGTTTCTATTGAAGACGAAGTGGTAGATAACAACATAAGAACATAGAATCTGGAGAATACACCAATTCACAAATGCCAGATGGCCTACAGGACGACCGATCAACAAAAACTGCTCTGTATGACCGTATGACTCTATAGCTAGTTTCCTGGTCCCTTGGGAACTAAAGAAAATGAAGAGGCAAATACACTTGCCTCTAGCAACAAGCGAAGTTGACGTTTATTCATCTAGTGGAATAAGAAATTTTTAATTCACAAGTGAAATGAGATGACATAAGCATAAGCGGATAAAGCGATACCTTTCATGTCAATTTATAAATCCGATAATTCTCTGGAAAGTGTTATCGTTTGATTTCTAATTGAAGTGGAATAAAATTCAGGTGAGTCATAATTTTTTTTTCAAAAAATAATAATGACAATATCAGTTAAAAGGGGCACTTCAATCGGGCCTGCTATTGCTCTAGAGACAGAATTCAATTCTTCACCTAACAGACTTTCGGGATGACCTTGGAGCCTAGGAAGCTAAATCATTTCAGTTGTGCAAATACAACTTGGTTTACTTGTATACACAGTTGCCAGATTTAGGACGCAACATTATGCGTCGTGTGAAAGATGTATATTGACTGTATATCAGTTTTCATCATTTGAAGCGCCCCCGAAGCGGAATATGCGTGAACTAAAAATATACTTTAGGTTTCATGAGAAGCACTTTACTGCGTCTGGAGATATGTTTTTCAACATAGAATAACTCTTTTATCAAAAGATGAATGAAATCTATAGTTGTTCCAAAGATAGCTCTCGACGTCCTCAACGATTTGCGACCACCCCTGTCGTTAAATCCCTCGAAATACCAGAGAAAACTTTGAAAAACAATGCTGCGTCCGGTATACGGACGCAGTATTATTCAGGACGCAATAGTGTATGGCCCAAAGACAATGTATGGACGCAACATAGTATGCTGGATAAATATATATATATATATATATATATATATATATATATATATATATATATATATATATATGAACCCGTAGTTCGTTGTTACCTCCGTTAAGTTCATTGGGCGACCTGACCTCCAGGTGAAGCAGTTTTTTAATTGGAATAATTTTTGCTTATATATGTAGAGGGGAAGGTAAATAACAGGGGTACCTAAAGAGGGGAAAAGATTTTCATTGAAAAATTTTTCTTTAAACCAATCAGACCTTACTACCTCCGCATATATTTCTTATTAGTAGTGCGCTCTCACCTCCCGCAACGTTGCCAGATTTCAGGAGGACAGAAAGTAGGGCAGCTTGAATTCTACTCATATACAGAATACAGCTGCTCTTCCGATTCATTCACACATACTGAAACCTGTAAATATTTCGAGAACGATACTGATATTAATAAACTTCATACGCTAATAATTGATTGATAAGGATTCGGAGTAAATGAATTTGGACAGAAATTATTATCTTTTCTTCATGAATATCAACAGTTTTGAATAAGTATGCTATGTCTACGATACTTCGTCCGATAGGGGAGTTTAATACCGTATAGGTCCTAAAATGAATGATACATGACAATGAAATTTTTCGTTACATATAAGATTAATTCCAAAGACAATTTTACCGAATTTGTTCTGGTATGAAATAGTTATCTAAATTTTGGGCATTATATTCACGACATGAGGAACTCCATTGAAATGTTTTTCCCGAATGAATCAACAAAGATATACGTTTTACTTTCAGCTTCTATACTTCATTCACTTTCATTTTAGCACAGGATTGGCCATGGAAATTGAATACCTTTCACTCTGTATGGTACGAAAATGTTGGGTTAAGACGCTTGTCTTAACCCAATTAACCCAATATTTTTGAGTTTTAAATCAGTGCTACGTAGTCCGTTCTACGTGAGACTCTCAGTAATTACGTATTTCATCACAATGTCAAATCACTTCGGAAAATATTGCGTCGAAAATATGTAACGAACATAATTGACATTTATACAAACTGATTGAAGACATACCAAATCTATTTATTTACATGGAAAATAGAAGTAATCAGTAGCTTGAGGAGAGTTACTGTTGTTTATTTTCTTTGGCTGAAGACGTTACATCAGTTGTAGAATTCAAAAAAATCAACCCGAAGATGAAATGCATTTGATGCAGTGTTAGCATTGAATTGAATACTCATAGGTGGTAGGGAATGGGTATCTCTTGAAGAAATGAACGGATAATTACGAGAATGTTGAATTCCTCAACAAAAATCATCTTGCGTCAAAATAATTAAAAGAAGTTTGAAGCAACAGGAGCTTCACCTTCAAACAAAACAACTGCCTAGTATTCATGTCTGTTTATTTTCAATACATTGATATAATAATAATAATTATACAGGGTGTGGCGTAATGAGTGGATAATATGGAGCCTGCGGGTAGAGTACTCTATGGCGGTTCAAATAAATATATTTTACGTTTGGCAAAAGTGCCTTGGTTTTCGAGATATTGGGGATTTTCGATGAATCACCCCAAATAATAATAATAACTGGATATTGACATTTTTCATCATAGCGCTTCAAAAGAAACTCCTTGATTTAATGGCATTTCTTAATTGCTCGAGGAGTCTTTTGAAATTTTTCAGTACACAGGGTGTTTCACAAGTAAACGGACAAACGAAAACCGTGAATAGAGGGCATTGAGCTTAGTTCAAAAACACCTCATATGTGTGTCTTAGGCATTCCGTTTCCGATATAGAGAGGAGTTTATTCAAATTTCCCTAATTTTTGTTCGGCTATAACTCCAAATATTTTAGTTGGATTCGGCTAAAAATTCATTATCGGCTTAAACTTCTAAGTTTCAATAAAACAGAACATTAAAAGTTGACGAACACAGGACCGAACTCATTGAGGATATATTCAAATTTAAACTCATGCAAAACACTCTGTTTGTAGTTTTTCTCGTCATAATTTTGAATTTTTCAGGTATCTCCATTGATTTTCTCAAAATCAATGAAACTTTGGTATGCCTTTTCAGATTATTTTTAATGAATAATTGTTTGATCGTGAAATGTCTGGAAAAAACAGCGCTGCATATTGACTTTTACTTCACATTAATTAATGGGATGAATATGTTCGCCAATCAACTGAGGAAATCTAAAAATGGAATTGGAAATGTTCAACTGAATTTTTTCGTTCTCAATATATGTCTTGCATTTGTTTTTGATATTTATAGCATATCTGGTCATTCAGATAAGTCATTAACAGTGATAATAAGCTTTGTTATTGATAATGAACAAAAATAGAAATAAAAAACTACGCAATCATGATCATGAAAATAATAATTATAATTCGATGTCTTATGAATGAATCGCTTTTTATGGACAACGTGGAACTGAAGTAATTTTCCGAACTGGTTTTCACCTCATTTGGTCTTTTAGTGAAGGTAATGATTGGCACTTCGGATAAGTATGATAAATGCACTTTCGAATTCTTCACTGATTCCGTTATAGTCATTATTGGATCTATGGAAATCTATGGATTGTTCTGGTCTTATTACAATTTGTTATTGAAACATTGATGATATTCATGCACCAGCAAAAGTATTTATCAGTATTTCAGGTCATTTTATTAGAAGGGTAGGACCCCAATATTGGACTGCTAGATCTCCAGATCTGACACCCCGCGATTTCTTTCTTTGTTTTTATTCACACAACTAGTTGTCCATAGAAAAAAAGATTCATTCTGAATATCAAGTTTTAAATTTTAGTTTCAAGATAGCGTAGTTTTTCCACCCATATTTGGATATTATCAATTTTGAAACATTTTATCCTTGTGAAAGAGTATTTTGAAGACCGAATATGGTATAATTGTTGAACACATTCAACAGAATATTCTTTGAAAAAAAAATCAATTATGGATTTCTAAATACATTTTCATGAAGTGCTCTATTCCTTAGAGGCGTCTGACCAAAACAATTATTTCTAGAACATGATCAACAGGTGGGGCAACCCAAAAATCAATTCATTTTGAGACAATAATAATGCAGATAAAAAAGTTGAAATTATGATTAAAAAACTACATACATGGTGTTTTTATGAGTTTGAAGTTAAGTAAAGCCTCACTGAGCCCGGTCCAGATTTTTGTCGAATTTTAATGCTCTGTTTCAATCAAATTAACAACTCAAGGCTTAATATAAATTTTCAGTCGACTTGATCAGAATTTCAGGAGTTATAGCCAAACGGAAATTTGAGAAATTTCAAAAAACCTCGAAGAAACCTATATATAGGGTGCCCCAAAACTATTGAATCAAACGTCACACCACGATAGACTAGATCAAATACTATCGAATGACACCAACATTAGTTGAGCGAAAATGTACCGTTTCTAAAAAAACCTAACCTAAAGTTGCCGATTTTCGAACTATTTTTTCAGTCACAAGGCCAATTTGTTATTGAGGATAGCGTTTTTCTCCCATATTATCACCCCTGTTTATTCTGAGTATCAAAAATCATGTAGAAAAAACAATTGTTTTAATTTACATTTACTTAGGTTATGGTTATCGATTAACTACTTAAAATAATTTCAATTAGGGGAGATGAAACAATAATATTACTTCAATATAATTTAAAATCGATATCCTTTTTCACAAACTGGCCCTGTTATTAAGAAAAATAGTTCGAAAATCGGCAACTTTATGTATTTTAATAAAATTCTGATTATTTTGGAAACGGTACATTTTCGTCGAACTAATGTTGGTGTCATTCGATAATATTTGGTTTACTCTATCGTGGTGTAACGTTTGATTCACTAGTTTTGGAACACCCTGTATATGGTATGATTCTGAACTCAGCTCAATGCCCTCTTTTCACGGTTTTCATTTGTCTGTTTACTCGTGAAACACCCTGTATACTTCTTGTACTCTGAAAATTTCAAAACAAATGCCCTCACCGTCATATGAAAATTCAAATTCTTCTTGTTGTAAGAACCGTTCATCCTTTCACCCAACGCCGACCCTAGTTACATGGCCCGTTGAAAACGAAATCGGCATCTGTTTACTGCAAAACACGTGTTAACGCTGATATGAAGGGTTCAAAATTTTCTACCTGATTCGGGCTTTTTAGGAACGAATTGCTCAAGATGCCGAGTTCGAATAACATTTCGTTTTGCGTGTTATATTGGATAAAATTGAATTTATTCCATATATGATTCGAGAATTATTGATGTCCAGAATGCTCCAGAATGATGAAAATTTTCAGATTTCATTGAAATTCTTGCGAAAATTATCTCGAATATTTTCAAGTTTAGATTTTAATTCATTCAGAACTTTGAAGTTCGGCAAATAATGATGTAAATGATATAGATAACAGTCAATCACATTTCCTTCAGCGCAGTTGTTGTTTTGAAGAAAAAGCAGTAGATTCTCGCAAAATCCGAAACTCTACATGAATATAGTACGAGATCCCACTGCAGAATCACTACGTTCATTACGTACACAGTCAAACACACATTTTTACATACGTTTATGGATAGGAGAATACACTGATAACACCGCAGCCTGTCAGAAGTGGCCGCAAGTAATTTTAATTAAATTAATGTTAATCAATATTCGAAGAGAAATTTCGTTCACTCCGTATTGAAATAAAATATCATCCACATCATAGCAATGCATGTAGAGAACACTAAAATCCATGGCTGCCGTTGCACACTTGGCCGCAACTACCTCGCAGCCTGGTGTAAGCAGGTAACATTTCGAAGTATTTCTACGTTCATAACGTACACGGATGTTTTTGATATCAAATTAAAGCTAATTTTTTTTCGAATATGATGATATATGGCTGCCTGTGAAAAAATGGCCGCAAGTTAGGTCTGCCATCTGTTGAAAACGCGAGATATCCGAAATAAAGTAAGAGAGAGTTCGACTCATTCTACACCATCGGGTTTTTACCCGATGTTTCGGCTACACACTGCCCAACTCGGTCGGGCCGACAAGCCGACTTGGTTGGGTTGGATGTGAAATCGGTCCGTGTGTAGCTATGACCGCCGACAGAGGATTTGTCGGTTCTTGTCGGATCCAACCGCACGACCGACCGACCAAGTTGGATCGTGTGGAGCTGTGTCGGGTGGAAACGATGCAAACGAGCTCATTCTGTATTCAGATGTTGACTGGAGAGGTATTCGCTGCGGCAAAAATGGCCGTCACCATTGATCCGAGCGATGTATACTCCAGCGATCGTGAAATTCAACTGACCAAGTTGGACGGCGGTCGTGCCGTCTGTACGCAACGCCCAATCTGGTCGTCCCAACAGTTGGCCCGACCGAGTTGGGTAGTGTGAACGCTTTAACACTGATATAATGGGATCTTTCAAACGTGTTCCGGTTTACAGTTCACTTCGAGACGTTGAAGCAGGTAGATGTGTTGAATGATACCAGTGCGATACGTCATCTCTCGTGTTGTAAAAGAGAAAGTGGAAGAGAAAGTCGAAGTGAAAGTGTACACTAGCGAAGCTACGGAATTTTTGATTCCGTCTATAAAACTTCCGAAGTTTTTTTGTAAGTTCTATAAGTGTATGTGTTATAGAGCGGAAATTCGTTCAAATTCAGTGTATTCAGTGTCAGAGTCCAGATCGATTGATCGATGGTTCCACGGATATCACGGTGAGTCGATTTATTTTTCTGATAGTATAGAAAATATATAACTAAGCCACATAGCTTAATAGTAACATAGTAGTGAGGATTTCTAATATTTCATTATTATTCAGAAATACCTCACATAGTTCAATACGGACAAAAAGCCATGTCGGAGGTCTCAGACAATGAGAGCTCCTACATGGAAGCTACGGACACCGAAGAATTCAGCGATGGAGAAGCAGAGGAGCTGGTAAGGCTCAAAGAAGAGAATGGGCAGTTGAAAGCTCAAGTAAATAAACTAACTGAAACCGTGGCTCAGTTGGTCGGGGAGATACGCCTCTTGAGAGAGGAAGTTAATAAGAATAAAGCGCCTCAATCCCCTAGTTTTGCTGAAATTGCAAAACAGATTACGGCACAGAAATCCCCCACATTTGCAGAAATTGCAAAGCCGGTAGCGGTCCCCAAAATTTCCTCCAAACAGGAAGTAGCTCCAGAACCGGAAAAGAAGAAAAATTTTGCAACTCAAGTTGCAAAAACCCAGAACGAGCCGTCCACAAAACGCGCGCGTAAAGAAAGTTCATCTTCAGACGAAGAGACCGCAAAAAAGCTACGGAGTTGCCTAAAAAAGATAAAATTCCCCTCATCACGACGATGGGTACAGCCGATTGGGTAGAGATCTCAAAAGCTCTCTACATGAAGAAATTCAGCTACAACAGAGCAACCGTCGTAACAGACGGAATCAGGATCGTAGCCTCGACTGTGGACGACTACAGGAACATAACAAAATATTTTGACCAGATTGGTAAGGAATACTTCACGTACCAGATGGAGGAAGAGAAAAAGATCTACGCAGTCATAAGGCATCTCCCAATAGATGCTGACCTAGATATAATCAAAAATGATCTAAAAGTCCAAGGAATCCGTGACGCCGAGGTGTCCAGAATGACATCCAATAAAACCAAAAAGTTTATACCCTTATACCTGGTCAAAACTCAGAGAAAGGAGATTTTCGAAATAAGACGCCTCTACAATTTCTGCATTGTAGTGGAATCAAAAAAAAAGGGCAGAAAATCCAAGCCAATGCTTCAGATACCAGAGGTACGGATATGACCAAAACAAGTGCTCTTTTCCATACAGATGCGTCAAATATTTGGGCAATCATTGCACAAAAGATTGCGAACTTACCAGAAAAGGTGAGGAGAGAAATGCCACATGCGTTCTGTGCGGTGAAGAAGGCCATCCAGCAAGCTACAAAGGATGTAGCGAATTCAAATTAGTGACAAGGAAAAGGAAAACAGGCCAGAAATCGGCTCAGCAGAGCACGATTCCTCAAAAAATCCAGGAGAAAAAGAAGCCCACCCTCTCCAAAGTAGACGACAAGAAAAAAAGAAGTACCCAAACCAGTACAGAAGAAGCAGCAACCGAAAATGCCCCAAGCTAAACCGACAATCAACAAAACAAAAGAAAACAGAAAAGTCTCTGAATCCGCCGACGATTTAGACACTTTTACCGAAAAAATTTCCAACAAAATCATGTTGAAAATTGAAAGAGATATGGAGGAAAAACTCCAAGGAATGTTCAGTAAACTGAAATAATGGAACATACAACTAGGAAAAATTTCCTTAAAATAGTCTCCTGGAACATAAACGGGGTCAGAACTCGAAAACCCGAGATAGAAGAAATAATATCAGAGAGAAAACCTGATATTATAGCCTTACAGGAAACAAGAATACAACCAAATATGAATGCATTATGAGATATATAGATGTGACAGAATCGCAAACACTGGGGGAGGTGTTGCCTTACTGGTTAGACGAGATCTGAAACACTATTTTAAAGTCTGACGAGTCACAAATAGAAACAGTGACGATTGTTGCTGAAATAAATCGAAAAAGAGTCGAAGTCACATCGGCATATAAAAGACCCCCAAATAACTTATTGGAAGAAGAAATCAAAAACTTACTAGATGGAACAAACCCGAAAATCTGCATCGGAGATTTTAATTGCAAATCTCCAGAATGGAACAGCAGGATGGAAAACAGAAATGGCAGAAAACTGAAAGATCTCGCTGAAAAACATAAAGCTATCGTTATTGGACCTGAAGAACCAACGTACCTAGCATTCGGGAATGGATTACCAGATATAATTGATATCACAATTATGAAAAATATCACTAGAGAATTCTCGAAAGAGAATTTGTGGGACGGAACCTCTAACCACAACCCCATCGAATTAACAATAGGAGAAGGGCCAAGAAGAGAACTAATGCAAACAAGAGAATACACCGATTGGACGAAATATAGCCATCTGATACAATCGGAGGTAACAGAAATACCAACAATCAACACTGCGGCAGACCTAGAAAGAGCAGTTGATAAACTAGAGAAGAATATACTAGATGCTTACAAAAAGAGCACAAAGAAAATAACGAGACCAGCACCGATACATCCACACAGAAAAATCAAAGTTCTCATCAGGGAAAATTGGAGACTAAGAAAAACATACAGGCTCAACAAAACAGATATAAATAAGAGAAATCTAAACCGACACAGCCAAGTTCTAAAAAATGCCCTGAAGGACATGAGAAAAAATAGATGGAACAAAAGAGTTCAAGAACTAAATACTTCGGTACCTATGGAGAATCAGGATAATATGAATATGAATATATATAAATATGAACATGCGCAATGGCTTTGAATACTCACACGGCTAGCATACACATACCTAATCTAACGAGTGGCGTTGCGCGCCATCTCTTTCACTTTATATCGGATATCTCGCCTTTTCAACAGATGCCAGACCTAACTTGCGGCCATTTTTTCACATGCAGCCATATATCATCAAATTCGAAAAAAAATTAGCTTCAATTTGATATCAAAAACATCCGTGTACGTTATGAACGTAGAAATACTTCGAAATGTTACCTGCTTACACCTGGCTGCGAGGTAGTTGCGGTCAAGTGTGCAACGGCAGCCATGGATTTTAGTATTCTCTACATGCATTGCTATGATGTGGATGATATTTTATTTCAATACGGAGTGAACGAAATTTCTCTTCGAATATTGATTATTATTAATTTAAATAAAATTACTTGCGGCCACTTTTGACAGGCTGCGGTGTTATCAGTGTATTCTCCTATCCATAAACGTATGTAAAAATGTGTGTTTGACTCTGTACGTAATGAACGTAGGGATTCTGCAGCGGGATCTTAGACTAATAGGCCCAGTTGTTCAGTTCGGGATTAAAGTTTATCCTAAATTGATTTTGACACTTCAGTTCAGTTCTGTCAGGTTAATCTAGGATCATCTTAAATCTCGACCTTATCCTGAACTGAACAACCGGGCCTTATAGTAATAGCAACGTAGCATTAATTAACTCGGTATATTATTGGAATAATATTAAATTTTCATAGCGGAGAATAGTGGTTTTCAGCCTCGGTATTCACGAAATTCATTTTATTATGTTTTTCTTTTTCATGTGAATCGGCCCGAAATCTTGGATCCCCCGACCTGATAGTTTCGTATACTTCTATGACAATAGCATAATAACTCAAATTTCAACATTTTCACAGAAATTTTTGAATTTAAGGGAGAGACACATTAAAAAAATCGATAGCAAGTTACCGCCTAAACTGCGAGCTTGCCGAAGTTGAAACTGGTACCAATCTACTCAGTGCTTTATAATATGTATAGTTTTATGACTCAGTGTTTTTCAGAACCTGTAAAAAAAAATTAAAAACTGTAGACTCGTCATCGCCTTCCAAGGCTGCATCTTGGAAGAGCTGTCTATTTGGAAAAAAATTTATAGGAACTAGCCCCGCTTATTTTCATTAAGGAATCATCTCCCTTAGTCCTTCGCATTTGTTTGCAGATATCCTGTATATAGATACATTTTATCTATGTACCTATTCATTTTGGATAGTAGAAGTTTAATCAATATGTGTTATTTTCGAAGACCAAAACAAAAATTTTAATTGCACCTGATTTGTTAATTATAAGAATCATCATTTATTTTGAATAATAAAACTTCATGCGAAAATACTTAAATTAAATTTTGTCCTTCTCCTTTCATCATGCGTCCATCATAGTGTCCGCTGTTCATCATAGCTTTTGGGAATTACCAATCAATCATATGTATCCGAGTATGTATCTATATTATTACCTTCATTTTGTAGATTCATCATGTCTTGACAAAAATATGGTTGCAATTTCAAAATATGTTGACTCGAGGCCTTCAAAAGACTTCAATTTTGTTTATTTTTTCCCTTACATCCTGTATGATCTATCGAAAAATGCAAATCTGTTTTGGATAATTCTTCATGAATTCTTACTTGTTTCGATATAATTTGTAGTTTTCTTTATGATACATCACTAAAAAATTTAAATAAATAAATAAATAAATAAATAAATAATGTGCTTTTTATCAGGTAAAGTGTACACATGACATTAAACACTTGAAGTGAAACAGGGTCATTTTCTGCTTTATAGTCTGTGTTCCATAAAGTCTTCCACACTGTAGGGTTCGATTTCAAGTAGGAGTTTGAAGATGAATTTCTTGAACTGTTGTAGAGTCCATTCTACTCTTAGTTTGTGAGCTATCTTATTGTAATAACGAATATATCTATATTCAGGTCCCTTTTCAGTGAGGCTTAATCTGTGTCTTGGATATTTTAGTGCAGTTGTCCTCGTATTGTAATTACTTACTGTTTTCTCTTCGAAGTAGTGCTAGTTCTTGAATGTAAATATCAGGCTTTCTTGGATGTGTACAGCAGGAGCAGTCAAAAGACCATTCCTTCTGAAGACTCCCCTGCATGATTCCGTCCTCCTCATCCTCCAGATCATTCTGAAGGCTCTCTTCTTCATTTTCAGCACTCTATGTAGGTTGTATGAACTACCATAGAACATGATGCCATACCTAAACACTGCCTGGTATATTGTTCTTAGTGAGGTTATGTCCAGATATTTATTGAGGACTCCCAAAGTGTAGCAGATGGTACCCAGTTGATTGCAAAGGTTGGAAATGTGCTCTCCCCAATCAAGGATTACCTCAATAGTGAGGCCTAGGAAGCGACAAGATTTAGTCAGTTCTAATGTGGAGTTAGACAGTGAAATGCTGGTAGGCACTTGGGGACCGGAATGAGCTGTCCTGAATAGGATGGCACTTGTTTTTTCAGAATTCATGCACAAACCGTTTGCTTCAAACCACTGGCTAGCACGATTTAGAGTTAGAGTTGAGTGTAAAATGGTAAACTCAACTCTGAATCGTGCTTGGCCAATACAGTGAAGTTTGTGTCATCTGCATAATTCACTGTCCTAACCATGGTTTCATCGAATATGGTACTTAGGTCATTTAGAAAAATGATAAAAATGACAGGGCCCAATATGCTACCCTGCGGAACTCTGTGAGTTCTTCTTCCGAAACTGTTGTTTTTCCGTTCTGAGAGATCACCACTCTCTGCCTGCGGTTTGCTAAATATTATTGAAACCAGTCAAGCTTGTTTATGCCATATGCAGAAAGTTTATGGAGAATAAGGTCGTGGGACAGAGTATCGAATGCCTTTGATAGATCCAGCATTAGACCCACTGTTATATTAGAATCCTCCAAGGCATTAAGGATTCCTGAAATGAACTCAAACACTGCTGTCTGTCTGTCTTTTCTTTTAGAAGGTATTCTACTAGTTGAGTGCAGATTGTTAGTTCCAGTATTTTAAACCAGAGAGATGGTACAAGCTATTCAAATTTTCGTGAAAATCCAATAATTAAACATAATCGATAATAAAACAGATGTTTCTGAGCAAAGGATTCCTCAAAATCATTGAGCAATCCGATTTAAGAAAAATATATAGAGCGTTCCATTTGAAATAACACAACAATGTCCAACATTCGGTTTAGCCGACGTTGTTCATTTCTGTGATATTGTAAAATTTGTAGCATTTTTTTCTCTTGATTCTGAAATGAAAATTTTCGGAATGGCTCATTGTCCTTGAATATTCATCACCATTTACATCTGAATATTTAGCTTGAGATGAAAGAAGTTCAACGGATGCATAGATACACACGATGGAATATAAACAGTCATAATTCCATTCGAGAGAGCCAAGATTGGTTTTCTTTCACGTGATTCTTTCCCCTACAGATAAATGCGATAAAAAATCGTTGAGATATGCCGCCTGGATTGCAATTATGGAGGAGATAGCGCGCTGCGCCTCTCTACAGTTAATTCATCCGTATACTTATATTCCGCCTGTCTACATCTGCTTTTAAAATAGAACGTTGCCATTTTCGGAGGTGCTAACGAGCAAAGAGTCCCGCACAGCAATTCTTCGATATACAGCTCAGCACACTAGCGCCAGTGATATACACTCGAACTAAAAGATTGTTCAGTACATAAACGGGGTGCGTTGTGACCTCAAAATGATTTTTTGATATGTTGATCCCTGAAGCCTCCTGAATCTAACAAGCTAAAAAACAAGGCAAAACGTTGTCACCTCCGATTTCGGAGGTGACAGCGATATATATGAGGTGAGAGCGTTAAACGAGTTACTATTACTATATATATATATATATATATATATATATATATATATATATATATATATATATATATATATATATATATATATATATATATATATATATATATATGCAGGGGGGCTTTGCCCTCGGGGAGATACCCGAGTCACCCAGCGCCTTGAGTCAGCAGCCTGGGGAGCTGTAGATTTAGAAACGCTCCTGTCACAAGAAGTATGATTCAGGCCTGTAGAGGGTAGCGGGCTGGCCCTCTTCGGAGCCGTCCAGAGGTAGAGCCTGATGGGGTCAGCTGTGGGGCAAGCGGCGCAGCCCCCCGAGATGGCACCGTACGTCCGGACTCGAACCCTCATAGAAGGGAAAGAAGAAGCATTAGCTTGGACGGAATTAGAACCCGTCCCGCTGAGGTTTCAAATACGCGAGATAGGAGAGTACGCTGGACACAGGAGGAAAACGTCCTCTTAATACGTACTCATTTCATTGCTCAACAATCACAACAGGACACAGGAAGAACTTACAGAGAAATCTTAACAACTACGTGGAACGAGATTAACCCAGGGAAACTATCCTACCCGAACCTTCTTGCCAACAGAGTGAAGCTGATTCTCCAGAACGAAAAGTTATCCAGTGTTGAATTGGAGGTCATTAAAAAAAGCATAAGGCCTCACACGATTATCACCTCGGAGAACACAGACGCCGAAACCGAGGAAACCCATGCAGAGACCAAAATCGAACCAACCCCTCAGTGGAACAAAACGGCGCAAGTCTTCATGAAAAATATGAGGATGTATGAAAAGGTATCTCCGCAAGATAGACCAAGAATTCCAAGACTCAAGGGCTCACGAAGAATCCTAGAATGCGTTGAAAGAAAAAACTCATCTAGTATTCAAGATCACTCCAGTATTGAAGATCTGATCGACTGTGTATACGCAGGGGCGATTACAGTTTGTGAGGAGAATGGAGTTCGTCTGTTCGATAAAGAATTTAAGCCGAAAGAAGAAAATATCCCACCTTGGAGGACGCGTCTGGAAAGAAAAATTAATAATATTAGAAAAACAATAGGTACACCAACCAGGAAAATGGTTAAACGAGTATCACGCATAGCCTCACAACATCATATTAAGTCTCACAACGAACAACTCAGGCAGAAGCTTATAATACTATCTG
Organism: Coccinella septempunctata; assembly: GCF_907165205.1. Classification (NCBI taxonomy): domain Eukaryota; kingdom Metazoa; phylum Arthropoda; class Insecta; order Coleoptera; family Coccinellidae; genus Coccinella; species Coccinella septempunctata. The sequence continues at coordinate 23,373,825 of NC_058189.1, forward strand.
ATACTCTGAAACAAAAAATAAAGTCTTTGGGAAATCGTATCAGGCGATATAATGAAAGGGTTAAAAGATACAAAAATAATCAACTCTTTTACAAGAATCCCAAACAATTCTATCGCACACTCGAGGGAACTTCCTCAGACAACAAAACTTACCCAACACCAGAAAGTATACATACAACATGGAAAGAAATATGGAGTTACTCGGGAGATCATGATGATGAGGCGTTTTGGATTAAGGAAGCAGAAGCTGAATCTAATAAATATGTTATGGAACAAATAATCATAACTGATCAAGACATAAAAACCGTTCTGAAAAAAACAAACAACTGGTCTGCACCGGGGCCTGACGGGATCCATAATTACTGGTGGAAATATTTCGATTCGACGCATAATCACCTGGCGAAGCTCTTCCAAGAAGCTTTAAAAAACCCATCAATAATACCTGAATCATGCACACTTGGAATCACGCATATGCTTCCAAAAGGAACAAACAATGAAGATCCCAAAAACTACCGACCAATCACGTGCCTCCCGACGATATATAAGATACTTACGGGAATACTAACACAAAAACTGTGGAGACATGTTGGCAGGTACAATATTATGGCACGTGAGCAGAACGGCTGTCGAAAGAATGCTAAAGGATGTAAGGAACTACTGATCATCGACACTATCATAAAAAAGCAAGCAAAAAAGAAACAGCGTAACTTGTCCATGGCGTGGATTGATTATAAGAAGTCCTATGATTCGATACCACACTCATGGCTAAAAAAAGTCCTGAGGCTATATGGTGTATCTGAGACAATGATCAATCTACTCGAACATCTAATGGGAACATGGAGAACGCGGTTACATGTGAACACAAACAGAGGAGACTACACAACGGAAGAAATCAAAATCATGAGAGGAATATTTCAGGGAGACAAACTAAGCACCTTGTGGTTCTGCCTTGCAATAAATTTGTTGAGCAAACTGCTCAACGCATCCAAATATTTCTTCATAAACATTTTGGGTTTTTCACTCCCAATCTCTGAAACAAAATCAATTAAAAATGAAATCAACGATTTGCTCCTGCGTAAATTCTTGCACTAATTTGTCAGGAGCAAATTAACTAGAAAAAAATTGTTGCCTGAAAATGAACTGAAAATAAATAACGTTGAAATTATAATTCTAAGTTGTAACGTTTCGGAGTCTATATCAGACTCCTTCATCAGACGAAAAATCTATTTTTGAAAATCTTCTGAATTGTCGCTTTTTGTTTGACATTAATTGTCAACACACAGAAACAGAGACTGTATAGAAACGCTGATTCATTTAATTTTGAAATTACCGGATGACAGTTCCTTCTTTAGTAAATTGATCCAAATATTGTCTATTCCTACCGAACAATTTGCCAAATTATTATCTTGATCTAATAGAATACACGTAGACTCTTCAATTTTTCTTCTATAATGGTCTGGTTCCGTCATTAAAATTTTAGTGTTGTCCCAATCCATCATGTGGTCTCCCGTATTAGAACAAATGTGATCTGCGATCTGTGATCGATTAATTTCTATAATATTTTTAATATTATTTTTATGTTCGCGCTTTCTTATTTCTAGAGGTCTAGACGTTTCACCTGTATAAGTTCTACCACAAATACAGGGTATGTTGTAAATAAAATTTTTTGATTTTTGTTTTTCGTTCAAAGGTTTAGTTTTTGTTAATATAGATCTTAAATCATTTTGCGTTTTAAAAACAGTTCGTATGTTGAACTTCGAACCGATTCTTCTTATTTTTTCTGAAAGGCCATTAACATAAGGAATTACATTCAACAAATTTGGTTGTTCTTGACGGTTTGTTGGTTGTTCCTGATCATTATTACGATTTTGGTTAGTCATTTTCTCTCTAAATTTAATATTGTTTTTTCAATAAAAATTTTCGGCTATTGATTATCCCTAAGAAAATGTTTAATGAAGTCAACTTCATTGTTTCTAATTTCGGGTGTAGATGAAATTAAATTAGCTCTATCATAAAGTGTTTTAATGATACCTCTTTTGACACTTACTTGGTGATTGGAATAAAAATTCAAATATCTATTAGTATGTGTCTTTTTTCGGTATACGCTCGTTTCAAAATAATTCGAAAACTTTTTTATTGAAACATCTAGGAATGAAAAATTGTTATCCTGCTCTAATTCCATTGTTAATTTTATTGTAGGTTCTTTGTTATTAATATGATCAAAAAAATTCTCTAGTTCATCTATACCATGTTGCCAAATCACAAAAATATCGTCTACATATCGCCACCAAGTCTTTGGTTTTAGTGGGTATGTGTCTATATATTTTTGTTCGAAAGATTTCATGAATATGTTACTCATTACTGGTGATAAAGGAGAACCCATAGCCATACCAAATTTTTGTTTATAGAAAACATCATCTAATTGAAAATATGTGGAATTCAGGCAAACTTCTAATATCTCCATTATATCATCAATAGTCAATTTCGAATTTTCATAAATGGTTCTATCATTAATCAATTTTGTTCTCACTATTTCAAGAGTTTTATCAACTGGAACATTTGGAAAAAGATTTACTACATCAAAACTTACTAAGATGTCTGTTGCATTTAAGTTAGAATTTCTTAATTTTTCAAGAAAGTGTTGAGTATTTTTCAAAAAACTAGTTGATTTTTCTGTTAATGGGTTCAAAAATTGTAATATATATTTAGCAAAATTTTGACAGGGGGATCCGAGTGAACTTACTATTGGTCTCAAAGGAATAAGAGGTTTATGTATTTTAGGTAGGCCGTATAAATGTGGGGGTTTGCTATAAGATGGTGTGATAAATTTCTTTTGAGCATATGTGAATTTTTTGGAATTTTTTGAAATAATTTTCTTCACTTTATTCTCTGTGAGAGAAGTTGGATCTTTTTTGATTTTGGAATATTTATCGATATCATCAACAATTTCTAAAAGTTTTCTTTTATATTCACATGAATCCATAATAACTATTGCATTTCCTTTATCGGCAGGTAGAATTTTAATATTATTATTATTTTTCAATGAAGTTATAGTTTTATTCTCAATTTTATTCAGATTTGGTTTTATTTTGAAAGGTTTATCAAGTAACAATTTATTTAGTACTCTAAATTCATTCGATTTATCAAGCGGAAGTTTTTGGGCTGTTTTTTCAATAGCTGTTATTATATCTAATATTGGAATGTTTTTTGGAGTTATAGCAAAATTGAGTCCTTTTGATAATATTAATTTTTCGTTTTCATTCAAATTTCGTGAAGATTACCGTTTTATTAATGAAGTTGTTACTGATTTTTGTATTGTTGAATTTTTGTTGGTTTTCTTCCATTAGTATATTAAATTTTTTGAAATTAGATCGTTTGCTCTTCTCATATTCATGGAAATACGAAATATTCACACAATGTAAAATATGTTCAAAGTCTTCCTTTGAAAGGCTACGTGATAGAGAAGAGGAACAATACCAGTATCAACCACCACCTTTACATTGATGATCTCAAACTGTATGCTGCCAACGAAGAACAATTGATGAGAGAACTCAAAATAGTAGCATCATTCACTGAAACCATAAAAATGGAAATGGGGTTGGATAAGTGCGCTGTATTACACGTGAAGAGGGGAAAGCTAACAGAAGGAGAAGCAATGAAAGTTCAAGATCAAAATACCATTCAAACACTGGGACCAGAAAGAACATACAAATACCTAGGCATCCAACAAGGCCTAGAAATAAGAAACAGTGAGGTCAAAATCATATTCAAGGAGAAATTCATAAATAGGCTCAAGAAAATCTTACAGAGCAAATTAAACTCCAAAGCGATGTTCACGTCAATAAGCACGTGGGTGGTACCTTGCTTAGCCTACTCTTTTGGAATAATCAAATGGTCAACCACCGACCTTAAGGCTCTCGATACACAGATTAGGGGACTCTTTATAAGGTATGGAATTCATCACCCAAACGCCTCCGTCAACAGACTTTACATACCGAGAAAGGATGGAGGAAGAGGACTACAGAACATTGAGACTACACACTACAACACAGTCAAAGAGATAAGAGAATATTTCAAATCAAAAGACTCACCCTTCTTCAAGGCACTATCTGCAGAAGATGACAATACAACAACATTCAACTTGTCATCGAACAGTGATCCACCTGCACCCCCCACAATCCAGGAGTTGTCCGAGGTATGGCAAGGCAGAGCACTCCATGGTAGATTTCCAACAGTCCTGAAACATAGAAAAATAGATAGAGATCGATCACTTACATACCTTAAAGCTGGTTACCTTTTCCCAGAAACAGAAGGCAGATTAACAGCCATACAGGATCAGGTTGTGGCCACCAGAGCATACCTGAAAAACATAATAGGGAAAAATATGACCACAGATAAATGCCGCAAATGCTCACAATCACCTGAGACAATCCAGCATGTCACCTCGTCCTGTTCTATCCTCACACCTAGAGAATACACTGACCGCCACAACGCCATGGCAGAAGCATACCATCAAGCAATTGCCAAAAAACATGGATTGCTCGAAACAACACGGCCGATATACGAATACTAACCAAAAGAGATCCTGGAGAACGAAGAGGTGAAGCTTTACTGGGACCATCCACTCATTACAGACAGATCCATCCCACATAATCGGCCCGACATTGTTCTCTTCGAAAAGAAATCAAAGAAATTAATTATAGCTGATGTCACCATCCCAGCTGATGACAATATTGAGAGAGCATATACCGAGAAGATCATAAAGTATCATGATCTGTCTTTCGAACTAAAAGAAATTTATGGACTTACCTACTCGACAATCCTTCCACTCGTCATCACAACTAATGGCTTGGTCGAAACACATTTGCTGGAGAACACAAGGAAGCTCGGACTCGATGAGAGCGTAATCGGCGATGCACAGAAGGAGGTTATCTTATGGACCACACGAATCGTACGCAGGTTCCTTACGAGCAACTGAGAAGTGCCTTGGTCAAAATGATCCGGCACTCTCAATAGCCTAACCCGTGAGAGGTGGAAAAAAAAAATATATATATATATATATATATAGATTGAAGTTATAGGATACTAGTCGTATTTTCCAATTGCTCCTAAAGAAGTCAACGATAGTTGACGAAATATATAGAGCTTTAATACAATTTGACTCTCATTGGAATTTTGCATTGAAAAATACTCGAAACACCCTTACGGCCGTTTTCAATAACCTATCCAAGATAAGGGATAGATCGCTATCTCCAGTTTGTCTGCCTATCTATCCTTGTAGTTATCTATCTATGGTTTGCATTTCACAATTATGGTTTGACGTTATCTATCTCAAGGCAAGGATAGATAGGGATCCACTCAGCTCAGACCACAGAACACTAATATAAGACCTCACATTATTAATTCATTTCTAGTGTTTGAGATATTGGAGTATGCTAGAAAGTGTAAATATTTGAAGATTATGTATAAAAGGTTAATCGTGTGTATGACTACATATCCGTATGCACCGTTTCATTAAACGAGCTTAATTCCTTAATGTCTTTTTTCCCATAGAGATTCTATGCTTAAACGTCGTTCAATGAAAGGTGCATACGGCAATAAATACATCACAATAATTGTTGGTCGAGATTCTGAACCACGCAATACTTGAAAATGAATTCCTCAACCGTAAGTACCTTCAAATAAAAGCGCCGTTGTTATAGATATTCAGTTTTCATTAATTTCAAGTTCTGAAGGCAATGACCTTTTCAGCCTAAATCAAAACCAAAGACTGAAGAAAGGCCATGCGTTTGGTAGAATTTGTAGCAGCTGATGGGGTTATTACCAGCAGAGCTATTAATGCTACCAACAATAAATTGAAAGAGGAGAGTTGGAGACGATTGACCGAATCCTTCAACTCTTCGGTTTCAATTTTCCCACATTGCGCCCTCAAATATGGATTAATTAAATCCAATAATTCACTCACAGCACCTGTAGAAGTCCATCCACCTGAAAAGTCTTAACCCATACATAGATCACGAAGGCTTACTCAGAAAAGATGGGATAATACATAACGCACCCCTAGAATATAGCCAAAGACATCCAATTATACTACCCACAAGGAGCCACATTACTAACCTCATAATAAGAAACACTCATCATCGAACCTTGCATGGAGGAAACCAAGCCACTTTGAATTATATTCGACAAAATTATTAGATAATTCGAGCGAAGAACAAAGTTAAGCAGATAATCCGGCAATGTGTTGTATGTACATGATTCCGAGCAGAGACAAGAAACCAATTAATGGGATCGCTGCCATTGCCCAGAGTAGCTCCGTCGCATTCATTCACCCACACTGGTGTGTATTATGCTGGACCGATACAGATAAGACTTTCCAGAGGAAGAGGATATAAATCCTACAAAGGATACATGGCAGTCTTTATATGTCTATCAACGAAGGCAATCCACATTGAAGCTGTCACGGACCTTACATCGACAGCCGTCATGGCTGCCTTCAGGAGATTTATCTCGCGCAGAGGAATCTGTACCGATTTGTAGTCAGACAACGGCACAAACTTCGTAGAAGCCAAGAGAATCCTGGACAAGGAAACAAAAGATGCCATTGACGAACAAGCCATAAAAGAAGCAGTTGCCACCGAAACCGTGCGATGGCACTGGAATGCTCCAGCATCTCCCCATCATGGAGGTCTTTGGGAAGCTGGAGTCAAGTCCATCAAATATCATCTGAAATGAACAATCGGCAGTCACACTTTAACCCATAATAACCTAGTGTTACACATATGTAACGCAAATTTCACTGGCAAATCTATTTTATTTCTCAGTAACTGTAGCTATTAGCGTTACATATATGTAACACCATTTTTCTCCAACAAAAACTATACAATTTTCAAACAGAAATTGAGTTGTTTTTGTCTTGTACACTCTATAAAGAATATTTATTCAATTAGAATAGTGATCATAACTCAGGTTATTAAGGGTAAACATATGAAGAACTATCAACGTTACTCTGTCAAATTGAAGCATGCCCGAATTCACGCCCACTAATAGCACTCTCAGAAGATCCAGAGGAAATAGATGTCATCACAGTAGGACATTTCCTAATCTGTCACCCTCTCAAGGCGATTTCAGAATCATTACAGCCATCAGATGAAAGATTGAGTCTTCGAAATAGATGGTCTCTTATCCAGGCGATAAAGAAAGACTTTTGGAGGAAATGGTCCAGCGAATACCTGACTCGCCTTCAACATAGATCGAAATGGACAAGAAGAGAAGAGAACATGAAATTAGGAGACATTGTTTTAATAAAGCAAGAACACGTCAACCCAAACAACTGGCCTCTCGCAAAAGTACTTGAAACGCACCACGGCAACGATGGTTTAGTACGGGTGGTAACTTTACGCACCAAAGATAATCCTAACTTAAATAGGACAATCACGAAAATCTGCAAACTGCCTGTCACAAGCGAAGAAGAAGAATACCTGAACATCTGGAGAAATAAACAAATCTCTGTTACAACAAACTGACCTTGGCGACGACGAATCAAGTTACCGTTGAAAACAATATAACTTTCATTCAGCGATAAACTCCAGCACGAACGTCGTTATAATCATTTCCATTGTTTTACTTATTGTTTACTTTCAAAATATAAGAAACAACAAATGCTCACGCGAGCAATGGACCAGTTCATCCTGCCATCCAACCATCTCCAGGCATGATAACAACCAACAAATCAAGACCCCAACCACATCACCATGGCCGCCGGGAATATGTACGCAACGTACAATAAATGTCCAAAATTATATATATCAAAAGATCATGAACTCAATTCAACCAAATATTTGCATTCGAAATTATTTAGATCATTCTCTCTTTCATAATACTTATTTCATGTGTAAGTAGGCCAGGCGAGACAGAGGATTGCAATAGTTTGTTTTAATATACATATAACATTCCTTTCGAACTGCAGCAATATTGCAAGTAAAGAAAAATGTACTGAATTTGCAAAATGTTATTCGATTTCGATTATGTGGTCTTGACGTCATTGTACAATTTTAATATATATAGTTTGTTAGATTAGGAAATAAACGTTCCTTATCAAGTGATCCGCATTATCTATCTCAATCCTCGAGTTCTAAGTTTCCACCAACCCAGAACTCTTAGAACTTGAGGTAAAATTGAGATTCAAACCCAACTATATTGTTCCTCGATTTTAATTTTAATCGTTAACTTTTTAAATGAACCTTAAAATTCAATGAAGAATCTAATTTTCTTCCGAGATATTTAGAATTGAAATTATGTTGTAAAACATCATCATTGAAAGTTACTCTCAATTTTCCATATTTTTGCTGATGGAATGGAATGGAAACAGAAAACTTCTGTTTTATTTGGATTAGGGAAATAATTTTTCAGGGTTTCTAGGCTTGAAATATTTTCTATTACTTCGAAATCAGAATGACGAAAAGCAAGAGCAATATTATCGGCGTAAATAATTTTTTCTAAGAATATCGGGGATACTTATCACATAAATATAAATTGAAAAGAAGGGGAGATAACGATCCTTGTGGAAGTCCATTATTTTAAATTTTGAAACTACTGCTTTTATCGTTAACAAAAACACGAAGTCTTCGATCAGATAATATATTTTCTATTAAACGAACCATTTTACCACAGTAACTGTGAAGTTTAAAAATTAAACCATCTTTCCACACTGTATCGTACGCTGATGATAGATCTACAAATGCGGATCCTGTTTTCTTCTTATAATTGAGTCCTGTTCAATAAAAGTAGTCAAGTTCAGTACCTGATCAGAACAATTTCTATTCTTTCTGAAACCTGGCTAGCAATTTTATAAAACATCCTAAACATATGTTTCAATCCTAAATTGTATCATTCTCGCAAGAATTTTGAAAGGGACACTTTAAACTTGTAGGAAGATATAAATTCGTATCCGAAGTATTTTTACCATGCTTCAAAATTGCAATCACTTCTGCTTTTTAAAATTTAGTTAGAAAATTACCAGAATTCAAAATATCATAAAACGATAATAGCCAAGATAAAGTTTTTAACCCCAAGTGTTTCCTGAATTCTGGCTATTAAATACCGTCGAAACCAGCAGCTTTTCGAGATTTCTTGCATCTAATTGCAGATGTTAATCATCCATATTTAAAGGATCAGAAATAACATCTACAATAGATGCCGATTTCCTTAATTTTTTCCCCATGTCTTTCGATTGGGAGATTTTAACTGTGTTCGCTACATTTACAAGTCGGTGAGCAATCAGTTCCGGATTCACATTTGAACGGCAAAATGGGTACCTATACAGAAACGCTGTACCTATACAGAAACGCTTGCTTGATAGTTTGTATCAAATCTGAATTATAAAGTTACCGAATGGTATAGTAGGAACTATACGAGCAGAAGATATCGACCTCGGGAATTCAATGTTCTACTTGAGCCCGTTAGCTTTTTGAATGCTCGTTTTGAGTATATTTTCCTAGTCTTGCGCTTTACCGGGTGTAAAAAACAACATTTCAATATTTTGGGAGATGATTCTAGACCTCAAAATAAGTGGAAAGTTTTATACAGAGTGATTCATAACTATTGGGACATAGGCTAAGGGCAGATTGTTTGGATCAAAATATGGCGATAGGACCAAATATACCTCAGTAAAATATTGCTGTGGAAGAAGATAAAGGGCGTTAAAATTGAATTTTTTTCGTTTTTTGCTAATAATTCCATCCGTTTTTGAGAAAAACACACAGATGAGAGCATCAGAAGGGCATTCGAAGTAACGATTTATTTATTTTATTCATTTATTTCGACGATAAAGCATAAATGAAAACAAAAAACGTAAAAGTACGTAAATGTCATATGAAAAGCAAATGTTTGATGACAGCTGTGATTTTTTTTAATGAACCGACTGCAAAAATTTCAATTGATAGTTCAGTGAACAAGACATCTATTTGAAAGATGAAAATAAATCGAATATCTTATTTGGTGGCACTAGTAGTTAATTTGAAAACCGAGTATGGCTTAAATCTCCAAAACGGCTCATTTGCTGACCCATGTTTATATGACTATACCTGATTTCTAACTCATTCTGAGATCTTTAATCAGCTCCCAAAATATTGAATATTTGTTTTTCACTACTAGGTATATTGAAAAAACAAAATTTATAATTTTATCAATTTTAATTTTCAGGGTGATTTATTTTCTGGATTGAACGATGGCCTAATAAGTAGGGCGGAAGCGTTAGCAGTAGTTGACATTAAACATCAAGGCACAGGGGGGCCGGGCGGGTTACAGCAGCTGAAGCATGATATGATGTATCACCACACCATGGGTGCACCACCCTCTGTTAGTAGACCACATCAGGTAAGCCTCCACATAATGTTTATTCAATTGTGATTATTCGAACGAATTTTTCGACAAATCGCCGTACAGACTCATAGTCCGAGAGCTGGCGACAAAAATCAGCAAGAGTTTTGTAATGGCCCATAATTAAATATGCTTTAGTATTGAGGGTGTTTATGAGTCAGCACCCACTCGCAAGATCAGGTAGTGGCATACCTGGCAGTGGCGCGCTTTGAAATATGTAAAATTACAACATGCTCTATAAGAGTTTTGTAATGATTGAAAATTGGCAGTACACTAGTTTACAGAACCAAAAAAACGTAAGAAAGTGGTCAGACCGCATTCTTGCGGAACACGGCGAGTATAAGTTGCTGTTACAACGATGTAGGTGCAAGAGTTTTGTAATGGCTGAAAATTCATTTACTGCTTAATTATAATATACAATTTAAGTCCAGATATTCAGGCAGCGCGGGTATTCGGAGATATGTTTATTTATTTATTCATGGTAAAACAAATACAAACATGATGTACATTATATTGAATAAAATATTTATATATTATATTTTATATATATATATATATATATATATATATATATATATATATATATATATATATATATATATATCCGTTTATGAAGTTTTTTAAGTAGACCGAGATCCGTTTAGCAGTGTGAGATCCATTTTCGGATCTCTACTTTTTTCGCGTGTATATGGCTAGCTGAGTGTGAACTTAGATATTTCACTCATTTTCCGAAATTTAGGTCGGAACTCGCTCGGTCGCCATTTATCTACTTTTTATATAGTTTTAGTTCCTCGGTCCGCTGATAGGCGTCTCCAACATCGCTATCTGTATGTCGAGTCGAATTCCCAAGGAATCAATACCATCAATCTGGCAACGTCCAAGCAACGCTCTCCGTGCAGTGAGCTTCGATTATTTATAAATATTCTTATCGTATTCACGAAATAATAATGTAAACATTTTTAAAGAATCTCTAGCTGATTGAATTTGGTTTGAATTCAATGAACGTGATATACCTACTTCAGAAAACTTTCGAATTATTTTTAGATTTTTCTCGCTAAAATTTTCCGCTTTGGTATACCCATAGTTGAAATATCATTTAATTACGTCAAATAGAATTCATAATCAACAATTCATTCAGGAAGTATTTTTGTCTGATAAACATGATAACTACTCAAAAATAATGTATTTTATGCTTTTGAATTTTCAGCATGTCATAGCATGAATAGTAGATACTGAATTTTCAATATTTTCATTGCAGCTACTGTTAAATATATTCGTAAAAACATTCTGAGCAAGTAGGAATAATCTGTCAATGTTGATAAGAACGTAAAATATTAAAAGAAAATTGCTTCGATAAACGTCTGTAATCCATTTGTGGAAGTGAAATTCTTGGTGATAGACATATTATGAATACTTGGTGGATAATCAAATAGGTAATGTCATTCCATATTCAATCTGGTTTGCAATATCAAAGTTCCAGAGCATACATATTTGCCCCTTTTCAGAGCTCATTCCACGTCTGACGTTTTTGGAAACTAACAAACTAATTTTAATAGTACTTAACCGATCTACCAGTTTTATAAATTCGAAAAATATCTAATATATATAATATATATATATATATATTTTTTTTTTTGAAAGAGTGATCGAAACTTTTCTGATATAATTTTCATCATAATGTTGATCTCAAAATTCGATATCCCGATAGATGTTGTGAGGATATAGATAATATGCTAAAGAGATTGTGTTCCGAATTCACCTGGAAAAAGCGAACCTAGCTCTTTTTGATCAATTCTCTGTACTCAATTTGTATTAATTATGATGAAATCATAATTGAGAGCACTAAATGAAAGCTAACCTATATTTTTTAGTGTGCATGGAAATCCATTTTTCGCTGGAATGAATGGCAATTCTTTCTCCTCTTGAAATAGATTTACTTATTATTGAATAAATCAGTACAGAGCAAAGTCAGTTCGGAACCAGAGTGCTACACGGAGACAATGAGATAACGATTTCATTCAAAGAAGAGAGTTAGAGCGAATAATCGTTTACATATTATTTTAAAAAATGTTTTTCCATTTCCTTCATCATGACTTGTGCCTCAGGCGATTTTTCATATTTGTTTATTTATTTATTTTCGAATTAGGAACATGAACAGGTGACTGATTAGGAAAATTTTGAATTAATTGAATATGTATTCGAATTGATTATTAGAATCCTCAATATTTCGCAGAATTCCGAATTCTCAGTTCTTGATCTATTTTGATCAGTATGATTTATCTCGATAGGGTGTCTGATATCAAACTTCTTACACATCCAAGATATTGACAAATAAAAAAATCTTTCTTGTTGGTAACCCAAAAAATTTATAATTTTTCTTCACATTGTGTGTTTGTGACATTGAAGATCAAAGAAGTATGAACAACGAAGAACTCCAGTTTTGTTCATCCTAATGAAATTTCAATTTTTTCAAATGGTGACGTTAAGACATATATTACTCTCTGGGCTCATAGTAGAAATAACGATGAAATTACTGTTGTATAATTTACAGGAGGATGTTCGTCAGTGAATTTGAGTGACTAGTGACTTATTTTCAGGGCAGTTATGAATTCGTTGGGAATGTGACTTCGATGGATTTTTGTTGAGCATGAGTTCTCAACAGATGTATGAAATCATTGAATGTTAATAATAAAACATCAATTCAAATTCCAATAATTTACTTCACCGTAACATTTCCGATTTTTCAGATGATAATAGTATGATTCATCTGATGAAAATAATCGACAGCTGAAGTAGGTAATTCAATATGTATACAATTCATTATGAGACATGAATAATATCATGATAAACCACGCAATTCGAAGAAAATAGAAGATATCTAAGTCATTTGAGTCCATTTTAGCTTCAATTATTTATAAAAAATGTAGTTGTGTGACAAGTGGGGCTAATTCCAAATTGAATAAATTGCATGATGCGGGAATGTCACTGCAGTTCCTACACTTCTGCTATCGCAGAAGAAGCCCTTGTTTATACTGCCTTATCCACGACAAAGTGTAAGTTAAAATTAATTTTCTTATTACAACTAATGTGAATTAGTTTACTGTGGAATTCAAGTTACTATTAATAGAAGGCTTGAACTCAGAAGAGCTAATCATCCTATTTCCAATTGATAAGTTTATTTATTTTACGAATTTTCTTCCGTTGTTGCAGATAATCATTTCAAATATCATTGCCTGATTGTTTTTCATCGCTAGTGAAGATGATGAATCTTCTTCCCTGTACGGAAAACGTCACACCCCAGGATGAACAAAAGGCAGCCGATGTCATAAAGAATTCGACACCTCCAGGATACACATTTATTGGCGTAAGACCAGAAGTAAGGTTAGGAAAAAATCCTCATAGGTGGATTGGATTATTTACTGAAAATACAGGAGCCTATGAAACTGGATGTCCAGCAATGGTTTATTTAAAACAGCAATTTAAAAAACTCGTCCCACAAGGTTCGGATTTGTCTTCGGTTAGAATCATTCCCAGTACTTCAGGAAGTACTATTGAAGTTGAATACCTGGTAAACTGCTTCTGTACGAAAGTTCCCAGAAGAAAAAGAAGTTCTAGGTGCCACACAAGAAGCTACACAGGGGAAATTTAGTGAATAATTATTTTTCATTTGAGTTCAAAATTATAACACAAAATCTCAAGTTAGTTCTGTATGTTTTTCGACAATAGTCTTATTGTTATTATGTTGCTAATATGCAAAAATAATAGATATACAATAAATTATATGATAATTATCAAGGAAATGACACAACTATTTTATTGGGCTATATGATCTGGTATGAAGTTCTGTAATTTTTGTGTGGTGAATATTGAATTTTTTTGATTGTAATGATATTTGAAATGATTGTAGTCTGTGGATAAGAAATAAATGAGTAGTTAGTCTGAACGTTTTTCATTAAAAACCCACTCTCGGAAATGAATGAAAATCACTAGATTGCAAATTATGGTAAAGCATTTTTTTAATAAATAGTTCATCTGATTGGCTATTTGACTCTACGTTTATAACAAACCAATATATCTTCGATAATGCTCAATTCGAGAGAGGAAACTTTAATTCGAATTGAGTCTCATGATCTTCTATATTTTGCAGAATTCCGAATTATCAGTTTTCGATCAATTAAGGTAGGTACGTTCTTAATTTGTGAAATGATTTATCTCGATAATTTGTCGGAAGTTGAAGTTCCAACATGTTGATGAAAAGTATGCAAAAGTATGCATTTATTTTCTAAACCATCATCATTATCCAAGAAATTGACAAAGAAAATAAAGTTAATTTAACCGACCTATTGTTGGTAACCCAAAAAAATTGTTAATTTTTTTCCCATCCGTTCTAGGATGCCATTCACATTGTGTGTTTGAGGCTCACAAAAAAGGAAAAATCACGAAGAAATCTTATTTTTTCTGCTCTTATGAACGAATCGTAAAATCAAGACTTATCAAAATCCTCTGAGGTTAATAGTAATAACAATGAAATTGCTATTTTATAATTCACAGGAGGATTTTCTTCAGTGTTTTAGAGTGATTTTCAAAGCTGTTATATCGAGGTATCTATCGGAATTCTCCACGAAGTCGTGTAAAATGTGACTTCGGTGGATTCCCCTTCAGTATGCCTTCTAAACCGATTTCTCAATTTATTAAACGTCTAAAATCAAACATCATTTCAAATTGCAAACTATTTCACAACGTTCCTGATTTTTCGCAGAAGATAATATTATTCAAATACTTTCCTATAATATTATTCATCTGATGAAAAATAACCGACAGTTGAAGTACGTTCTTTAATATGTATGTATATATACAACTCGTGATGAGACATCATTTTATTATGATTCAAACTAATCGAAGAAAATAAAAGATAACTAAATAATTTGAGCCCATTATAGCTTGAATTATTTTTTAAACAAGGTATTGTATGAAAGTGGGGATAATTTCAGAATAAATAAATACGCATGAATCGGGAATGTTCTTGCAGTTCTTACCCTTTGCTCTCTCAGAAAAAGTAATTACATACATATTTCAATATATAGTGCCTTATTCAAGAGACAATGTAAGTTGAAATTATTTCTTCCATTTAGTGTGCTGTTAAATTAAAAGGAATGAAGAGATTGAAAACTCAGAGCCATTCATCTATATTCCAATAGAAACTTTAATTATTTTTGCCAAAAATTATTTTCTTTAATTGTTGCAGATGATCTTTCCTTATATCTTTGGTATATTCCTTGTTGCACCTTCAGTCGATATGTTGAACCTTCTACCTTGCACAGAAAATGTCACACCCCAGGATGAACAGAAGGCAGCCGACATCATAAAGGATTCGACACCTCCAGGATACACATTCATTGGCGTAAGGCCAGAAGTAAGATTAGGAAGAAATCCCCATAGGTGGATTGGTGTATTTACTGAAAATACAGGAGCCTATGAAACTGGATGTCCAGCAATGGTTTATTTAAAACAGCAATTCAGAAAACTCGTCCCACAAGGTTCGGATTTGTCTTCGGTTAGAATCATTCCCAGTACTTCAGGAAGTACTATTGAAGTTGAATACCTCGTAAACTGCTTCTGTACGAAGGTTCCTAGAAGAAGAAAAAGAAGTTCTAGGTGCCATACAAGAGGCTACACAAGAGGAACTGGGAAATGTAGTAAATAATTTCTTTTCATTGATTTCAAAATTATAAAAAACAAAATCTTAAGTTAGTTCTGTATGTAATTGTTATTATTTTGATACTTGGCATATCATGTGTCAATTATGAATTGATACAACTATACACATAAGTGGCTATACGATCTGGTATGAAGTTCTGTAATTTTTGGGTGGTGAATATTTCACTCTTTCGATAGTAATGATACATTAAATGATTGTAGTCTGTGTATAAGAAATAAATGAGTACCTAACTAGTCTGAACGTTCTTATTGAAAACCAACTCTCGGAAATGTATGAAAATCGCTAGATTGTGAATGATGGTAAACCCTTTTTTTTAAATAGGTCATCGTTATTCACGATTGCTCATATTGCTTATTGTTTCGTTTGCTGTTTTTTGCAAATTGAATACATACACAAACATAGCTGCTTCCTTGTTCCTGTTCATGTGGAAGGATTTTTCGCAGAACTTTCCCATTTTTAATGAGTAATTCATTATTTATGCTCGTGCTCATTCATATCAGATTCATTGTTCCTTTCCATATGATATACTACATCAGATATAGTTTACGTTTGAATTCAAGTAACTTCTTGTTTACTTCCTGCGAAATTCCATCTGATAGATTAACGACATTCGTTTGTATGAACTCTGGTTCCAACGAAAACCGTTTTATTGTGAATTTTACTATGGATTTCAACTCGTCTGTTCGATCACGAGTGAGTGCCAGTATGGTAATTGGACGAATTTTTTCACAAATTATGTGAAATACAATACAACAATCCTCCAGTCCGATATATTATCGATTTCAATCTCAGCGCTTTTCTCTTGTAACTTTATTAACTAACTTTGCCAGGAGCTCGCTACATAGGTAGTACATAGTAACGTACTACTACCTTCGATCGCTCATCAGGCTAGAGCGAATATTGAAATGGACATTTCACTTCACCGGAAAAGTATGGTCAGGTTACTCTGCAAAAGGCGGAATGTAGGTTCATATTGGTGATATTTTTTAAATTTAAAATGCAAGTCATTCTAATATTCTTTTACATCATGAATGTGAAAAATAAGATGAGATAGCTCGGTCATATAAATATCTGTGAATATTAAATCAAAAATAAACTTGGAAAATGAAAGTATCGTGTATATTTGGAATGTACTTTTCAGAAGGAAAACTTGCATATGTAGATGGAATTGAAAGATTTGATTTCGCGGGAAATATCAATTTGCAGGTCGGTGAATTGTTCATTAGTCGTATTTTTAACAAGCAAACAATGAAGAGATGTTTCTCTCGAACTGGTTTTGGGCCGTGAAAGTTTTTGAGAAAAAAAAATGTTTTTCTTTGAAAACTGCTAATTCATTGCCAGACACTTCGATAATGTTATTGTAGTAAACACTAAAAATGCAGAATTTTGAAAAGATTGATTGTCAATCAAAATGAAAGAAAAAAAAATAATGAATCAAATATTTTTTACAATGAATTTTATATAAATGGGTTCGCAAAAAGTCCTATTTGAAAAACAGACTGCAAGCAGGTAAGTTCAACTTCTCAAACAAATAAGAAGATAGATTGTATCACTGATATGCAACAAAGACGAAGTTGTAGCCGAAAAAAACCAACCCGAATTTGAAAGTTGAACATCAACGGTGGCTAAGCCAAATGCAAGACTTCCTTAAGCAAAAACGGTGACGACGTTCTGAGTTTCATCGGGAGTGTCCAGAGATATCTCACAAGGGTGGCCTTACCATTTTGACATATAGGACTAGGGAAGATGGTTGGTTAGGTCAATAGGGTGATGAGAACTTGTACTGAGATGAAACAAGGACAACGTTATTTCTAAAAAAACTGCATGGAAATGAATAAAGTGTTTTCTCATATTATATATTTCGATAATAAGAGGTATTTGGATAAGCTTTAGACCTTCTGTGTTTTCTTGTTTCATTCTCGGATTATTCTTGGTAATGTGAAGGCCTTCAATCAGTGACCATTTTTCACAAACAGTTCGAAACACTGTAATGAATGTTTTTATCGGAATTAATTTCATCAGTAGATTTGAGTTTAAACTTAATTCCACTGAAGAAAACCAGAGAGCTAGATGGACAGAAACAAAATCTTTGTTTTTATTGATATTGCCGATATAGCATTTTCCTTTTGGAAATGAACAATTAAATAGCAATTCGTTTTATATAAACAATAATTTTTAAAAAAGCCAAGCTGAAATCGTGAAATCTATTTTCTCAAATAATTTTTCATGAGTTTTGAATCTCCTTCGATAATTTATGTTTTGTGTAATAGAAAGTGTGGACGAGATTGAACTTGAAGCCCAATATTTATCAGTACTTCGAGCTTGCCCGAGTATTATTAAGTATACATAACTATTTTCCAATTGTACCAATATTCGAAACTAATGTTTAACCCCTCTTTTTTCTGGTCCTAAAATATCCCGATTTTGTAGAAATTCTTCGAATGTAATTACATATATAGTAATGACATGTATAAAAGTATAACATTTACAATCACCTATATGAAATGCATAAGAAAAAATAAATGTAACCTGAGAAAAAAAATTTTCATTTTTCACAAGAACATTTTTCCATGCTTCCTAAGAAATATCTCATCTGTTAACAAATATATAAAATACAGTGTGTCTACACCCTACATAGTAGGTACTTCAAGATGGACAATAATTAGAACCATATGAATCCAAAATGTCGCATCGTTTTTCGAATGAAAGATTGCAAAGTGACTGATTTCGACTTCGAACGATCATGTACAGATTTGAAAAGATCGAATATGAGGAGGTTCATCTTCGATTTTCATTCTGTATTTGAATTCACACTTGGACAGCTTTTATTGAATACTAGCTTCCCTTCCCGGCTTCACACGAATGGTGAATGAAAAAAGTTTGACAACCCATCCTCGATTTCTTCTTCACGGAATTTTTTTTCCTTATTACTCAATTCCGTGAAACCTTGACAAATATGTGTTCGAGAATTAGTTCTGGCAATTGTCAAAATCCTCATGTCAGGGGTTGAGTGGGGTAGCTCATGCTAGACGTCATCCTTGGTGCATTTTTCCTCAATGAAGACACTATTATTACTAATATACTCTATGATTGCTCGATGTGTTCGAGGAAAAAGGAAAGCGGACTTCTTCTGAAATATCCCTTTAGATGAACCTCGTACTGACAATAATGAACACAACAACAAAAAAGGATTATCCAAATTGTCGTCGTTTGAACATGATATGCTCACATAATATTCATAGATTCTCTTTTATTTAAATAGATATTTAAAAATGAGGTTGTTAACATTTCAATTCATCCGAAAAAAAAATGAATATCTTTATGCGAGATGAATTTGAATTTAAATACGAAAAGCATTGAATATGCCACATTTTCACAATTTATATATTTTTTCTGGCAAATGAATCTGATTTCATTCCTCAATATTCCACTTCATTAATTAATCAACCTCAAGTCGATTTTGAAACGACTTGAGTATGTAAAAAACATAAATTATTTTCTCAGAATATGTTGAAAATTTAGGAGCCTATGGTGTTTGTCATTTTTGAATTCAACTCAGACGATTATTCATTGAGAAATAACATAATGATTCAATATTGACATTGAGTTTTATCTGGTACGGCAAATCACAGCTGCAATACCGTTATCACATAATAAATCTTCGTCAGCAAATTTTAAATCCTTGTTACCAGGAATCCATACAGATCGTGCAACGCCGCTGGATCCCGGCCTTAAAGCAAAATATAAATATATACAACCCCGGTTCTCGACTTATTGGGAACATATCATCGGATCCGGTTCTGCACAATAAACTTCATGTATATATAAAAACAAAATTAAGCCTACCCCTCGTCGTGCCCCCAATGTTAATTTATTTTTTCGATGATGGTAGAAGAACATATGTTTTCTTCTCTCAGCAAGGAAGTATAGCATCAAATAAAACTTGAGTATGTAAGATAAACAACTCATCAGTCATGTTGGCATGATTGAAAAAGCTCAGAAAAGATTTTTTCGATATTTATACCTGCAAAAAATACAATGAGTATCCTTTCATGAAGTCATATATTTCAATGTTGGAAGACTTCGTTATGTGCACATTGATCAACAGACGCAAGTGTAACGCAGTTCTTTTCATTTTCAAGATATTAAATTATTTAACATTTCAAGACTGTAATTTTGTTGATCTTGTCAAATTTAAAGTACCTAATTTATATCTGAGGCTTAGAAATAGGGAAACTTCTCATGTAACGCCAGGTAGTTCATCTCCTATTAATAAAATTATGCTTATATGCAATGAGTTGATTGAAAAATTTGACTTGGATTTGTTCAATACTAGTTTGGGAAATGTGAGAAGATTGTCCTTCTAGGTTAAGTAGTTGAAAGTGTTTTTGTGTTGTTCTGCATATGTGATTACCTTCTTAGGTGTATGTGTAGAAATAAATAAATAAATAAATACATAAACCGTGCCTATCACTCATATCGGTGCAGTATCGGTTCCCATCTTCCTAACTGTATAATCTTTGGGGCTGAATATACATAATTTATATCGGGCTCATTTTCCATTATCAGGAATGATGAGACAAAAAAGGCCAAGGGTGTGAGAATACCAATATCTATCATTTATATAAATTACGAACGCATATAAATATGTTCCCATAATTTGAAATTTGAACGTAATATTCGTATTTTCATATATGAAATGTTTAAATAAACTCTTCTACAGTCGATTGATGCTTTTGAATTTCAATCAATCATTCCCGATCTCGATTTTTTTGTTAATGAAACTTCTGCACCCGAAATGATTCCAAAGTTTTCAAATTCGAAAGCAATACTCCTCTGAGTCTTCGATCGTCCGAATTATTCACGAGACTACGAGACCACTACGAGACTCTCGAGACTCGACACGAGACCGAGAAAAGTCACGTCTCGTACATGGAATATCAGGTCTCGTCTCGAGTTTCGTTTTTGAGACGAAACGAGACTCTCGAAAACGAGACTCTCGTGGGCATCACTAGTTTTATGGGGTTCATCCCCAGATGGTGGGCGTGCATTAATTGCACAGAAGAGAGTACTTCGTTATATTTTCACTCTGAGACCTCGAGGCTCATGTCGCCCTGTATTCAAGAAAAATAAAATTCCAACATTCCCTTCAATATACATTTTAAATTGTCTTATTTATGTTCACCAGAATTTGAAAAATTTTAAAACATGTACCGAGTTTCATAGTTATAATATTGGCATTATGATATTATATGTATTCCCAAACACAATACCAAAAAGTATGAGTTGTCATCTACCTTCACTGGAATTAAACTATATAATCACTTTCCTAAGCGTTTTAAGAGAATTGGTGAACAACAGTTTAAAGGAGGTAAAATCGGTGTTGATTGAAGGATGATTTCATAGTGTTCAAGAGTTTTTTGATAAATATATCGTTTGATTCTTTTTCAAAGTCTGTTTTTTTCTATATTGGTAACTGTTTTATCTTTGTGTTTACATTATGTTTTTATTGTTTCAATATTTTTTTTCTTCTCTCTATGACTATTCCTATACATTTATGTGATGTCTTAAAGGAGAAATAAATATGACTTTAGCATTGCGGCTTTCACACTCCTCTCCAGAGGAAAATTCACTTATTCCAGATATCTCAGATATCAAAGGGATTAAGCTATGTTGGAGCCCTTTTGAGGTTTTCGGGCTCGTGGTGGTGGTAGGGTTCGGGTCGCTCAACGGCTCCCTGCTGTTGGTTGGATTCCTGCTCCACCCGCACTTCCTGTCGGAGCAGACGGTGTTCCTCTGCATTCCTCATGTACTTGCGTACAGTTCACTCTCTATACTCTATACTCTATAGATATTTTCGTCCAACTGAAGTTTCCTCAAGTTCTCTAGTAGTTTCTTCGGTATCAGGCCTGTAGATGAAATGACAATAGGGATGGTCTTGATATCTTTCAGCTTCCACTGTCTTCTGGTTTGTTCCTCGAGATCTCTGTATTTTGAAATTTTTTCAGTGTGCCTAACTAGAAGATTGTTATTATTTGGAATTGCCACGTCGATGAATATTGCTCTGTCCTAATCCTTATTGAGCAATATGAGGTCTGGTCTATTGTGGGTTATTTTCCAGTCTGTGAGAACCCTGCGATCCCAGTAGAGCTTGTGATGTTCATTTTGCAATACAGCATCTGGATGGTAATTGTAATAATGAACCTTTTTCGAAGCTATCGTCCGCCACTGAGGCATCCTTGGCGATATATTTAATGTAATTTGTTGTTGGAACCACCTGATCCTGGATGGCGAGCATGAAGCCCTCTGTCTCAGGAAACAACCTTCCGGAAGTCAACCAGTAGTTCGATGCAGATATGTCGACGTAATCATGGTTAACCTCGTTCTGGTGCCTCCCATGCAAAGGTTTGCCAATCAGTTTCTGCATTTTACTTTCTGCAGAGTGTTCGACGGTTTCCAAGTGATGCTGGTGTAGCTTTAACGGTGTGGAAGTATCAGCAACACAAACTACTCGATGGAGTTCTGACGAAGCTGCCTTGCTCAAGAAATATTTTCGAAGTTCTTCAATTTCCAGGGACATACGGTTGGACAAATCAGCAATTCCTCTACCCCCAAGATGTCGTGGCAGCTCTGTCCGTTCTATTGAGCTTTTGGGGTTATGTTTATTGTGTTTATTCAGCATCGT